>NC_085138.1:396371007-396971007 GCF_035046485.1 Aedes albopictus | reverse complement strand
TGCTATCTAAATGGATTTCAAGGTGTAAAGAAGTTAGAGAAGGGCGAATATCTAGGGGATTTAAAGAGAGAGAGGGTGGTTCATGTGAGGTTTCAAAGAGTTTTCAATGGAGTTTCAGGAAGCGGGTGGTGGATCTGGGTTTTTTCAGAGGCGTAACAAGGCATTTCAGGGCGTTTCATGGGGTTTCAGAGAGTTTTTAGGGGGCTTCAAGGTTATCAGGTGACTTTCACGAGGATTTTAGAAGAGTTTCAGAGGCGTTTCAATGCGTTTCAGGATGTTTCAGATGCGTTAAACATGCATTACAAGATTCGGAGGACTTTCAGTAGCTTTCAGAGGTGCTATCGGGGGTTTCGAAGGGTCTCAGATGCATTACGATACGATAACCCGAGGGGGTTTCAGGGGATTTTCACAGAAATTTCAGGAAGATTCAAAGGATTTCCAGCAAGGATGGATGGTGGTCAGGTGCGTTACAGGGAGTCCGAGGATTTTTCAGCGGGTGTCAGAGGCGTTACAGGCTTTTTCTTGGGAGTTTTTGAGGGTCTCCAGTTAGCCTAGTGGTTAAGGCTATGGATCGCCAATCCGGAGACGGCGGGTTCGGTTCCCGTTCCGGTCGGGAAACTTTTCTCGACTTCCTGGGCACAGTGTATCAATGTACTTGCCACACAATGTACAAATTCATGCAATGGCAGGCAAAGGAAGCCCTTCAATTAAAAACTGTGGAAGTGCTCTAAGAACACTAAGTTGAAGAGAGGCAGGCCAAGTTCCAATGCGAACGTCGAGCCATAAAAGAAGAAGAAGAAGAGGGTTTCAGGCGCGTTACAATGGATCCGAGGGCCAGTGATTTCATCGAGGTTATTCCAAGTTAGATTTTTTCGATATTTTTGCACTTTTTTTGTGCACAGAAAAGGCGGCAAAGGAAAGATTTTCGTATTTCCAGTAAATTGCGGAGGGGCATCTTTTGTATGGAGTTTCGGTAATGGGAAGGGTTCAACCCCCAAAACCCCTCCCTTCGGTACGAGCTGGGCGCCCTCATATGGAGGAAATTATGCATTTTCGGCAGTTTTGTTCCCTTCGTCATGGTTTTTTTTTTAAACCTATTGGACTCGAAGTTGGCCTCAAATCTTTCTCAACCAAGCTGAATTATACAACCAAGTTTCAGGTTATTTGGTCAACAGAAACCCCTCATGACGAAGAGAACAAACCTGCCGAATATACCCAAAGTAACCGTTTGTAAGAAAAATTGATTCCTTATCTTGCTCTTGCTCTTGTTTTGCTCTGGCTAGGCCCGTGCACAAGGGAGGGGTTTTGGGGGTTTAACCCCTCTCATTTTTGATGTTCCATACACTAGGCGCCCCTCCGCCCTTTGCCAAAAATAGGAAAACCCCTCCCTTGCCGCCTTTTCTGTGCACGTGCCTGGTTCTCACATACTTGTACCTGTATGAAAGAAGATTCTCTTTTACGATATTGGAAATTGTTCTTACGGCCTGTCAAACATACAAATATAATATAATATAATTTACAAATTTTAGTAAAGTTGGCTTGTGAATATATTTTTTTGTGGCTATAGACGTGTAAAAAATATGGTCATTTCTATATTTTTGGCGCCCACATAGGTAAATATACAGCCATTCCATAGAAAAACGATATAGTGCAACTCCGATTGTCGTGAAACTTGGTGGGTTTGTAATTCATCGAAAATAATTAGACCCGATTTTTTTATTTCGTCATTAGGGTGATAATTTTTAGTTGTTTTTAACAAAAAATTTCAAAAAATCATAACTTTTGAACCAGTTGACCGATTTTGAACTTTTTTTTGTTTGAATGCTATTGAATTGTAGTTTTGGGAAAAAATACGTTGGAGAGGCAAAATTGTGTTTTGGTACAAAAAAGTTACTTTGATTATAGTTTTTCACGTTTTTATGGTCTTGGGACCAAAGGGGTACTCTGATTTTATATTTTTATTAGAAAACTAGCTGTCCCGGCAAACTTTGTCTTGCCAAGGTTTGACAGCTGTTGAGGACATCGCAGCAACGCACTCTAGATTGATTTAATTTCAATCACGCCAAATTTCTTCCCTGCTCCTGAAAAATCAGTATATTTACATTCTTTATACTTCTTGAATGATTTTCATGACTTTTTATGTATATAAACACAGCCACCATGAATACGAATCAAACCATGCAAGAGTCATCCTGATCGGTTCAGCCGTTCGTGAGTTTTGTTGCCTCAAAGGGACTTCAAACTCATTTTTATATATATAGACTAGCTGACCCGGCAAACGTCGTACTGCCTGCCTACTGTGTGTTTTGTCATACAGCTCCGTAGAGAAGTCCCCCGCAACTTCATTTGTATGGGAGCCCCCCTTTCCAGAGATCGGAGAAGTCTCACACTATGCTATGAACCATCCCCGGCCCCAAAAGTACCCACATACAAAGTTTCATGCCAATCGGTTCAGTAGTTTCCGAATCCATAAGGGACAGATAGACAGACAGACAAACAGACAGATAGAAATTCATTTATATATATACATATAGATTCAGGAAATTTGGCGTAACATATAAAAAAATCAGAGATGTATGTTTTTTTTTAATTTTTGAGATATGATTTTTTTTTCAAAAATCGGGTCTAATTATTTTCGATGAACTACAACCCCTCCAAGTTTCACGGAAATCGGAGTTGCACTACATCGTTTTTCAATGAAATGGCTGTATATGTAAAAATTACTGTGATATTGGATATTTTTCTTCCGCTCTCCCAATTTTACGAAAATTCCAATGAGATTTTTCATATGTTTGCGCTCTCATAAATTTACGAAAAATAGCCCTTGAATATTTCAAGCTTGAGCGCCTCCAAAAGTGTAAAACAGCTCTTTTATGAAATGGGGAACTTGAATTTATTCTTCTACTTTTCTAGGTATAAGAATTTTAACTTTATATTTTTTTCGATTTTGTTGCGTCTACAAAAGAAAAACTCCCTTCCTGATATTGAATAGTTTTTCACTCCCGTTTCTAACCATATGAGAAAAAAAAACAGCTCTATGACTTTGTAAGGGTGGAACAAGCCTCTTATAAAATCTTTAGCAATTGCTCATTTCGGCCATACAAAAAGTTACCTGTGCTATTTTTTCAAAATATTTTGCTTCCCCGATATGGAAACTTTCCTTGGATTTCTTCGGATATTCATCCAGAAATTCAATAAAAAGTACTTCCTAAGATTTCTACAGTGATTTTACCGGAAATTTCTTCACTACCAAACATTTTTACACCCGTAAGTGGAGCTTTGCTAAAGTATAATCATACGTTCATAGAATAAGAGGTTGAAGCTGACACTTCAGGAGAGAGTTTGCCTTCCTGATCACGAAACTTCTCAGGGTTTCTTTCAGAAATTTCTGATTCCTGGGATTCCTTCTGAAATTCCTTTGAGGAGGTATTTTTTTTTATTTCCAAAGGTTTCTTTAGAATTTAGGGAATTTCTTCAGGAATTTTAGAAATGTATTTCTTCAAAGGAGTTTTTCAGAAATTCTTCTTGAATTTTCTTTACAAATCTCCCAGGGATTGCTTCGGAAATTCTTCCTAGGGTTTCTCCAAGAATTCTTTGAGATATTCCTTCAGTATTTTCTTCAGACATTCTAGATTTTTTCTAGAAATGGCTCTTAGGTAGGGTGGCCCACACTTATATGAAAAATACAAAAAAATCGAAAAATGCCGATTCTCTAAAATGGGTTGTTTTAGACTCCCAGAAGCTACGTTCAAAATTTGAACGAAATCGGTTATGTCTAAGGGGATGTTCAATAATATCAATAATGTCAATAATGAAATCCCAATGCTTCTCACATCCCAATGCTAATGGAGTAATTTATGTAGGAATTGCTGGGAGAATCTTTGGAAAAAAAGAAAGTCTGAATAAATCCAGAGCAATGCCTGGGGGAATACCTGTAGGAACTATTGGGAAAACCCATGGAGGAACTTCCAGAAAAATCTCTTGAGAATTTGAGAAAGAACCCAGCTTCTAGAGAAATTTTCAAATAAATGCCCGAGAAAATCCCTGAATAAATAGAGTTATATCTGAAGGCGCTTTTGGAGAGATTCAAGCAATAATTTCTGAAAACAAATCTGGAAAAAAATGATTTTCTAATGGAAACCCCTGAGGAATTTCGATAAGAATCTCTGAATCTATGTGAAAAAAGTTCTCCTGGAATTGCATTTTTTTAAAGAAATGCTTTAAGGAGTTGCTGGAGATCGCGTTTTAGAAATTCCTAGAAGAATGTTCGGAGAAATCCCAGAGAAAAACTTCTGGAAACAATCTGACGATATGCCTGGAGGAATTCCTTCAGAAATGTTTGAATAAGTACATGAGGGAAAACATGCAAATTTCTGAGAAATCCCAGAGGAATTTCTGGCGGTGTTCCTGGAGGAAATCCTGGATAATTTTCTAGAAATTTTAAGGAGAATTCTTGCAAAACTCAAGAAAGAAATTTCCTTCCATGATAATTACAGAACAAAATCATTAAATTAGGGGCGCAGAAATTTGGAAACCTTGAGTAACCACTAACCAGCTCTGATTTTACCATGACAGCACTGCCGAGAGGGTTTCAGGAGGTTTTGGTAAACATTTTAGGAAGATTCAGAGAATTTTCAGCGGGATCCACATGCGTTACATGGGTATTATCAGGGGGTTTCAGAGGGTCACAGGAGGCCCAACGGGTTTTCTGGAGGTAACGAAGCCATTTCAAAAAGATTCAAAGGATTTTCAGTGGATTTTAGTGGCGTTTTAGGTGGGTCAAAGGATCATTACAGGGGGTTTGAGGGGGCTGCAGGGAGCATACAGTTTTTGACAATACATTTTGGATCACTGATTTCAGCTTCAGGGCGATTTCAGATTCGTATTCAAGGCTTTCCAGACTGATTACGCATGATGATCCGATGACATCAATTCGATGCGCCAAGGTAATGGAAAACTAATGATGAACTACAGGGGTTACTCAAAATAACTGGGACAGGTAAAATTATCACTTTTCAAAAAATGTTCAACTAGCTGTAACTTTTCGAAAAGGGCATCAAACATTCTCAAATTTTTACTGTAAGTTCATCAACTAGTTGTGTATCAGTGGTCAAAATTTGGAAAAGATCGGGCTATTCTACACGAAGTTGTAAAGGTTCTAGAAAAAGGTAAGGTACACCGGGGCAAGTTGAAACGGGTGGGGCAAGATGAAACACGAAGTTTTGAAATAGAATTCAATACAATTTAGAAATTTTTGCTTCGCTAAAAGATTGTTTGAATCAAAAACTATGTGTTATGGTGATCAAACTGATTATCATCATTAGAAAATATCATGTTTATTCGCTGTTTCATCTTGCCCCACCCGTTTCAACTTGCCCCGGTGTACCTTATAATTATTCGCTAGCCAACTTTGAGCTGTTATATCTCCGGATTCAATGAACCGAACACAATGAAATTTTGATCATCAATGACTTATATAATGAGCTTCTAAAAACTTTTGACTAAACTTAAAATTCTTAACACGAAAGAAAATTATAACGATTAGATTATTATTCTAATATAACACCTATTTATCCAAAACTTCATAATCGTTTCAAAATTCTAGATAGTAATTATAGTTCATTCAAATTCCCTCTAATTGACTTGAATATATTTATGTTTCAATGGAAAGCAACCAAATAGCCGGCATTAAATTGAAAAAGTAATGGGATGCATATGAAAAAGAGATAAATTTACTAAAAATACATAGAATAAATGAAATCGCTATAACTTTTTTTCTTATTAATAATTTTAAATTAAGTCAACTGTTTTTTAAAGTTCATTATATTAGTCATAAACGATCAAAATTTCATTGCATTCGATTCATTTAATCCGGAGATATAACAGCTCAAAGTTGGCTGTCGGATAATTATAGCTTTTTCTAGAATCTTTATAACTTCGTGTAGAATGGCCCGATCTTTTCCAAATTTGAACTACTGATACACAACTAGTTGATGAACTTATAATAAAAATTTGAGAATTTTTGATGCCCTTTTCGAAAAGTTACAGCTAGTTGAACATTTTTTGAAAAGTGAAAATGTCACCTGTCTCAGTTATTTTGAGTATCCCCTGTATGTGTATAGCTCAGAGGTTCCCAAACTTTTTGCTATCGCGGCGCCCTTTGAAATTTCCAAACATGTCGCGGCGCACCAAAGATTTTAAAAAGCTTTTTTTATATTATAAACAGCTTTCACTTTAAAATGTCAAAGGCAAAATCGTGAAACACTTCTTATATCATGGTTTTCTTGAAATTCAGAGAAAATTTGGAAAACTATTTTTTTTCTATTAAATTTCTCAAAGATAATTTTAATATGTTTGTAAGATTTCAAAAATCAACAAAGAACAAATAACTCAGATGTACAGGTAAAACAAACTGCTGCTTTTTAATAATTCAGCCAAAAATTCTAAAGCATTTGCAATAATTAAAGAATTCCAATTGAAATAAAATGACTTCACAGAACTTGACCAAAGTTTCAATTTTTTACGGAAATTGCAAAGCAACACTTTCAAACACTTTAATTTATTTTGGAAAATTTAGGCACATGAAGAGATTGTAAAGAACCTGTCAGGTGGATTTAGATTGAACTTTTTATTTTCATAAATTTCGACTTAACTTTTTGAGGCTAGAGTGGCCATATATAACCCCAGTGATGAAACTGAGCATGGCAAACTTATTCAAAGTTCAGTGAGGTTGCGGCAGTACTGATGAAACAGTCCGGTTTAAAAAGGTTAAAGCTAGCTCTTCACAATGTCACAGCGGCAAACCTGCATGCCGCTAGCTATCCCGAAGACCTTGTAATTATTCTGAAAAAACGCAAATAAGGATCTTGAAATAAAAACTATGGACAAGTTATAGTTAAATCAAGAGCTAAGCTGAAGCTTATAAGGTCCAAAAACAATTTTATAATTCACAGAGACGAACCAACCAAGGGCTGAAAGTCTCTTAAATAAAGACAAATCAATCAATTTTGTAACTTAAAATTTAAACATTTGGTGTCAATTGATATGTTCAAAAAGGATACCAGAAATCCTGTGGAACAAATGAAGACTCAGGAAAAGATTAAAAAAAATATGAAGCGACACTTGTTTTACTAAACAAAACAAAAATAAAGGTGTTCCGCAATACAAATAAAGAGTTTGTTTTTGTTTGTTTCGTCACAACTCAAAAGCCTGCGGCGCACCTGGAAAAGGGTCACAGTTTGGGAAGCACTGGTATAGCTGTATAAGAGTACGACATGTTGATAGACTCTCTTTAATACTGTTCAACATTGCATTGGTGTGATGTGTAAAAGCTTGCTCAACAACCGTAGTATGGCGGTACTTATAGCCGGTAGCCAGTGCTACATCGCTGACATTGGTTCACAGACTTAGTTCTTTTTCTAGATCTCATTGATTTCCACAAGATAACAACTAGTTTCTGATTCAAATTAACGAAATCCCGAGACTGAATCAACCGAAAAATGTTCATGAAAGCCTCCAATAGAGAATAAGCAAGAACATGGCAGGAATCGATTCTCGTCTTCTAAGTTTGCCATTCTGTTTCCTTGAAGTACGTGGATGGATTTAATTAAGATTCCTTCTGGCATCCCACACTATGTACACAGCCCGCTCCAGATCGAACTGTATGTGCGATGCGTGCTAATTGAAAATTAATCAAGATTGTGTACTAGAACGCTATATCCAGGATCCCTGAGGCGGGTCCCGGACTGACCTTATTCCATCTCGCTAAAACTACCATCCCATTTTTTGTCCATTTCTGCCCACAACGCAAACCGGTAGTGCGTGGGTTCACCAGATAAGACAAACCGTCATCGGAACTGATCAGGAAAAACACTTCCAATCCATTCCATTTATTTTAGTCAATCGATTTCTACCCCGGCTCAGCCGCCAGCGTTATCACGCGGTTGCTCCTGCTGAAGTAGGGCAGATGCTGAGATGACTTCGTCCTTGGTGCGTGCGTACCGTACCTTCTTCGGAGGAACACTTCCGGTAAAGGCACAGCAAGCAGCGAGGTAATCGACTGAATTATTTCGCATTAATTCTTCGGGTGTCGGCAAGGGTGGTAATTATTCGCTACCCATTCCAAGTGGAAACCCTTATTCAGAAAGAAACAGCCGATGCGATGGTAGGTACCAAGGCATACCGGGGCTGGCGGGTGGAGGAGTCAAATAAATTGAGCGTGTGTTCGTTGTTTCTGGATACAAAGGAATCGTTTTCCGATTAGGGACTTAGTGGTTGGAAAATAGGGATAATCATGGTTGAGCTTGCGTAAAAGTTGTGCGGTTAGCTTCATCGCACTATTTCATGTCATATTGCCATTTATCTAATGACTCACAATATTTCAGAAACACCTTAATAAACTATCCTTAATTGTCCTTTGTGTTATTTGTACTGTTTTTTAACTCAATCTTGGTACACTGCTTGGACATGGTGAAATATGCAAGTGAGTTCTTTACCTTATAAGCGAAATTGTTTCCCTTTAGGTTAAGCTGGGCACACAAACTTGTATCCTTCTCCTCTAAAATGGATGGCTTTTGAATGATTGTTGTAATTTTCAAACCTCTGCCTCTTTCACTACTGTTACGTAGCTTCTGCACGCCACCCAGCAATCCTCCCAAAAACAAACGTGCCAACGTGCAACCAGCGTGGCGTCATCTCAAACCATCGGCCTCCGCTCTATTGCGTCGTACCCATTCTCGACCGTCAAGAAGAACCCCGCAGCCCTCTGCATCCAATGAAATGGAAAACGCAGCAGGAGTGGCGGATAATCTTTTCAACCAGAAAGCAGTGGGTAGCTCGCAGCAGTAAGGATACGCTCAACTTATGACGAAGGGGAGCCTCGTCCCCTGACAGAGAGAGGAAATTCTGCCAGAACAGAATGTGTGTTGTGTAGTATACTTACGTAATCAAATCGCATCGGAAATTTCATAATAATAAAAATAAAACGCAAAACTGATCCGTGGGATGGGGCGGAGATTCACATGCAGTGCGGAACCCTCGTCTTGGCGAAAACTATGTTGGCAGAGGTGGAGCGTGCAGGAGGATGATTGACAGTATCATTTTGGCAGGTTTTGGAAAGTAGCTATTATCTGGATCGAGGGTAGGTTGATCAACTATGGTTCTTTGTTTCGGATATCGTTTAGCCGAAATCATCAAGAAATATTGCAAAAGTTTCCTGAGACTGAATTTGAATAAAGTTATAAATTGTTTTGCTTTGGAGTGTAAATGAAAAGTCAGAGAAAATATTCAAATTAATGTTAATCTCTATTCCCAAATCGTGCCTACCCAAACATTCATTATGTTACTAAGCAATAACGAACAGGAACTCAATTCAGACAAAGTGAGAAGATGACAGCGCTTCATAGAATTCACCAACAATAGACAAACATTTCTTTTCACTTCAATGCAATTTTAATTATAGCGATCACCGAGAGAACCCAGGCTCCAATTCCTCGGAAAAAGCTTCCAACGGCAGGAAAAAAATCATTCCCAGCTAGGTTTCCGATGAATTTTCCTGCTCGTAGATCGCTTGACATTTTTTTTTTTTGAAAGAAAATCCATTCAATCCCGTTCTCGTTGGTATGGCGAACGATGATGCTTTTGAAAAGCAGGCAAAGCGTTTCTGTAGAAAAGAATTTGCACTCAGGAGAGCGGCTCCCACTCAACTTAACTCCGCACCCAGCAAACAACCTTTGCCCATTCATCTCGCACCACGTCGCCCTCTGTTGTGCGCTGTTGGTGAAAAATGAAAATCCGAAATAACGACGGCGACGTCTCCACAGGAGCCTATCAAGGTGTGTGGAGATATGAGGACGGAAGAAAGTTTTTGCTACTGTTGGAGGACACCATACAGCTCATATAAACTGTTGGGTATGCCCTACCCGTAAAAAGTTGTTGAATTATGTGCCCATCAGATGAACCGGGACGCTAATCGATTTGTAACTCTGCACTTGTTACAAGCGTAAGTTCATCATCAATGATCGGTTGGTTAGTTCTCATACGCACTTTTATCTGAACAATGAGATTTAGTGAGTTTCAATGTATTTTAGGAGCACACCATATAAGCCGCCTACAGAATACTCAATTCTCGGTGTTGCCAGGCGACACATTCTAAATAGAACAGACCTGTGTACCTCCTCTACTCAACGGAATGGGTTCTACACTCTTAGAAAAAAATCATGTAAATTTAAGTTCTCTTGGATGCACATAAAAGGAGCGGCCCGTTTAACACAAATTTACAACTTCTATCACAAATAAAGTCGAGCTAGCAATAGCTAAAACTGAATCGCCAGATAAAACATATGAAAGTAAAATATTGAACTGGATTCGAACACTAGTCCACTGATTGAGAGGCACGGACTATACCCCTCGGTCATATCACCGAGTTGTAGGGCAAGTGATAAATGTAAAACTGTTTCTATCTACCTGGTCAGATAGGTTTGTTGACATCTTGTGCAATCAACTCGAACTTACATGATGGATGTAAAATTCAGTTGAATTTGCCATTCAGTCATGAAATGTTTACGTTCGTTGATGGTTTACGTCACGTGTAAATTCCTATTTTTTTAAGAGTGTATGGTTCTTTCTCCAGGTATTTTTTCGACAACATGTAAATGAGTACTCCCTTCTACTTCTTCTTCTTCTTGGCGTAACGTCCGTACTGGGACAAAGCCTGATTCTCAGCTTGGAGCTCAGTATTGAGTGATGAACTGAATACTTTCTCTGCTTATTACAATTTTGCACGCACCAAGATACTCTATGCCCAAGGTAGTCAAGGAAATCTCCATTACGAAAAGTTCCTGGACCGACCGGGAATCGAACCCGCTACCCTCAGCATGAGCATGCTGAAGGCGTGGGTACCTTTACAGCTCGGACTACATGTACCCCCGCAAAAGGTGATTTAGAATGACAAACTTCGGCAATTTGCGCAAAACGCGAAATATTGCGTTCCCCGGGTTCTTTGGATGATGATGTGAAGAGCGTGCAGCTGTTATTCCTCTTCGCGGTATCCTGTGTGGGGTGGGTGGTATGCTGAGGTGAGAGTCCCGATTTTGTTGGATCGAAATGTTTGCCGGAATGGACGAAGAAGCGAGGGGGGAGGCACCGCTGCTTGACGTCGTTTTCGGTTGTTGAAAGCCGCACGTATATCATCATCAGCCTATTTGAATTGAAAATGAAAAATGATTTCTCGGTAAACAGTGCGTTGCGTTGGTTGGCTGGTGGGCTGGAGTCGTTATTCCAGGAGCAACGAGTTGTGGGCGGCAGGAAAGAACAAATTTGCTGCCGACAACTTATGCCTATGAGGAGTTATTTCTCCCGAACAGAGAATGCTGGATTCAATTTATTTGCGGGATAATACAAGCTTTAAATGTTTCGATAGAATTAAATTAATAATAATAATATAAAATAACCCAACTAACAATTGCAAGTCACAAACAAGCAAGCTTGCTGAATTGTTACTTAATAATGGTTATGATAGCTGAACTAAAATTATGCTCTACACATTACTGTTTAAATGATTTTTCAATTGAGAAAATAGTCAATGTTCGACCTTTCTCATCGGTATCAACAATGATAAATTAAAACACTTTTCAAAAGTTTAACAAGAAATTAATTCGACAAGCATTGATTCCTTAACAAAAGAGTTTAACAAAACATTTGTCTACATCTTATTAAGCTGATGTATCGATAAGCATATGCTCCTGAACAATGTGCTTTTCACTTGTCAAATAAACGCCTTCAGCACGTCATAGTTTGACTCGGAACTTTGTTCGGATTATGGGATAAATCATGGCTAAAACTGTTTAGACAACCAAGTTATTAAAGAACCAATATTTTGAACGAATTACATAAAATGAAACAGAATAACATTGAGTGTCAAGAGACGTAATCAACTTAAAAATGAGGCATTTATTTATTATTATTAGTCTGTAACAAGATATCTTGTACCTTGATTATTATATTTTTTTATCTTCCGCAGCAGTTCGATTGTACGAGACGCTTGGATCGATGCATTTGACATTTCAGTGCTGTCGTGTTTACTGAATATTGTTCCCACAGTCACCTAGATAACCAAACAGCATTCATAAATCGACACATTCCAAGTATCCATAAACATCCTTATGCACTATTTATTGAACATAATATCAAGATTCCATGACAAAAGCATAAATAAAAAAAATGGTTAACGGATCTTCGACTGAGCATGAGTAGATTACCTGAACAGATGCTGTGAATGCACCATGTCAATGACCATACCGCACTACATATTGCCATACATTTTTAAAGATCGACATTTAATAATAAAAATAAATACATTTTCATTTCGCAATTAGTACGTCTGGAAACAATACCTTCAATAAGTACCAACACTTTTTGGCCGCATTGGATACAAGTTTTCTCACCGTGCGATAAAAATACTGACAGCGAAATCAGAATGGAAAACACGTGTTTTGGGCTGAACAGCTGTTGAAGTATGAGGCGTTGTTCAGTTGATTACCACGTGCTGTGCTAATTGACCACTGCTGAACACAAGTTCAGGAGTGATCGTTATTGAGTCATGGGAAGATTATGTTTTGCTTTGGGTGCTGCATCTCACCATCTCTAGGATGGCGCAGATAGGAAGGCATGCGGCTGGCAATGGACAGGTCTCGAGTTCTAATCCGGATTTAGGTAATTTTATATGTAATTCTTATTTCATAATAGGTGTTCTCAACATGATGCTTTATAACTTCTCCAAATTTGTGTGAACAAAACCCAAACATAGGTTGTACGTGAAAATAGTTCAAATGTTATTCAACATTATGCTGAATTAATTCGTCATAATGGCGCCTGTTAAATGAGTGATTGTTAGTTGGGAATATCAATTTATCATGTTAAGTAATAATTACGATCGAATAAATATTAATATATTTGGGCAGAGGTCTTGTTTTGAGCCCTTTCTCCCATAACTTAGTTAATTTTATACCAATTGAGTTAGTTGTTTGTGCGCACTGAGATACGCATAGTAACTAACCGTGTACAAAAACTCAAGGGATTGGTATCAAACTGAATGAGATATAGCAGAAAATTGCTCAAAATGACAAATGATCCCGCATCCTATGCGGTTTGCATATGAAAAAGATTTTGAAACTTTTTAGCTCGCCATGCAGTCCACAAAAGGACCTATTTGGAACGTGATTGCCATATGTCTTCCTACATACTTGATTAGCTACAACTCGTATCGCGGAGTCTACGCTGAATGAGGTTTTCACCTCCACTGGTGTCAATCCTGGGCCATTCGCTTCCAGTCGACCACAACGTTTAGAGCGCTTAGGTCCTCCTCAACTGCAAAAAGCCTGCTTCTACGAAACCGATAGCCAATTCCTGGTTCTCTGCTGAATATGGTTTTAGCTTGTCGTTCCTCCGGCAGACGAGCTACGTGCCTAGCTCACCGCAGCCTGCCGTGTTTTATTCGCTTCACTAAATACATCCATCTCTTTGCATACTTGGTACAATTCGTAGTTCATGCGACGCCGCCAGATGCGGTCCTCCAATACACCACTAGCACTTTACGTTCGAAAACTCCAATCTACTTCACTCATCGTTCACGATTCATGGCCGCATTAAGGGGTTATAGGGTCTTGCACCATTTGGGCAGGTGTACCTATTTTGGGCACTTGCCGCTATAACTAAGTCAATTTCAAACGGATTGATTTGAAATTTTGTATAGAGTTAGGCACGTACAGTATCTTACTCTATACAAAAACTCAAATCAATCGGTTTAAAATTGACTCAGTTATAGCGGCAAGTGCCCAAAATAGGTACACCTGCCCAAATGGTACAAGACCCTATATGTTGAGGTCGAGCACAAAATCTATTTTTTTTATTCTTTTATTTTAAAGTATGGGCTATCAAGAATGTTGTGTTAAATTTTCATAGAGATCCAAGCAGTACAAATGGACAAAAGGTCGAATGGACAAAACGTCGAATGGGACAAAATGTTGAATGGGATAAAAGGTCGAAAGGGACAAAAGGTCGAATGGACAAAAGGTTGAAAAGGGCAAAATGTTAAATAGATTAAAGACAAATAGGAAGACATGAAAAAGTGATCAGAATTCGACAGAAAAACGATGATTAAAAAATAGAACCAGTGATACCAAAATTATTTAACAACTACAAAACAATCGTTCTTGAAAGATAGGAAAGTGTCTACTAAAACTTGTAAGAGCTTAAATGCAGCAGTTTATTACCGCATTGCAATTCGAATTAGATGTCCATAAATGATGGAAAGTAATGTTATTTATTAAGGTTAAATATGAAAAACAATATTCCTTGAAAGGATGGTGTTATGACTAAAACTACCTTCACTGACCGAATAGTCACACCCACGGTTCACTCGTGGAATAATGCGTTTCGGACTGCGTTTTTAAAACGTCGATTTGCACTGAACTGTTGATTTATTAATTAACGAAAAATCGATACAAAGAAACGTAAGCGGACTGTATATTTATTACTGCCGGCGCTACCGACGTACGGGAGAAGACTAAATTAATGTTTCTGTGCTGCTGTTCAACAGCGCGATCGCTGGCACTCAACTGCCGAAGATCGATGACTACCTGCACGACCTATCGGTCTGCGGCTAGATCTGCGGTGTGCAAGCAAGAGAAACTGATCTGGCGGTACTCATGCTCATTTCGATATTGTTTCGACGGGTGAGTCTAATATCGGCCTATTTATAACAAATCTATACTGTACGTAACAGATGGGTTGAGGAAGGATGAATCATAGATCGCAATATTGTCTTTTTAAACTCCAATCATTACAGCGATTAAATAAAGCCAAACAGTCTATAAATTAGAAAATGACAAATATCTGGGTATTATAGGGGCGATCCATGAATTACGTCAATATTATAGGGGGCAGGGGGGTTTGCAGAAGTGTAACAAGCAATACATATAGTATTGGACAGGAGGGTCTTTCGATTCGAGTCTGTGGGTCCCGAAATAAACGAGCCTAGAGCTTAACATATTGTTACAACAGTTGAAGAAAAAAATAAAAAAGATTTTCTAGAACCTATCTACCCATAACTGCATATCAGAAAATGAGGCTGAAAGTTTCCAATTTGATTTGTAAGGAAAAGGATCAAAATTTAAAAAAAATAATTAGAATTAATCCTTTAGCAATGAAATCTTCTGCAGCTCTTCTTCTATTCTGGGCGAATAGTTGTAAAAATAATTAGACTAAAATATTTTTGATGGAACGCTATGAGGCCAGTGTGACTGTTATGCTATTACATTCGTGAATATTAGCGAATACGGCTAATAACAAGACAGACATCTACCCTCTTGCTCCATATACCTTGCGAGCTACAAGCACAATAGCGCCACGAACGGCTTCAAGGAACAACATCATGAATGCTTGTAGACGCACACAATCATGTTTTAATGTTACTGTGAATCGTTGAGGGTGTTTCAACCGTGTCGCCTGCGACAGGGTGGGAGCTGTCTGTCTTGTTATTAGCCGTCTTCGATATTAGGTAATGAGACAAAATGACTTGGTATTTTTTCACGTTTCGTAGAACACACATGTCAAGTTCATTTTAGTGGATGAAAGTACCGATGATTTGGAGATGATCCCCGGTATTAACTCAAAATCGACAAAAAACGGAAAATGCAGTTATGGGCAGTTATGTATTTGAATAAAAAAGTGTCTCACATAATATCACCAGCCGAGAGTTTGTTGGCGAATAATCTGTTGAAATACAGCTAACAGAAGTGTTTTTCACCGCAATTTAGTATAAAAGTTGGTTGTGCACATAACGCTGTTAGAGTTTGTCGTGCTTATCTAACCTTTTGACATTTTAAATAGTTTGAAACAGCATGTTTAACGCTTCGTCATACAGATTTGATAGTAAAACTCTTTCAAGAGCTCAACTGCAAATTTCCTGGAAAAGAATTTCTCCAGAAACTTTTACATGTATTCTACTTTCTACCGAATTTGTCTTAATCGATTTCTCCTGTGTTATGCAATATTTTTTCTAGAGATATATCCTGGGAGAGTTTCCGTGTTTTCTTAGAACTTTTGCTAGTGTATGCCACACCCTGTATCATCCTAACTAACCTAATATTCTCTATTACTCTGCTAAAGTTCCTGTTGGGAATCTAAACTAAAGACAGGAACTCAATTTTTTTGCAGAAAATTTATCCAAAATATTATGTATGGTCCCGTATACAGCAAATGTTAAAAACATACCTATTGAGCAAGATCTTGATGGTAGGTCCAAGATAAGGGGCCATCCATAAACCACAAGGTCATGTTGGGAGAGGGGCGGTGCTTGAAATCGAGTGAATATGAATGGTACGATCAGTCATCAGCGCCAACCATCACAACGAATGAACACGCACAGGGTGCAAAGCGAAACCGAACCAACCGCGACCACCATTCCTCATCGGTCGGTTGGCTGGTGAAGCATATTGACTAGTAACGATTATTTCTCACTTGCTGCTGTGAGGCTGAAGATGCGCAAATGATTCAGTGGATTTATTTTTTGCTCATAACTTGTAAAAACAATCAATTTGTCCATAAGAAAATGATGGACGTGACTATTATAATCGATTTAATTCGAGTTTATGTCATTTTGCACTGTA
Source organism: Aedes albopictus (assembly GCF_035046485.1). Classification (NCBI taxonomy): domain Eukaryota; kingdom Metazoa; phylum Arthropoda; class Insecta; order Diptera; family Culicidae; genus Aedes; species Aedes albopictus. The sequence goes on along the minus strand of NC_085138.1, from coordinate 396,954,340 downwards.
ATAACGAGATAAAAATAAAGTATATTCATTGCCGTATACACCGTCAAAGAGAGAGATTCAGAAAGCCGCAGGGCGCTGAATCGTCGTTCCTCACTCTCACTCATATTTTTTATTGCTCCCGCTCCCACTTGCTTCAGAAGCATGTTAGCCAATGAAGGCATATTGCTACCGCTTTGAGTTGATAAGCGCCGGTCAAAGAAGAGCAAATTTTGATTCGTCTGAGGTAAAACGCATCAATTTTCAAGCGCCGGAGAGGGGGATGGGCAAAGACCACGGTCCATACAAATTTAAAAAAAATGTATGAACAAATGACCACGGGACCACGTGGTTTATGGACAGCCCCTTAAAAGCATATTCAATATTTTAGATATTTTTTAAGGACAATCGTCTTGAAATCCCGCTTCAACAGTTCATCAGAACATTAAATGCATAAAGCTCAAGAAGCAAGCCTCAAACAACAGTGCATTTTATTATTCTGTTCTTGCTCACTTGTAATAAGCTTAAAATAAGAAGACCAGGTGCGCTGGTTTTGTTTACGAAGAGATTTGTGCGCTTGAAATCGTGAGTAGGTGTCAAAGTCGGCCATTTTAGGATTCCAACAAGTCTGTCCTCAACACTTTTCAGCAATATGAGATTAGCAAGATCTTCGATAGGGACATTTACGCTATGTATTTGTTTTCGAAATTTATTAAACATTCCGCGGAATTCCGTTTGATTTCGTCAAAATCTACTTTTTTGAGACGAAATTTTTAGAATTTGGCGAAACGAAACGAAATTCGAAATCATAAATTTCGCCAAGCTGAATTCCGTGGAATTCCGCGGAATTTCGTTTCGAGTTGAATTTGGCGAAACTTTTCGGTATACCGCATACCCTTAGTTGAATCCTGAGATTTGCAATTTTAAAATTTTGTACAAAGAGGCTTTATTACTGTTTTATTTATAGAGCCAGAAATACTGAACCGAATTCAATGTTTTTTCTGTATATAAAGAATGCATGTCCAAATGTTGTGTAAAAATTTCATTCAATTTGATTTCGCCGTTACAAAGTTATATTTGTTTAAGTGGCACCCTGTCAGTTTTTTTTTCATATTCAAACTGCCACAACTTTGGAAGTATTCATACATAATGGCTCAAAATTTTACTTAGATTATATTTGTATAATAGTATTATACTGTAAAAGCAGTGTTAGTAGTTTTATAACCAAAAGTGTGCTTTACTGATCTTAAATTGTCAAAGATTTACTATGGAGCGCCTTTGTACAAAATTCTTAAAAGGCAGGTCGTTGGTTTTTCTATATATATCAACCAATACTTAATGGATTTTGATGAAGATGTTATGGCATAAGATACACATAATGTACCATTACTGGTCCAAAAATCAGCTGTTTCAGTGAACGCAGTCTGACGTTATAAAAAAAAATGTATGACCAAATTTTGACCGTATCACCCTTTACAGTATAATTATAAGGATCTACCTATCAATCCAAGAGGGGATGATCACTAAGCACAAGAAGTCAATGAATATTTCTCCAGTACAGTTAGAAAGAACAGCTATTGAAAAGAAGAAGGCAAAATTTCTGATTGAAAAATAATTCCCTAAGGAGTCAATAATTATTTCAGTAACAAAAGTTAAAAGAACAACCTATAAATTTAAGAAGGAAACATTTTTTGAACAAAAAATCAAACTAAATTGCCATTAAATAAATACTACATTAACACAACTTGAAAGAACAGCCTATAAACAAAAGAAGGAAAAATTTCCTATAGAAATGTTAGTGGCTGAAATGCATATGATTTCTATAACAGCACAGCAATGTTTTTTCTCATTGAGCGGCAACAAAGACTTCTAAAAAAATTTTGACTTATAAGCGAGACATAAAGACTGCCCCAGAAAGTATGGACACACCTAGTCTTCAGTTGTCTGAGCCTGATCGATGGTTCTTGTTTCGGGCTCCGTTTTGTCTGTTTCTGTTTACTATAGGATCGAAAATTCAAACGTTTGTTGCCACGATGAACATTGGAATTCGAAATGGTAACTTTTTTGGTCATACCCCGCTCTGTGTTAGAAGGTTTTTTGTTGTGCTCAAACACCTTCATTATTTGTTTATCCAATCGAGGGATAGCAGGATCTGTATTTTTTACCCAATTTTTGTCTATGCTTTAACGTGTTATTCCCATTGTGGTTGCTAATTGCTAGTTGCACAATTTTCTAACTTACTCCCACCATATTTTGTTCTTTTCCTAAGTGACCTTTCAAACTCTGTACATCGTTTGTGCATATTTTTTCAATGATGTTCCGTTGAAAGTTCATGTATTTTGAAATACACTGTTGGAACCGCAAAAACCGTCATACAAATGCTGAGAAAATAGGTTGACCAACAGGATGTAGCTTTCAAAAAGAACTAGTCATCAATAGTTATGAAATGCCAGTATTTTCTTACTGCGTCCATACTTTCTGGACCGGTCTTTACCTGCTGGTAAATTGGTCCACTAAAATTTTTGTTCATTCGACCTTTTGTCCCATTTGACCTTTCGTCCCATTCGACCATTTGTTCCATTCGACCATTTGTCCCATTCGGTCTTTTGTCCGTTCGACCTTTTGTCCCATTCGACCTTTTGTCCATTCGACCTTTGGTCCCTTCGACCTTTTGTCCTTTCGACCTTTTGTCCTTCGACCATTTGTCCTTCGACCTTCTGTCCCAAAGCCTGCACTCCCATCCAATGGCATTAACAGAGGTTTCAGTGTATTCAATGATGCGTTGGCAACGGGATCTACCGCCCGCTCTTATTCAGACGATGGATGCCAGGATAGACGCTGGCTGTTTGCGCCGCCCCTTCTTGGTGAATAGACGCTTGGCACGCACCTTCTCAAGCACCTCTAGCACCTCAAGCTGAAGTCAGAAGGACAGCAGCATCAAGGCTACACTACGAGCTAAGCACACAGCTCTTAGATGGCTGTCATTAATTGACCCGTGGAACCATGAGGTAGGAACTTGTGAGGACCAGAGCTCCCTCCAGCTTGTCGAATCACCATTTTGCATCCCAATGTCTTGTTACGGGTATAAATATTTGTTACAATTATAAGACAGAATAATTTTTAAATGTGTTATAAATTCTATATTCGTGCGTTCTTTGTGTTATGTTTTATTTTAACTTGTAAATATTCCCCGAGTTTTAATATACATTTATAGGGTTCTGGAAAAATAGAGGCCCATGAAATGCAATCCAATATTGATTGCCAACTTTCAGGCTATTTCGGGCAGCGGTCAAGTGCTAGAGATGTAAACCTTTCCCTGCCACGGACTTCAAGTTGTTGAGCTCAAGTATCGAACCCTGAAACGGGATGCCCGATTAGGATTAGTTTTCCTAGACAAAACCAAGCTATGAACACAGCAACAAATGCTGTGAACTAAAAGGCATACTGCCAACTAAAATACAATTCCAGGATGACTGACGGACCCAAATCAATAAATGAAACCTCGTCATCCTGTGATCGGAAGGAGTTATCCATCTGGATAACAGGGCACATTTATGTTATGTGTTGTGCTGCGTCAATTTGTGATGTTCTTAATTCGTGCATTTGTAAGGTTCTGTGTATCGTGATGTGTTAATCCTTTGAACATAATTTATTTTCTTCTATTTTTGTAACAGTCTTCCAATATACACGCGTTCTTGTGGGAATAGTATCAACTGAGGGAATCTGGCAGTGATATGTTGTCGCCGTAGCAGTATCTTAACAAATCAAGAAATAATTTGTTTGTATGTCCGACGTTTCAATATATTTAACATCTTTTCCTTGAAAAATATGTTAAACTAGCTATACCCGGCAAACTTTGTCTTGCCTACTGCGTTTTTTGACGTTTCAAGTTTCTAGCCAAGACCAGATCCCCGGTCAAAATGTATGGAAGATCGATTTTCAAAAACTCTCAATTTTTCCATGTTTTTTGCCTCATAAACCTTCCTTGGGTGAAAACTAAGAGAATGAAACTAAGACGACCAAAATCGGACCTTCCGTTCGCAAGTTATGCGCGGTCCCACGTATGCCACTGCATTTTTATATATATAGATATATCGAAACGTCGGACATAGAAACAACCCAAGTAACATCTTAATGACTAATGAGTCTTGTATTGGTTTTGAGAACCGTCATTAAACCTTATACCTTTTATTTTGGTTTTATGATGGCTCTAAAAACCTCCTCTAGTCTATTTGACGGAAAAATGTTACTTGGGAAATTAGTTCTTGATTTGTTAAGAGACTGCTAGGTCGACAACATATCACTGCCATACACAAATTCTTCAACAACTTCTAGCACATCCCAATCAATCACTACCTCAGTACCAACACAACACATCACAATTAATGTGTAGTGAGTGAACTATTCCTCTGCACACTGGACCTCTTTTCGCTCCTTCGAGTGCCACATCGAACAGTAAATTCGAAACAACATCACCCAGTTACAATTCATCCAAGGTCACAAACGAAGTAGACACTTCGTCTGCGATACGAATACTTGATATCAATCCATCAAGCGTTGCGATGATCAGTCATATTATTTTTACCGGAAACCATATTCTAGAATTTTCTGCAAAAACTAACTTTCTTTTCACCTAACCGTACGCTGCTTCAAAACATATCAACAGATGGTGAAACGGGTGTCCTCGCAGTCTGTTGAACATGACACGTGACAATATCGTATAAGCTAAATTCAAAAGGGTAATTCCTCTGTAATTAGCAAACTCTGGTCTGACAATTCTTCATCCTCCCATATCTTCATTAGAATCAGCCTTGTTGTTTTTTAGCAAGGGCATTCTTAACATCCTCCATTGATGAAAGTTCCACTCCTTGAACGTCATCAACTTTTTTTAATCATGTTCCTGAGTACACTTCCGTTGTTAACATTCAACAAATCTTCAGAAGTACCCCCTACATCTGAATGTCACCATTTTTTCGTACGTCGGCATATCTGCTTCCAACTTGTTACACACGGCTGATCTCGGCGCAGTTTTGTGCCGCCCACCATTGACTGTTGCAGAAAACCTCCGCATATCGCTGCGTTCCTTGTTTTCCAGCGTTCAGGGATTACACTCGTTTCGTCTTACATCTTCTCGCTGGCAGTCAAAGTGCTCGCTCCTCTTTTACTCCTACCGACTTGCACCACTCTCCGTTCAGCCGGGTGCCAACCTAGGACAGGATAAAACAACTAGTCAGCCCAAAAGAGACCAATTTGGGGACCAGTAGTCTAAGCAACGCGGAAAAACAAGACAGCAAGCTATGAAATTAGACAGAGAAGTAGCAGGTGTCACATCCTATCCTAGGTGCCAACCACGACCGTTCGACTCCTGGAGGAATTTTTGTTGTTCGTGACTCGTTGGAACTAAATATAGTTTTGTTTTCGTTCAAAGATGTTCTAGAAGACATTTACTATGTTTGATTTAAATGTAAGTATTCCAAAGTATGCGAAGGAGCTCCCTCATGTACGTCATTTTCTCTTATAAATTGGCAACGCAATACCGTGCTCTTTAAATTATCATTACCAGTGCAAGTCTTCCGAATCTCCATTTCTCAAATGTTTATTTTAGAGCTCTCTTGATAAGCACGTTCCCTAAAGAATACGACTAATCTAGAATGCCTTCTCGGTTGAAGAAATCTCATTTCCGTTTTTCGTTTGTTTGTGTTTAGATTTCCAGTAATACAGTTGGGCAAATAAAGCAATAATTGTTTAACGGCTTCGCAGCTCCCAAATTTAATTCGCGGTCCATCCATTGACCCAGAGCCAAGCCGAGCGCTTAAAGATAGGAAATTACAACACCCAGTGCCACACCTTGACGCGAAGCACGACAAAAACGACGACACTGAAACAGCAATAATAAATGTATTCACGCTAAATTAATTTATACTCCCCGCTCTGGGATGTGGAAAACGATAGAGCAGGACACTGTGGCCTGTTTTTCACACTTGCTTGAACCACCACAGCTCCCATCCCTGTCGGCCCTCCCAAAACGAAAGGTCGTGAAGAACCGCAATAAAGAACCCTGAAAAGAATACCCCATCCCGATTCTACCATTGCCGCGGTCTCTTTATTACATTATGTAATAAATCCCTACGGTTTCGCAGGATGGCAGTCGGGATGGTCCCACCCCTCACTCTCCATTCCAGCTCATGCCACGCCAGAACCAATTGCCTGCCGCGTACATATACCTACCTACCAACCTACCAACCGGTGGTGATGACAACGCTACGATGATGCAAAGGATCCAATGGAAACGAAGAGGCGACGTTTTAATTTTTGGCTCAGATTGTCCTGACATTTCCATACACAAAATAATAGATCTTTATGTGTGCTTCCTTCTGACGATTTCGTCCCGCACCGCCACCACCTGGCCTCAAACGCGGAGTCTTCATCTCGTAGTTACGGGACGATGAGTTTAGAGGAAAGTGGTCGACAGTCAGACTACTTCTATTATTATTTATGTTAAAATAAAATAAAAAAAGCTAGGATAACTTCAGAAGATATATGAAAGATTCTATACATACTCAGTTTTCGTTTTCAAGAGCACATATCATAAAAACTCGTAGACCAACTCAGCTCGTCCTGCTGGCACTTTGGTTATTGGTTGGATTCCTAAAAGTTTCATACAAAAAATAATAAGCATTTCGTATTTTTTTTAATAAAATTTCTATTTTTTATTTTTATTTTTTGATAACTTCAATAACTGGGAAAGTTCTCAAAGAACACTAAACTTAAAGAAAAAAAAAGAGAAAAAGAAGAAGAAGAATAACAAGAAGAAGCAGTGGGAGATGACACATATCTTAACATTGGTAACTCTCCCCTACTCTTCCCAAAGAACGGTATCACTACCAGTCGTTTACAGTTAAACTAACAATCATGGGACACTTTCAGTTCAAAATCGAGTCTGGGAGTTGTTATGAGTGAGCTGGGCAACCGTTTGCTCTGGAAGGCTCATGAGTGCAAGCAGAACCGACCGGAAAGTGTTTGTGCGTCGGTATGTGAACGAGCCTGTCGTCCAGTTTCAGTTCAAGTTTCAGCTATACGATGAGAACTAGAAACCACATACAGCTAGCTGCATCCGACAACTGTGACTCTTCTGATGATAACTTGGTTTGGCAAGGGGTGGGCACGATTAAAAAAAATCTATTTAGATATATTGATTTTTGAATGTGTTTTCAAATCATCAAAACGATATGAAGTAATATTACAATCAGTATGCCAGGCGGCTACAAACAGTTAGACCAGGCGGCTCCAAGAAACACGAGGACGCCCCCGTCACTGATGGGAACCAGTGCTGTCATGGTAAAGTCAAAGCTAGTTACTCAAGGTTTTCAAATTTTAGGCGCCCACTATACTGGTACGCCCCAATGGAAACGGCTTCAATAAAGGGTGAGTCGTTAATTATTGTGCCACCCTACTTTCAACTGATTCGCAAATTGTCTACAGTTATCGAAATGAAACCAAATTTTTACAGTAGTTTAGTATATGTATGTATTTCAACTTTTTGGTATAGGTTCACATTTAGGATGCGTTTTAGTGAAATTCACGACATTTTCAATTAACGCCCTCCATGTGGACATGTTCAGGCTCCACTTGAAACAAATAATTAAAGCTCTCTGGTTTGTTTATGCACATCGTGTCTGATTTTCACCCAGCTCCACGTTTATGTTTCACTGACAACAGTTCCTGAAACCTATTGACGAACATTAAGATGATCCGATAATGTATAATCATTGATTGATCCAAGGCGCGATACCATGATATTTGATTTTAGCATGTGATTGTACAACACCTTTTTTAGAACTGTTAACAAAATTTATTCTATATCGACTGAAATCTCACTGATAACTGCTCAATTCATGTATGTATGTTCATGTACGTAAACAATAGACTATAAGGAGAAACTGTGCAAAATTTGGTTGATTTTGGTGAAGTAGGAAAAAAGTTACGTTAGTTTGAAAATGGCACAATAATTATCGACTCACCCTTTATTGCGCCTAATTAAGAACTTTTCTGGGGAACCCCTCCATGAATTATAACGTATCACGATTTTTTTTTCAAATTCGTTTATTTATTAGGCCCAAACGCCAAAAGGCTTAACGGGGCCGAAATTCACTACTTTCTCGAGAGAAAATTACATTTCAATTAGAATCACAATCAATTATTTGTGACCCCTGAATTGCATCCATTTTCCTCTTGTCTTTGCACCGCTCGGGTAACAACTGCCGCTTGTTGGTACCATATCGTTGCTTTCGTATGGTGTAGATGAGCTATCGTCTTTCCCATCGTCATCGTTTTCAGCATCGGTATCGTTGTTTGGGAAGATTCAAAAATTACGTCCATCGTTTTTCGGGATTTCTAGACCCCCCCTCCCCCCTCTGTCACGCAATTTCCCTATACCCAATACACGTACTGTCACACTTTTCTAGACCCCCCCCCCTCCCCCAAATGTTGGACGTAATTTTTGAACGTTCCCTTTGTGTTCTGCTCCGCGTGGTCGGCAGGTACTCTTGTCGCCGGCGCACGTTTGCTCCCTGTAGGAAGCACGGTGGTCGCTTGAGGAATCGTATCGAGATAAGATGACAATAGAGATGATTTACTTTTTTGCATCGGCGGGAAATCAGCTTCATCAAATTTCGCCTCGCTTGGAGAAGATGTGGTTGTTGTTTGTTTGGCCTTGTTTTCGGATACTGTTTTCGAACAACATCTACAGGTTTTTATCTGGTTTGGATGCAAAACCGTAGCGATCTGATTGTCGATCGTGATGTAAGATGGGATCGATTGATTTAGTCTCATCTGTAAGACCCGCACTCCGTTGTAAACGCCGCCGAAATAGTTCTTCCAGCGCTCGTTTTGGATGGAAATAACGTCTCCATACCTCATCATGAAATTACCTACAGTAACATGAGGCATGGAAGGAAGAAGGTCGCAAACTCGGACGGTAACCGCCTCATTATCCACATAGACAGGGATCTTGTAAGGCTTGTCGTTGCAGATAAATGAACGTTGAACATTATGCGCTTTTTCATAGCGCTGCGCTATGTCGTTGCCTTTCATCTCTTTATACACACAGTTCCGTGTATGGTGAAGCTGAATGCTATTGACGTCTGCGAGGTTCAACTTTATTTCGTTGTCCAGAAAATGCTGGACGCTACCCAAATCAGGCTGAATAGGAAGAACGTTAAAATCAACAACTGGTATGTTTTTTCGAACACCACTCATTTGGCCGCGAGAAAAATATACGGAGCACGGGAGCAAATTGAATTCACGTCCGAAGGCTATGAGCAAAGGCTGTCAACTGTATCGCGATTGTTCTGAACTTCGCGGAAGGGATATTCTTGCAGGAATTCCTTCCATGTTTTCAACTAGAACCATTTTGAAGATACCTCCTAGAATTATTTTTATAGAAACTAAATTTTCGCAGGATTCCTTAGCATGATTTCGGAAATAATTCCTCCGGAAATTCCTCCAGGTATCCCTTAAGAATCCATTCCTGTACATGTATTTCTTTGGGAATTTCTCCAGGACATTTCGGATGAAATTTCTTAAAAGATTCGTCTTCAAATGGGTTTCTTCAGAAGTTCGTGCATGTATTCTTTCATGTATATTTTCTAACATTTTTAAAAGATTTTTTCCACGAATATTAAAATAATTTTCTCCAGGGCTTTTTCTTTGGGATTTCCTCCAAAGATTTCATCAATAGATTAGGAGATTTTTTTTCACAGAGATTCGGAGATTTTTAGAGAAATTTCTCTAGGGTTTTCCTTTGAAAGTTCAAAAATTTCTCCAGGAACTCCTTTTGGGAAGTATTTGTTGGAATTTCTCCAGAGATACTTTCAGATATTGCTCCATATATTCAGGGATTCTCTCATACATTAATTTGTAAATTCCTATAATAAATTCACATGACATTCTTCTGGAAGTTTTTCTAAGGGTTTTTTTACAAAAGTTCCAGCAGGTATTCCTCCAGGGAATGCTTAGGATTAACTCAGACCTTTTTTCAGGGATTCGGGGATACTTCAGGAATTTCTCCATAGATTCTCTTAAAAATTCCTGCAGAAATTTCTTCAGAATCAATTTTAAGGATGTATATTTTAAGGATTTTTTCAAGAAATTCTTCTATGAATACCTGTAGAGGGTTCTCCAGTTCTTCCAGGTATTCTTTCTCTAAAGTAATCATTGCTTCATGGCTTTTTTTGTCTCTGCAGGATCTCATGCAAACGGGATTTTTGTATGCAAATCTCTTCAGAGCTTTTGTAGGAAATTCTTCTAAACATGTTTCCAGAGGTATCTCCAGGAGTTCTTCCAGGGATTATTTCTGATAACCCTCCAGGGATCCCTAAGAATTTTATTGAGGCATACCTTCAATAATTCCACCAGTACCTTTGTCTGAAATTTCTCCGGGGATTTCTGCAGATATCATTAGGAATAATATAATTACGAATTTTCCAGGTATCCCTTCAGAAATTTCTCAAGCAATTTTTCCTTTGAATTATTTACAATAAAGAAGGTATTTCAGAGAGCTTTTTTGGAATTCTCCCAGGTATTCATCCAGGAATTCCTTCAGAGATGACTTTAGACAATTTTCTACAGTTTATTCTAAGAATCTCCAAAGGTACCACCAGGAGTTTTTAAAGGCAATCCTCTAGCGATTTCTTTAGAAATTCCTGCAGGGGTTCTTTCAAAAAATAAACCAGTTATTTTTTGTGCAATTTCTGAAAGAATATCTTGAAAAATCCCAGGAAAAATATCTGAATCCTTAGGAAGTTTCTGAAAGAATTCTTGGAGGAACTCTTGGATTAATTCCCGAATATTTAGATGAATTTCCGTAAAATTCCATCGGCAATTTTTTGAAGTACAGGGTGCGGCAGGAAAAAATGCGAAAAGTTCAAGGCGCTATCACACGTTAAATATGGGATATATATGACTATTTTTTCAAGACATTGTATCAGTCAATGTCTATATTCTAGCACTACAAAATAAAAATGAACATATTTGATTTTTCACATGTGATAATGCAAGCCTTAAAAGTGGGTATCAATAAACTGCACGCCCAATGGTCATTAGACAAAATGGCTAAACGAATGAAAAACATAGCTTTAATTCGATGAAATAATAGGCCATACTAATCCAAAGCCATGAAGTTTCAAATACTAGGTGAAATAAGCACATATATTTTATGACATTGAAGAGAAAATTACAATTTTTGTTTCATCACATTAGAAGTTTCCACAGGTCGCGTACTTTTTAGTGGTTTAAAAATTCTGATTGTCTTCAGCTTCAGGCGCCGTCTTGTAAAGGTTAGTGACCAAAATGGGATTTTTTTTAAACTTTTAAGAAAATTAGCCTTTAGGGATTAGGGACGTTGAAACATAAATTGGTTAATGACAAATGGACGAAAGTGAGGCTTGAAGTTGAAAAACACTTTCGTATTTTTTCCTGCCGCATACTGTAAGCCTGAAATTCCTGAAGAAATCTTTAAAACTCTGAAGAAATCTCTTGTGATGTTTTAGAAGGTATCCTCAAAGGAATTTCAGAATAATTCCTAGAGAAATCTTTTTATTAAGGTTTTTCAAAAGTAATCTGGGGCAATTCTGTGTGAATTAGCCTAAGTTAAAATTCACATTTAAACAAATTAAGCAAGTTGTGAACGTATTTGTGGATGAATTTCTGTAAAAATATGAGGAAAAACGCCAAGATACGCTTCTGTAAAGATCACTAGAAAAAAAACTCTTCAGAATTTTAGATGGAATCTCTAGAGCAACTCCTGAACGAATCTTTGAAGGACTTTTTAAAGAAATACCTGTACGAATTTTTTAAGGAGTCTCTGATAAACTTGTTGAAGAACCAGAAAATTCCTTTATTTTTGAGAGAATTTTTGAAAAAAAAATCTTATAGAATCCCTATAGAAAATTCGGAAGGATTAACTGGAGAAATTTCCGAAGGTTTTCTTAACGAATCCCTAGAAAAATTTCTAAAGTAATCTCTGGCGTAGTTTCAGAAGGAATTCATGGCAATCTTCCCAAAACAGTTGTTCGAGGAATTACTGGATGAGTTCTTGAGGGAATATCTGATGAAATCCCTGGAGTAATTTCTTCAGTAATCCCTTGAAGAATTTTTCTGAAGGAAACTTTCGAAGAATTCCCGATAGGAGTCTGTTGAAGATTTTCTAAAGAAATCTTTGGGGAAATTTCTGGCGGAGCTCTGAACTTTTGATTTTCTGAAGAAATCGCTGAAAGCGGATTGCTGAAGAAATCTGTGGAGGAATTTCCGAGGAAACCCATGGAAGCTTTTCTAGAGGAGATCTTGAAGAAACTCTGAAGGAAATTCTCGAGGAATTTATAACGCAGTCCATGGAAGATGTTCGAAAATAACCATTCAAAGGAATTCGTGGAAGATTTTTTAAAAGGGGTTTCTGGAGGGTTTTTTTAAGGAATTCATGGAGAAATTTCAGAAGAAATTTAAGGAAGATTTTATAAATGAGATCTTTATTTGATTTCTATAGTAACCTCTAGAAAAAATTGGAGAAAATTCTAATCGAAGCTTTGAGTTTTCTAAACAAAAGTCTTGGATGGATGTCTGAAGGAATTCTCAGAGAAATCTCCGAAGGTATTTCTGGTAGAATTTCTTTGAAATTCTATGGAAGATAGGTTATTTTTCTTATATATTTCCTAAATATTATCAATGGGGCTGATAAAAAATGATTTTTATCTCAAGAGCTGGTTACTCAGTGAGTAACTTGGAGTAACCTCGATGACACCACTGATGGGAACCCACGAGAGGAGAATGCCGTCGTATCAGCGGTGTCATAGTCGCGATTTTTTCCGCAGTCAAGTTCGCAGATTGTGAACAATCCTCGATACCCAATTACGTAATTTATGTTTAGTCCTTTACTGTCAGATCGGTGTAACACGCTAAATATAATTCACATAAAAGGCAATTTACACGGGAAAAAATACACGGTAACAAATATTATTGGGTACCGGACTGGACACACAAAATTTATTGGTTTTCTTTGGTACATCGAGGTCTTGAAATTAGTCTATGGTCGTACCAGACATCCACACTTCATGGCAAGTCGTCTGCAAAAGAAAAGGGAATTAGGTCTGAAAAAGCAAGTCCGAAAAACGAAATTCCATAAAAGGGAGGAATGTAGGTGAAGCGATCGACGACACGTACACGGAGGGAGCTTGAGGAGCTTTAGGCGCAAGGTGCAGAAGGTGTGAAGAGGAAGTCCGCAAGGCTCAAGACCGCAGGAAGTCCCCGAATCGTCTAATCAGCGCTAACACATCAGACAGACAAGACAGCAGCAATATGGACAGAAGGAAATAACAAATGCAACGGAAAAAGGCTGAACGTCGACATCGCCTTCGAAGGTAGTGTCAGCACCCACCGTAGAGAAGGTCGTGAGTCCATCATCTTCCTGCAACCATGTTCTGATGGTTTTGCCTCGAGAGTCTTTCTTTGTATGGGAGGGGAACTCGCTTTTTTGAGCGTGAGTAGTGAGAAACACAACAAGCAATTATGGCAATTATGAGTGTTGGACGAACTCCTCGCTGCGCAACAAGCTCTCGCTCGGGGCTGTTGAGGATTTGCGTTGTGATTATTGAATTTTATTTCCACTCTTCAGCAAATCACCGAAATCGCTTCCTCATTTTCTAGTGAGAGAGTTTCTGTCATGCCTGTATTTAGGTAAGGTTAATCTGCGTAAATTCTGGAACCTACATTAAGCTGTCATTACCCAAATGGAATCTGTTAAGCGACTTAAAGTGAGGTTTAGGAAAAGTTTACGGGCAAAGGGCACAACTAAGAACAAGTTTAGGTTGGAGCGAAAGGAAGAACTCTTTTGAGTATAGATTATATAATATACAAGCATAATTAGTGATCATTTGAAGCACAATATACAACGCTCATTCTCACACAGCCTCGCAGCCTCAACTGGACTAGCTGTCCCGGCAAATGTCGTACTGCCTGGCTACTGTCTTTTTTTGACATACAGCTCCATTTTCACGCCAATCGGTCCAGTAGCTTCCGAATCCATAAGAAACAGACAGACAGATGGACCGACAGAAATTCATTTTTCAGAAATGTGTTTCGTGTTAAGAGAAAAGTATGGCTCGATAATCCAAAAGTTATTAGTTCAACACTGAGGAAAAAAGAATTGTTTGTTATGAATATTATTAAGTCGGATTAGATGCTATATTGCATCGCAATAGTGCACACCGTACATCGCATTAAACATAGTTCAAGACATGAAACGTTTCAAATGTCCCGCCAATGCCCGTAAATCGCCTCCACTTTTGTACGCATAAGGCACTTTTGCTGCATCTTATTCGATGTAATTGAACCGCATAAAAATACGTTCTACACGGTTTATACGTGCAAATTCGTTGTCTGGCTAAGAAATCCCTTGATAGATCGTCGAATCTTTCAGTGTAACTAGCGATATCTCACAGTATTAAGAATAAAGTTTGTACTCATCACTTGAAATCCACTAGAGTGTCTTGAAGTGCCATCAATCCCTCAGAAAACTCAAATAAGATCCCTGAAGCACGTAACTATTATTCCAAAAATACAAACCGTATTTTAAGGTTAGTTTGTGATGTTTTATTTAAATTTCATTTATTGGTTTATTTCAATTCTGAATTTTAATTAAAGGATATATCAATCTGTATTTTAAGCATTTCTGTAACTGTAAATGCAAATCAGTCTGCCTCTAATAGATATACATCATCTATCTATTTGTAGCGAGTGTTTGATGGAATAATTGTAAGAACTTCTTGTAACTTCTGAATTTTAGCTGTGCGTTGATAAATTGAATGTGAATTTTAAAATCATAATGAAAATGATGGAAATCAAAATGCTTGGAATTTGCTCAGGAAGCACAATTTTATGTGTAAGAAGAAAAAAAACATTATTGGAAACTAGAGGGTTGACTAGACAACAGTTAATATTAAACTCAGGCTTGAACTTGTGTTGCTGATTTCATTAAAAAATGCGGCTAAACAAAATATGAATAATTAACACTAATTGAGTAAAATCATGGTACTTTAGCTGATTTGTTTTTAATCTAAAGCCATTTTGAAATTGAACTTCTACAGATACTTCTAAGAAAACCCCTGTGAGACTCCCGTAGATTCGGTTTAAACTTTTGGAGCCGGATTGTTACGCCGTTGTTGTCGCAACCTCGCCGGCTTCGAACACGTTTGCTATCCGTAGCTTTATCGCCACATATGACCCCTTTGGCCGCAAAGGGTTAAATTCTACTGGACCCCTCCTGAGATCTACTTAAATGTGTCAGAAATCCTCTCTAACAGTAGACTTCCCTTGAACTCTTATATCCCTGAAAAGCCACTGAATCGCTCGAAGCACCTTGAAAGGCCTTGAAACCTTAAAAAAAAACCCGCTATGAGACCCCCATAGACTTTACTTAAAATTCTACTGCAGCCTCATAAAGCTCCCTGGAGCACCCTGATACTCCATGAATCAACCTAAAATCCATTAATCAACCTAACTGAAACGACATAAAGCGCATGAAAAAGCCATAATAGCCCAAAAACCCTGACATCCCCGTAGACTTTCCTTAAACTCTACTGAAGCCCCCTGTGGCCACTTGAAATCTCCTGGAATCTTCTGAGCCCCTATAAATTCCTTGAAACACCCCTCAGAAACCAGCTTTGAGATCCCCGCTGACTTCTCTTAAATTGAAGCCCCGTGAAATCCAATCATCCAATCAAATCGTAGTTTATGGACAGGCCTTTACGTATAGGTTTTCGTGTATTGCACAATTAAAAATGCAAAATTAGCAATAAATCGAATCAGAATTGCAAAACACATTTTATACAGGAAGCCTTAAAACAATAGCTTTTTGTAAAAAAAAAACTATGTTTGTTTTTGAAATTCGTTCTGTGCCCTTTATGAAAAGAAGGAACATCTCCGTTTTTCCAAAGACCACAACCGATTTCATCATTACTTCAAGGGAAAACATCTATCTAAAGTTTTTGCCGTTTAACTGCCGTAATACTTAAGTTCCTTGCGACGCTTCTTACCAAATATGAGAATTGTGGTGTTCATTATTTCATTGAAATATGAGTATGTTGCATATTATTTTATGCAAGTCAATAGGACACAATCGGTGAAGTAGATACTAGAATTGAAGTAATGAGCTGAATTTTTGTATGGTGTAAAGACCAATTCTCCGTTTCTGCAATGAAGTGGATTAAAAGCGTGGGTATTATGATGCCTTGAAGTAATTCCTGGAGGAATCCCTGAAGGAATTCCTGAAGAAATCTCTGAAGGAATTCCTGGAGGAATCCCTGAAGGAATCTTGAGAGGAATCCCTGAAGGAATATTTGGACGAACTCCTGGATGAATTTGTGGAGGAATTCGTAGAGGAATCTTTGGTGGAATAGCTGTAGGAATCCCTGGATTAATTTCTGGAGAAATCTCTGAAAAATCCCTGAAGGAATTCCTGGAGGAATTTGTGGAGAAACAGCTGTAGCAATCCCTGGACGATTTTTTGGAATAATCTCTGAAAGAATCCCTGGAGGAATCCCTAAAGGAGTTTTTGGAGGATTTTTTAGAGGAATTCCTGGAGTAATCTGTTTAGAAGTTTTTAGAGAAGTTCTTGGGGAATTCCTGTAAAATATCAGGATGAATCTTTGAATGAATTACTTGACGAATACCTGGAGGAATCCATAGAGGCACTCCTGAGAAAATCTCTGGAGGAATTCCGGCAGGAATACCTGATAGAATCTTTGGAGGAATTTTTGGAGAAATTTCTGCAGGGATGTCTGAGGAAATTATTGGAAGAATTTCTGGAGGAATTCCTGGAAGAATCTCTGGAAGAATTCCTGGGTGAATCCCTAGGGGAGTTCCTGGGAGAATCCCTAGAAGCATTCCTGGATGAATCCCTGGTTAAATTCTAGAAGGTAATCCTGGAGGAATGTCTGGAGTAATCCCTGTAGAAAGTCTTGGATGAATTTTTTGGTGAATTCTTAGAGGAATTCCTGTAGGAATCTTAAGAGGAGTTTCTGGATGAATCTCTGGGAAAATTTTTGAAGGAATCCCTGAAGGAATCTCTGGAGGAATTCATGGAGGCCAGTTTTATCAATGATCAATGATTTTTTCTGGCAGCACTGCCTGTCTTGCCATATAAATAGTTGACAGTATCAATACACACGAACTGTAATATCAGCTTAGGACTTGTCATCCACAGTAATGACAAGTGAAGAGTGTGAAGCTAGTAATAGACAGTTTGTGAAGAAGCTATAGCATTGAAGAGCGAGCATTCATATAGTTTAACTTAATTATATAGTTACATTGTCTATTAGTTGGTAACAAGAGGGATGAAGTATCATTGAACTAAACCTAGATGTTATCACAGTAAGTTGCTAAACATTATCACAGTTGTTTTCTAAACCTAATGCATTTAATCTAATGTAAACTTTCTAGAAGAATAGTGAGACACACACAGCAAGAACATAGAGGGCAAACCATGTACTCAAATATGCGTTAAACCGAATTTTGTAAGTAATTTCTATACATGTTATACCTAATACTAATGTAAATAAATTATCCACAGCTTAAAGCTGATTCGCACCCACAACTTGGAGTTTGCGAGCTGCTAGAAAGAATTCGACCCTAACCTCCTCTGTGTTCCCGCAACACTTTAAGAAAATTCGACTCGATGAATTCGGAGTACAACACATCGGCTGTGCCGGAATCATCCCGAGCGAGAGACAGCGTAACAAAATCGCGCCTCGTCTCAAACGTCGATCTACCATTATCGGCTAGGCAGAAACCATCCCGAACGAGAGACAGCGGCACTAATTCGCGCCTCTATCCAAACGACCATCTGCCATCATCGGCTCTGCCGAAATCTTCCCGAGCGAGAGACAGCGTCAGTAACTCGCGCCTCGATCTAAACGGTGATTTGCAATGCATCACCCAACAGCTCACGAATCGAACTCCGTCTTAGGCTGCTCAAAGAAGAGCGCGCAATTCGGCGGCGCGAAATAGAAGCAGAGATGAGAGCCTTAGAAGAGGAGAAGCGCGTCATGCACGAAAAATACCGATTGCTTGAAGAGCAATTGAACCAACGACGAAAACGAATCAAGCGCAGCCAGGCTACGACTGATGTGGAGCTAGTGGGTCAACATCACAGCGAACCCGATAGTGAATCATCGTCAGTTGTTCAGCATTTCACTAATACAGATGAAAGAACGACTCAGCCGTCGAAGCAAGTAAGCCTGCCGAAGCAATCGACACACTTGTACTCTTCACTTGATGTGCAAGTGCATGAGACTCAGCAGGGGACTATCATCGCGCTTTCCGGACCTTCTCCGAGTACAAGACCAATAATAGAAGATGACAATATTACGGCGATCAAAGCAGAGCGAAATCATATACTATCAAATCCTGAACGGCGCACTGGACACTCTATCACGGTCAACGATATCCGTACAGAAGGTCTGTCTCCTGACGTAGACACTATCATACCAGGAGATGATATACAAATGGCACACATCATTTTCAAAGTTGATCGATCGCGTATAGATGGGACTCAGCAACCGATAATACGAGCGATTCTGTTTGTATCATCTCCGTGGAAAACAACATCTAGGACAAGTATCCCAGGAGAGTGTCTATCTGGCACACTGAGCCCAACCAGTGGATTCCCCAACCGTGAGAGCCCAGTACTACTCTCTGCGATAACGGATGCTACATCGGCTGAGGTGAGAGATGGCTGTGTGGACAACTTGCAATTGTGCGTTCCTCCAACCTTCGTTGCACCAAATGTTCCGGACCCTGCCCCCCTCCTTCGGTGTTGGATAGCAGCCAACAAGTAACTTCGGGAGATTTGTTTACTGAAATCTTTCGTGTTTGGTCAACACCAGTGGAGGTATTTGGGAATACAGCTGCTGCATACAGATGCTTCCAAATTTGCTGGCGAACAATGGGGCACGTTCGGTGTAGTACTAGATTTGTAGTGATGAGCTGAATTTTAGTATGGTGAGAAGGTCAGTTCTCTGTTTCTGCAATGAAATGGTACAAAAAGCGTGGGTATTATGATTCGTTGCCAAATTTGATGCTGTTTGAGCAAAACTTTGGATAACTATGTTGTTTATGTAGCAAGAAATGGAGAAAACAACAACACTGGTGCCCAATGTTTTGCTCAAACAGCATCAAATTAGGCAAGGAATCATAATACCCACGCTTTTTGCACCATTTTAGTGCAGAAACGAAGAATTGACCTTCTCACCATACTAAAATTCAGCTCATTACTTCAAATCTAGTACTTCACCGATCTGTCCTATTGGAGATTTTGTGATTGATATGGTGCTCTTGCTAACTAATAATATGTGGTACAGTAACAAAAGACTACCAATTCTGGTTTCCCCTTTCGTTAATGCCGCTGCGAGTGAGTCTCTGATGGACGAGAAGGGTTGGTCAAATCACGCGCGAGACTGTAGTACATTAGAAGTGGTACCTGTTACTGATTACTGGATGGTTGGGAAAAAATCAAGACTCTGTCCCAGCGAGCAGAGTTCAAAAAGTAGCAGCTGTTGCAGCACAGCCGATCATTCGAGAAATAGCATTCGCAATCCGAATGAATACCAATCGTCGTTTCTGCGTCGCCGACATTGGCTTTTCCGAGTGTCTCTTCGTTGTGAACAAGGCAGAAAACGTTGCTCAAAATCATACGATCTACCAAAAGGCATTACTTTGATTTTGATCCGTGGCCACATACTCGTTGTTGTCGACTTGGATGCAAATTGGAGATACGTTTCGTGGAGGCAAATGCATAGTAACAGCGATGAGGAATGGACAGAAGACGAAAATGAAACGATAGGAGAAGCTGTGTCGCAGTGGCTACAAAAATTAATACCAGTAGTGTTTTCGAGAAAAATGGGCTTTGAGGACCGCATAGATGTCTTGCCTCATTCAATCGATGTACTACATCAGTGGTCACCAAACTGCGGCCCGCGGGCCGCATGCGGCCCTCGACAAGGTTTTGTGCGGCCCGCGAACTGATTTTGAAATGTATTAGAAAGTGGCCCACTCATGGATTCCATTACGAAAATCAGAAATTTCACCATATCTTAGAACTTTCATGAGAATAAATATTAACTACTGAGGTTTTGCCAATATCCTGGAGTGTTTATCAAATGAAGTAAGATTTTTGAATGTTTGACAAACTGTAAAATACCAGTTTTTCGAATTTTGTTCCGGAAATATTCGGAAATGTTGTTAGAAAGGTGTGTTTTGCTTAAATAATGAGTTTAGGCCTAGGTTTAGGCCAAATTTACATGTTCTCTGCCATGGATTTTAGACTTCTGGCAGAATTCGTAATTACTAATTTGTTTAATTTCACGAAAATAAAATTAAAACAATGTCCGAAAACATATCTAGTATTCGATATACTTTGCATTCAGCACTTCTACCAGTAATTTCAAATATTCCAAAATATTTTACAGAATTCTTCAAAAACTTCAGGGTTTGGGTAAGATACTATTCATACCCCTAGCAATATTTTTGGGAATTCCTCTTTGAATATCTATTCTAAATCGGCTACAAATCCTTGCACACATTGCTCAGAAAATCATATCTGCAGGATTTTCTTCATTGGCTTTCTAAGAAATTACACAAGAAAAACTTCAAAAAAGTTATCAAGGATTTGCACAACAGTATCTCCAGGCAGTTTTTCGGATTTTTTCCGAGAATCCTGAAATCGCTACAAATCATTCTTGAATTTCTCAAAATCCACGAAAAGTCCCCAAAAAGTTGGAACACAGTTCCAAGATTTTTTTAAATAGAGGGGTTCGATATATGTACTTCTCAGGAAAATCATAAGCTGCAGTAAAAAACTTCATTCGGAAATTTGTCAAAACTGGATCCAGAGGATTTATAAGAAATTTATCCGTGTTTGTTTCTAGGACTTCTGCACTGTAAGATTATCCACAACATTCTTAAAGAGGTCCATGTTGTTCTAGCCAGCATCGCTATTGCTTATTTGTCGTATGACTTTTGAGTAACTAGTCTAAAATAATTTGCTCAACATGTTTAATACTAAGAACTACAAAACCTAAATATTACAGTCATTACACCATGTTTTAAATCCCCCCGATTTTCAGGATATTTTGAGTGAAATAAAATCTCCTGCTATGGTTCAATATTTTCAAAAAATCAAACAAATGAATTTTGCATTGAATCTTAAAAATTGTTAAAAATAAACTCTTGAATGACTTGCGGCCCGCAGTCACTTTTCAAAATTCAATTGTGGCCCCCAAACACAGTTGAGCTGAGGATCACTGTACTACATAATACAAATGAATCATCAATGGAAGCTGCAATCATCCGAGTAACGAAATTCGAGTCCAATTTCTCCATACGTACTGCAGAGCCTCCAAACGTGTCTGGAAACAAATTGAAACATGATGTCCTCTGAGGAGTCCGTGGTTGTTCTGTCAACAGTACACTGTGTAAAAGTAAAACTGGTTCCACTTACCAGTGTTACGGGGGGGAGGATGTTGCTGGCAGCACTGCCTGTCTTGCCATATAAATAGTTGACAGTATCAATACACACTAGACTGGCCCAAATACAAAAATGTCGAAAAATTCCACGGGGCACCCTCCAGAATCGTGCCTTTGGATAAGGAGAGCAATCTGTGAAAATTTCAGCTCAATCGGTTTAAAACTGAGCTGGCGCAAATGAGTTGAAGGTTTGTATGGGATCTTCAGTCCAAATATATGGGACATTGGATGACCTACAGTCTCTCACTCAGTACACCGGTTCAGCGAGTTCGATTTAGCTCAGAATTGAAAGAATGGTAGTTGATACCCAAAGGAACAACTTTGTAGAAGACCATATAATGATAAAACTTAATTAAGTTGCGGTTTCAGCTTACGAAAGCAGGATGAGGACAGATTTCCCTGTTTACTCTCGGTTGTTACATGCAGCACGTGTTTGCTGTTAGAAACTTGCGCTCTACATCATAGGCGGCTATGTTGTCCTTCATTTCAATTGCTCACGCACGTGGGCCGATATCGAAACAATGAAGAATTACATAGCTGCCTATGATGTTGCGCGCAAGCTTCGACCTCCAAACACGTGCTGCATGTAACAACCGATAGTAAACGGGGAAAGATGTCCTCATCCTGCTTGCGTTAGCTGAAACCGCAACTAAATTAAGTTTTATCATGATATGGTCTTCTACAAAGTTGTTCCTTTGGGTATCAACTACCATTCTTTCAATTCTGAGCTAAATCGAACTCGCTGACCCGGCGTACTGAGTGGTCATCCAATTTCCCATATATTTGGACTGAAAATCCCATACAAACCTTCAACTCATTTGCGCCAGCTCAGTTTTAAACCGATTGAGCTGAATCTTTCACAGATTGTTCTTCTCATCCAAAGGCACGATTCTAGAGGGTGCCCCGTGAGTTTTTCCAACTTTTCTTTCTCGCCATACAAATGTGGGCCGGTCTAATACACACGAACTGTAATATCAGCTTAGGACTTGTCATCCACAGTAATGACAAGTGAAGAGTGTGAAGCTAGTAATAGACAGTTTGTGAAGAAGCTATAGCATTGAAGAGCGAGCATTCATATAGTTTAACTTAATTCTATAGTTACATTGTCTATAAGTTGGTAACAAGAGGGATGAAGTATCATTGAACTAAACCTAGATGTTATCACAGTAAGTTGCTAAACATTATC
This sequence comes from Aedes albopictus, assembly GCF_035046485.1. Lineage (NCBI taxonomy): Eukaryota > Metazoa > Arthropoda > Insecta > Diptera > Culicidae > Aedes > Aedes albopictus. Next base: position 396,931,605 of record NC_085138.1, on the reverse strand, counting down.
ACAGTTGTTTTCTAAACCTAATGCATTTAATCTAATGTAAACTTTCTAGAAGAATAGTGAGACACACACAGCAAGAACATAGAGGGCAAACCATGTACTCAAATATGCGTTAAACCGAATTTTGTAAGTAATTTCTATACATGTTATACCTAATACTAATGTAAATAAATTATCCACAGCTTAAAGCTGATTCGCACCCACAACTTGGAGTTTGCGAGCTGCTAGAAAGAATTCGACCCTAACCTCCTCTGCAACAATCACTGTAATTTGTATGAAAAACCATAAAGATACAGCCGTCACATGACTAGTTTGGTAATGTGATCAACATTTCCTCGATACTGAAGAGAAGTGAGCTCAAAACAGCCTCTTCAGCCTCTCCGGGTCTCACCGGAACTAGTTCCGGAATATCCGGATATGGTCAATGCGCTTCTGCGCATATCTTCACGCTGCTTTTCAGACTATAGATGAATAAAACCGCGGCATTTGAATCGTGCAAACGAGCCTCTACACTAAAATCTGTATGTGTCTCCTGTGGGCACCTTCCGGAACCGGTTACAGGGGTCCGTGTTCCGCAATGGCCACGAATCAGTCACGGTCTGATTCTTGGAACTCATATCTTTCATTTAAGCCTAAGAGAATGGAAATCTGATCAAAAATGGATTTTTGGGAGCGTGTCAAAGTTATTGGCCATTTTTGACCCCTTAATGCCAAATGTGTAAATTTTTCTTAATGCAAAAGGAAGGTTAATTTGATGATGTTTGAGCAAAACTTTGGGTAACCCTGTTGTTGTTTTCTCCATTTCTTGCAACGTAAACAACACAGTAACCAAAAGTTTTGATCAAACAGCATCAAATTAGGCAAGCAATCATAATACCCACGCTTTTTTAACCATTTCATTGCAGGAACGGATAATCGACCTTCTCACCATACAAAAATTCAACTCATTACTTCAATTCTAGTACTTCACCGATCGTGTCCTATTGTTTTCGTATCCACCCATTCTAGTCTACTAGAAGTATCTTTTGGCTAAGGCTGAATGATGACCACAATTGGCCAACCAGCCTAGAGCCAGCGGATACCGAAGTACGGAGGACTCAGAATATGAATTTGATATATTGCGAGCCTGAAAGGCACAGACACAATTGCCATTCTATTAGCAACCGAGTCCGACTGGCCGGCCGACTATACTCGCTCTGTTGGTTGGTTGGCTGGCGACGGAAGTGGTGGGCTGGCATTTTTGCGATCGTCACATGCAACCGAGCGTGCACTTTTTTAGAGTTCCAGTTGTCACACAACAGAAGCCATAACTGGAACGAAAACCGAAATATCATAACTTCCCGCGTCCTCCCAGAGCATCTCCCTGGTTCCATTCAGTGTTCAGTGAGTTGAGTGTGTGCAGCCGAGTCTGTCTGCAGTTGAAATTCAATTTCAAGTTCGTTTGGGTCAGCTCTTTTGTTTCGGTCATAGGGAAAATCACATGTCCCGGGCAGATTCCAGCACCCGGTCTCTCTTTAGTAGGGAGCTCTCGATCCAATTATGCCGTTCCGGAGTCTCATTGTTCTACTCGCATAGGCTCTCGCCCGGCGCCAGCTGCAGCCAATAGAATGATTCAAAGTCTTTCCTAGAATGAAAAAAATAGCATGAACTAGTTAACAACCTATTAGACAACCAACTCCATATTTTGCAGCTCGTACCTCTTCATGCTAAGACAGCTCATCGTACTCAGCAAACTATTAATCAATACTACCTATCTTTTCCTCCCATCTACCAACCGTCAGACCTGGTGTACAATTTCTTTCCCTACGCCCAATCGGTATCAAACTCTCCAACCCAGCGGGGCTATTACACACTCGCTCATTCACCTTGTTGAAAACTTTACCCAAACAAAACCGAGCGCCTGTCGAAACCAATCATTAATCTTCCTAGCGATTTCTAGTGCTACTGCTTCCGAACCGAATCAGCTGAGCGAGATAGATTTCTTCTGTAGTCAGGGGGAAAGATTTTTTCCACCGTCCACCCAGGAAGTGAAAAAAAAATACTGACGAAGGAAATTGGCGTTGAAGGAAAACTTTCAGCTCATTAGATTCTCAACTTTTCACCCAGCTGCCAGCGCTGCGCTGTGTTGGTCGCGTTTGTTGGAGAGATTTCTTCTATCGAGATTCCGGCGGCTAATGGGGTGGTCATGGTGGCACCGGAGATGGAGACAATCGAAGGAAGCTCAAACTTCTTCAAGACGCAAGGCCCAAATCCGACCGGGTGGATGAAAATAATGAGCTGTCAACCCGTTCGGTTCCGGGAGCGATCGTGGTTGGGGGCAGTGTGGTCAGATTCTGAGGTTCTTTTCGAAACATCGTAACGCTGGTTCTGGCAACCCTACCTCGCTAGGTGATTTGTCAAGCTGGGGTCATTTGGAATTCTTCAAATCGCTCTTGTCAACCGAGCGGGTGGTGGTGAGTGGGTGCGTTCGAACGAACGATGAAATCATTCCATTCTCGGATGGATTGGTTATTCGAGCCCGAACTTTGTGCGCCAGATGCCATGATGGAGAGCCGGTCGGTAGCGTTCGAGTGTGGTTTCTTCTTACTGCCTCTCCAGTTGAGTGATATTGCAGTCCTGTGGAAGCGCGCGTACAGAAGACAGCTCTGGCGAAAGGATTGAGAAGTACCTATCATTTGTCATCCTGAAGCGGGTTGCTTTCACCGGAAGGATTGGAACAGGTTGATTGTGATGCTCTGTGGAGGTATGGAAGGACACATATGAAATGAAATGATTCGGAAATGCTTTTTTCAGCTGACAGGGTGAAGAGTTCTGGGTAATTTCTTAGTTATCAATTCTGGCTGGTTGATTGAAAGATTTAAGTATTTCAAGAAGACTCAATCTTTTATATGAAATTGGAAAATTCAGCTGGCAACTTCTGCGTGAATTAGTAGTAGCATGATGAGAAGCCAGCCCTGAAGAATCCTATAATGGGAACATGGAATCCTGAACCTGCGACTGTTCACGACGATCTTGAATAACAGCTCTGCTCCTAAGTTGAGCTTGGAGGAGGAAAAGAAAGGTGAACAGCTTTATGAATTTGTAAAACACAATTTCAAGGCGCATCGTAAAGTCTGCGCTAAGTTACGAAACGTGAGCAGAAAGTATTCTAGTTGAGAGCGAAACAGTCAGCAGACGCTGAAGAGCCACCAGATTATTCGCTCAGAGAAAAGGAGCGGGACAACTCCAGGAGAAGAGGATGTAAAAAAAACAAAAGCGCATCAGTAGTCGGAGTGATGATGAATCAGGATATATGTAAGACGGGTATACAGATAGCATGGTCGTGTGCGTGGCCGACGGCTGGTGAATTTTGCCGTTTTTCGGTGAATTTTCTGAGCTTCTTATTCTTTTTCTGTTCTTTCGGTTCACGATTGGAATTTGTTATGGAAACTTTTTGCACCATAAAACAGAAAATTTCTTCAAATGTGCAAATAAATAAGGAATTTGTAGGGCAATTACTAGCAAGCATCCCTCTGATGCGATCTGGTAGCAAATATCGATGGTTTTTGCTACTTTTCTGTGATGTTTCGACACTTTCAGAAAACTCACCAACAGCTGGTCGGGTTTGCTATAAGAAATTTCGGCTCAACTTCGGGTCTCTTCGGGTAAATTTTTTTCGTTGCTAACGAAAAAATTCTCACTCATACGCGAACGCTCGTGTACATCTTCCCCCCCTGATGATGAATGGCGCAACGTGATAAAAACAGCAGATGAAGCAAATGGTGAAAAATAAGGTAAACAACTTGTTGCAGATAAACAGTTGAAGAAAGAAAACTTCTCAAAGAGATGCGCTGATTGCCGAAGCAAACGATTAGCCTGCACGCTGCCCTCATTGAGAGTCTAATGGGGAAGAAGATACTTCGTATGCGTGAGATCCGTGTCTGGTGCAAAACATGTCACTACTACAAGCAAAGCGAGCTCCCATAAGAACGCGTGTCAAATAGTGTCGTCACTATTTGTGTTTACATTTTTCTTTCCTTACTAATACATAGCCATCTCTTCTTCTTCCCCACCTGTAATATACTCTCATTGCGCTGCGCTTCTTGAGAGATTGACGGAGGGAGGACTCAGAGTCAAAGGAGATGGAAGAGAACTTTGGGAAGACCAGATTATAAGTGCATCTGAGACATGCTATTTGAGCTCAAGAAGGATCCGTCGATGAAGAACACGGCTGTTCGGGCCCGTATGAAGTTGATCATCAATATTAAGGGGCTGTCCATAAACCACGTGGTCATTTTTTTGGGACTTTTCAACCCCCCCCCCCCCGCGTGGTCATTACTCCATACAATTTTTTTTATTTGTCCATACAAAATGGTCATTGGCCGAACCCCCCCCCCCCCCCCTCATGACCACGTGGTTTATGGACAGCCCCTAACTTCTTTTTTCGATCAGCCTAGATACAGGGGATAGACAAAATGATCGGGACAGGCAAAATTTTCACTTTTCAAAAAATGTTCAATTAGCTGTAACTTTTCGAAAAGTGCATCAAATGTTTTCAAATTTTTACTGTAAGTTCTTCAACCAGTTGTGTATCAGTGGGCAAAATTTGGAAAAGATCGGACAATTCTTCACGAAGTTATAATGATTTTTGAAAAAGGTAAAATTATCCGATAGCCAACTTTGAGCTGTTATATCTCCGGATTCAATGAACCGAATGCAATGAAATTTTGTCCATTTATGACTTATATAATAAGCTATGAAAAACCATTGACTTAGCTTAATATTCTTTACACGGAAGAAAGTTATAACGATTAGATTAATTTTCTAAAAAAACACCAAATTATCCAAAACATCAACATCGTTTCAAAATTCAAGATGCAAATTATAGTTCATTTAGTTTCCCTCTAATTGGCTTATATATAAATGCGTTTTGAAGGAAAGTAACAACATAGCCGCCAATGAATTGAAAAAGTAATAGGATGCATAGGGTATCGGGATGCTTCGTTGGCATAGTTCCCACGTTTGGCCTATCTCAACGTCAACCAAAAACTCAAACAAACACGCATAACTGTATATTGGAAAATCTATGCGCCAAACAACTGTAACATTTCGTTTCAATTTTAGCACTTTGGAGTGTTGAAATTGAATGAAAATGTCACTTTGTTTATGTTTTGTAGACGCCATGATTCTTCGGCTTAGTGGGTAGTCTATACACATGAACATTATTGGCATGATTCTGGAACATTTCGAATCGACTTTTCAATAACTGTACATTGGATGCGACGGTCAAAGACGCTATTTTGAACTTGTATATTTGTTTTCAACGAATAGTATCTATTTTACAAATTGAATGTCGGCCGAATATTGAGGACATTTTTTTCACTATGTACCCAAATCTTGGCCCATCAGTAAAGTGACGTCAACAACACCGATAAAGTGACGTCAACAACATTGCTTGCGTAAGAACCAGAAAGAAAGAAAAGGAAGAAAGATTTTGTGTGCAGTGACTGTAAAAATATAACACAATAATAGGATTGCGTTGTTTTCCTTACTAAATTAAGAAAAAACTTTAGTTTAAGTAATATATTTATAGTGTTTTGAAAATTCGGCTCCGAAAATGAAAATTAAAAGTAAGATCGGTGAACAAACAGAGATAATACTTCAGAAGAAATATTGAAAAAATGAGATAATAAGTGGTTCTAGTGCATGGAAAGCAATAGGCCAACGTTGTATCCACTAATAGGCCAAGTTTTGTACCATAGACCAACATTGCATACCATCGCATCGAATATTTTCAACTTAATTAAGTAAATTCTTTAATATTTACGTTAGTTTACTTCCAATTTGTGAAACAAGCATTGCCTAGAGTGTGTAATATGGTCAACATATTATTTCTAGTGCTATTAATTCATGAGTTTTGGTCAAAATGGTCAAGGCGGCTTACAAATTAGGCCAAGGAATGGTACATATACCCTATTAAAAATAGACCAATTTACTAAAAAATCGTGAAAAAAATAAAATCGCTATAACTTTTTCGCTAGTTGAAAATTTCAAGTTAAGTTAAATGTTTTCCAGAGTTCATTATATAAGTCATGAATGGTCAAAATTTCATTTCAATCGGTTCATTGAATCCGGAGATATAACAGCTCAAAGTTGGCTATCGGATAATTTTATCTTATTCAAAAATCTTTATAACTTCGTGAAGAATTGTCCGATCTTTTCCAAATCTTGTCCACTGATACACAACTAGTTGAAGAACTTACAGTAAAAATTTGAGAATATTTGATGCACTTTTCGAAAAGTTACAGCTAGTTGAACATTTTTTGGAAAGTGAAAATTTTGCCTGTCCCGATCATTTTGTCTATCCCCTGTAGCTGTGTAGTGTCGGTAGCGATTGTCTCAATTGGCTAAGAATAACACTACGGACTACCTGTTCCGGTGGTAAGAGTCCACCAACAGGTGACCCCAATTCATGGTGTGATGCGGCTTCATGCTTACCGTGCCTAGGAATGAATGGCTAGGGGGGTCTAATAAAAACCTAACCGCTAACGGAGCCTGTGGAGTACCAGGGCGCCCTCCACAGTATGTTGCCCTTACTGCGCTAACCGGAGCAATGGTACAGTGGACCTTGTGTTTCTCCGAGACAATCGGCTGCCCTTCTTTAGTCTCACCTGAGGCTAAATAAGGGCGGAAATATGAAGATGTTGTTAATTAGTTTAAATTTTCACCTATATGGTTTCGCATTATGCGATTTACACAGTGTATTCTGTGTATCCTCGCCTTTGGTGTTTTCCAATCGATACCGATCTGGTTTTGTTGCTACTGTTCTTTGTTGTGCTGTTGTTACGAAGAGTTTAATCTTGCCTAATTTGAGTAGTAGCTACGGTTAGGATAGCTCAGATCAATCTTCAGCATAAAAAAACAGCAACAATCAATCTTTGCAGACTTATGCAAAATGGTTCAGCCCAAGTGGCCTTAGTACAAGAACCTTACTTCCGTAAGGAGAATTTCTATCTAGGAATCCTTGTGAACCCGGTGTTTGCTACTTTCAATAAACATGAAATGGCAAACTCACGTGTCATGCCTCGAGCCTGTGTGCTTGTCAACAACGCAATAGTTGCTACACTCATCTCTGAACTAACCACCAGAGATGTATGTGCTATCACAATTGATGTATCTGTTGGAAACCTCAATAGGAAATACGTCTATTGTTCGGTTTATTTACCGCATGATGAACCATCCCCTACGGATGCTTTCAAACAAGTCATCGCATACTGTACTTCAAAAGGCCTTCCGCTAATTGTTGGCAGTGATGCTAATGCTCACCATATCATCTGGGGCACCTCAGACATTAACTTGAGAGGCTCCAATTTGATGGAGTACTTAAGTAGTACAGATCTTGCATTACTTAACATAGGCAACCGCCCAACCTTCATGGTATCTGCTAGAGAGGAAGTGTTAGACATAACGCTTTGCTCTAGTAGAATTAGTCACGAGCTGACCAATTGGCATGTGTCAGATGAAGAATCTTTATCTGACCATCGCTACATCTTTTTTTAACATTTAAATGTTACTTCGCAAACTGATTTGGTTGCGGCCAAATTTCATGGATACTCACCATCCATTGACACTCCAAGTGATTTAGATGATGCCGTTGATACTACAACGACCTTCATCATGGAAGCTTTTGAAGAAGCATGCCCTCTACGGTCTGTGAAGATCACAAGAGGAACCCCTTGGTGGAACTCTGATCTGGCGAAACTCAGGAAACAATGTAGAAAGAGTTGGAACAGACGACGTTCGGCTGGTTCGGAGGCCTACAGGAAAGCTCTCCGGTCTGCTGCACGATCCGGCTGGAAAAACCTTTGTACAAATGTTTCCAGTTTGAGTGAAGTCAGTCGGTTAAATAAAATCCTTGCGACATCTAAGGATTTCCGAGTGAACGAACTTCGTTTGCCAAATGGCGATCTGACTTCCTCTGATGAGGAAGTTCTGGAATGCTTATTCAGCACACACTTCCCTGGATGTGTAGATATTACATCTTCGGATGAACCTGATGTCTTTTCTTGTAGTTATGATTCCCTGGCTTCGGCTCGGAGTATTGTAACTATACAATCGATTGAGTGGGCACTTATTATCTTTGCTCCTTTCAAATCTCCTGGAGCAGATGGGATTTATCCTATTTTGCTTCAGAAGGGATTTGATTATTTCAAACATGTTTTGGAAAAAATACTTGTTTGTAGTTTTGCTACAGGGTATATTCCCAAATCTTGGCGGGATATTACTGTGAAGTTTATTCCGAAAGTGGATCGTGCGCCGTATGAAGAAGCAAAGAGTTTCAGACCTATCAGTTTGACCTCTTTTCTTCTGAAATGCTTAGAACGCATTGTGGATCATCACATCCGTGATGTTCATCTGGCCAAAGGGCCTCTTCATGTGAACCAACATGCCTACCAATCTGGTAAGTCCACTGTGACTCTTTTACACAAGGTTGTTTACGGTATCGAGAAAGCATTCGCTCTCAAGCAATATTGTTTGTGTGTTTTCTTATATATCGAGGGTGCCTTTGACAATGTGCCTTTCGATGCCATATTGGAAGCCGCACGGAGTCATGGTATATCTCCAATGATTTCCAATTGCATTCATCAAATGCTCAAAAACCGATATCTCTTCTCGACATTGCGTCTAGTAGGGATTAGGAAATTGAGTGTTTGTGGATGCCCCCAAGGGAGAGTCTTGTCACCGCTTTTGTGGAATCTCGTAGCAAATACGCTATTGAGGCAACTCAATAATAGCGGTTTTTCTACTTATGGTTTTGCCGACGACTACCTAGCATTGTTAGTTGGTATGTGTATCACCACCCTTTTCGACCTGATGCAAAGCGCCCTTCAGGTAGTTGAGGGTTGGTGTCGCCAATATGGCCTTTCGGTTAATCCGAGTAAAACATCTATTGTTCTTTTTACGGAAAGGCGAAACCGTAATGGCGTTCGACCTTTGCGTCTCTTTGATTCTGAAATCGATGTGACTGAACAGGTGAAGTACGTTGGAGTCATTCTTGATTCCAAGCTTTCCTGGACACCTCACATTGAGTTCAGAATCAAGAAAGCTTGTATGGCCTTCGGGCAATGCCGGCGAACCTTTGGTACTACTTGGGGTCTGAAACCCAAGTATATCAAATGGATCTACACAACTGTTGTTCGGCCAATATTGGCTTACGGATGTCTTGTGTGGTGGCAAAAGGGCGAAATGAGAACGGTCCAATCAAAGTTAGGCGATGGCACAAATGTTTCAAATGGAGGATAACGTGCCTCTGGAGCCGGCCTTCTGATGAGTGGCGTGGAAGCTCTGTCACAAAAGGTCGTTTTTGAGGTTGTCGGAGACCTTACGGCCGATATGGCCATGACCTCCACTCGAGCTTTGCCAAAACACACCTACACGCCCAATCACTTGCGCGCGCAGCTTTTTCTTTTTTCTCGCTCGTTCTCTTTGTTGGACGCAAGAAATAGCGAGATGAGAGAGGGGACAAAGTGCCCCCTCTTTCATCTGTTTCTTCCAGGCCCCTGGCATCAATGAAATATACCGTAGCCAACATCTAACTGCCTTATACTCATATTCGTGCAAATTGAAACGAGCGTGTAATCAACAAACGCAGCTTTTGTTTGATGTTGTGAGCCACACACGAAATCACATTTACAATGTGTGTTTGTTGGGTTGTTTATTCAACTAATCGCATGCTCCTCTTACCGTACATTAATATTAAAGCGAGTTTGAAGTGTTTTGTGATCATAAGAGGTGGAAAAAATGATTCCAAAAACTGATGAACAAACCAAATTAAACGTTAAACAAAAAATTGTTGATGTTTTCGCTTTTGACAGTGGGCGCTATTTATTAGCGCCCAGGACATCCTGTCTACCATGATTCCAATGCATTGATATAGGCCGTGTCAGGGGCCTGGTTTCTTACTTGTGTTTTTTACGAGAGTGAGTGAGAAAATAGAAAAGGCTGCGAAAGCTAGAGCGCCCAGTCCAATCTTTCAGTTTCCTTCAATTCCGTCCTCTTCCTTTTCACTTGTGTGCGTAGCTTTTTCTTTTTTTCCCACTTATTCTCCTTGATAAACACGAGAAAGAGCAGGATGAAAGATGAGGCAAGTCTTCCCTCTTCCATCTTTCATGTGTTTGTTCAGGGGAGTGAGTTTAAAACCACACACTTAGAAATTCTGAAATTTCAACGAAACGGAATCACCAGAATCCGTAAACGTTTTCAGGACTGAATCAAAAATCGGACTCAATTTTACGCGCATCACGTATTTAAGTGCTGCTTGGTTGCGTCAACAAATCCATTTCACCAGTAACGTAGAATCAGTATCACGTTCATCAGCCACATTCTATCTCGGTGAAATAGCCGAGAGGTAAGAGATGTGGCTCACGATCAGCAGATCCAGTGTTCGAATCTCATGCATGACAATGTTTTACTTTTCTATGTTTTTTTTCTGTTTTCTGTAGGCTTCGAGCACAGCTATTTCTGGAGGAGGCATTCCGTCCACGTCACCTGGGAAGTATGCCGAGACCACCAAAATCTCTCTACTCCCTCTAGCGGAAGGTACCTCCATCCTGACCGCTACGATGTCCCTTTTTATGAATTCTGAAATTGGAAAGTATTTACAGTTGTTATGTAATAAAATAGCCGCTCTAGGAGAAAGCTGGCTGTCATCATATACCAACTTACATGAGTGTTGTGGAATACCTTGTATTCTGGATTTATTGACCCATGGCTCTTGAATGAGGGCCACGGTTAGATTCTCTTTGGTGAACCTCCGACAGAGCACACCCGTGGCGCTCTCAGCATGGTGGAGGTTCACTTGCAGAACTTTAGTCGCCATTTCCAGGGTTCCCGCTTTTTTCCGGACGACGACTGTCCGGCTTTGGATGTTGCGAATCATCAGGATGTCGTTTGATGTTACAGTTTGGGTTGTTTCTCTTCCCTGTAGCGACCTGGCCCGCCAGTTTCGCCTCTGTGGTCAAACTGTCGCTTTTTGCACCCCCTTTGCCCTGTTTAGATACCTTTGGTTTGGTACCACTAGCCTAGCCTTTATGGTGCTAACCTCGCCCGAACCGGAGGCTTCCTCAGATTGCTCTTGGGTCGGCCTTCCAGTCGGATTGGCGGTAGCGGCAGTCGGTTGATCTGTAATCTTCCTTAGTTGGATTTCACCAAATCGGTAGTTGAGGGTGTATTTGGACTTCTTCAACTTTTCCATCGACGCACCCTCTACTGTGAAGATCCACTCGACATGAATGTCTTTCAGAATGGATCGTTTCAGAATACGCCAATTAGTTGTTGTGATGTCATTTTGGCTTTCGATGAGAGCCTTTATTCGGTCGTCGCCTTAGCTGGAGCTTTGCGGGAAGAATGGATCATCTCTGGACGTGGAATCGCCACTTCGTCCATTGCCATCAGCTCTGCACCTTCCCAGGGTTTCATGAATGGGGATATTCTCTTTAACCACTCAGCAGTCTCTTAATCCTTACAGATTAGCAAGAAAGATCTTTACGACTATAGCACTCAGCAATTTTAGGGATTTTCGGCCTTTTCAGTCGGTAAAATCAGCGAAAACTATTTTACCTCTACATCCGACGGTTTCGGTTGCTTTATTCAACCTTTTTCAAGGACTAGAGGTCTGTTCCGTTGTTAAGAGGGGGGAGGGGAGGTGTTCTATACACGATTGTCCACATCTAGGAATGGCGGCCCACTTCGGTTTGCTCGTAGCAATATTTCTTAGATCGAAAAGTATCGATAAAGCGTAGGAGACCGATTATCACGATTATCCGATCGAGAAAAACTTAGTTCAAGCTCACAGATAAAGCTCCAAAAAACGGTAAAAGTGTCGCTAAGAAATATTGCTACGAGCAAACCGAAGTGGGACGCCATTCCTAGATGTGGACAATCGTGTATAGAACATCTCCCCTCCCCCCTCTTAACAACGGAACAGACCTCTAGTCCTTGAAAAAGGTTGAATAAAGCAACCGAAACCGTCGGATGTAGAGGTAAAATAGTTTTCGCCGATTTTACCGACTGAAAAGGCCAAAAATCCCTAAAATAACTTACAGATTATAGAACCATGTAACCGGACTTGTAGATGAGGTTGTTGAATTTGGGTTTTATTGGCTCGTTTCGCTGTTGAACTACTCTGAGCAGGAGTGCTTCTTGTAGAAGGTCTAGCTGGGCTGTAGTGAGTTGGACGGTGGGGAAGTCTTTGGGTATTATCCCGACCTTCACGCTTTTGGCCATATCACTGTAGCTGATACCAGCTGTTATTGACTTAATAAAGTTTGGAATTCTCGAACTGTGCACACTGAGAGCGGTAGTTACTCCCAAGCTCGTTTGTTGGTTCCTTGTGCAATTTTGATTGTTCTGGTCAATCACGGAGTAGTAACTACGAATTGTACGGCCAGCATAGATGCTCATGCTCAAAACACCACACTTTATTCTTTAATGCTAAACGTTTATTTCTTAACAGTGGGCTTCGTTGCCGTGCGGTTAGCGGCCTTAGTCGTCTAAACGAATCGTAATCCCCGGAGTTTGGGTTTGATTTCCGCTTCAGTTGGAGAAAACTTTTCATTAAACGTATTCTTCACTCACTGTGCCGCTGGGTGTTGTGTGTGTTGTCCGTTGCCTTGTGTTAGTAATATTCAGTCTGCACTGCTTCTGGCTGATGACGGTGTGAATTGTCTTTTTCAGTGTATACTACACAGCAAGGATTCGCTCCCGGCAATTATCGCGACAACGGTTTGGTGTCTACTGATCTGCTCTTGATCGCCGTTACGCTCTTCTCCTGATGAAGTTGCTCTCGAAGAGTTATGAATACTACGTAGCCTAGTATTCAATAGCCTAGTTGCTCAGTTTCCAACGGAGTGCCTGGACGCGCCAAGTATTACTACTGCTGGCTGCTTTCGTAGAATTAGTTAATGTAGTTCGCAAACAGAGATAAAGGAGGTAAAGCGTATGAAAGAAATCACTAGCGAAAAGGAGCATAGCTTTGTCCAGCTAAGCATGCGACAGAAACAAAATGTTGTTCTTGAACACTTTTTGGGCTCCATTCTCGTCCCATAGTAATTGGTGCAAAATTTCAGATGGATCAAAAACACTATATTTTGGCACTCTTTATTCCAAGTTTTAATATGATTTGCTATTAGGAGAATTACTTTTTAGAAGAAAAATCGCACAGGTTACCCCTTAAACCCATAAAAATAAGTAAATGAATGATTTCTATTGGAAATATTACGGGAAGCTAATCCTTTGAAGACCGCAAAGCGACTGACACATGTGAAAAAAGGAGGCCTTAGCAAATATGATTCCTGGTAAAGTTTTCTACACAAATCATTCATCGACTTATTACTAAGGATCAAGGGGTGACCTCTGGATATTTTTTTTTCGTAAAAGTAGTTTTCCCCATTGTAAATCGTTCGATTACATAGAATGGCGGGCGGTAAAACATAGTTTCGGTATTTTTCGTTATTTATTTTGTCTCATCCCATAGCCCCTGCTTTGTTGCTGAGCAGATTCCAGTCGGTAAACGAGGAGGGGAATGAAGTTCAACTGAAAAGCATGAAAATTGAATTTGTTGGCTCATTTTTCATTTTTCGAATTATGAAAAGTTGTTAGGTTTAACGATGACACCAGCCAACAGTAGCGGCGGAAAAGACGTCATAGGCCACTGGACAAAGACAGATTAAAAGCCGAGCGTAACTGAACACAGGCGTTGCAAGGAAATTCTGGTATTGGGAAACTCATACGCTGTTAGAATGTTCTCATGCGGTGCTGGTTTAGCAACTTCTTACGATGTATTACAGGTATTCTTCGATATAACGTACCCTCGATATATCGTATCCTCGATATGGCGAATTCGATATAACGTACATTTTGCTTCGATATAACATACAATATTGTTTTTTTTTTTGTATTTTTTCTCAGGAATTATCCTCAGATGAACTACGACATCACTCATATCAATGCTGTGTTGCAGCATTAGCATTGTTACCCAAAATTAGCGCAATTTGGGGAAAATTTTGTGTACGTTATATCGAAGCAAAATGTACGTTATATCGAAGCACAAAAAATGAAATGAGTTTTTCGTGAAAACTCATATTTTTCATTATTGGTTTTGTGAATTTCACGTCGAATACATCAACACCAATATAAAAAATTTTAAATTTTTCTCTGCTTCGATATAACGTACACTTCGATATAACGTACAAAGATAAAACGTTACGTTATATCGAAGAGTACCTGTACTCTAATTGAAAAAAAAAAACAATAGTGACCAGGTACAGAGTGATACCTGTCGTTTCTGTAACATGGAACGTGAAACCTCGGAACATCTGCTTTGCAGTTGTGGTGCTTTATACACGCGCAGGCGAAGATTTCTATATGTATAGTGGTCTGCAGATTCTGGATAGGTCTTGGTGTTTATCAATTCGATTGTACCTGACTGGGAGAAGACGCGTTATGGCAGTAGTTGATCATTTGTCAAACGGTGATTAGTTTGCAAGTTACGAATAACAAAAAGGAACTTGCCACAAAAGTTCGATTAATGGGACACAGTGGTTTAATTTCCCCAAAAGCGGGATAGGGGAAAAATCACCCTGTTTTTATAATTGTCCTATGAAGTTTTTGCAGTTCATGAAAATTAGATCTTTCGAAGAATAATCTGCAAATAAAAGGCGCCAGGCGATTTTTTTTAATAAAATGAAAAAAAAATATTAACAGGGTGAGAAGAAATGCAAATTTTGTAACGAGAATATCTGTTTAAAAACTTAATGATGATCGAAATATGAATATTCTTATACATTTAGAAATACGAAATACACTGCATCGTAGTTGTTTTGATCCCCTTTCTATATAGACTCAGTATCAAACTACAACACTGAAAGCAGAAGACGTAAGAGCGAAAAGTTTTCCCCTTGCGCGTTTCGATGAAAGTTAAACGGGATAGATAGGAAAGTATTTGTCCATTTCCTACAGAATTTCTGCCGCCATCCCGGGCCCATGATGGATACCAGGGGAATATTGCCACCAGAATAGCTTGACGTGCCGGAAAAATCGAAACATTTTTCCCGCCTATCCCGAAAGAAGATGAAACTTTTTCTCCTTCCTCCAGCTTACTATCGCCGGCAACAACATCATCAACGACCAACAAGGACGTTTCTATCGGTAAGTTTGTGCCCTCCGGGGGTGGGCAACCGGTCGCCAAGGAGTTGACCTTTTTTCTGTGCCGTGTGCTCCGAAAACCTCCGTTAAAGCGACGATGATGGGTGTGGAAAATTCTTCTCACGATTCGGCGAGCCTACGAAAAACGGCGAAGACGACGACGACGACGCCCACCAGCACGGAATGGACTCCAGATGAGGAAATTCTCATATTATGACCGTGACATTAAAATTTATTTGCTGCTTCTTCCGGTCGCCGGGTTCTTTCCCCTATCTGGGCTTCGTTCGGTTTCCGCAGCGCACTCTCCCTATATTGGAACACATTTATTTTCATCCGATTTCATAAATATTTTGTCTTTCGCTGCGGCGGCGCCCTTAGCCTCGGAATGCCGGTCCCTTCCTGGCCACACGAACTTGTAAACTGAAAACGAAACTCCCGCTCCGCTCAGCAAGTTGAAAAGCGGCCTAGGGGCCTCGAGAAAGAAAGGAAACGTGGAAATTGCCGAAAATGTCGACGGTAGAACGCGCGCACACGTTCGTTTGTTGGTTGCTGGAGGCGCCGCAAAACTCGCCGTACGGTAAACAGAGCACGCTTTTCACAGCTGACTGACTCCCAAGGTATTAACGCTGATATTTATGGAGGTGCGTTCGCGATGCGAAAGAACACCATCAATAGTCAAACACTGCGCTGGCTGCCGTACCGCAATGCGCCCCGATAGGTGTACTGTAGGGCCTTGGACGGAGATGTGCGGTCTATGGTGGGGGTTGTTAATTTTACGATCTTGCTAAGAGCCAGGAATAAACATCCAAGAGATCTACTAGCCAAGGTGGTTTGGGTTCGGAATCCTTTGAATGGAGCTGAAAGTTTTCGGCTCAAGCTATAAGTTTCATCCGGGTCATAAGTCAACCATCAGCATCCTGTTAGTGATAGCTGCTCTTTAGAAGCTCATCAAAGGAGTTCATAATCCATCTTTGGATGGGAGGCATCATGATCGTCTTCAGGTATATGGTTTCAGGGGTTTCACACGTGCAAAGTGTATTTCCCAAAAACTTTTTTTTTTGTTTGCCAATTGTTTGTGTCTTTTTATCATGAGTGTCCTTTTGAAATCATTCGGCCGACCGTGATAAAATCTGGTCAAAAACGTGATTGGGGGAGACAGAATCAAGGGCAGACAAAATCTGCGCGGGAAAAAATCGGGTCAAGACTGTATAAGGCAATTTCAGATTAGCTATGTCTAGAGCTATGTAATACATAGTATTAAAACATATAACTTTAAATTTTCAAAACAAATCTTTCTCAGAAACTGAAAACATACATTGCTGAGTTTGTTTATATGTTACACAAAATTTTCTGTGTACGGATCTGTCGGCTTACTCGCCTTCGTCACCTAGCAAGTCCGTTCACACCTTTTATCTAGTCTACATACATACAGCATTTCCTTTCTTTCTCGAGAGCCGAAAAGCACTGACGGGCTGCTACTTTGGATCCTCATGTTTTCGCTCGCTCTATCGCGACTTTGGCATTCCTTCGCTCCTTTATTTCCTTTAGACAGGTCCGTGCACAGAGAAGACTGAATGGGATGGGTATAACCTAGGGTGTGACAGATTTTCGGTAAAGGGTGAAGGAGCGCCTAAATTGGTGCAAAAGGAGGGGGGGGGGGTGCGCATTAACTCCGAAGACCCCTCCCTTGGGCAAACGGTTGCCTCCAGGTGTCATCTGCAATCTACTGCTTTCTCTGAATGCATTGCTCACCCAATCTATTGTCGCCGGTGGCGATGAAAGCGTTCTTGATGGGACTCCATTAATATTTTTCCGCAGTACTTTTCGCAAGCTCCTCAACGAAGGACCTTTTCACCGCAGATTTTTCCAGTCAACGTATGTTAAACTGGTGTTGGATTTTCTCCTACTGTCGATGTATCCTTGCAATGCACAGCCTGTTCTAGCCGATAAGGAGATGATTGCCCATATAGCCACAGCAATAAAGTCGTGGGCATGTCCATACTCAGGAAGACTGGGTCGATTACCGATTAATTCAAGGAAATTTCCTTGTATTCCTTGGGTAGGGTATCTCCGTGCCTGCCAAACGACGATTGCCACTCCCACCGGGAACTTTAACCTCAACACCTCGTCGTACATGGCCTTTTGGTTAGCCCTTACGGGCTGTCCATAAACCACGTGGTCAATTTTCTGGATATTCCGAACCTCGGATATTCCCCCCTTTTGTGTGATCTTTTCTATATACAAAAAAAAATTGTATGGACCTTGTACTTTGTCCTTACAGCCCCCCCCCCCTCTATACTTCTCCCTACATACTCGTTGTTGAAGTATGACGTCTTCCACCTACGAGGGCTTGGCCTTGGCCTAGTCACCTCTTCCTCTACCCGCTGCATGTTGTTGTTGTAGTCGATACTTTAGTGAACCGTCTGGATACCGCTGTGAACATAGCCATCGTCTACTCTCCCGTTCGAGCTACTTAGGCCAAGACTACAAAAAGTAACGTTGATAATTGACTCCGTTCCGTTCCGACCAAAGGTACTTTTGGTTCTGATAATGACCAGATCGACAAAAAGAATGATGCCAGTGCCTCTAGCAGGATCTTTTTTTAGCAGGTTTGTAAGACGGCTTCCCTATTCCACGGCTCAGGCATCGAAGTCACACGCCATTGCCACCGGCCTTCGCCCTGTCAGCATGGTCGCCATACAGTCCAGCATCTGTGTAAACTGCTCGATCGACCACCGTGGAGGCGCATAAATGCTACAAAAGAAGACCCCGTTTACTTTGGCGACCACGAATTCTTTGTATGTGGTAGACATCAACTTTTGGACGGGGTATTACCCGTCGTTCATATCGCATCCATTTTTCCGGACCCATCCGCGACCCAATTGCCTCGGGTACTCGGTATGGGTCCACTATGATGGCGATATCCGTCCCCCACTCAGAAACTGCCTGACAAAGCAGTTGCTGGTTGCGTCACAGTGGTTAAGGTTCATCTGCGTCACCGCGGATTTTCCTTGGGTGGACTCGTGTAACTTTGTACCTTGTGGCCTTCTCTGCCACATCACCTACACAGCTTATTCCTGTCAGGGCCCTTGCAGTCCCATAACTTGTGTCCTAGTTCTAGACACTTGAAACAAGCCTCCGGTGGCTCGTGCTAGGTCAGTTGGGAATTGGCATACTGACCGGCCTAGCTTGAGCTTCCCTACTTTAAGGGTCCTATTAGCGTCCGCCACAGGTAACTGTACCAAGGCTACCTGTGTTTCTGCTGGGCCCTTCCGTAGCCGAACGGGTGCGTTGGCCATTTGCACCTCGCTCTGATGCCGTAGTGCCGTGATAAGCTCTTCCGCGTCAGTGATCTCGTCTTGGTTCTTCACCTTCAGAGTCGCCTCCGCTGTAAGAGTCCTCACCTCGACACCTTCGCCAAGGACCTCTTCCGCCAGATTTTTGTAGGCGGCGCCCTTACGATCCTTGCCACGCTTGAGCTCTAGGATGATTTCATCTGTACGAGTACGGCCAATACTGCACACGTCGGCTTCCAGATCCACGAGCTTGGCGTCGCTCCTCATCGCCTTCGAGATTTCCGAGTACTTAGACTGTTCAGTCTTGATGACGAGCGCGTCACCCTTCTCGCGCTTGTTACCTACCCTCCTACGTCCCTTAGGTTTGGTGTCCTAACGCTCCTGCTCAACATTTGCCCTTTTCTTTCTCTTCTTCCGCTCCACAATGGTCCAGGGTGCATCTTTCTCCTGACTCGCCCTAACTTGTGGTTGCTTAAGACCTACCAATGATCGCAACTCCCTGTTCCCTTCAATCCGGGAAAGGCCGCCCCATTCAGGGCCACCCTTTCCAGCTTTCCGGGACTCCTGGCTGGGGTACGACTTATCGGCATCTCTGCCGAGAGCCGATTTTTGGGATTAACAACCGTCTAGCCTTGACGGCAGCCTCACGTACGATAAGCGACAAAATACCTGGGGGGTGCCCTGGTACCTCACAGGTTCCGTTAATAATTGAGCATCTCGATCACTCATTCCTCGGCACGGGTCACTTAACACCTTGAATTGGGGTTAGTGGTCCTATTCTTAGCCGACAACTACACACTGTGTCACAGCTGACTTGCTGAAGGGGGGGGGGGGGGGGAGGCTGCGTCATGCCGCTGGACTACTATCCCTGATACCCCCAGCACACAACTCTTAGCTGGCGGTCTTTGTCATGGACTGACTGACTCGTGGAAGCATGAGGTAGGAACTTGTTAGGACCAGAGTTTGTCAACACACCATTGCTGATTTGTAGTCGATCTATTGATTGTACTATGCTGTACAGTTTAAAGGCAGGATAGCAGCTTTTCTGACCAGTCCTAGCGATGGTTATAAACAAGTTGGAGGAAAGGGAGGGGCAGAGAAGGAATCCAACACCTTTTGCATACGAATCACGTACGTGTATCCACTACAGTACCAAATTAGTAAAGACATTTTTTTAGCAGCAATAAACTCAAATTTTGCTCCAACATGTACAGCAACCATTTTTGGGGTTTATTTTCTAGATTCATTGGATCCTGCTTTCAACCGTCCAAAAATCACCTAGTGTGGCGAGTAATTATTTTCATCTTAGCACATTTGCCACACATTTTCCTTCAATATTTTATCCAATGCTACCCGCATCCGGCACACACGAACCGAATCGTCCTTTCTCACCGAAACCACACGGTCGTAACATAAATACGGCACAGTACGTTCGGTTGGAATGCGTAATTGTATCACCCCCTTCAGTTTTCATTGCTTCGCCCATTCTCGAACCGAAAACCACTGCCTAATGAATCTTTGAAACTGTGGAAACACACACACCTCATTCCGATGATGGAACCTATCTATCTTCTCGTGTGCTCGATGTGGAGTTTGTGTGTATAGAGGTAGCAAACATTTACTTACACTCTCCACCTTCGCCGGTTCAGTTATGCTCTCCCAGAACCCTGTAGGGATAAACTTGTTTTGAAAGATCCCTTTTTCTCCTTACCACAGCTACAGCAGCAACAGCAGCAGCATCCACCAGTACCATGATTAGATTCTGGATAAAACTTTTGTTTTTGCGCCTCCAACCAGAGAGATGAGTGGAATCCGGAGTCTACGACGATGACGGCCAAGTTTGAGATGTTTTGCTCTAATTTGAACTTTGTTGTTTGGAAGAAGTCCGTTCTATCTTGTTACAAAGTTCGATGTGTAATCTCGCACACCGCAGCACCACACACCCAAGCCCCCGTACTGACAGCGCTAACCAACGAACGCCCAAAAACTCGCGCTGGCGGTAGATTACCGAAAACTAATTACTGCTTTCGATATGCCAACATGCGTCGGTACTTCATCCATCAGAAGCTTCGCGGAACGCGGTTAGCAGAGCACACCCTTTGGGCATAACTCGGGCGAAAAGTTTTAGCTAATCGCAATTATCGTCTCGGGTGCTGGAGTTAATTACATCAGGCTACAACCCATTCGGAAAGAACTCAGATCGTTTTCGGCACTATTTGTGTTTGAAACTGCGCATTTCTTACGTTAAACAGACAGTTGTATTTGAGAAATGGTTGCCTCATACAAATTATTGCGAGAGTGTTCCAGAAATATGAAAGAATAAAAACAGCTATGTTTAACGAAAAAGGACAGTAGTAATTTGTAATCTTCCATTACCACCTAGGTATTACCAATATCAGCGAAGAACTGCCAGAAGGACATCCTGCAACACTCCGGGAAAATCGACAAGGTTCTGGAGAAACCTCTGCGAGAATCAGGGAAAATCTACGATTGAACCTCAGGATCAACACTTGAAGAAATCATGCAAAGAACTCTCGCAGAATGTTTGAGAACGATATGTGAAGAAATTCCTGAAATAATCCATAGAGTATTTCCAGAAAAAAAATATATTAAGAACTCAGGAGAGTTCTCCGGATGAAACACGGGAGACCCCTGGAGAAACTAAAGGAGTGATCCTTGCAGGGTCCTGAAAAACATTACTGGTGGATTACCGAGAAAATCTTTCAAAGAATCTCAGAAGGTATTCATGAAGGAATGGCACGGTATAGGCTGGGTATGTTGCGCAATTAAGATCCCATTGTGATCCACTAGCCTTTGCCCAGCAACTCCTATCCCTACCTCCGTGTGGCACCGGCCAGGCTGCGAGCATCCTTCGGCTGACTGGGAAGGGGGGTTTGCTTCTGCAAACCTGAGCGTCTGTTTTCCAAGAGTGCCAAGAAAGGACTCTAAGCTTAACTGTGCACTATGATTCTAGGGAAAGTAGGGGGTTGGTGTTCAGCTCTACGAGCCAGAAGTAAAAAAAACATTGTAACGAAAAATCAGCAATAGAATAATACGAACCGACACCAACGGCCAACGACCCCGTGAACAAAAAGGACTTGCGATTGGAAACTCGGTACGTGGAATAGCTGATCTCTCAACTTCATTGGGAGCACCCACATACTCGGCGATCTACTGAAGGACCGCGGGTTCGGCATCGTAGCGCTACAGGAGGTGTGTTGGACAAAGATGGGAACACTCACTTGGAAAGTGTTACACTCACTTGATGTTTTCTCAGTTCAGAAATCAAGGAACGATGTATGGACGACTTTTGCCTTGTCGTTTTGTCTTAAAATTTGCCTAATAGAGTAGGGGTCGCACACGCATACCGAAGTCGTGAGGGAGCTGTGAAGGCAACTCTCCACGAGGTGAATGCAAATTACACTCACCTCATGGAGAGTTGCATTCACAGCTCTGTCACGACTTTGGTATGCGTGTGCGACGCCTATTCTATTAGGCACATTACATATTAGACAAAACCACAACGCAAAAGTCGTCCATACATCGTTCCTTGATTTCTGAACTGAGAAAACATCAAGTGAGTGTAACTCTTCGCAAGTGAGTGTTCCCATCCCTGGTGTTGAACAGGATCCATGATGCGAATGTTTAGAGGTAATCATACCATCTACCAGAGCTTGCGGCAACACACATGAACTGGGAACAGTTTTCATCGTGATGGGTGATATGCAGACGCACATGATCGGTTGGTGGCCGATCGACGAAAGAATGTGCAGGTTGAGGATCAAGGGCCGGTTCTTCAACTTCAGCATAATCAACGTGCATAGCCGTCGCTCAGAAAGCACCGCCGATGACAAGGATGTATATATACAAGCGCAGCTCGAATTCAGACCGACGATTGGAAAGTTAATCGCCCACCAGCTGACGAACGAAAATGGCCTACGCACGACTCATCGATTTCGCCACCTCTCTCTGGAGATCATCACATCAGACGGAATCGCGAAATGACTACGTTCTGATTGACGGACGACATTTCTCCAGCATTATCGACGTCAGGACCTATCGTGGCGCCAACATCGACTCCGTCCACTACCTGGTGATGGTCAACAATGTCCGGTACCGGCGACCGTCACGGTACAACCTTCAGCGACTGAAGCAACCGCATGTCACCTCAGTATACGCGCAAAATCTAGAGGCAGCGTTGTCAAACGAGCAGTCGAGAGCACCATCGGGTACGTGGAACGGGATGGACGAGATGCAGTCGGGTGCAGAGTCGAGGAGTGCAAAGCGATTTTGGAGGAGAAGAATGCAGTGCGTGCGATAATACTGCAGCAAGGAACCCGGCAGAACGTGCAGAAGCGGACAGAGCAGACCAACTCTTTCGGGAGAGAAAGCGCCACCTGAAAGAAGCGAAGTGCGAAGAGATGAAGCTGTTGTGCCGTTCTTAAGAAACACGGAAGTTCTATCAGAAGCTTAACATATCCCGCAGTGGCTTCATGCCGCGAGCCGAAATGTGCAGGGATAACGACGGGAGCCCCTTGACGGATGGACGTGAGGTGATCGAAAGGTGGAAGCAGCACTTCGATGAGCACCTGAGCACAGACATGAAGGCCCAAGGCAACGGGAGAAAGAACCACGTTAGTCAATATAGCAGGGAGCACCAACGAGCCTACTCTCACGCTGAGGGAAGTTAAGGATGCTATCCAGCAGCTCAAGAACAATAAGTCGACTGAAAAGGAGTGTATCGGAGCTGAACTCACCAAAATGGGCCCGGAAAAGTTGGCCACCTGTCTGCATTGACTAATAGTCCGGATCTGGGACACCGAACAGCTACCGGAGGAGTGGAAGGAAGGGGTCATTGGCCTTATTTGTAAGAAAGGTGACAAGATGGAGTGTGATAACACAATTCTGAATGTCGCCTACAAAGTGCTTACCTAGATCTTCTTCCGTCGTCTTTCACCTAAAGTGAATGAGTAGTTATCAAGCCGGTTTCGTCGACGGCCGCTCGACATCGGACCAGTTCTTCACCGTGCAGCGAATTCTCCAAAAGTGCCGCGAATATCAGGTCCCAACGCACCACATGTTCATCGACTTCAAGGCGGCGTACGACAGTACCGACCGCACAGAGCAATCACGAGAACGGCTTCTCCGGGAAGCTCACTAGACTGTTTGCAGCGACGATAGATGGTGCAAAAAACTGCGTAAGGGGTTCGTGTGATCTGTCTGGTCCGTTAGAATCTCGCCGGGGACTACAACAAGGTGCCCTCATGCCTGCTGTTCAATATCACCCTGGAAGGTGTGATGCGACGAGCCGGGACACGATTTCCACGAAGTTCGGCCAATTTGTCTGTTTTGCGTTGACATGGACATTATTGCTTAAACATTTGCAACGGTGACAGAACTGTACACCCGCCAGAAACGTGCAGCAGCAAAGGTCGGACTGGTGTTGAACGCGTCAAAAACAAGCCTAGGCAGCAGTGTTACGATAGACGGGGGTACCTTTGAGGTAGTGGAGGACTTCGTCTACCACGGATCCTTAATAACGGCAGATAACAAAGTGAGCCGTGAAATATTAAGGCGCATTATCAGTGGAAGTCTGGCCTACTATGGGCTCCACGAGAACCTACGGACGAAAAAGATTCACCCCCACACTAAATGCACCATGTACAAGACACTGATTAAGGCCAGTGCTTCTCTACGGGCACGAGACCTGGACTATGCTCGAAGAGGACATGCCGGCAATCGAAGTGTTTGATCGTCGGGTGCCTGGGACCATCTTTGGTGGTGTGCAGGACAACGGTATGTGGTGGCGAAGGATGAACCGTGAGCTCGCTGTACTCTACGGCGAACCTAGCATCCGGAAGGTGGTGAAAGCTACGAAGGATACGATAGGCAAGGCATGTTGTGAGAATGCCGGACAACAATCCTGCAAAACTTGTGTTCGTAAGAGATCCGAACGGTGCCAGAAATTCTGGAGGGCAGCATGCAAGGGGAGCGGATCAGGTGGACAGAGATCTCGCGAGCATTGGGCGTGACCGAGGTTTGAGATGGACAGCCACGAATAGTTGTGTATAATAGAAAAATATAGTTGATTCAGTCTTATCTTTAATTTGATGTTGCACCAAATAAATGAGAAATCATGAAAGAATCCTTTGGATCAATCTCAAAATTAATGGAGGAGTCACGTGGAAAATCTTTGAAGGAATCTCGGGTAGAATGCATAGAGGAATGCTTGTAGGAATACTGAGAGAACTCCAGAGAAATCCGAAAAATCCCTGGAGGAATTTTTAAATTAATCCATGGGAGAATTCTGAAAAGATTCTCTAAAACTCAAAAGAATTCCTGAAAAAATCCGAAAGAAATGAACGAATTTCTGGAAGAATTCTGAAAGGAATCCGTAAAGAAGTCCCTGGAGGAATCATTGGTGCATTCTCAGAAGGAACATATAAAGTAATATTTGAAGAAATACTTAATTAAATTTCGTGAGTAATCCCAGGATGAATACCTGGGGTATTTTGGAGGGAACCCAAGCAACCAGAAGTTCGGATAAAATAGCATGTTTGGGCTTAATCAGCTATTCGAAGGAAAATGAATAGCATTCTATTCAGCTCACTTTTAAAGTAAATAACCGAACTTGAGTTCACAAAAAGTACATTTGTGTCGCTGAAAGGAACGCTATTCAGCTTAAAAATAAACTTCGAAAAAATTAAAAAAAATGTGTTTAGTCCTCAAAAGTTATTTATTATTAAGAGACATTAGTTCATGTGGAATCCAAATTGACTAATACCTTGAAATAATTTTTGATGTTTTTTACTTACTGAGATTTGAACTCGAGTTCTCCTCGTTGAAAGCCGGTGCCTAACCACTACTCCATTTATGTGTTGTTAGGCACTGTGGGATTTTACTCAATGTGCTGATATCATATATTAGAGCTCAATCAGGTTCGCGTGTGAACTTTCTCTGAACTTGGAATACTTTTTGAAGTCGAAAGTTCGAAAGAAGTTCACGTAGAACTTCTTGTGAACTTACACAGTTTGACATTTTCAGTTTGTTGTGGTTCGCAGTTCAAAGCAATAAATTAGGGCCAGTGTATCGACTTTAAGAAAAGATTATAAGTTTTCAGCTTGGTTTTCAGTGACTACGTTTACGTCGGTTACCGGCGCGCTGCAGTGAGACGGGGTTGGAAACATCCAGCAAAGCTGAAAAAAAATTATGCACAGCAAAAAAAAACTCCGGCGGAATCCGAGGTGGAACAGTTGTCCGCTGCGGGGGCAGCCTTTGAGCCACACAATACGGATGCTTTGCGTTGATTACAAGTAAGTACGTTGAAATATTATAGTGAAACAAAGTGTACTTGTGAAATTAACACAAGCTGTGGCTGCTGCGCTCGATTTCCTAGTGATTTAATTGAATGAGAACTTCGCCCCGGCCCCGCTGTCGCCGAAGTTCAAGTGAAGTTCACTTTTGGTACGGTTAATATAGCGCATTTTGTTCACCACTGGACTATCGCACTAGTTTTCACGAGTGCGAAAACGCTAATAAAAGTGCGCGATTGCATCAAATCAACTTGGTGTCTTCAGAGCACTTGTTCACCATAGATTGAAGAAATAGTGCGCCGAAGACATCAACCGGATTTGATGCAATCGCGCACTTTTATTTACGTTTTCGCACTTATGAAGTCGCAGTTCGCAGTCAAGTGGTGAACTAAATGCGGTATATTTATCCGAACTTTGAGTAGTAAGTTGAAAACAAGTTCGGAACGGATGATTTCAAGTTGTTGGAATATGTCCAAATGAACTATATTTGAGTTTTAAAAGCAAAGCAAAGCAAGCAAAGCAAAGATAACCGTACACATCGTAGTTGCTACTCCGTGATTGACCAGAACAATCGAAGTTGCACAGAGAGCCAATGAATGTGAAAGCTTGGGACTAGCTAACCATTCTCAATGTGCACAATTCGAGAGTTCAGCTATTTAAAGTCAATAACGGCGCTGGCCACGTCCTTACGGTCATCAGGAAAGGGAAGGAATGTTAGTTCGACAACCGTTGCTACTAGAAACCGTGGAATCCACAGCATCCCCACAGTTGTCACGGGAAGGAATGGTGGTTAGTAGGGTAGGGTAAGGTGTGGATCTAGGAGCCACCTCTGTTAGGTGATATGATCCACTAGTTATATGGAAATACACGTCGCGGTCTTCATCACGATTATGATTTATTTGATCACGATGACCACTGATCCCGGATTTCGTGCTCGCGTTTCCATCGCCCTACCGTGGAAACCGACTGATCTACGATTATTGTAGCGCGATTCTGAACCCGGATTTTTCACTCGCACTTCCATCGCCCTACCGAGAAAACCGACTGACCAACGAATATTGTAGCGCGATTCTGAACCCGGATTTTTCACTCGCACTTCCATCGCCCTACCGTGGAAACCGACTGACCAACGAATATTGTAGCGCGATTCTGATCCCGGATTTTTCACTCGCACTTCCATCGCCCTATCGAGAAAACCGACTGACCCTGAACTATATTTGAGTTTTAAAGGCACGAAAAAGTTCAACATGAGTTCGGTTAATATTTGATTGAACTCTGTTTTAAAGTTCAACATAAGTTCTTTCTGAACCTTTTTTCGACTTTAATGTCGTTTTGAAGAGAAGTCAAAAGCCTGTACATGTACTTCCAAGTTCACAAACAATACATGAGTAACTTTTTGGGGAATTCAGTTCAACGAAACCGGAATTGAACCAAACTTGAACTTCTGAGTTCATTCTTCAAGTGGAATCCGAACTTTTGGTTGCTTGGGAATCATGGAGCAAAATTTCAAGAGTAATCTGCTAAGGTTCCCTGGAAAAATCTCTGGTGAAATCCCAGGATGAATGACAGGAGGGATTCATAGATGAATTATTTAATAAGCTCATAAAAATCCTGGCAAAAAATGCTAGAAGAATACTTATAGGTCTAAACGTTCGCACCGCACCTCCTGTAACGCTGCGTTGCCGAACCTGTGATCCTTCAGTAAATCGACAAGCATGCGGATGCTTCCAATGAAGTTGAGAGATTAGCAGTTCCACGTCTCGAGTTTTTCACTTATTTGCATACGAAATGAATCCTTGAATACTTTCTAAACTGAATTGTCGACTTCATTGAGGTTTTAATGGAAACAATATTTTGTAGGGGTTACATGACGTGTCGCATCACTTACCAGGGCTCAGTTCACACAATGAAGCACGAACGCTAGCTAATGGCGAGAAAACCAATTTGCTAGGAAAAAATAGTGATCAGCATTGATGTTTTTGCCCAGATGTTGAACCATGTCTGTAAATAATGCTATGAAGCGCGCTGAATGCTCCAAAACATAATAAATTTAAATCAATTAACCGTGAACGATTTGAAGTGTGTATGCTCCACTCTGGCGGCTACGCATTCATTTTTACTTACACTCATTACGAGTGCTAAACGCCGAAAATCCAGTTTTACCGACAAACATCAAAGCCCCCGCTCGCCCCTCGAGCCGGCAGAGGGAAGTGGATTTCGGTTTTGGTATCAACAACAAACTGCGCGAAAACAAACCCCCGTGTGTCCAAAGAAGTTGAAGAAATTCGATGGTTGTTGTGCGGCCCGAGAGTGGAGGTTTGACTCTCTGGAGTGCGGATGAGGCCGCCTGATATGAGCGCGTTAGGTAGGTATTAGGAGGGGTTGCTTCTGTTTTTTTTGGAGCTTGTTTCGGCAGTCAATTCTGTTTTGCGTGTTTGCAAAAAACGGCACTCTTGTAGTCGAACCGTAGTTTTTATGGCTTCACCCAGTGGAGATTTCCTGTGCGGTGGGTAGTTTCAGTGTGCTACAGTGATAGACATTCGTTTAGCCGAGACCAAAAATTTTTCAAAAAAGTGTAAGGAATCTCATACAAAAGATTTTATGATAAAACTTTTTTATCGTAGTGATAGTATATCTACACAGAAAAAAATATGTAATTAAAATTCAGCGAGAAATCATGCACATAAAGGGAATGCTAGAGTTATTGCACTTTTACATTTGATATAATGTAAAATTACATTACCATCGTGTAAATTTCCGCCAACCATCGCGTAAACCATCATGGACTCCAACCAGTTACGTGACTATTAGCGGAAATTTACACGATTGTAACATAATTTTACATGATATCTCATGTAAATATGCACTAACTCTAGCATTCCCTTTATGTGCATGATTTCTCGCTGAATTTCACATGAATATTTTTTTCTGTGTTGTACTGTTTTATAAAAATGTGATCACACTTACATGTACACTGAAACAAAAACGAGGGTAAAAACCCTTCAAATGTCATTTTTTGTCTAATTGAGCTTAAAAGTTTATTTATTTGTGAAATTCAGAGAAATATTATAAAAAATGTCCCGATAAGGAGAAGCGATGATAAACAAATTTATTTAAGAAAAAATATTTCTGTAAACACGCAAACGTAAGCTAGATTAGCAGTTTTGAAAATATGGCACAGAATTATTGTTAGAAATGTTCAAATTATTGCATAAAATGTCATGAAAAAATTAATTATATTGGTTTTTGGTTGGTTAAACCGTAAAATGGGATTGATAAAAGCTAAAATAAATAGTTCTGCGTTGAAGTAAAGACGTGCCTCAATGCCTGTGGAGTATACCTGTTTGTTACTAGCATTACTAGATGAGTTAGAAGA
This sequence comes from Aedes albopictus, assembly GCF_035046485.1. Classification (NCBI taxonomy): domain Eukaryota; kingdom Metazoa; phylum Arthropoda; class Insecta; order Diptera; family Culicidae; genus Aedes; species Aedes albopictus. The sequence goes on along the minus strand of NC_085138.1, from coordinate 396,902,440 downwards.
CTACTAAGTGAAAGAACTGCAAGAAGTGTCTGAATTTTTGTACCCTGTTTATTTAAAAAGCAGATGTTCAAACAAAAATGCAAGATAAGGTCAAACAATTGACTTATTTCATTAAATCTGAAGAAATATAATATGAATGAGTCTTAGTTTTGAACCTCATTCATTTTTATCATAATTTATTTGAAAAGAACGTCTAAATTTTGAAACAAGTAGTTGATGCTAGAAATTTGAATACTTTCGGTGCCATTTCTCGAAATGTGAGCCGTCCAATGTATGTTATTGCAGCCAGAATACAGTCTAGAAGATATTGGGAGCTAGTAGAAGACGTAATAGTAGTAAACGCTGTGATTTATGCAAGTGAAACCATAATATTTCATCAAAACAATACTTAACTACGTGATTTTTTGATGGTTTGCGTTATTTTTATCTGTCAAAAACATTGTTTTTCGTAAATTTTCAACCTGCACTCGTCATGAAACTTTCATTAGATTGTTTTGAAACACTTTCGATAAAAATAACTACATCAAATCTCAATTTGGAACATTTACAATATCATGACATTTATATGAGATGCATGTAAAAATAATATGGCAACAATTCCAAAAACGATCTGCTTCATGATTTACTAGTCGATCTATAATGCAGGTCACCATACAAAATGATTTTGTTGGAAAAATTTTCGAAATTTATTAGTTTTTTATTATGGAACTCCAAAAATTGTACAATGCGGCTAAACGAATGTCTAGGCAAAAAATGACATTTGAAAGGTTTTTACCCTCGTTTTTGTTTCAGTGTATATGTAAGTGTGATCACATTTTTATGAAACAGTACTAGATATGCCATCACTACGATAAAAAAGTTTTATCATAAAATCTTTTGTATGAGTTTCCTGACACTTTTTTGAAAATTTTTTGGCCTCGGCTTAACGAATGTCTATCACTGTATTACCACACACGGATAGATGAGCCCCCAAGTTGGGTGATCCATCGAGCAGATGACAGGCCGATGGGGAAACTAGGCTGGAACCATGGGAAAATGGTGACAGCAAGCATAGATTTTAGTGCCACTATAACACACTATCCGCCTCTCCGTGTTTGCATCTGTATGGTTTTATGACCTAAATTGTTTCGTCATTCAAAACCCTAAATGTGGTTTACCAAAAGATAACTGAAAGAGATTTGCTGATGCCACATGGAAAGGGACCGTTTCTTTCAGTTTTTGGCATAAATTGACACTGTCCGTCATAAAATATAAATTGATAAGCAGAGCAGGACAAACTATTATAGTGGACCATTCGACCCGTTTCGTATATTCGGAGTCAGCAATAGCAGCGTTTCATTCACGTCAGTGTGCCGATAGCAGAGTCATTTTCCGCTGTCATCATCAAGCGTTTGTCGGTTCGCTTTGGCGTGGAAAACTGTGCGAAATTCATTCCAGCAGAAAAAAAACGGGAACAATTTTTCTACACACTTATGTCAACCCTTCAGAACTGACGTTCAGCCATGAGAGCAATCCACCTTTGGGAAGGTTACACTACCCTCATGAGACTTTATCGTTAGTTTCACCAAACCAAAGCAACACCAAACAAGTGAGCTAGGAACAGTTTCCATGGCGTCAGTCATCACTTTGACGTCTTCCCTACATCCCTCTATTTAGTTGTCAATTGTCATGTTATCTGTCACGCGTTGTCTTCGGTCAAGGGGTATTTGATCGTGTACAGATAGATTGACGCATGCCGCAACATTTCCCCGACCCGTAAGGCTGGTCAGTTATCTCCGGTTCAGCTTTACTCAGCTATATCCAATCATGCCAACTTTGTAATCGATCGATGAACAATGCCGTTGACAGTCTGTACTACAGCATTACATGCACGTCCTACGATGACCACGACAACTCTTCCTCTCAGCCTGCTGTAACGGATCTTCCACAATGATTATCAAATCTCCAAGCTCAACTGTCTTCACCTCCTAAAACCATTTTGTACGACGTTCAATGATCGAAAGGTACTCCCGTCCCGTACCCTCCGTCGCCAAAACTGGTCTACCAAAGCTCGACATAAGTTTAAGTCATTAAGACCTGACCACCAGAGCTTAGCAGGAGGAACTTATAGACAGGCACGAAGCAGGCAGAACTCAGTCTTCCGGAGGAAGACTCCAGCGCCAGCAGGTAGAACGAGATCGCGAAGCGATGGAAGAGCTGTCCCGCGCTAAGGGCACACGGCAGTTCTACGAGAAGCTGAACCGCTCGCGTAGAGGCTTTGTACCACAAATTGACATGTGCCGAGACAACCACGGGAATCTTCTACCAAGCGAACGTGCGGTGATCGAGAGGTGGTGGCAGCATTACAACGAGCACCCCAATGGTGACGTTACAAGCACCGAAGGTGGCGTGGTAACAGATCTAGGAGTACGTGCGCAGGATGAAAGACTCCCGGCCCCTAATCTCCAAGAGATTGAAGAGGAGGTTGACCGGTTAAAAAACAACAAAGCCGCTAAAGCAGATCAACTACCAAGTGAGCTTCTAAAATACGGTGGAGAAGCACTGGTGAGAGCACTACACTGGGTCATTTGGGAGGAGGAAGTATTACCGGAGGAATTGATAGAAAATATAGTGTGTCCCATCTACAAAAAGGGCGACAAGTTGGATTGCGGGCACTATCGCGCGATCAAACTACTGAGGAACGGACCAGATGTTCGGCATCTGCCAGGTGTTGTCGAAATGCCGCGAATACAACGTGCCCACACATCATTTGTTCATCGATTTTAAATCGGCGTATGATACAATCGATCTAGAACAGCTATGGCAGATTATGCACGAACACGGATTCCCGGATAAACTGATACGATTGATCAAGGCAACGATGGATCGAGTGATGTACGTAGTTAGAGTATCGAGGGCACTCTCGAGTCCCTTTGAATCTCGCAACGGGTTACGACAAGGTGATGGTGGAAACACGAGTGGAACGATTTTCACGAAGTCCATTCAGCTGCTTGGTTTCACTGATGATATTGATATTATAGCTTGCAAATTTGAGACAATGGCGCCCGCCACCCCAAATTTCTACCGACGATGATGAAATCGAGGCGGTTGAAGAATTCGTGTACTTGGGCTTACTGGTGACCGCCGACAACGACACCAGCAGAGATATTTTGAGACGCATTGTGGCAGAAAATCAAGCTTACTTTGGACTCCGCAGAACTCTACGATCAAACAAAGTTCGCCGTCACACGATGTTAACTACCTACAAAACGCTGAAGTCCTCTATGGGTACGAAACATGGACTCTACGTGCAGAGGACCAACGCGCCCTTGGAGTTTTCGAACGGAAGGTGTTGAGTAAATCGCTTGTTTTACGGCTTTTTCAGTCTATATTAAGCAGCTAAAACGCCTTTCGCATCTACTGTCCTACGTTTCGGTGTGTATTTCACCTTCTTCTGGGAATTAGAGGCTGCGTTTTGTTGTTGTGTGTGTATGAGTCTTGTCCGACATATTGCTGTCTATGATTTTTGTTGATGGCGTCCCTCTACGGTGCATGTGTTCGAATACCTTTTGCGTTCACTATATCGATTATTTGTGCTATAAAAGCTTTGCACTTATTGCTTTTGCCCGCACCTACGCTGTTAGGTGAGTTAGAGTTAGATACGGTTTGCTGCAGTGCGCGGGCGATAGAGAAGCTTAGCTTTTATCCACAGCGTAGGTGCGGGCAAAAGCAATAAGTGCAAAGCTTTTATAGCACAAATAATCGATACAGTGAACGCAAAAGGTATTCGAACACATGCACCGTAGAGGGACGCCATCAACAAAAATCATAGACAGCAATATGTCGGACAAGACTCATACACACACAACAACAAAACGCAGCCTCTAATTCCCAGAAGAAGGTGAAATACACACCGAAACGTAGGACAGTAGATGCGAAAGGCGTTTTAGCTGCTTAATATAGACTGAAAGAGCCGTAAAACAAGCGAAATACTCGTCAATACAGTCGTTAGCAGTCAGTCAAAGGTGTTGAGTAAATCTACGGCGGAGTGCAGATGGAAGCCGGGACTTGGGGAGAGCTGCTGAGAGTACCAACCACACCGCGAAAATCGGGAGGGTGGGCGGTTCACGTCATCAGGAAGTCGGATAGCAACCCGACTAAAATGGTTTGGTAAAATGGAGTCCTTCGACCGGTACAAGTAGACGTGGTGCGCAGCGAGCTAGGTAGGTTGATCTAGTGGAGGACGATTTGTGGACCCTTCGCAGAGTGCGGAGCAGGAGACACACAGCTATGAACCGAGTAGAACGGAGACGACTCCTACGTTCAGCAGAGGACACTCAGGCCTTGCTCTGACCGGTAAGGAAAGTCATGATGCTGTGGAGAATCTTCCAGGTTAGGTACAATATTTGCCAAAGTCAGCCTGCAGAGGTTGCAAGCAAGTTGAGTATCCAACTTAATATGCTCAAGACTATCATATATTAAAGCTATGTTCACTTAGAATCCGGAATCATGTCACATTTTCTAGTGGCGCTCTCAATGAACATAATCATTCTTTTGCAGCACTCTGATCATACACTAATCCTCTTTAAATGGTGAAAATTTCATCGATTTTCTTGCAACAAGTGAAAATTTATTTCAGATTGAAGACAAGAGGAGGAAAAAAATCTTGCACAAACACGTTGAAAATTTAGCGTGGTCAGACACGACAGTAGCGAAAAATGTTAATATCGTCAAAACCATTATGTGTTATGTGCACAGATGTTGTTAACCATGGCATAAGGAAGTGTCCTCGGAAGAAAAAAGCTTGGGTTCATTGATAAATCTGCTTTGAATTTGAAGATTTGGCAAGAAGTTCGAACTCTGGGCATGGTTTTTTCGCAACAAGATGATGAGAACCAATTCATACAAGGGTGACAGCCTCAAGAATCGCGTGCTGCTTTTCAAGAACGCACACAAGGGATATGTAGAGGTTTTACCTATTTTGATGAGCTGCCATGACAGCCGGAGACGTTCAGTGGTATCGTCACAGATGGGTAGTGTTTATCGATCAATCGATCAATTCTGACTATACATGTCAATGGTTGCTCCTCCGTGATTGATCTGAACTGGTACCAGTTGCACTAAGATCCAACTGAATAAGGGGCTGGGATATTCCACTTATTCTCAAAGTGCAATTTTAGCAGCTCATGCATATTTGATCAATAACGGCGCCGGCCAAGTCCTTATAGTCAGCTGGGAAGGGAAAGGAATGTTAGAGTGTACTGGTTGTTGCTACTAGAGACCGAGAGCACTCTGCGTCCCCACAACCCGCACGGACTGGGGTATTTGTTAGACGGAAAGGATGGGAGATCTGGGAGTCACCGTTGGTTCGGTGATGCGATCCATGGATAGGGGTTATTTATAGTGTTCGTGATAGATTGTGTGGTGAATAAGGTGAATAAGGTCAAGCGGCACAGCACGCTTTGGTTGCATAACTTATAGGCGTTATATATACACTGTGCTGTGAGTGGAAGTTGGAAGGGAGGGAAACGACTTTTTTCAATTCGTTTCTGGTTCTAGCGATGGCTATGAACATATGAATATACATGAGTTGTATAAGTAGAGAAGAGAGAGCGAGAGAAAGTGGATAGAAAGATACAAAGTAGGATGAAAAGGACGGGCCAGGGATTGAACCCATGACCTTCTGCATACGAATCAGAAGCGGTAGCCACTAGACCACCAAGCCCGGCCACAGATGGGTAGTGTTTATCAACGAAAAAAAACACTCAAATTTCGCGTTTTCTCAATTCACAGAATTGCCCCTCATTTCGCAATAAAAAAAAAGTTTGACAATTTTTCTTCGGAATCCTAGTCAGACTAGTCAAGGCACTCAGGACACTGCATAGATGACCTGATTGTTGAACAAACGTGCGGAAGGGGTTGTTGCTAAAATTTACCACCGTTGCAGATTTTTAGAGAGGTCAACACTGAAGAAGTGAGAAAATGTGTGAAAAATAAAAATAAATAATTTCAATGATATTTTTCCATGAAAGTACAATAAATAACCTTTGTGAAGCCCTCAACCTTTTATGTTTGTTATTCCATCCCTAAGATATACGTGATTTTGTCACTCGGGATTCTAAATGAACATAGTATAGTGCAAATCGCTAGAAGAGATTTTTTCTTTGGCAATGTTCAGCTAGCTCTCTATGACTCAATGAGAGCCGATTTTAATTGCAGCGTATTCGCTCTGCGCAGCGTTGTCGATAAGAGCAATATTTTAAAAGGGAGAAACCTTTTATCCAGGGGTGTAGTTCTGGGTGGGCAATGCTAATCTCAAACAGTTACCACAGAACACAGATTCTAGAATACTGTATGACTTTTATACAAGATAAATGCAATCCACCAACGATCGAGAACTGTCCTGTCCACGTCCATGCGACAACTGGGATGAAAAGGGAAGTTTTGTTGGACAACCAAGGAGTTCCAACTCGGAAAACCCTGCTTCTAAGCTATGAAGATGAAGATGAAACTCCTATCGAATTTATGGGTCCGGGGATGAGCATAAGATTTCGACATCCTTCATAATCTTATGCGAATTGAAGCATATTTAGTAGTGCGCTGTCTAGAGATCGTTGTTCAATATTACTCAATGAGGAGTCATTAGAAAAGCTGGCTTGCAAATGAGTGTTACTCGAAGTGTATTGTCGGAAAAATTGCAATAAACTCATCGTTCCAATACTCTTCCCGTAACAAAAGTTATCCCAACACATCACATGCATCGTCTTCTTGGATCAGCATCGGACGGCAGGAAAAAATGATGTGCAAGCATAATCCAAGATTTCATTTCTCCGGTTCACATGACAGTAGTGGCATCCACCAGCAGAAGCAGTAGAAGCAGCAGCATCAGATTCACAGCTTTCACAACTTCCCGGGTCCGGAATGCTAAAGAGATAACCAAATTACGATTCTGGTGCTCTCGTATCGGCACCAATCCCCCTCCCAATCCTTATCTCGCAATCCAGATCAGCACTAGTAGTAAAACGTCTCTTTCTTTTTTTTTCTTTCGTTGTTGGATTGCCCCAGCTCGGATTGTCGTCATCGTCACTTGCAACGGTTTTGTGCTGAGTCTGAAAATAACGACAACACATTCGAGGATGGTCGATCCCGTTTCGTACACCCCGGAAGGACATTGGCGTCGAAGGATCTGCCAATGCTGCTGCTGCCTCATCTGTTGGAGCTGATCCAAGCTTTCTTTTGTGAATTTTATTACTGGGTTTCCGAAGTGCTTGCTAGCTTTTCACTCTCTACAACAGTAGTAGGGTGACATTATTGCACCGGTGGCCGGGTGAACCCGATGAAGGTGGCGGTGGTTTCCGGTGGCTCCTTGACACTCTAAGCGAGCAAAACACTTTTCGTGAAACTCAGATCGCCTGAGCCAAATGGTTGAGAGTGTGTGTTTTTGTTTGTTATTGGCTGGTTCAGATCGTGTCGATTGCATGACAGAAGAGAAGAGGTGGAATGCCGGTTTTGTTCTCTTAGACACTTGGTCGAAATCGGAGGAACAGAGAACTTTTTACCATGTCTGAACCCTTCAAAATTATGATCATGGTAAACTGTGAACTCATTGAAAACATTTGGCTACACTGCCGTGAATCGCAAGTCAGTCCCATCTGTAAAAAGTAGGCGTTGACAAAATGGACTCTGAAGTTTTCAAATTCGATCTCTATGTGAATCTTCATAAAATCGCCATGAATTGAAAACTTCTGCGATCATCATGAAACTTTCACATATTGTTTCAAACGTGAAAACGGACCAGTGAAAAATATAAAACTGGCTAAAAGAGTGTTAGGTTTTGTACTGGAGGGAGCACAAGTTCGTTATGGGACTGACTTGCGATTACATTTCATTATGGGACAATCTGACTGGGTGTTGTTTTTCAATTTTACTGAACAAACTATATATTTTTATTCACGTAGCAGATAGATCATCCGAAGAAAGGTCGAAAACGGCTATTAACTCATTTTTGCCCAAAATGCAGATGGGACTGACTTGCGATTCACGGCAGTACAGCTCTTCACCAAGCATGGGAAACTCTCACTTCTTAATTATTGCATACCCCCACACGCTTTCATAGAGATGGACTGTTCACTCAAGTCAAACAAATTATTATTTCAATGTACTGGATAATAAGAGTTTATTCCCACGCAGTGCCTTATGCAGATGCTAAGGGCCTGTCCATAAACTACGTAGACTCTAAGGGGGGTACGGGGGGGGTCTGGCCAAAGTCTTCGCTCCATACAAATTTCCAAAATTTTGTATGAACAAAAGTCTACGGAGGGGGAGGGGGGGTCTGAGATGGCCCAAAAAAAGTCTACGTAGTTTATGGACAGCGCCTAATACTATTTCGCTTGGAAGACCATCACCTACATAGCACCTTTACTCGCCGGGATTGAAGAAACCATTACTGAGTTCGAAGAAACCCAACTCCTACAAAACAGAGATCCACCACATTCACCCCACCGCCACTTCTCTGTTGTTCATCTTCTCCTATCTTGTGGAGCCTCGTAGCCGTGCGGTTAGGGTCACCAAGCTTCTAATCGCACCATGCTATGGGGTGAGGGTTCGATTCCCGCTCCGGGCGATGAAACTGTTCGTGAGAATAGTTTCTTTTCCGTATCCACTGGTGCATGCTCCGTGTGTCCCTTGTCTAGTGTTCAAGTTTCAATTCAGTCTGTGCAGCCTCTGGCTGAAGACGGTGTCTGCGTCTTTTTTTTTTTTTTTTAAAAAATCATCCGTCTGTTCTTCTCCGATTTTATTATTTCCGTGATAAGCCGATATCAGTCAATTTATATTCAAAAGGATTCATAAATTCGCTTCCTTTTCCTTTGGAACTTCCCTGAATCGTAAAGAGAGACCCCAGTTAGTTCAATCTAGTAGAACTCGAACTTCACCATCTTTTTCTTCTTCGCGCGCATTCTCCTAATGCCGTTCTTCGCCTGAGCACCATCCAACCAGCATGTATGTTTCGTTCGTCCCCCAGCCCAGCGTCGTCCTTGCCGTCGGAGTGTAGAAGTATGTTAGTTCGGTGGCGCGGCAATGGCAACCAACATCAATTCAGCTCTGACCGAGTAGTTTACGAGAGTCCTTATCGGAAAATCCGTTCCAAGTTTTGTGTTCATTCCGGGACATTCCCTTGCTGGCGTTCTTTCGCCCTGGCTCGTTTCCTCACCCCTCGGAAGGAAAAAAGTTAGAGTAAGAGCTATTATTGTCTGTGGTTGGTTTTAGCTGGTTGGAGTAAGGACGACGACTACGATGGAAAAGTAAAAGTGGTTGCCCGCATATGAATGAGTGTGGCGTGTGTGAATAATTTATGAAGAGCACTGCCGACGGCTTCCTGAAGTCTGGCGACTTAGTAAAGGCTTTTCAAAGAGTTTTACCAAATTGGTGCTTTCTAAATGAAGACAGAAACCGACCGGTGGCGATATTGATTTGATGGGGGTTGGGTAGCAGCTGTGTGCAGGTTGGAATACGTGATATCATTGTGTCTAGGAACATTCAACAGTTTGACCACACCTGCGTGCTTCTCAGAATGATTCAAGGCTCTTTGGGGAAGTTGGAAGACTTGAAACAATTTGCATACAAGAGATATTCATATTTTATTTGAAGCAGTAATTGTATCTGAAATGAATATTTGACGGGATATTGTTAATTTATTCAAATACGTCAATTTCAGAGCATATATTTCATTTGAATTACACTGGAACCTCCACTTACAGAGGTAGAATCTTGGGTAGAATCCATTTAGGAAAAATCTATTTAGGTACCTCCATTAGGGTAATGTTACCAAAATGGAACTTGATAATGTTCAAAGAAGTTAAAGTTCTTAAGATTTAAAATAAGGTTGGTTTACGAGGAAGAAGCAATGAGTGGAGTTAAGGGGTATTTAGGGCATGTTCAGGGATGACAGATTACTATTCAAAGGAGGTTGGGAGTTGGGACTGTTTACGACGCCCTAACGCCTTGAAACGTATCTAAAACCTATGGATCGCCCTGAAATAGTTTAAAATGCCTTGAAATACTTTGAAACGCCTCTGAAATCTCCCCTAAATCCCCTCTGAAACATGAAACGCATTGAAGCGCCTCTAAAATCTTCTTGTAGCCCCCTGAAGCTCAGCTGATGACCTACAAGCCCCCTAAAACCCCTCTGAGACCTCCTGAACGCCTTGTAGCGTCCTGAAATGCATTGAAACACTTTGAGACGCCACTGAGACCCTTGTAAAACTCATCTGAGAGCATGCGAGCCTATGAGGCCCCTAGAAACCCTCTGACACCTCATGAAACGCCCTGAAACGTCCTGAAACGCATTTCAACACCCCCGAAACTACTGTGAAACTCACCTGAGAACCTTCGATGCTCCCAATACCTCACTGAATGCTCCATAAAAGCCTTGGATGTATATTTATAGACTCCGGACATACTCCCCATACCAAATATTGAAGCCACCTGGGATACATACTAGCCTGGTACACGGTTCATATGGGAAAATATAATAAATGGAAAAACTCCAACTCCTGTATACTTTTTGAGTTCCATTTTGGTCCCATATCAACTGTGCAAAATTTCAGATCGATCGGAGAAACTATATTTTAGCGCCCGCCATTCTTAGTTTTTCATACGATTTACTATGGGGAAAATTTACTTCATCAAAGAAAAATCGCTTGAGGTCACCCATTGATCCCTAAAAATAAATCGATGAATGATTTATGTAGATAACTTCACGTGGAATCAGACCTCCGAAGACCGCAAAGCGATGCGATATTAGTGGAAAAAGTTATTAAGCCTTACCCGATCGATAAAATGACGAGATTTTATTATTTATTGTTATTTCTTACATGTTAAAAAGCGTTGGCATGTGATTCGGTTTTCAGTCAATAACTTTTTCCTCGTTCCTTAGATCGCTTTGCGATCTTCAGAGGGTTTGTTCCTCGTAAAATTTCCAACAGAAATCATTCATCGATATATTTTTAGGGGTTGAGGGGCAACTTGTGGCAATTTTTCTTTGGAAAAGTTATTTTCCCCATAGTAAATCGTATGAAAACTTAAAACGGCTGGCGCTAAAATATAGTTTCTCCGATCGAGCTGAAATTTTGCATAGTTGATATGGGGCCAAAATGGAACTCAAAAAGTGTACAGGAGTAAAATGTCTTCTTGTGTCCCACGCTAATACATACCTATATGCCTTCTGGACTCCACCAGGAAACTGTTGGAACGGATCATTCTGTCGATCCTGATGGTCTATACCGAGAAACCCAATGACTCTGACCTCTCGGATAACCAGTTAGGCTTCCGGAAGGGTCGATCGACGGTATTAGGACTGTAACCAAAACGGCCGAGATGGCGCTCCAAAACAAGCGAACGGAAATCCGCTATTGCGCGGTCGTCACGCTGGACGTAAAGAATGCGTTCAACAGCGTAAGCTGGGCCGCCATCGAGTGCGCCATACACCACCTAGGAGTCCCAGTTAGCTTATGCCGAATACTGGAGAGCTACTTTCAGAATAGGGTGCTAATCTATGGCACCGAGGAAGGCGAGAGGAGCCACAACATCACCGCGGGGTACCTCAGGGCTCCATCCTGGGCCCGGTACTCTGGAACGCGGCGTACGATGGTGTATTGAGGCTCAAATTTCCACCGGGCGTAAAGCTGGTTGGCTTTGCCGATGATATTACCCTCGTGGTATACGGCGAGTCAATAAAGGAAGCGGAACTGACAGCAAAGTACGCAATTGACATAGTGAAGGACTGTATGAGGTCGAGACAGTTGGCACTCGCGCACCACAAAACGAAGGTGGTGGTGGTAAACAACGGCAAGTCTGGACAACAGGCAGTGGTCACCACAGGCAGGCACACGATCAACTCTAAGCCCTCACAGAAGTAATAGGGGGTCATTATCGACGATAAGCTGAAATTCGGGAGCCATGTGAAATGTGCCTGCAAAAGGGCAAGCATGGGATAATGGCCTTGTCAAAGATAATGTCAAATAGCTCGGCAATAGTCTCGAGTAAGCGTAAGCTGCTCGTGATAGTAGCGGTCTACGGTATGGCGTCGCTGCATGGTCGAATACATTAGTGGTCAACCGAACCGTGAAGTGACTCGAGAGTCGAGAGTACTCACAGGCTGATGTGCCTTGGGGTGCTCAGCGCATACTGCACAGTCTCAAAGGACGCGGTATGTGTGCTAGCGGGCATGATGCCCATAACCCTAGTGGTGGCAGAGGACGAAGAGTGCTTCGAGCACCGCGGCATAAGAGGCGTGAGACGGATCGCCAGAACATCGTCTATTTTGAAGTGGCAAAGGGAGTGGGATTCCTTTAGCAAGGGTAGATGGACACACAGGCTCATACCGAGCGTGTCTTAATGGACGAGCAGGCTCCATGGCGAGGTGAACTTTCACTTGACACAATTTCTGTCAGACCATGGGTGTTTTGGATGGTATCTGCACAGATTGGGACATGCACACACTTCGAAAAAACCTTGTAATTTTATGTCATTTAACGCCGACATATTGCAGCGAGAAAAATGACGCAAGATTAAGTGCGAACTTATTTTTACAAGAGATGAATTCGGAGCAGCGTCGTGTAATTTTACTGCAAGCTGACGACGCATCATAACATAACCTCAAAAATACCAACGCTACAGAACTTTCCCCCAGATTCTCTCAATTAATGATTTGACGTGAATGGCGTAGGGTACTCTATCATGCTTTTATTAATTGATTTTTCAATATAATTGAAACAAAAAAAAACAAACGCGGCCATCTCCCGGAAGACTTTCTTCCTCCACGGACGGCCGCCGTGGTGATTGTTGTTGCTTGTTGAGCCGATCACTGATTATAGGGGCTGGAGTTTCTCGTGCTCTGGCAGTCCGGTCCTCAGGGGTAGGCCGCATGGAGCTTGAGAATCGCCATCACAGGGAAGACGCAAATCGATGCAGCACTCATGATGCAGGGTAGTTTGTATCGCAGGAAGCTGAAAAAATAACAAACATTCCAACAACTCTTCTTTTTCACTACACTAACGCACTGAGGAGGAGTGCATACCATGATTCCTCCCCTTTTTGCTAATACTTACCTGTTGCTGCCGCCTACTATGTCCGCTTCTCGGGCCACTTAAAGCCATCAACATAATTTTTCAATAAAATCTACTGAACTTCAACTATGTGAAGAAAAAATTCACGAGAACTTGAAGCGAGCTGCTTGTGCCACCGATTTCGAAAAATGACGTTTAAAGATTCGCCACTTGTAAACAAACCGTGGTTGTGTCTTTTCTCATGTAAATTTATGAGGCAACGAACTGAAGAATACGTTACGTGATTAAGTATCGTAGGTATTTGCTTTAAAATCTACTGAATAAGTCTGAAATGACATAAAGTTAGTTTGGAAATATTTATATTTATGAAAAGATCACTCGAGCCACAAAAATTGATCAGTTGAACATTTGAGTCATGCCAAATTACGTCAGTTTATTCGATTATGTCACAATGAAAATTGAGATTTTTTTAGTGTGCAGGCTGCAGGCTCTCCCGCATGTCCAGAATGCGCAGACTGCGACGAGACCGCGGAGCATGTGCTCTTTGAATGCCCACGCTTCGTGGAACAAAGGTCACGATGCGCAAAGGTCAGAGTATGCAGGAGATATGCGGTAGCGATATCCCTCCGGACAACATTGTTGAAAGGATGTGTACGGGGGAGAACAAATGGGAATCCGTTACTTTCATGGTCTCCCGAATCGTGTTGAACTACAGAGAAAATGGCGGGCCGACCAATAGCAAGTTCAGCAAGTGAATTGGGAGTCATGGGTTCGGTTCCCACCGGAGCACGTAGATTTCTTTTCATAATTCAAATCACAATTTGTTCAACAAACACGTGTTTCTGTTGTGTGTAATGCATGGATGTCAAATTGATTGCTTTGACATGTTGTAGAAAACAGTCTATGTTTAAAAGAAGGAAAAATTTCGTATGAATACATTTATAGCTGTAATACATACTTATAGGGATTAAAATAGCAAAGTCAACCTGTTTAAAGAAGGAAATACTCAGATGAAAAAAAAAAATCTCCGATGAACTATTTAAAAGATGTTATGCCTTTAAGCAGTAGAACAGTTAAACAATAAAGAACAGCCTATTTTTGAAAAAAAAAAATACAATTTTGTTATATTATAGCATCTCTGAGGAAAAAGTTTATAATTGCAGTAATGTTTAACAGGATTGTTAAACATTACTGCAATTGTTAAAAAAAAGTTAGTAACTTTTGGCGTACAACTACCATCAGCACTAAAGTTAGGTAGAGTAGCGTCCTTGGCTCGTATTACATTTATTTGCAAGTAGTATAATTCTAATTCATATTTAGTCTGACTATGTTTCTGGATTGAATTTCTTTATACTGTGATTGAATTTCTGTATACTGTGATTGTACCTGTTCATCATAACTTTTTGTTTGTGGTTAACAATAAGCTTTTTCGAGATGCTGTATTCAGTGCTGAAAATGTCATTTCGGCATATCTAAATTCAATCATCTGCAGCTTATTTCAGAAGCTGAACCTGAAAATGTGGTATATGAGAATGTTCTGAGACCAGTTCTACTAAAAAAAGTCACGGAAAAACTGCTCTTTCTCCAATATTTAAGGTAAATGTCATCGACACCTTCGTAAAATGCCAATTGATATTCATCATGAATATCAATTGGCATTTTTCGAAGATAGGCGATGACATTGACGTTGAATATTCAAGTAAGAAGGGTTTTCCTTGACTATCTTGTAGAACCGGTTCTACAGCTACGGTAGCTGCACAAGTTTTTCATATACCATCTGGTATCAGTAGGTCGGCTCAAGAGGCACGTTCTCCTCCATTTGGGAAATTTGGGCCATCGCCATGAATAGGGTCGACATAATCGCATAAGCGTACCACAACGGGTTCAAACAGCGCCCTGAAAAGGGCACTGTAAAAAACGCATAAAGCGTGAAGTAAGCCTATAGCTACTTGCCACAACGGGTTCAGAACAACAGAACATCCTGAAGATTCAGGCTTCTTTGGTCAGTTTCACTTAATCAAGTGTTTATCGAGTACTCGGAAACGCAGTTGCGTAAAAACTGGGTAGTTACATATCAAATGATTCAAAGTTCCACAGTCGGATTCTCAGCTAAGATATACAAATGAAGCAGCCTGTTGAGGCTTGTGATGGACAAAATCATAAGTAGGAAAACCACATTGAGTTATCTCAATTGCGTTTCTGCTACGAGATTCCTCAAAAGTGATGGCAAGACTCCCGCATGGGGGCATCCACAAACACCCAGTTTCCTAATCGCTGCTTGACGTAATGCCGAGAAGAGATGTTGGTTTTTGAGCATTTGGTAAATCCAATTGGAAATCATTGAAAGATAAATAGGACAATCCATGCGGCTTCCAATATGGAATCGTAAGGTACGTGTTCAAAAGTATCCTGGAAATCCGAGAAAACACCCAAACAAAATTGTTTTTGAATGAATGCTTTCCGATATAGTAAACAACATTGTGGAAACAAATCACAGTGGACTTTCCATTTTGGTAACCATGTTGGTTCCCATGGAGAGGCATGTTTGCTAGAAAAACATCACGGGTGTGATGCTCGACAAAGCGTTCTAATCATTTCAGAAGAAAGACGTCAAATTGATAGGTTTGATCTTCATACGAAGACATTATCCACTTACGGAATAAACTTGACAGTATAATCCCATCAAGATTTGGCAATAGCAAGGCTGCAGTTTTATCAAAACATTGTGGGGCTCGAGGAATGACATGCAAGATTGTCATTTCAATTTTACTGAAAGTAGCAAACATCGGGTAAAACGCAAAATGCGGAACCATATAGGTGTTAATTAAAACATTTACATCTACATAGAAATCCTCCCTACGAAAGTAAGGTTCTTGGACCAAAGCTGTTCTTTTATGCTGAAGATTGATCTGAGCTGTCATAACCGTAGCCACTACCCAAACTAGGCACGATCAAACTCTTACAATCACGACACAAGAAAAAAGAGCAGCGATAAAAACCAATTCGGTATCGATTGGAGAACGCCAGAGACGAACATACACAGAGGACACTGTGAAGAACGCATAATGCGAAGAGCCATAAAGGTTATAATTAAAGCTAATTGCTGTTGGGAATCGACTGTAATCTTGACTCTATAGATTAACGGCTACGCAGTCTTAGGGTTCCTGAGGAAGACACTATCCCCGTGTCGAAACGTCGGGTGAATAATAAAACTCGTTTTTTGAACCCTAAGACTGCGTAGCCGTTAATCTATATATTAAAGCTAATAAACAACATACTAATAATCCCACCCTTATTGAACCTCACAGTTGAGGCTTAAGAAGGATAGCAGATTATCTCGGAGAAACACAAGGTCAACTGCACCATTGCTCCGGTTAGCGCAGTAAGGGCAGAATACTGTGGAGGGCGCCCTAGTACTCCGCAGGCTCCGTTTGTAGTTAGGTTTTTATTAGACCCCCCTAACCATTCATTCCTTGGCACGGTAAGCATAAAGCCGCATAACACCATGAATTAGGGGTCACCTGTTTAGTGGACATGAATATCAATTGGCATTTTTCGAAGATAGGCGATGACATTGACGTTGAATATTCAAGTAAGAAGGGTTTTCCGTGACTATCTTGTAGAACCGGTTCTACAGCTACGGTAGCTGCACAAGTTTTTCATATACCATATTCTCAGGTTCAGCTTTTAAAACGAGCTGTAGGTGATTGAATCAAGATATGCCGAAATGGCATTATCAGCACTGGTTGTATTATAATTAATTTATACTTCACCTACCAAATTGATTTCCCCCACAGTTCTCTGACGATGTCGAATATTCTCTTGTTCAGTATACAAATATAATGACAACGATCCATTCGGCCTAACGACCCTTTCGGCCTAACGGAATTCGGCCTAATGGCCTTCGGCCTAATGGCCTTCGGCCTAACGGCATTTGGCCTAACTGCCTGCTCCCGTACGACGAAGTGGCCCGCCCTTGGATGAATATTTATTGGTGAGCTCGCATATTATTTTCAAAAACAACCAGTAAGAGAAAAATAAAATAATAAAAACACTATTCTGTATTTACCTTGTTGTTTGAAATGTCCGTTAACGAAAAGTGGCGTCAGTTTTCTTATCACTTCCTGTTTCACATCTTAACTTATTCGATTTTTTTTTAATAATCAATCTTTGGATGGTTCGTCATAATAGATGTCGGCATACCATATCGCTTGATATTCCCTGTCCACGGATCATATCACCTACCAAAGGTGACCTACCGTAACTCATTTGAGCTACAGAAGTTGCCCTTTGAAGTTGAAGTTGTTCCTAACCTTACAAATTAGGATCTAAATGCTCTTTATTCCAGCTCGGATCAATCTCGAACTGTTTTCTTCTTCATTTCATGTAGATTTAATGTGGGGCGCAAATTTCTGTACACGTCGCTAAACATTGTTTCAAAATATAATCCAACATCCCCGATTGTATGATTGACCTTCTGTAGTCTCTCGATTTCACCCAGTTGCCAGCATCGATTCAGTTCTACACTTTGTAAGCCTAGTTCATGTGTCCATTACAAGTTCCCAACATGATCTACAATCTCTTTCAAAAGGAAAACAAAAGGCAGAGAAGGTATGAAGTAAACCAAAAAGTATAAATTTTTCTTTTCACTTCCAGCCAATTGACATTTGACACTTCAATCGTGAAATGTCTGGAAATGTTTGTTATGATGACGCTTGATAGACTCGTACCAAATCGGTAGAGGGTTTTCACCGTTTTCCTTTCCTCTGTTCCTTCTTTGGCCAGAAACAGCAGCAACCTCCCCCTCAACCTTCCCTCTTCCGTCACTACCATCCATCTATTGCACGTGTGCATACAATCTTTGTTTGTCCATATCTTGAAGGCATAATGGAGGATTAAATTAATAAATGAATCTCAAGCCACGAGCAAACCGGGCAAAAAAGGCTTCGGGGTCCCAAATGAGAGTAGCAACAGTGTGCCTTTCTTCTGCTCTTTCACCTTCACCCGCGGGGCCCGGACCTGTTTCTCGCTGCAGCCGATAAGATCAACGAATCACCCGAGAAAGCGAAAAACGGCAACAACTGCCCACATAGTACAGACCTTTTGTGGTCCCAATTTGGTATTGTACCACCCGATGGATGCTGTTTTCGCTGAGGCTGCGATGATGGTTGGAGCAGCTCGCTCACTCGTGTATCGAGAAGCCCTGATCTCTGCTCGGATCGGAGGATGGATGGCGACGACTTCGGGGTCATGTGGAGAGGCTGGCGACGGACGAAACCTTTACGTTCAGATTGGACCCAAAGTGCTGAAAAAGGGCTTCGGTCATCATCATCATCATCTTCACGTCTGCGACGTCGTCGTTGTCGTAACTGCTTTCGCCCCGCACCATTTGAACTGCTTGAAAGCATATAGAAACTTCAACAACAGCCAAGCGAGTGCTTCGCTAGCTCAGGTAGAGACAAATGTATGAACACGAACCGGCCGCAATCGTGATCAAGGTATAACATAAATTAGGCAAACACAGTGAAAATGGCCCATATAGTTGGGACAGTAGTTGGATGATGAGCCGAAGCGCTTTAGGTTGATGTACGGTCCATGTTGAGAACACTCACCCACTTAGCAATCGTTAAAGCTAGAATCCAAGACAGAGTATCGAAAGACAAAATGTGGAAGTGTTAAAACATAAAAATTTAATTTGTCTCTGTTGTTCCTCTAGTGCTTTTAATCGTATGAATTCTGTATGATTCCATTTTTACAATCTTTCCAAAACTGGCTGCAAACATTCCGCCTTATATTTTCAGTAATCTTTTGTGCACGAGTTTGTGGCACCTTAGTTAATCCATCAGTTCAGCTTCCAAAGTTGCTGAATTTGAGCTCCATGAAAACACCAACTTCTGTGATATAAGCTATACTCATTGTTGCGATCTAAAAGCTACACGGAAAGATCGATGTACACAGAGCAAGGAGTAACTTTCACGCAGCGATCGAAAAGACAAAAGATTTCATGCAAACTTGTGTGAAAATTCACGCAAATTTGTGTAAACCCGGATCAGCACATTTTTTTGTGCTGATCCAGTCGCACGCAAATATGAGTGAAAAATCCTTTGTCTTTTCGCAAGTTACTCATTCGCTGTGCACTTTCTTTTTAGGGTGTATCCACAGAAATGGAGTAATTTCAACCTTCTGGATCATTCATCCTAATGCATTTCAGCCTATTGACCTGGCATCTAACATGACCGATACCGAGTCTCGCCTCGACCATGGAAATGCTACAAAGGGAAAATAGAGATAACTCTACACACCCATAGCCCAAGACTCCACTCGGATCGACTGGTTGTTACGCGGCCCATCCGAAACGCTCTTCTTGATCCAACCGTAGACGTCGAGAGAAAAAGAAACTAATTTCAAAACATAAATCAGCTGATTTAATTGTAGCTACATAGGAACGGGCGCGAGCAAGCGAAACACAACTCGAAAAAAGAAGCTGAAAGAGTTACCTTTTTCCTCGCCCTGATCCGGGGTTCACCTCGGTCCGCAGTTTCGCGCAGTTTCCGCCCAGCTTCATCACTTTGTGGCCTCCGGCCCGGCAATCTTCGCGCGATGATCTTCAACTTCGCTTGCAGGTTTTTTTTTCGCTTCTCGTGTTTTTTCCTTAGTTGTTTTCCTTACATTTCGCCCATTACATCTCCAACTCGGAACGCTTTTTGGAGTGCCCGCAAAACCTGTAACGGTGCGGTTGAGGTTGGAGGCTGCTACCGGCCAGCCAATCGACCGACCGACCGACCAAGTCGTCGAGCCTAATGTAACCGGTTTATGTGATTTGGACGTTTTTCATTTCATCTGAAAAGGGGCGGCCCAGTGCGATTAGTGTTTTTATGCTACCTCATTTCACCTCATCGTACCTAGATATAGCAAGCAGCGCAGCAGCAGCAGCGGTCAACGCAACAAGCGGTTTGGGGGTTATTGGCTAACGTTGGTGGCGGCGGTGGTGTGGCTGACCTGAGAAGCTTGAGGTCGAATAGATTCATAGCTGTGTTGTAACGTGAAGTAAAAAGCTATCTCCAACGTTACAGTGGCGCTGTGAACTAAGAGCGATACATGTTTTTTATGTGCCTTGAATATAATCTACATAAAATATAAGCTACGTAAAAAATGTGCAATTCATCAGAAAATTAAAAAAAAATCTGTGCTGTACTAAATATAATTATCAAATAACAACCTAGATATCGCATTTCCATTTTGTCTGTTTATAAGAAAGAATAAATGGCGCTGTTATTAATAATTATTCAGCTAGTATTCACCTTCGGAAAACAATGGGCTTAGCTTTTATGTTTTTCGACGGAATTTGATGAAACTTTCAAAATTTCTCGAAAAACTTTTCTAGTTTAGGATTCCGGGACATGGGTACCTGGTCCGCATGATTCCGGAGTTTTTCCGGATTGTGTTCGGGTACCAAAATTGGTCACATATTTTGCACAACGTGTACCTAAAGATCCCGTTGAGATAGATGCTTCAGCAAATTTATTCAGCAGGCTAAGAACTATCTGACAACGGCAACCTTGGTTCGAGATTCGTCCGCTAGGTGTCGTACGTGTCAAAAATTGTCAAACCCCTATATCTCAGAATCATGAGATAGAATGGAGCTGCCTTTGGCAAATTTGTTTAGTATGCCAAGTACTTTTTAACAATGGAGTCTTTAGTTCTGGATTCATCCGCTGGGTATGTCGTTTTCATCATAGATTTTGTGCTGGTAAAGAACTGTGTGGCAACGGCGACTTTGGTTCGAGATTCGTCCGCTGGGCGGCACCTGATTTAAAATATTCAAACATATATATCTCAGAATTTGGATAAGATAGAATGATACCGTCTTTGGCAAAGTTGTTCAGCAGGCTAAGAACTTTAGTCTTTGGTTCGAGAGTTATCCGCTAGATGGCACCTAGTGTCAACAAAGTTAAAACACGTATATCTCGAAACGCTAACGAGCAAGGAGTGTGCCGTTTTCAGCAAAGTTGTTCAGCCGGTAATGAACTTTCTTGCAACGGCGATTATGTGTCAAAAATATTCAAACATATATATCTCAGAATCCGGATACTTCAGAATGATACCGTCCTCGACAAAGTTGTTCAGCATGCTAAGAACTTCCGATGAACTATCCGACAATTGAATCTTTTGTTCAGAATTTATATCACATAACATGAGAGGAACTCCATAGTCAAAGCGAAGGAAAAAGGTGTACCCTTTTTCCAGCACACGAGACTGGTATATCTAGTATAGAAGGTATCGAACTGTCATTGATATTGGTAAACAAAAACATCTGATCCAAGCAGTAGTCCAGTTTTAGCAAAGACCTTAGATACGAAGATTGGTAGTTGAGACATGCGCAAAACTAGCTGCTGGCAACCCACTTACTCATTTAGACATAAAATGATTAAAATCAACAAAATAACACATCCACGTTCCACATAGCGATCTCCGTTTTTTGATTGACATATTCTAAATCAGAGTTAACAAAGTGTCATCATAATTTATATGTTAATTTTAATTCTCGCGTGATGCCAATCTAGATCTGTGTTTTACTTCACAACAATGAAATATGGCATACATGTTGAAAACCGGTATAATGATATGGGTACATAATGCATAATGCGTTTGACATTTCCGTGCCCTCTATACTAGCATACAGAACCGAAAAGGCTTCAACTTTTTGAACCACCATTCCACTTACGTTATGTGTTTATACGCTAGCTGGCGCCCCAAACATCGCCGAAGGTTTATCGGAAGGATTATCCTGTTGGGATTACTCCAGGCCAGGTATTCTTCCAAGAATTCCACCAGAGATTCCTCCCACAAGCCCACAAGGCATTTAAGAAATTTATCCAGCAATTTCCTTAGGGATTCGAACAGGGGCTCTGGTAAGAATTTAAACATGTACTTATTTAGGAATTCCACAAGAAAGTCTTCCAGTGGTTTATCCCAAGAATTTCACCAGGCTTTCCTCTAGAGACCTCTCCATGGATTTCTCTAGGTATTCCATCAGTAACTTCTCCAGACAACTATCTTTAAAAACGGCTACGCGGTCTTGAAATTAGCAAACGATGTTTATTACTTGCAAGTAATAAACATCGTTTGCTAGTTTCAAGACTGCGTAGCCGTTTTTAATGATAGTTGAAACGATACAGTCGAGCCTCCACTAGAATACTTCTCCAGACATTTGCCCAGGTATTCCTCTTGCAAATTCTCCCAGGGTTTATCCAAAATTCCACCAGGGATTCACCCAGAACTTCCTGTAGGGCTTATGCAGGGAATCTGCAGGAAATTTCATTAGAAAATCCTGCAGAAGTTTCTCTAGAAATGCCTCCAACTAATTCTCCGAAAATTTCTCTAGAGATTACGGCGGGAATTCCTCTAGGGATTTCTCTAAAAGACCCCCAGGATTTTCTCCTTGTTTTCCTGTGAAATTCCTCCAGAGAAGTCTTCCAGGGATTTCCGTGCTTTTCTTAGTGATTTGGTGAATGAGTGTTCCTCGTTCCTGTAACTGGGATGAGCTATCGAGTTGATAAGTTAGTGAGTTGAAAAATGTGTGAGTTGGCTAGTGGTGAAAGAACGAATTGATATGTGAGTGAATTGGTGATTTGATGACTTAGTGTTTTTAGAAGTGAATGAGGTAATTAATAAGTAAGTTAGTGAGTTATTGAATTGGGGATTGAGCGAAATTTGGTAAGTGAGTGAGTGAGTGAATTGTGAGTAGGTTGATGAGTATATGAATAGGTGAGTGAGATTTTGAATGAGTGTGTTGATGAGTTGATGAGTAAGCTGATGAATGAGTGAATTAGACACCAAGTGGCTTGATCAGTGAATGAGTGAATTTTGTTGAGTAAGTTTGTGAGCAAGTGAACTGGCGAGTAAGTGTGTTGGTAAGTAAGAGGGTTCAAAAATGAGTGAGTTAGCAAGTGAGAGCATGCTGTGAATGTGCTGTGTGCATATGTAGGAGCAGTTAACTTGCAACATGCCTGATGAAGCCGTTTTTTCACAACGAAACCAAAAAAAAGTGTAACATAACGTGGTAAAATATATTAATCTCAATGGCAACAACAGTTAGTGATCAAACACGTAGCGTTCGTTACGTAGCCAACACTGAAGCGGTGCAGTATAGCAATCCAGTGTACTGAGAATTGTTGACACTTGACAGTTTAGATCTCATGCGTTTGAACCAATGAAATTATGTCTCAATGCCAACGGACACGAGATGAGCATGGAACACGAACACGCTTGGGATTCACACTGTCAACCGCTCGCAGCAGACATTGTTTTTATGCCGTTTCATTGATGTTTACGGAAAGAACACTGTCTTTTAGATCCAAGGTTGAATGATGTGATTCAAATTTAGTTAGTGTTTTCAAATTACAGATTCCATACTCATTAATCATCATTCGTGCCCATCATTAACATTCACGCTCACACATACTTACTCACTACTTCTCGCATTGATGCACTCATTTATTCACACATTTCACTCTTTCACTCGCTAACAACTCACTCGCTCACTTGCCCACCAGTTCACTCACTTGCCAACTAACTCACTCATTCAAATATTAACTCATTACATCACTCACTAACTCACTCATGTATTCACACATTCGTTCGCTCAGCCACTAATTCAATAACTCACTAGCACACACACTCACTCATCTATTCACTCACTTATCAACTCATTCACTAACCAATATTTCAACTCACTACATCACTCACTCGTTAACTCACTACATCACTCATTTCTAACACATTCACTCACCAACAAGCTCACTCACTCACTAATTCACTAACTCACTAGCTCACTCGCTCACTCTCTCACTAACTCATATATTTATAAATTTATTACTGCACTCACTAATTCACTAAATCATACACTTGCTTTTCTGCATTTTCAATTTCAGTTCATAGTTCCATGCCAAAACCTGTAATATGTATTAGGGGCCGTCCATATACCACGTGGACAGCTTGGAGGGGGGAGGGGGTTAGCGAAAAGTCCACGCTTGTCCACGGAGAGGGGGGTGGGGGTTCGTCAAATGTCCACGTGGACAACATTGACATATAAATTAGGAAACAAGAATCAACGATAACGAAACAAATTATGTCGCATTAGTGATGAGTTCTTTCATACATTTTATTTTATTATGTTATACAATGTTACGTGATTTGTGAATAGTCCTTCATTTGACTTTTCCGGCGGTCAATGTTAGGGACGATTCAAATATGACGTCCACCATTTATTTTGAATTTTTTTTTACCTATACCTAATACATGGCATATCACACTTTTTCAGACAACTCCAACCCCACCCCCTCCCACCAAAGATGAACGTCATATTTAAATGATCCCTTATTGTTCCTATCCGTAACGATCACTCCATTTATCAGGAAGCTTTTACCTTTGATCTCTACCCACTGGAAAACCCCTCATGAATTTTGGATTGTTCACAGGGTAGGTGCCTAGTACGAACCGCAGACGAATTCAAGAACTGCCGGAGGCCTCCGTCGCCCCTGTCTCGTAGGACAAAGTATTTCAACAAAGATCAGTTAAGAGCACACTACCTGAATAACTTTAGTTCAATGGGGAAACATTAAATAGTATTTTTGATGACTTTTTCAAGCAATCCATAGCATGCGCAAAGTTAGGCACACCATGCGCAAAGTTAGGAACAATCGAAGATTTTGTGCGCAAAGTTAGGAACAAGGCAATGAAATAGTTTTTCTATTTTAAGTATTTTTTGGTTCATATTATGATTTTTTAAATATTGCTGACTCAAAGAAGGGTCATTAGTCTATCGTATGAGCATGTTGTTCATGATATTATTTGTTTATTTGTATTTTTTATAACGATTAGAAATTTGATTTTTCTTAACTGCGCAAAGTTTGGTGCATACACGGTACATTGTCTTTTGGTTGAAGTTACTTCTTCAAGGGAAAAAAAACATGGTATTGATTCACAGACTAATTTGTTTTAATCTATCAGAATTTCTAATTACTTAGTTTTCTTCATCGAGGAATATTTTGGAGATTTAAAATGGACCATGTAAATGTTGGTGTTTCAGTCAGAAAATTTTCATTTAAGTTCAGTATGGATTTTTCGAAGTTTCATATCGAATTTTTAAACTACTTCAAAGTTTCAAAATACATGTAGGGATTTGCTTATCTCCAAAACTTTTTTTTTTTGTAGGTTCCTTTAAAATTTTAAATAATTCTTATGAACAATGAAGTCTAAACTTCAGTAATACAATTTAATTGCTGTAAATCTTGTTTTTTGTAAGAATCTAAGAAATAGAATCTTATCTCAACAAAAATCTAAGATTTAAATAACATTATCTCAACAAACAATCAGACAATCACAGATTGAACAAACATTCTGAAAAACACCGTCTTCAATCAGAGGCTTTACAGACTAAACATTGAACAATCACTAACATTAGGCGATGAACATTACACAAAAACACTCAATGAAAAAATTTTCATTTGACGAGAATTTTTCACCAACTGGCGCAAGAATCGAAACCACACTCTCACAAACATTAAGCTGAATTAAAAACAATGTTGAAAACTTGTAGGTACCTGTAGGTGCTACTTGTTCGTATTCTATGTATAGCTATAGAATATTTGTTTTTTATAAAGTTTTCAATAATATATAAGACATTGTTCACGAAGAAAAAAAAAACAATATTTAAAAAAAATCAAAATCACTTTTTCCATTTATTTTAGAAATATGAAAACAAACTTTTTTTTTCGGATGTCCACGTGGACATTGGGGGAGGGGGGTAGGGGTCAATGAAAAGTCCACGCTTGTCCACGGAGAGGGGGGAGGGGGTCAAAAACTATCAATTTTCTGTCCACGTGGTATATGGACGGCCCCTTACATGACTTCACATACCTATGTCGTTTTCGGTTTTAAATCTGGGTCAGAGCTGACCGTGGCTCGCAGTAAACGAACGAAAACGGATCCGAATCCGACCCAAATCGAGTCAACATATCAAAATTGTCCAAATCAATAAACCATTTTTTTTTTCTAATTTTTATTTGTGTGTATTTTAACCTAAGCTTTAACCATTTTGACAGCAGTTAGGGCGGATCCAGAGCGAAACTAGGTTCGCTCCATGAATAAACGAAAACGACATTTAGACACCCTTGACTCCTTTATCTTCATTATCTTATCGCAGACATAGGAACCACTTAGACATTGTTCGACGATGGGTCCCACTCTGAATACTCCTTCTTGACATACTCGTCCTGTGGTTTATGAACAACAATATTCGAAACGACGTTATCGCAGGGCCATGTTGTCTTCATTCGACATACCTTCGGCGGTACATGCTCGATTCCACGACGGAATGACACACGGTATCGAAAATCAATCTAAATTCTTCGGATTCCCGTTTCTTTCCCCGTTCCGATCGCATAACTTCGCCGTAATCACAACCGTTCCTCCTGTCCCAACAAAACACATCGCCAATAAATTGATGCAATCAATCTAATTTAACCCTAGCGATGAGCCTTGGCCTTGAGTTACCCCTGTGGGGATCTCACCATATCGGTGCTCCCCCCGAAAATGAAATCACCCAATTCATCGTCCTCGTATTTCTGTCCCCCCCCCAGTGCAGAAGTCGTAGAAAGATTCCCTTCCATCTAACAGCCACAACCGATGACACCCCCGGCTTCACAGGGCCGCACCACGGTCGAGCATTATTGATTAGGTTTCTTTTGCCCGAACCATTACTTCGACCTCCACCCCCTCCTCAAACAGTCCAGCCACCCGTACCACTCTATCGTTCACTTCTATGAGCGGAGCACAGCAATTGGGCGGACAAGTGTGTTGCTTGGTCCTAGCTTTGTAGCAGTAAACAGAAGAAACCAGCACAGCAGACGAAGAAAGGCAAAGTAACGCAGCATAAAATCATAACTTACGCATTTAGTCATGGCCATTCATTCGCTGCCATGAGGAGGAGGAGGAGAATCAGGCAACTGCGAGCGAATGTGGCAGAAGGGAATTGCATGACTTGTAATCCACTCCACGGTTGATTGGTTCGGGGAGTTGCTTTCCGGGCCCGAAATGCGCAAAATGTTTTTGAAGCTTGTTTGTAATTTATTATTATTGCAAGGATAGCCTTCAAACTCCCGGCATGGGCCGGCTTGTGCGTATTCGTGAGCCGTAGGATATTTGGGAAAGCTGTGAGAGAGAGAAAAAGGGAACTGGGCTTTGATATTATGTAACTTGATTGGATTTTTGACAATGAGAGAACTTTGAGTTAATTACGTTAATTAGAGCTTTTCTAATTAGATGTTTTCAAATAGTATTTTATTGTTCATTAGTTATGGGGAGCATATAATAACAAAGAAGCTGAAAATTTTATGAAACCTTTGAAATCAAATCAATAAATTTCTAGGAATATGCTAGCCCAAATTATGCTCACACGCTGCAACCACTTTTTACATCCATTATAGCGAGCTGGAGACATAAAAATAATCGGATGTAAAATTAAAAATATGGTGGACAGCTAGATGATAGGAATCGAATCATAGACCATAAACTAGAGACCAGAAGCTAGTAACTAGAAATTGGGGGCTAGACATCATATACTGGAGGCTGGAAAAGAGATACAAAAAGCTGGAAACTAGAAGCTAGAAACAAAGAACAAGAAGCCAGAAACTAGACCATATCTGCAAGCCAGAAGCTCAAAGCCACAATTCAGAAGCTAGATATCAGAAAAAAATGTTTGCAGCCAGAAACTGTAACCCAAAAACTAGAAGTCAAAAGCCATTCGCCAGCATCAGAAAACAAGAAGCCATTAGTCAGATGCCAGAAGCTGGAAGACAGGAACTATATCCATATTCTAAAAGCCAGAAGCTTGAAACCAGAAACGGTGGTCTATAAACCAGAAATTAAAAGTTACAAACAAGAAGGTACAAACCAGAAGTCAGAAGCCAGAAATAGAAGCCAGAACCTAGATGTCAGATGCCAGAAGCCAAAAAATAGAGGCCAGGGGATAAAAGCAACAAATCAGAAGCTAGAAATCAGAAGAAAGAAGCTAGAAGCCAGAAACTGCAAGCCAAAAACTAAAAGTTAGAATGCCGGTAGGCTAAGAGCCAGAAGCTGGAAGCCAGAAACATGTAGTCTGAGACTACAAGCCAGAACTTAAAAGCCAGAAGCAGAAGCAGATAAAGGTGCAAGCTGAATGCCATAGTTAAGAAACCAGAAGCTGATAATAAGGAACAATTAACTAAAAACTAAATGCCAGAAGCTAGAAGTCAGAAGCTAGACGATGGGAACAACAAACAATGAACCAGAAACTAGCACCTTGAAACCAGTAACTAGAAGCTAGCACATAGCAGCAAAAAGCTAAAAGCCACACATCATAAGCTGGAAGCCAAAAATCAGAAGAAAAAAACCCCGGAAACCAGAAACCGTATGCCAAAAAACAGTTCAGTAGCCAATAGTCAGAGACCGTTAGCAAGAAGTAACAAGCTAGAAGACGGGATTCATATTCAAACTAGAAGCTAGATGCTAGACCCCAAAAGCAAGAAACACGGAGATAGGAGCCAGTAACTAGAAACCAAACATTTTAGGTTCGAAGCTAGTGATAAATGCCAGAAAGTAAAATCCAGGATCTAAAAGTCACAAATCAGAAGCTAGAACCAGAAGAGTAAGAAGTCAGAATCTGCATGCCAAAAATTAGAAGTCAGAATTCGAAAAACCCGGGGCTTGCAGCCAATATTAAGAAGTCAGAAATTGATATCAGGAATATGAAATCAGATATTTGAATATATAAACCACAAACTTTAAACTACATACTAGAAGCCGAAAGCAAAAACCAGAAACTGAAGGCTAGAAATCAAAAACTAGAAGCTAGAAACCGAAAACTAGAAGCCAGAAACCGGAAACAAGAAGTCAGAAGCTAAAATCCGACTGTCAGAAGGTAGAATCCAGAAATCACAAACCAGAAACCAGAAACTAGAAGCTAAAAGTCAAAAGAAAGAGAGTCAAGCCAAAAGTTGTAAGTCAAAAAATAGAAGACAGAATGCCAGTAGAGCCAGAAGCCAAAAGCCCAAAACTTTTAGCCAGAAACTAGCAGCCTGAAGTTTCGAAGCCCGAAGGTAGAACCCAGAAGCTAGAAGAAAGGACCTATGAATAAAAAAACTAGAAGCTATGAGCTAGAAATCAGAAACGTGGGGCCAGAACGCATAAACAAGAAGCTAGAAACCAGAAACTAAAAACTAGAAACTAGAAGACAGAAACCAAAAACTATAATCTTGAAACCGGAAACTAGAGGCCAGGAGCCAGTCAAATGCTAAAAGCCAGAAGCTAAAAGGCACAAATCAGAAGCTAGAAATAAACAGAAAAGAACAGAAGGCCAGGAATTGTGCGCCCAAAATAGAAGTCACAAGCCAGTAGTCAGAAGCTGGAAGTAATAATCCTGAAGCTAAAAAATAGGAACTGCAACTTTAAGTCAGAAGCTAAATATTCGAAATTGGGGATTAGAAATAAGAAACTAGAATCTAGAAACCAGAAGTTAGAAACCAAAGAACTAGAATCATAAAACAAGAAACTATAAGCCAGAAGCTAGACTCCTGGAAATAGAAATCAGTATACAGAAACCAGCAACTTGATGTCAGAAGCTGGCAGTCAAATGCTAGATGCTAGGAGCTAAAAGTCACAAATCAGAAAGTAGAAATCGGAAGACAGAAGCAAGAAACTGTAAGCCAACAACTAATAGTCAGAATTCCAGTAGCTAAGAGCCAGCATGAAGCCAGTAACCTAGACAAGAAGCCTGCATCTAGAAGCAAGAAATAAGTTATAGTAAGAAACTGTAATCCCATAAACTAGAAATCAAAAGCTAGTCGCCAGAAGCCACAAGTTAGAAGCCAGAAGCTATAAGACATAAACTAGAAGTTAGAAACCAGAAACGGGAGTCTAGAAACCAGAAACTAGAAGTTAAAACCAGAAGGTAGAAACCAGAAGCTAGAAACCAGGAGATAGATGCCAGTAACTATACACCAGAAACTTAAGGTTGGAAGCCAGGAATCAAGCATCTAGAACCCAAAAACTATAACTCAGAATGTCAGTAAACCAGAGAAATTCAGAAGAAAGAAGCTCGAAGCCAGAAACTGTAAGCCGAAAGTTAGAAGTCAAAATACCAGAAACCAGAAGATGGAAACCAAAATTGGCAAGTCAGAAGCTCTAGAGGTTCTAGAAGTCAGAAGCTCTAGAGGTTCTAGAAGCCAGCAGCTAAAACCTGACAATGAAGGCTAGAAACCAGAAACCAGAAGCTAGAAACTAAAAACTAAAAGCCATAAGCTAGAAGCCGACACCCAAAAGCTAGAACCCAGAAACCAGGAGCAAAAAGCCACAAACCAGAAGCTTTAAATCGGATGGAAGAAGGTGAAAGCCAGAAACTGTAAGCCGAAAACTAGAAGACAGAAAATTACTAGCTAGGAGCTATAACATAAAAACCAGAAACAAGTAGCCACAAGCTAGAGGTTTCAAACTATTAGCCAAAGCTAAGATGCCAGAAGCTGAAAGTTAGGAACAAGAAACTAGAAACTAAATATCAAGCTAGATGAAAGGATCTATAAACCAAAAACTATAAACCAGGAGCTAGAAACCAAAAACTGGGGACTAGAAGCTAAAAGCCAGAAACCAGAAACAAGAAGCCAAGAGCTAGAATCCAGGAGCTAGAATCCAGGAGCTAGAATCCAGGAGCTAGAAGACAGCAACTTGAGGTCAGACGCTAGCAGTCAGATGCTAGAACCCAGAAGCTAGAAATCAGAAGTAAGCAGCTAGAAGCCAGAAACTGTAAGCCAAAAACTAGAAGCCAGAAGCCTGCATTCAGAAACCAGAAGCCTGGAGCTAGAAATCAGAAGCTGGAAGCCAGAAGCTAGAAGCCAGAAGCTAGAAACCAGAAGTTACAAACCAAAAATTAGAATCTTGATATTAAAGACAGACAGAATATAAGACAGATGCTGGATTGCAAAAGCCAGAAGCTAGAAGCCAGGAGTCAGAAGCCAGTAACTAGACACCAGAAACTTGAGATCAGAAACTAGGAGCTAGCAGCACTGCTATCAGCCTTAGTTACTGTTTTTCACCCGAAAATAAATGACTGTGGCGGTCGTTCTTAGTTATACCCCAAACAGACATGTGATACGAGTGTGATTCCTGTACAACGGTACGCAGTGCAAGAAAATTCTAACAAGACTGCCTTGAACTGAGAGAACTTTCAGTATGGCACTCATTTCAAGCGCAATTGGTCGGCGTTAAGTCAGACTGGACCATCTGTTTTTCAATGATTTTGAGAAAATGTCCTGCAAGCACTTGAAATTTCAAATCTCTGGCATTATTTCCAAAAATACCATTAGTTTTTTATGTAATGACACATCTGTATCAAAATAACGTCGAATACTTCAGGTTTAACGAATTCCTTAGCTTATCTTTACCTGCCAGAAAAATCTCGTAGTCCACTCTGAATGAACGCCGACCAATTGTACAGTGATTCCTGTATCACATGTGTGTCATAAGTATTACATGTTGTGAGAGCTGCCAGAGTTCGAGAGCTCCATTCGTTAGCGACCTAACCAAGTAACATTCCCTCGTGCTGACAGAGTGACAGGCCATTTGTCTCAAGCGGTAGTTTGTGAGCGTGACCACCCTATACGACACCACGGGTGAAAACACTTACTACAGAAAATTGTATAAAAATTGGTGCTGTCAGTTCTCGCTTTCAGCACGCTGTGTACCAGTGTGAGTGCTTCGTACGCCTCTCTCCCATTTTATCGACTGGAATACAGCCGTGACAGGAAATCTAAAACGGCGAAAATTAAAAAAAAAATCAGAAGAAAGAAGCAAGAAACTGTAAACCGATAACTAGATGTCAGAATGCCAGAAACCAGAAACCAAAAGCAAGAAGCTAGGAACTAGCAGCCAGAACTTGGAAGCCAGAAACAAGTGATTACATACTGTAAGCAAAGGTTAACAAGCTAAAAGTCAAAAATAGATGCAATAAGGTAGAAACCAGAAGTCAGAAACCAGAGAATAAAGGTTAGAAACCAGAGCCTAGAAGCCTGAAGCCAAAACACACAAACCAGTAGCTAAAAGTCAGAAAAGAGAAGGTAAAAGCCAGAAGCTGTAAGCCGAAAACTAGAATGCCAGAAACTAGCAGCCAGAACATAGAAACCAGAAGCAAGTAGCCAGAAGGCAGAGGTCTGAAATTGTAACCCAAAATAAAGAAACCAGAAGTTGATAGCCAACTGGGGGCTAGAAACCAGGAACCAGAAGCCACCAGCTAGAATGTATAAATCAAAAGACAAAGGCCAGATTAAAAAAAAACTCCTGATGTGAACAAAATCATGCATAATTAAGGATATTAGTTCAATGTTCTTGATTATTTTGAACCACGTTAAATCGTTTCCCTGTCATTCTAGTTGCAAAAGCACGAGCAATGTGGTTTGTCAAAAAGGAAACAATCGTTGGCGTAGCCATACCCAATCGGTTGTTCGTCGATGGTCGATCGGTCCCTTCATCCGACATCTCCTACACCATTTCCAGTGCAGGGAAACCCCTGCAATGTTTTTGCCAAATAACCAAAGAGGTAGGAACATTCGCATTTATTTGCAGCCCCGAAAAAAAAAACAACGACAAACAACGGTACCAACGTGCAGGACCCCTGAGCAATATTAGCGCCGGAGAACGCTCGGTGTGGTGACACACAGAGCAGCGAACAAATGGCCTTGAAAGGAAACAACCATGGAATAGAAATTGAACCCCCCTCGAACCGGGACCGACCGGGTTCTGCATCCCAGCTGATGCCTTTCCGCTGTTGCTATATTCGGATTGGACTTAGAGGGATATACACTCCCGATCAAAAGTTTGGGGTCACCCCCTCAAAAACATGTCACTTTTTAGGCCCATATCTCCGCCAATTTACGTCCGATTTCAAAACCCTAGATCTCATTCAAAAGATAATAAGTCAAAGTAACTTTAAACATGATTTAGGTGAAACTTTTACAAAAATATGTGTATGTAAACTTAATCCAAAGTTGCCAAATTTTCTAAAAAAAATAATATAAACTTACAGCAGTGTCGCTGGAAATTGGGTCGACAAAGTTTTAAGATGAGAGCAGCAATATAACCTATTTTTTATTAGCTTTCAACTGCTTTTTGCCAAACCTGGATAAAAAATCTAGGAAAAAAATTATTAAGTAAATTAACACTTGATGTCATCGGCCAAATGTGTGGGGTCACTATCGTCATCTATACTTAAATTTTTATTCTTTTGGCTCATTTTAAAGATAATTAACTAAATTTACGTTTGATGTCTTTAATTTTCAACGATTTTATATATATATATAAATGTTATGTAAAGTTAACACATTTCACTACAATTCAAAAAATGAGACAATTTTATGCTAAGTTTTAGTATGTGAATTTTAGCAAATATGTGTGGTTCAATGTCTATGCAGTAAGTACCATTTATTATGTTTCAAATAAGCCAGGAAGAATTAAAATTGAATGAAAGATGACAAAGATATCAACAAATCACTTTTCCATGTTTTACGATAGTGACCCCAAACTTTTGGCCGATGCATCATTTTGAGTGGTGACCCTAAACTTTTGGTCAATGGCATCAAGAGTTAATTTACTAAATAACTTTTTTTATCTAGACTTTAAACTAAGTTCGGTAAAAAGCCGTTGATAGCTAATAGAAAATAGGTTCACTCTCATCTTTAAATTTTGTCGACCTAATTTCCAGCGACACTGTCGTAATTTTATATACATTTTTTTAGAAAATTGGGCAACTTTAGCTTATGCCCAGTAAACATTTTGGTCTGTATAATTTGTGTTATACAGTACTATATAAGAACCTATTCCATCGTATAAACTGCACAAAACTGCTATATACGTACCAAAGTGGTCATATACATACTTCTGACGATGTTTCGCGATTTCATATGATCATCATTACGATGTCCCAAATAATCGATCGAAAGAATAAAATACGACTTCGGGTGATATGTAATACGATGTCCGAAATTAGCTATAAAAAAGTTGACACCTAGCCTAGAACACGGCACCTCGAGATTGTGAGTCTAAGCCCATACCATTGTACTAACTGTTCTGTCTTTAGCAGAACACTAATTTTGGCCAATACACTGAAACCTCCATTTAAGTCGATGCATGGCTGATCGAAAATAATTTTTACCGTGCCGGCAATGACTAAACTATACAGTTTTATATTTTTTGAAAAATCTCCTTTGTCATGCGAAGTGTTAAAAAATATAAAAGTCTATAGTTTTGTCATTGCTTGCACGGTAAAAATTATTTTCGGTAAGCCATGCATCGACTTAAATGGAGGTTTCAGTATAATAACTAAAACTTTCTAAACCACCCTTGAAACTTGTCTTTGCCTTCCTATATGAACGCTGATATGAAGAATGGGCTGCATTTTTTTCTCAGTCATTGCGATTCCATTTATCACAATGTTGTACTGATATATAGTATACCTAATGATGAGTTGTCAAATTATATACAACTCGTAGCGAGTTGGATTTGCACTCATTACGACATGTTTTGTTTACAATATTAGTCCCGCATCGAGTGTACGTTTCGTCGTCGTCGTCGCGGGAAAAGTTTTCTGCTCATGTAAGAATAATGCGAGACAAATTTGTCATTTATGTCTTGCTTCAGTAACTATTAACACTCCCAAGGTTGCCCGAATATCATTATTGGTAGACAGAATGTTTCCAGTCCCAAAACATTATCAGCGGCCAGGCGGTGATGAGCAAGAAAAGTGAGATGGTTTTTCCATTTTGCATCCAACACCAGCCAATCACCGAAATTCATTGAGTCATTACGATTCCCAACCAAACTTTACCAACATTATATATGACTGGTAAGCGTATGCAAACAGTGACGACTTCAATTAGCGCTATTTAAGACTTGCTTTATACACAACAAACTTACTCTAAAACCAATCGCAGCAACGATTTATATACAATTGGACTTGATGTTTATTATCACAAAACGCAACGGTTTTTACGATTCTGATTTCTGACAGCGAGATATACGATTTTGATTGCACTTCCCATTACGATCTGTGGTTTACTGGGTGTTTGCATACAAACATTTGTGTATAAGTTTCATTTAAATCATGCTCAAAGTTTCTTCGACTTATTATCTTTTGAATGAGATCTTGGGTTTGAACTCGGACGCAAATTGGCGGAGAAATGGGCCTAAAAAAATAACATATTTTTGAGGGGTGACACCAAACTTTTGATCGGGAGTGTATGTAAAAGTTAGGAGCCGGTCGGTCGGTAGGGATCGGTTGCGTGTGTGAAGGCCGTATGTGTGGGCACAGCTGGTAACTATGGGTTGATGTAGGAAACGAGCGAGCATATATGGATGCGAAACGAACGGACGAAGGATGTTGATTGCTAAACCTATTGGTGGCTGCTCTCTCAAGGACGGGATAATTGAAACGATTTTTGGCTTGTTGGGAATAGGCGATTGTGGGTCTTCCAGGACGAGCAGAATCGAACAGTGATTTTGGAAATAGAATTCTGGGAATCAACTACTCGAATTATGTTTAAATAGCAAAAACCAAATGCAAAACTACAAACGTCTGCAACTTAAACAAAATCTATAGGAAATTTTAGGCTCAAACGATGAATAACGAATCACATTCAATTGAAATCAATCTTAATGCTTTTTCGAAAAGTTCATATACCACATAGATTTTATGAGTCTTTTCAAAATTCTTCAGTAATCCTCTGATGAAAACACGTCAATTTTCAAAAACTCAAATTAGAAGCATCGTTTTCTTCTTCGAATGAACTCACTTCCATCCTGGCAGATAAGTACTTCTCGTGAAGCCCATTAGAGAAGCGAGACTAGTCTGAATAATGCCATTTGTGATATTGGTGTGGCGCTTACGTTTCCGTGCGAAAGATCCCGACTAGAACTGAAAGATGATGATGGTTGTCATATGCAATGCAAATGTCACCTCCCACCCAGGGTGGTCGTCTCTCGGCGAAAAGGCTTAGCCTCCCTATTTACGATGCTCTTGCTAGCTTAGTTGCCTGTCTGCCTGCCTGCTCGCTAGCAGCAATGATGATTGAGAGCTCATTTGTTAATGGAACATGAATTATTCCGGGGCGAAGAATGGGAATTGCCAGTCTCTTTTTTGCTGAGAAACGTTTCTCTTGGATTTTAATACGTTCTAGAGAATTGTGTATTGTGATACTTTACCTATGTACTGGTCTAGCTAGTGAGGGTATATTCTTGGCTTTACTTTGAAGTAGAGCTTACAATTCTATTCAAGGAAATTGAGATAAGTAGAAAGGGAGAACAACTTAGAATGAAGTGCAGAAATATTTCATAGTTTTGAAATCGATTCGAAAATTCTTGAAAATATTGAATTTATATCGCAATAACGTTTAAACACAGTAAAACGTTTAAGAAAAAAACGAATTTTTATTTTTTATCTGTCATCAACAGAATTGATATTCGGTGAGAACTGATAAAAGTCAATCGTATTGAGTCAACTTTTTTAACATTACATAACTACATAATTACGGATATTACATAATCGAGAGTCAATTTTTCAACTAACTGTTATACTCTTGCTTGCGTATAAGAAAAATAAAAAACGTACATCTTCCTTATCAATGTAACCCTCCATAAACTCTAAAAAATAGCTGTAATAAGCAACGCCCAAAATATTTTTACGATTATTGGCACGACCATCACATTGTTGTTGCCGTAGTAGTTATTGTCCCTACTGAGTGCAGTCATCAAATGGGATCAAAAAGTTTACTTCCTGAGCGTGCGAGGGTGTCCTCCTTCCTGATTACAGAAAAAAGAGAGATGGAAATGAAGTTCCGGACCATGGCTTGCAGCCCCTAAAACCGATTCCTTTTTTCAACCAGAGTGTCAAATTATATGGCTTTATCATCTGTTTTGATGGCCAATCCCAGAGGCGGACTTGTCCCGGCAACCAGAAATGAGTCCAGTTCCGAACAGCCAATGATTGCCAACGACTGATTTATGTCAAATGGTCATCAGTCAGGGAGAACAAATGGGAAAGTCCTTTTTTTACGATCGGACTCAATTTTTGCCGATCCGTTGTTGGTTGGCCGGCGACAACAACCCTTGTCTTTTACATGCCAAATATCTAATTTGGGAGATAACAAAATATTACCCACTTATTTTTGGGAATTGGTGGGGAATGTTGCTAAACTGGTGACTGTCCATGAAGAGGGTTGAGAGCTACTCAACAGTTATCGTCAATTTAATAACTTTGAAAAAATTGAATAAATTTAAAATGTTTAACGTAAAGTGAGAACAAATAGATCCCAAACACAATAAACTAACAGAAAATATTAAATTCAGGAAATGTTGCAAGGGAGTAAATTATAAATATATAAATTGTATTACTTCCAGCGATTTTTTATCGACTTTCTAATTATATTTTGACATTTTTTATGTCTCCTGATCATGTTCTTAATTTTTCATGCTTTTGGAGTAGTTTTTATAGTGTTTTTATTGTACCATTTCAATAAATTTTCAAAAAATCCGATAATTTTTGAAGGAATATGACAATATCGATAAAATCCTTAAAACATTTGTAGTTTGATGATGTTTCTAATGATTTCAAGACAATTTAATTCCTTTTTGCCTTTCTCGTACACCAAAGTGTACTGAAAGGCTATATGATCACTCAAAAAACGAATTTTCGATAGAAGGCTCGGAGGGTCAAGTCACATAACCAATCAGCCCAGTTCGACGAATTGAGATGATGTCTGTATGTGTGTATGTGTCTATGTGTGTATGTATGTCTGTGTACAGAAAGGTCACTCACTTTTAAGGCACTTCCCATTGGCCGATTTTTCGGATTATAGCTCGAATCGAACCGGAATTTTACCGCATTGTTTGCTATTAAAAATGGTCCGGATCGGTCAAGGCGTTCCGGAGTTATGGCCATTTGAGTGATCCGGACCAGCACCGGTAGAACTGGCCACATATAAAACTGAATCAAGTGCCCGACCAAGCCCCATCATGCGACACATCAAACTGCGGCGATTTTTGTAACGTTCAGCATGGTTGACAATTTTTGTGCGGATATTAACACAGGAGACAGAAAATTCTACGATGAAGGTCCAAAATTCAAGATGGCGGTCTAAAATCCAAAATGGCGGCTCCAAATTCAAGATGGCGGCTGTATAATGGAGTTTTAAGCCCTAACCATGCAATATGGGTATATTTTGTATGGGGAACATGTTTGGAGTCCAATAATGGCGACCATAATATCCAAGATGTCGGTCTAAAATCCAATATGGCGGCAGTTTAATGGAGTTTTAGGCACTAAAACCATGTAACATGGGTATATTTTGTATGGGGAAGATGCCTGGAGTCCATAAATGGCGATCTGAGTATCCAAGATGGTGGTCTAAAATTCAAGATGGCGGCTCCAAATTCAATATGGCGGCTGTAGACGGAGTTTTAGGCCCTAAACCATGCAATAAGGGTATATTTTGTATGGGGTAGATGTCCGGTGTCCAAAAATGGCGATCTGAACATTCAAGATGGCGTTCTAAAATTCAAGATGGCGGCTTCAAATTCAAGATGGAGGCTGTTTAAAGGAGTTTTAGACCCTAAAACCATGCAATATGGGTACATTTGGTATGATGAAGATGTCTGGAGTCCAAAAATGGCGACCAGAATATCCAAGATGGCGGTCTAAAATCCAAGATGGCGGCTCCAAATTCAAGATGGCGGTTGTTTAGTGGAGTTTTTGGCTCTAAAACCATGCAATAAGGGTATAGTTTGTATGGACAAAATGTCCGGAGTCCAAAAATGGCAACCTGAATATCCAAGAGTGGTCTAAAATCCAAAATGGTGGCTCCAAAATCAAGATGGCAGCTGTAAAACGGAGTTTTAGGCCCTAAAGTCATGCAATATGGGTATTTTGTAAGGGGAAAATGTTTGGAGTCCGAAAATGGCGGCCTAAATATCCAATATAGCGGTCTAAAATTCGAGATGGCGGCTTCAAATTGAAGATGGAGACTGTTTAATGGAGTTTTAGGCCCTAAAACTATGAAAAATGGGTATATTTGGTATAAGGAAGATATCCGGAGTCCTAAAATGGCGACCACAATTTCCGAGAGGGCGATCTAAAATCCAAAATAGCGGCTCCAAATTCAAGACGGCGGCTGTTTAAAGCAGTTTTAAACCCTAAATGCATGTAATATGGGTATATTTGGTATAAGGAAGATGTCTGGAGTCCAAAAATGGCGATCGCAATATGCAAAATGGTGGCCCAAACACCAAGGTGGCTGCTCCAAATTCAGGATGGTGGCTGTTTAATGAGGTTTTAAGCTCTAAATCCATGTCATATGGGTTTGTTTGATATAGGGGCGAATTCTAGACTGAGCAAGGCTGCTCATTGCTTTTACACCCGACACAAATGCTCACTTTTGGGTGAAATGTCGTAAATAAATAATAATAATAATTGCTTCGTCAGCTCTGTTTGTTGTTTAGATGACGAGATCCGTGCTTTCGGTATTTGCAAGGCAGCCTTTGTGACAGCCATCTTTGGATTCGCTCATATATGTCCTTAAGAGTTTGAGGCTCAAACATCAAAGCCACATAAACGATATGATTTCTGGTGCCATTTAATGGATTTCTGTTTAACGTATGAAAGTGCGATATTTATCAACATGTCACTTGAGTTTTGTTGAAATGTGTTTTCGAAGGCACGAGAAAGGCGCCATCACCGCTAGGTGGATTAATCAAGGTTACTTTTTATATATTTTTTCGTTTCTCAATGTTGTTTGCCGTTTTTAAGAAATAAGGTTTAATTATTCAGTTTCTGTTGACATTATATTTTCACAAATGTTTCCATATTTTATGTCTTTCAAGCATTCGATTAGAATTTTTCGACAATAAATTCTTTTTTTTATTAAATTTTCGAAGCACTTTACATATATTTTTCTCAGAAGTTTTAACCTAAACTTGACAAATGTTGCTGTCTGAATCCTACACAAAGCGTTTCCAGGATATTCCTGGATTTCGCCAGCAACTGGATATATAATAAAATCTGATAAACTTCATATCATGGTCATGGTTACATGGCAAAAAGTGAATGTCACAAATCTGTGCATCGATTGTTCTTTTTATGAGTTAAGCTTAAAATGTGCCAACTCAAAAAAACTGTCTAACTGTCTACTGTGTCACTTTTGAACTAGGTAAGCTGATGATCATTTTTATTGTAGAATGTACTGAGCTTGGAAACGTGAAGAAAAAAAAAATACAGTGGAGCTGAAATTTTTTCGACATTCCATACAAGGCTGTCGGTTTGAAATCGATTTTTGTTCTATTTTTAAGCAAAGTTTCTCCCTTCATACATTTCATTCTCCGTAAACAATGCCCTGATTGAGCTGAAATATTTACTGTAACTCGCTAACATCTTATATTTCAAATGTATGGTGAGATTTTTATTAATTATTTTTTCTTACTAAAAAAATACGAATCATTATATTTTGGAAATTTTGCTGAAATTAAAGGAGATTGGCCAATATTATCACCAATATCTCGAATCCCACTTATTTGGTGCAAAAATCATGTTCAGATGATCGAAACATACTATATTAAGCCATCTATTCATGCAAAAGATTGACAATCCGTTGATTATAACGCAAGATAAGGACTGTATCGGAAATTAACTATAAACGTTCACAATTGCCTGAAAAATAATCTGTTCTAAATAAAAATAACTTTATTTATGGAGATACTATATAAATCTGTAAAATAAAGAATGGCAGTTCTGATTTTTTTTAAAAATAATCATTTAACTTGGACTTTTATCTCAAAGATTGCACATATGTTTTCAAAATTTTGGACACCTCCTAAAAATTTAAAATTGCGAAAACTGTGGGAAAATATTCAATTTTTTTTCATATTTTTGCGCAAATATATTCTTTTCCAGAATGCTCATGATATAGGAAAATTGTTTTCATCAAGAAAAAGTCCCTCCGCAGTTTGTACAGATTGTGATTTTGTGTGATATACTCATAGAATCATATTTTCAATAATACCAAACATTTTCCAAATTTCTTCAAGCTGTTCTAGAATTAACTATATTGTGAAGATTTCATAGAAGAACCGGAATAAAAAGACCAACCGTGCTTCGAGATAGAGCATTTTGAATGTTTATAGTTAATTTCCGATACAGTCCTTATTGGATTTTTAGTAAATTCCTTATGTTTAAAACCTGGAAAATTAGAAAATCAGCACATAATTATGCATGAAACATTTCGGTCGTTGAAAGAAGTTCACGTCGTTCGTTTTATTTTGTAAACTTGTGTAATTGATGAAAATTTGGCAAAGAGTTTCCAATCTAGTCTAAATTTTTTTAACAAAATATGTTTTCAAGTTTTCTGAAGTTCTCTTCCTCTAAGGCAAAACTAGATGCATATCCTCATTTATTTGGTTTAAGATTTATTATTTCGTAACGGAGTTATATTTTCAGAGACGTTTTCTATACACATTAAGAGGAAGGATCAAGGTTTCTGCTGATTTTTTTCTTGGTGGGAAATGTTAATCAGTTTTCCAGAAACCAATTTTTTTAAATTTCATCCAAACATACTTTTTGTGAAACTGAGAACATTTTCCATCAGAAGATACCTTTATCCTGTATGAAAACGGCAAAAGGTTATTGATGCCACACCAAATTGCAAATGCTCCAAGCAAAATTATAAATCGCTTTATAAAGATTGAAAATATGTTCCATGAAAATGTGCAATGTTACCCATAAATAATTGAAAACGTTCCTTACATTATTGAAAATTTACGGGAAAAACAAAAAAAAACTCAATAAAAGAGCAACTTTGCAGCAATAAATAATACTAAAATGTTTCATAATAAAATGCAAATGCTCCATCAAAAATAAAATTGTACCTATAGTAAATTGAATATTACTCCATAGAAAAACTATATTGCACCATAAAAAAATGCAAATTCACCATAGGAAATAGATAAATGGTCCATAAGTATTATCAAACTGCACCATATAAAATATAATTTGCTCCATAAATAAATGAAAATGGTCCATAACTTTAAACATCTGCACCACTGATGTAGTGCAATGTAAAGCAATTCTGCACTGCCAAATTTAATTAGGACAATATGCTATCTATGGAGAATTTTTTATTTTTCATGAAGCAATTCATTTTTATATGGTGCAGTTTGATAATACTTATGTAGCGTTCATCTATTTTCTGTGGTGCAGTTCTAATTTTTCATGATTCAATTATTTTTTTCTATGGAGCAATATTAAATTCAATATGGGTTCAATTATATTTTTTATGGAGCATTTGCATTTTACTATGGAACATTTGTATTATTTATTGGTACAAAATTGCACTCCTTATGAGAAAATATTACGTTTTACCGGTATATTTTCTATATAGTATGAAAATGTTTTCAATAATGTATGGGTAACGTTCCACATTTTCATGGAACATGTGTTCAGCGCTTTTTTGATTTTCTATGGAGCGTTTCTAGTTGTTTATACAGACAGAACAATAGAAAAAAATATCGAAAAAGCTGTAAACAATTTCCCCATTTAAAATTCTCCTAGAAGTAATTTAGTTTCGACAGATTTGTTACTGGGGACCAATATGAAGAAATAATAAACAAAAAAAATACTTAAAAAATTGAATTTTTAATTTTTTATTGAAATACATCCTGAAGAAATGCTTTTTTATGGAAGGACGCATAAGTTACAATTAAAAAAAAAACAATGCAAAGTTGTGTCAAATGCTACATTTCTGAGATACAACGATTTTACAATAAAATTGAACAAACAAGTTTGGAGCGGACCTGGTGTGATGATTAAAGCACGTGACTATCACGCCGAGGACCTGGGATCGAATCCCACTCCCGACAAACTCACAAAATGTGAGTTATTCCTTCGGCAGGAAAGTAAAGCGTGGGTTCCGAAATGAACTAGCCTGGGGCTAAAAATCTCTTTAATACAGAAAAAAAAATGTTCAACTGTCGAACGTTTTCTAACGTTTTTTTTTTTCAAATCAGAGGAAGTATTTTTGAAATGATCTTATCTTCCTTGTTACGTATTATGCACAGTACGTGCAAAAAAACGTACGGGAAACTAAACATATCTAAATTACCAAACATCATACTCCAATAAAGAATTATATAAGATTTTCTATAAAATACTTTAAAAGCTTTTCAACCCGGTTTCACACTTTGCTTGAGTCCGCCTTAAAAGTAAGGCAGGAATCAAAACGTTGAGATTTTGTTTTTTTTTTTAATTTATAGCTTTTTGGATCATTATTGATTTTCTGATGATATTTTGATCATTTTTTATGATTGTCATTTTTTTCTCAAATTTTAAGAAGGTTTGTAACCGTTGTTTCCAAGATAGTCTTTTGGCTCCACCACAATTATAGGTTTTTCCAATTTCCATTCCCAGATTTCCCCTCAATACGCCCCTGGTAAATATTTCCCATTAGACTTCGGGTCTGTGGCACTCATGGTAGACGTGTGAGTGTATGAATGTGTCGCACTCTCATAAGCAGCTGTCATGTTGTGAGTGTCACTGAGATCGAGCAGTTTGAGGATCGGGGCAAAACATTACCTCGCCCTTTTTGTACTCGCCGATAGATGGTGCGCCCCTCATTGATGAAATAGGGTGTGGCACAAAAACCTAAAACATAAATGTTTAATATAAAAAAATGTTAAATGTTTGTACTGTCACCTATATAATCTCCAGGCGTCGAATCAAACGTTCTCTTTTTGCTGTGAATGCTGGAACGTAGCAGTAGTTTGCGCGTGTTTAGTTTGTAAAGTGTAATTGAGGTTAGTGTTGAAAGTTAAAACCTCATGTTAGTGAAATAATAGTTAATTAGTTTTTTCTCTTTTTGTTAATCGTTAGTAAATTTGGCCATGCGTTGTTAATGGTTACAACATGTGTTAGTTCGTTAAAAGCAAATGCGTTAATACGACGAATACGTTGGGTTAGTGAGTTAAATTTTTAATTGTTTCCTTAATCTAATGTTTGTGAAAAATTGCTATAGTTCCTTATTAACGTAAAACATAAAAAAAACAAACGAAGACTGCACGAAGAACAACACGTATAAAATATTACAAGGAAAGGTAATTATGTTGTAAAAATTGTGAAGACGAAGATTTGCGGAGGTTAGTTTTTGTGAACGTCAAAATTCTAAACCCTGGTGGTTAGGTCCAGACATTGGGCCTTTTCTTTTTATTTTGTGGCCTTTCTCTGCCAGAACCACGGAACCGTGAGCCATCCGTTTCGATAGTGCGCGCTCGTTGTGCGAATCCAGCCATCAGAAACCATTGCTCCAACCTGCACTCGCAATAGGACGTCAACATCTCCAAGCCGCAATCTGGTCTACCGAATCCCGAAT
The DNA here is from genome assembly GCF_035046485.1 of Aedes albopictus. Lineage (NCBI taxonomy): Eukaryota > Metazoa > Arthropoda > Insecta > Diptera > Culicidae > Aedes > Aedes albopictus. The sequence continues at coordinate 396,857,907 of NC_085138.1, read as the reverse complement.
CATCACCAGCCAGAAGATGAGCGGACTGATCACCCGCTCGTCCTTTCCCGACAAGCCAGTCAATCACCATCCAGCAACAGCAGTTCTCAAACCAGCAAACAAACACCGACAAACCGCAAGTAAAACCCGTTTGGGTAAAACATGTGACGTCTAAATAAATTGTGAATATTGTAAATAGAAAATCACCGTAAACCAATTTATCAAAGAGTGAATGTCTAGTTAATTGTTGTTTCACTATTTTTGTTCTTGTTCGTCTTTCCGGGTTAAAAAGGCAACCATCAAGCCTCGATGTCGCAGTATCTCCCCATTGAGGGAAACTTTGCCTAGATCTTGTTCGGTATCATTTTTGTGTCATTGCTATATTCATTTGTGTGTTTGTGTTCCCTTTATTGGCCATCGTAAATACCAGTACTCCTGTTCACATCAGTGCCTCCAACAGATAGCCTTCCCGAGAAACGAGAAACAGCTCAAAATCACAATTACGACCCAGAAGATCCCTTACCCCCTTAATCCCTGAGCTCGAAGGTTACAGGTTTTCAAATTATTTTCATATGCTGACAATATTCCAATAATTTGTAATATAATATGATTTCTAATGATATTCTTAACCTTTCAGTCGTATCACTTTGGGAACAGAATTCTGACGTAATGTATGGTTTGATTAAAAAATGACCCTAATGCAAAATGAGGGATAATATTTTTCGTGTTTATCCGATGCTTTCTGATTAATTTATGTTTTTTAGTTTTTTTATGATTTTTCGGGTATACTGATAAATTTGTTGTTCTGATAATTTTCTGTTGATTTTTAAATGCTTTCCGAATATTTCACATATTCACTCTCATGACTTAATGATGACTTTTTTAAGAAACGTTTCAAGAATCCCTTACAGTTTGGAGCATATTTATTGTTTAATTTCTGTTGATATTTACCCGAGTAATACGCATATCGCATAAGTGTAACGGCAGCGCAAGTTTTGATTGTACATAGGTTTTTGTGACGTTCTTCTAACACAATGCCAGAATTACTGTAAATTGACTCAAATACAGCCAGAACTTGCGCTGCCGTTACTATCATATGACATGTGTCAATGACCTATTCATTTTTTGTAATTATTCGATGACCTTTTGATGAACTTCAAACTATGTTGGAAGGATATCAAATTATTTTGATTTTCTGACAATATTTTGAAGATTGTTGGAAAGTATTCTGATAATATTCGGGAATTATTTTGAGTTGTTTTATGATTTTCTGACAGTATACTTGTTGGCAACTTGAATTGAGTGGATTTGAATTACCCGACATAATATTGTCACAGGCCCTATCCTGCAGGTCACGATCGTAGCTGTTGCTAAAATTGTTTTTTTTTTCCTAAATTCATTATATAAATCATTATAATTATTATTAAAATCATATTTATTGAAATACGAAAAATTAGAAAAAAAGGTTGCAAATCGGTAAACTAGTTTTCAAGATTATCGTGATCACCGTAACGCCACTTTTTAAAAATAAAACTTCGAGATAATCGCGTTTAAGGTTTCGTGCATTGCCTTGTCCCTATGGAGGGTGCGCGCTACAATGGGCTGTGACTTTGGTTCTAGTGCTCCAATTTTTATGAAATTTGACATGCGTATTGTCTAGCTAGTGTACTTTCAGATTATGCAATAATAAAGTTCGATTTTTTAATCATCGCTACATGTGTAACCGTTTTTCTGCAAGATTTTTTTCCTTCGCTTGCCTGCAATCCGGAATAACTTTTTATTTGTAGCAAGAAAAGCTATGAAATTTTCACCAATAAAAAAGGACTAGCTTATGATCGTACATCTAACAAAAAATAATGGTTGTGATCATTGAGAGCATCACAATAATTTATACCTGGATTCTAACTGGACAATGCTTTAAATTGGTAAGTTTGTTTAATACTATAGTTGAAAATGAATAAATACCTACATGCAGTTATAGATAATGTATCTGTGATAATTTGTTTGTCTTTACTAAGCACAGTCTATTACTTCAAGCTACGGCGTTTATTCATAATCCATTGTTTTCCATCCCGCTGCGCTGTTGGGGAAATTAGCCACTGCGTCCAATAAGCTGAACTTTTGTGGCATGCTTGGCCGCTTTGATATTCGCATGTAGCTTACTTGCGAATATCAAAGCCGCCAAATTTGCTTGTAGCTTACTAAGACGGGCTTGGTGGTCCAGTGGTTACCGCTTCTGATTCGTATGCAGAAGGTCATGGGTTCAATCCTTGGCCCGTCCCTTTTATCCTACTTTGTATCTTTCTATCCATTTTCTCTCTTTCTGCCTATCTTCTCTACATATACAACTCATGTATATTCATATGTTCATAGCCATCGTTCGAACCAGAAACGAATTGCAAAAATTCGTTTCCCTTCCTTCCAGCTTCCACAGCACAGTGTAGGGTAAATGTACCAATTGTGGCTATAGTACCAATTATTCGCCATAGTTGATTTCCACCCTTTAACGATGTAAATCAACAAGAATTTTTTTGTGAACAACAGATAACGTTCACAAAGGATACTAGGCGAGTGGTATTCTTCATTACGCCAACGAACCTAACCTCAAAATGACTGACAATTCTCACGTCATTTTGACAGATGTAACATAAGCATGAAAAGAACGGCAACAATATCGATAAAGTAGAATTATGATCCGTCTTTTTCGTGCATGTGTGTGGTCTGTCAAAATGACCTGAGAATTGTCAAACATTTTCATGGCTAGCTTTGTTGGTGTAATGAAGAATAGCCGAAAACCCAGAATCATCCACCTAGTGGTGATAGTGCCTTTCTCGTCGAATAAATACTTATGATCTTTCCGTCGACGTTAGCAAAAATGTTCCTGAGTCCTTTATATAGAAAAGCAACAATTTTAACAAAGCCAACATCGATTTGGGAAACTTATTGGTGGTACATATTTCGATGTTATGTTCAACAGCAAAACAGAGTTGCAAAATGCATTGGGATCATTATGACCCCATCCTATTCACTACGGCAGCGGCGTGAGCGTCAGCTAATGCATAAAGAAGGTTAACTTTATTTACAATCACAGATCACTTTGTGATCTTCGACAAAGTTTTTTTAGCGCACTTTAGGCTTTATTTTATGTATTATCATTGGTAACACGATCCATGTGAAATTTGACCTCCTTACGAGAAAAATGCAGAACATGGAAATTTTCCATTCAAATTTCAATCGCTATGAGAAGATCGAGGGCTCAACCAGCCGCACTCAAATTGTGAGCTGTAAGTTTAGAAGCAAAAGGAGATTGAAGATTGAAAAAACTTTATTCGGTGTTGATGCGATCGAATTATAATTTTTCCGTTGTACCATCCTACTACATATTTACACCGCAGGAATCTGAAATGGTGTGACTTGATGAGATCGCTTTGGTCACGAATTTGTTCTCTTGCATATATGAAGACTTTCACCATTTCTTCCCGGGTAGAGGTGAAATACTAACGTTCAAAACGTGATATTGGTTTGATTGATATAAGAGATAAAAGATCTGAAAATAATATCTGAAAAATGTTCCTGGAACATCTGAACAATATCAAAATTTGATATTTCAAGATCAAACGAATATCTTACTGCTATTGGTTAGATCACAAGATCTAAATATGATCTGATAATGATGTTCCAGGAGTAAATTTAAGATATTATTTTCAGATCTTTTATCTCTTATATCAATCAAACCAATATCACATTTTGATCTCAATATCAAAATATGCTCTTATTGAGCTCTTTTCCTCTACCCGGGTTTACTTATAAGACCAAGCCCACCCGTGGGCTTAATACTACACACGCAACAGCACGTCGTTAACGATTTAGCCACCCATTTTCGCACCGGTCGTTCGTTTCCATGTGAGTAAAATAATGATCGGTCGCCTTTGCGCACCGGTGGTCTCTATTCTATCCGTAACATCGGATTTTGCACTTCTCTAAATCATCGCAATATTTTGTGTATTTCTATGGTGTTATTGCAAATCTTATTCAGTATAATAATCTGTGCTCATATTTTGAAAGAAGGGGTTTTGGATAAGATTGAAAACTGTTAGTAAAAAATGAACTCAAATAAATAATTTCCTTGGAGATTTGTACCAGTTTTGGTGCGTTTAAAGATATTTTTTTCTCAATAATGTATGATTGTATTTAATCCCGGAATTCAAGCAATCTTTTTTTTTTAATTATATGTTTGTTGCTTACTGTATGACTTGTAGGTTGAATTTTTATCTAAACTAATATCCATCTCTTCAATATCCATGTTGACTTTCTCACAAGAAATTTATCTGAATTTGAGATTATGAGCATACATATTTTAAATAATTAAGTTTATTGAATAATTATATCCCTTGCATTTCCAGCACATTTATAATGTAGTTGTCTCCTGTACAACTTCGCGTAGGTCAAGATTCTTGAATCCTGGTCATAGTAGAAGCTGTCTTCTAACAGTCTGCGATAAGTTTGCGCAACCTTTTTTCATTAACGTGTACTTTAACATCAGTTAATTCTATACTCAGTCACAACCTTTTAGCTACAAAGCATCAATCGGAAATCTTAATATATATTGCGATCTTTTGGATGCTGGTATATGAATATTTTGTTGGAAGCAGATTCTATGCGCTTGAAGTAGACTGCGTATTTGTCAAAGTACATAATGAGCCCACTCTCCTTTTTGGCACTTCATACAACAATAAATGTTGTATTTTAACATCCAACACCTTGCTTTTTCTATAACGAGGAACCTACAATATGGCAGTCCTGCACACCGCCTATTTTAATTGATGAAACTTGGCAGCTCGACTACATTTTTTAAGAATGTTATCGGTATGATTTTAGTTTTTTCGCAAAAAAAAAATAACTGTAGTGTTTCTATGATATCTGAGTTGAGTTAGGTACAGTCACAGCATCTTTGAAAAATCGTAACTACTCTTATCTAATCTCATACATACGCGGAATCACCCTGGAAAGCAATCGTGTTACTTTCTTGTCAATACTGATGCTTGCAGCATACCAGAGATATGACACATGCATCAAAGCGGCCTGGTCTACTGCGTTGTATTTACGCGCAAAGATAATTCTTCAAAATACTTGGAATACAGAATATTTGATTTCGGCAAGGTACATCTCGAATTTACAGGGGAGGAAGGATGCGTGGACATATTGTACCAAACGATTCAGATTACATGTTGATGAATATGTTTTGAATATATGAAAATGTGTATAATAGAGCTATGAATAAATGTGTAATATTGAAAAGATCTCCCCAATTGTTGGGTTGTTTTTATAGATCTAATGTCGAATCTCCTATTCTGTATGATCGGTGTTATTCACATGGGGTCTTCGCAGATTTTTTTTCTGCTTTGCCCTATTGTTTCTACAAGGGTGAAGTTACCCATTTCGCACACTTTCTTCCTAATGTCTCGTTTATTTAATTTATATTTTTAAATTTATATTTAATAAACCACCCACTGATGACCACCATTTTCAAAAACAGCAATCAAACCAAAACTCCTTTGCCTTTTTGAAATATACACGACAAAACGAAACGCGAGGCACAGCTCTTTCAAAGCGGGGGATCTCAGCCCGGAAAATGAAGAAAGAAAACCTTGCGGTCACTTATTACCGTCAAATGGTATCTTTTCGGGTTAGAAAATACGCACATCTTCTCACCGGAATCTGCGACGAATGACGATAATTTTGGAACTGGTCGGAACGAACTTCGCGAGTTATTCATTTGGGCATTTTTCTAAATGTGCGGAACTAAACTTTACTTGCTGCGTAGAAACCCCGGCTCAAACATGTACGTGTTAAAACAGCAAAACTCACTGAATCACTATACATTTCTTCAAATATTAGTTTCGAAACAAAAACTAAAGGTGCGATTATGAGCACTCGTAACTATTTTTAAGAGAAAATCAATACATTTTTGATATGCATGATCCTAAAATTGGCGAAGAAGGGAAAACTTTATTCAAAGCTTGTCAATTTAAACCTGTTATTTTTCTGCGTTTGTATTGTCACTCTATCACAATTGTATGTCAGACAATTTATTGTGTTATTCGTGTAACGATCTATGATATTAATTGGTTGAAAATTTCAAATATTTGATGCAAACTAAAATAAATTCCTACCTATACAAAACAAGAAAATCATTCACTAGAAACTATATACCTGGCAACAAATCCATACTCATGTTCTTTCGTCTCCTCTTTACGCTACCCAGAGAGCTAAACGCGAGAGAGCGCACGAGCCTACGGATAGAGACCGTACTTTGCGTGTCTCTATATTCTAAGCCCTGCTACGAACCGTACGTAAAATTTTCGCTTTCGAGCCCTACTTAGCAGCGACCGGTGCGGTTCGCTTCTTTGCTCGGGTCTCTACTTAACGTTAAAACGCTTGATGGAGCCCATGAGTGGGCCTGGTCTAATCTTACCCAACGTTTATTACTTTGACGTTTATTTTGTTCACTTTTATAATTCCGATATTTGATGTGCAGATTGCATAGGTTTTGTTCAATTTTATGGTTGACCACTTCCGGCGGGACCGATTCCGGTCTCAAAGATGGTCTGAGACTATGTTCTTGTCAACTTTTCATCGGGTTACTTAAAAAGCTGAATATTAATGTGATCTGAGGCTATTTTCTTGCTAACCGTTCGGCAATTTTTTGTAAAAGCCACGATTTTATGTGTCACATGCATGATTTTGGTTCACTTCTATTTAATCACTTCCAATGGAACACCCGCAACCGATTCCGAAATACTATTAGTAGTTCTAGATGTGGCCTGAGACTATTTTCTTGTTGACCGTTCATCAGATTATCAAAAACGCTGCTCTGGTTTGGTTTTCCTCTATATTTTACCACTTCCGGCGGGTTACTCGGCTCATCACCAGTTCTGGAACACTACCGGTTCTCCCAAATATGGTCTGTGATTATTTGCTGGCTAACCGTTTATCGTGTTACTGAATAAATCAATGATATGTCGCATGTATTGGTTCTCTTTTACATTTAACTATTTCTGGCGGGACACGCGGAATCGGTTACGTAACACACTGATATGACTTGCGCCTATTTTTTTGGAACTGTTCATCATGTTACCTAGAAAACCACGATACCTCAATGTATGGGTTTGGTTTGAGACTCTTTCCTTGCTAAGTTTATCAAGCTATCAAAAAAGCCGCGCTTTGCTGTTTCGCATGCATGGGTTTGGTTCAATTTTATATTTAGCCGCTTTTGAAGGGAAACTTGGAACTAGTTTCGGCACTACTGTCAGTCCCTAATGTGGACTTAGCCTACTTCCTTGATTAGCAGTCATCAAGTTGTCGGAAAAGTCGTGATTTGATGTGCCGCATGCATAAGTTTTGTTCACTTTTATATACGGCCACTTCCGGCGGCACACCCGGAACCGGTTCCGAAACACTACCGGTCCATATATGGTCTGAGTCTTTTTTTATGCCAACTTTTCATTATCATAAAAGCCGCGCTTTGTTCTGTCGCATGCATGGATTTGGTTTACTTTTATATTTGGCCACTTCCAGCGGGACATCCGAAACCGGTTCCGGAACACTACCGGTTCAGATATGGTCTGAGATTGTTTTCTTGCTAACTGTTAATCAGGTATTCGAAAATGCCACAGTTTGATGTGTCGCATGTATGTGTTTGTTGCATTTTTATGTATGGCCCCTTCCAAGGGTACTGATCCGGAACATCTAAATGGCCATAACTCCGGAACGGCTGGACCGATCCGAACCATTTTCAATAGGAAACAATGGGACCAGATTCCGCGTCGAATGAACCGTCGGTCATTAAAATCGGTTGAGATTTACTGCCAAAAAGTGATGTGAGTTTTTTTGTACACACACACACAGACACACGCACACACACACATACACACATACACACATACACACACACAAACATCACCTCACAGCGACCACCTGGCGGTTCGCTACAGTATCGACTACAATAACAGCAGACAGCGGATAGAAGAAGAGGCGGCTAGGCCAAGGCCAAGCCCTCGCAGGTGGAAGACATCATACTTCGACGAAGGGGTATTTAGGGAGGCGCTCCGCCGTGAGCGAAACTTAATCGGTTTAGACGGCGACGAGCTGGTAGCGGTGCTCTCACGTGCGTGTGATGCGACCATGCCTAGGCGAGTCCACCCTAGAAATGGGAGGCCACCGGCTTACTGGTGGACTGACGCGATTGCGGACCTGCGCCGCGCCTGCCTACGGGCTAGGCGGCGGATGCAGCGAGCACGATCAGAGGAAGAGCGAAACGAACGGCGGGTGGTGTTCGCCGCTGCAAAAGCCGCGCTTAAGACCGAGATAAGAGCAAGCAAAAAGGCCTGCTTTGAGGGTCTCTGTCAGAGTGCCAATACGAACCCGTGGGGTGACGCCTACAGGATCGTTATGGCCAAGACGAGAGGTGTGATGGCTCCTACAGAGCAAACTCCAGAGATGTTGGAGGGGATCATTGGAGGACTTTTTCCGCGTCATGATCCTAGTCCTTGGCCTCCTTTCGTAGGACAGCCGGGGACTGGGGCTGGCGATGAGGAGAGGGTCACCGATGTGGAACTTGCGGGGATAGCTAAGTCCCTTAGCGTAGGTAAGGCCCCAGGTCCGGACGGAGTTCCGAACCTGGCCTTAAAAGTAGCTATTGCAGAGGCTCCCGAGATGTTCAGGTCTGCTATGCAGAAATGCCTGGACGAGGGAGTTTTCCCAGAAGCTTGGAAGAGGCAGAGCCTGGTACTATTGCCAAAGGCGGGGAAACCACCCGGAGACCCGTCGGCATATAGACCAATATGCTTGATTGACACGGCGGGGAAGGTGCTCGAAAAGATCATCCTCAATAGAATGTTGCGGTTCACCGAGGGCGAAAATGGTCTTTCGAGTAACCAGTACGGCTTCCGGAAGGGGAGGTCCACCGTAGACGCTATCTTGTCGGTTACAAAAACCGCCGAGAAAGCACTCGAGCCTAAGAGGAGGGGAATTCGCTTTTGCGCGGTAGTGACTCTGGATGTAAGGAATGCGTTTAATAGCGCCAGCTGGTCTGCTATTGCCGATGCGCTCTTGCGTCTGGGGATACCGGAGTACCTGTACAAGATTCTCGGAAGTTACTTTCAGAATCGTGTACTAGTCTACGACACGGAGGTGGGTCGGAAGTGCTTTCACATAACCTCAGGAGTCCCGCAAGGTTCCATCCTGGGTCCGGTGTTATGGAATGTCATGTACGACGAGGTGTTGAGGTTGGAGTATCCAGTGGGAGTGGTGATTGTCGGATTTGCCGACGACATTACGCTCGAAGTCTACGGTGAAACGATCGAGGAGGTAAAGTTGACTACCAACCACTCGATCAAGGTTGTGGAGGCGTGGATGCGGTCCAGGAAACTGGAGCTGGCTCACCACAAGACAGAGGTGACGGTTGTTAACAACCTGAAGTCGGAGCAGCAGACGGAGATCAGTGTAGGAGACTGTACTATCCTGTCAAAGCGCTCCGTCAAACACTTGGGCGTGATGATCGACGATAAGCTTACCTTCGGTAGCCACGTCGATTATGCCTGTAAAAGAGCCTCCACAGCTATTGCGGCACTGTCCCGGATGATGTCCAATAGCTCTGCGGTGTACGCCAGTAAGCGCAAGCTTCTGGCTAGTGTTGCTACATCCATACTTAGGTATGGCGGCCCGGCGTGGGGCACCGCGCTAAGTACTAAATGCTACCGACGGAAGCTGGAAAGTACTTACAGGCTTATGTGCCTGAGGGTTGCGAGCGCGTACCGTACCGTGTCACACGACGTTCTCTGCGTCATTACTGGTATGGTGCCTATCAGCATTCTTATCAGTGAGGACATGGAGTGCTTCGAAATGCGCGGCACAAGAGGCATACGCAGGACTGTCAGGATGGCCTCTATGGTCAAATGGCAGCGCGCGTGGGACAGTTCCACCAAAGGAAGGTGGACCTATAGGTTGATACCGAGGGTAGATAGTTGGATTAATAGGCGCCATGGGGAAGTCACATTCCACCTGACACAGGTCCTTACAGGTCATGGTTGCTTCCGACAGTATCTACACCGTTTCGGGCATGCGGATTCTCCCGAATGCCCAGTGTGCAATGATTTAGAGGAAACGGCGGAACACGTTTTGTTCGTGTGCCCGCGTTTTCGCACAATGCATGACCGCATGCTTGCCACATGCGGGGAGGACACAACTCCGGACAACTTGGTCCAGAGGATGTGTAGGGATGAGTTTGGCTGGAACGCCGTTTTAACGGCTATTACCCACATCGTCTGGGAGCTACAGAGGAGGTGGCGCGTGGACTCGGAGAATGGCTAGTCCAGATGCAGTACAAGAGGTGGTCCAGGGGTTCGGAGTCGGCTTCGTAGGTCATACCGGTGCCCTGCGGTCGAAATCGACCCTTACAACGATTAAGTGGCCGCGGAGAGGAAGTCCCGGTAGCGGTGCTGTCGTGGCGTCGGTCTACTGGGTTGGATCCGAGCCCGCGGTTGGAAAGGGGTCCCCGGCAAGGGTCGGGGTAGGTGAGATCCTGCTGTCTGCAACCTACGGGTGCATCTGATAGGGCCTGAAGGGTAGTGATACCCTTCCTTTGCGGGCAGGTCAGATCGGGTTGTACGTGGGCATCAGTTCTTGATGTCCGCTCAGCAGTAGGGCGCGGGCGGGGTTGACCCTGCCCGCCTTCCGAGGACAAAGGGAGTGGCGAGGACCACTCGGGAAACTGGCTAAGCGCCAGCATGCTACCGTGATGGACTCTCCAAAGCGAGTCATCGATGTTCGTTGCTGCAGGCTACGCAGCTAACCTTGTGGGTGCGATGTGCACTAGCCCCTCTCTGAAGCAATACCTTCTTGGTGGTTCCGGAGAGACGTAGGGTTTGGCGACCATAGGAATGGTTTAGTGGGTACGAGGAGAGAGTAGTCCTGGATTTTACTTTTGTTGTAGAAGACGGCCTGTCAGACCTACACTACCCTAACCTTCTGTTAGGGTGTCTGTTGAGCAGATTATCCCCCTATGGTTTAGAAGGAAAAAAAAAAAAAAAAAAAAACATCACCTCAATTCGTCGAGCTGAGTCGATTGGTATATGTGATTTGACCCTCCGGGCCTTCTATCAAAAAGTCATTTTTGGAGTGAACATATAGCCTTTCCAGTACACTTAGTGTACGAGAAAGGCAAAAAGAGCAATAAAATCATTGTCATACATGAGTTGCAAATCTAAAGAACAGAGGGTCGGTTTGCGCTGAAAAGTAGATTGATTGGTCACCACCAGCGGGTAACCAAACGATCAAATTTTCAGAGCAATCCAATTTTCGGTTCCTCAGATTTGTGCTCTTGAAAATTCGAGATGTGGCTTCATCATATATTGACCTTAATGATATTTTGAATGTTTCGGTAAACAATTAAGGAAATAAGGTACTGTTACAGTTTAATTAGCAAGGGTTTTCTTCTAAGAGAGTTCGATTAGCCAATTCACGATATGAAGCTAGCTTAATTTTTGATGGATTGGATATTCAACTACTAATGGTTGAATTCTACTGTTAGTCAAATTAACAGATGAGGGGCCCAGACGCAAAGGGGTGTAAGTGATCATTTTGTGGATTTTGTGCTGAGCATATAAAAACTTCTTCAAATTTCAAGCTTTAAGGAACTTTTTAAGATTGGTTTTACGATGATTAGATAAATTACAATAAATCGGAGAATATTGGGTCAATTTTGAAACTCCATACATTTTGTATGGGACGAAAAATTGGTGAAAAACTTTCAACCTCATTTACTCGAAAGTGGGTTTTTGTCACATACAACCCTTTGCTTCTAACCTCAGTTTCTTCCGTAAAATAAGTTTTGCCTGTCTCGTACACCAAAGTGTACTGAAAGGCTACATGTTCACTCAAAAAACGAATTTTCGATAAAAGGCTCGGAGGGTCAAGTCACATATACCAATCAACTCAGCTCGACGAATTGAGATTTTTTTTTTTTTTTCCTTCTAAACCATAGGGGGATAAATCTGCTCATCAGACACCCTAACAGGAAGGTTAGGGTAGTGTGGGGATGAGGCCGTCTTCTACAATGCCGGTAGAAGCCAGGACTACTCTCTCCTCGACCCACTAAAACACATTCCTATGGTCGCCAAACCCTACGTCTCTCCGGAACCACCAAGAAGGTATTGCTTCAGAGAGGGGCTAGTGCATATCGCACCCTCAAGGTTAGCTGCCGTAGCCTAGCAGCAACGAACATCGATGACTCGCACTGGAGAGTCCATCACGATAGCATGCTGGCGCTTAGCCAGTTTCCCGAGTGGTCCTCGCCACTCCCTTTGTCCACGGAAGGCGGGCAGGGTCAACCCCGCCCGCTCCCTACTGCTGAGCGGACATCAAGAACTGATGCCCACATGCAACCCGATCTGACCTGCTGAAGGCAAGGGTATCACTACCCTTCAGGCCTTATCAGCTGCATCCGTAGGTTGCAGACAGCAGGGTCTCACCTACCCCGACCCTTGCCGGGGACCCCTTTCCAACCGCGGGCTCAGATCCAACCCAGTAGACCGACGCCACGACAGCACCGCTACCGGGACTTCCTCTCCGCGGCCACTTAATCGCTGTAAGGGTCGATCTCGACCGCAGGGCACCGGTATGACCTACGAAGCCGACTTCGAACCCCTGGACCACCTCTTGTACTGCATCTGGACTAGCCATTCTCCGAGTCCACGCGCCACCTCCTTTGTAGCTCCCAGACGATATGGGTGATAGCCGTTGAAACGGCATTCCAGCTAATCTCATCCCTACACATTCTCTGGACCAAGTTGTCCGGAGTTGTGTCCTCCCCGCATGTGGCAAGCATGCGGTCACGCATTGTGCGAAAACGCGGGCACACGAACAAAACGTGTTCCGCCGTTTCCTCTAAACCATTGCACACTGGGCATTCGGGAGAATCCGCATGCCCGAAACGGTGTAGATACTGTCGGAAGCAACCATGACCCGTAAGGACCTGTGTCAGGTGGAATGAAACTTCCCCATGGCGCCTATTAATCCAACTATCTACCCTCGGTATCAACCTATGGGTCCACCTTCCTTTGGTGGAACTGTCCCACGCGCGCTGCCATTTGACCATAGAGGCCATCCTGACAGTCTTGCGTATGCCTCTTGTGCCGCGCATTTCGAAGCACTCCATATCCTCACTGATAAGAATGCTGATGGGCACCATACCAGTAATGACACAGAGAGCGTCGTGTGACACGGTACGGTACGCGCTTGCAACCCTCAGACACATAAGCCTGTAAGTACTTTCCAGCTTCCGTCGGTAGCATTCAGTACTTAGCGCGGTACCCCACGCCGGGCCGCCATACCTAAGTATGGACGTAGCAACACTAGCCAGAAGCTTGCGCTTACTGGCGTACACCGCTGAGCTATTGGACATCATCCGGGACAGTGCCGCAATAGCTGTGGAGGCTCTTTTACAGGCATAATCGACGTGGCTACCGAAGGTAAGCTTGTCGTCGATCATCACGCCCAAGTGCTTGACAGAGCGCTTCGACAGGATAGTGCACTCTCCTACACTGATCTCCGTCTGCTGCGCCGACTGCATGTTGTTCACAACCGTCACCTCTGTCTTGTGGTGAGCCAGCTCCAGTTTTCTGGACCGCATCCACGCCTCCACAACCTTGATCGAGTGGTCGGTAGTCAACTTCACCTCCTCGATCGTTTCACCGTAGACTTCGAGCGTAATATCGTCAGCAAATCCGACAATCACCACTCCCACTGGGTACTCTAACCTCAACACCTCGTCGTACATGACATTCCATAACACCGGACCCAGGATGGAACCTTGCGGGACTCCTGAGGTTATGTGAAAGCACTTCCGACCCACCTCCGTGTCGTATACTAGTACGCGATTCTGGAAGTAACTTCCGAGAATCTTGTACAAGTACTCCGGTATCCCCAGACGCAAGAGCGCATCAGCAATAGCAGCCCAACTGGCGCTATTAAATGCATTCCTTACATCCAGAGTCACTACCCCGCAAAAGCGAATTCCCCTCCTCTTAGGCTCGAGTGCTTTCTCGGCGGTTTTTGTAACCGACAAGATAGCGTCTACGGTGGACCTCCCCTTCCGGAAGCCATACTGGTTGCTCGAGAGACCATTTACGCCCTCAGTGAACTTCAGCATTCGATTGAGGATGATCTTTTCGAGCACCTTCCCCGCCGTGTCAATCAAGCATATTGGTCTATATGCCGACGGGTCTCCGGGTGGTTTCCCCGCCTTTGGCAATAGTACCAGGCTCTGCCTCTTCCAAGCTTCTGGGAAAACTCCCTCGTCCAGGCATTTCTGCATAGCAGACCTGAACATCTCGGGAGCTTCTGCAATAGCTACTTTTAAGGCCAGGTTCGGAACTCCGTCCGGACCTGGGGCCTTACCTACGCTAAGGGACTTAGCTATCCCCGCAAGTTCCACATCGGTGACCCTTTCCTCATCGCCAGCCCCAGTCCCCGGCTGTCCTACGAAAGGAGGCCAAGGACTAGGATCATGACGCGGAAAAAGTCCTCCAATGATCCCCTCCAACATCTCTGGAGATTGCTCTGTAGGAGCCATCACACCTCTCGTCTTGGCCATAACGATCCTGTAGGCATCACCCCACGGGGTCGTATTGGCACTCTGACAGAGACCCTCAAAGCAGGCCTTCTTGCTTGCTCTTATCTCGGTCTTGAGCGCGGCTTTTGCAGCGGCGAACACCACCCGCCGTTCGTTTCGCTCTTCCTCTGATCGTGCTCGCTGCATCCGCCGCCTAGCCCGTAGGCAGGCGCGGCGCAGGTCCGCAATCGCGTCGGTCCACCAGTAAGCCGGTGGCCTCCCATTTCTAGGGTGGACTCTCCTAGGCATGGTCGCATCACACGCACGTGAGAGCACCGCTACCAGCTCGTCGCCGTCTAAACCGAGTAAGTTTCGCTCACGGCGGAGCGCTTCCCTAAATACCTCTTCGTCGAAGTATGATGTCTTCCACCTACGAGGGCTTGGCCTTGGCCTAGCCGCCTCTTCTTCTATCCGCTGTCTGCTGTTGTTGTAGTCGATACTGTAGCGAACCGCCAGGTGGTCGCTGTGAGTGTAGCCATCATCTACTCTCCAGTTCGAACTACTTGTTAGGCCAGGACTACAAAAGGTCACGTCAATAATTGACTCCGCTCCATTTCGACTATAGGTACTCTTGGTACCGACGTTAGCCAAGTCGACATCTAAGATGGCCAGTGTTTCTAGCAGGATCTGACCCCGCTGGTTCGTGAAACGGCTTCCCCATTCCACAGCCCAGGCATTAAAGTCACCCGCTATTACCACCGGCCTTCGCCCTGTTAGCACGGTCGTTAAGCGGTCCAGCATTTGCGTGAACCGCTCGATCGGCCACCGCGGAGGCGCATAACAGCTACAGAAGAAGACCCCGTTTACTTTGGCGACCACGAAGCCCTCATAGGTAGTAGACACCAACTCCTGCATGGGGTATTTACCCGTCGTCCATATCGCCGCCATTTTCTTGGTCCCATCCGAGGCCCAGTTGCCGTTGCCGGCGGGTACTCGGTATGGATCCGAAATGATGGCGATATCCGTCTCCCACTCAGAAACCGCCTGACAAAGCAGTTGCTGAGCCGCATCACAGTGGTTCAGGTTCAGCTGCGTTACCTGCACTGTGATTTGTTGCTCACTGCGGCTTTCTTAAAGGCCGGGCACCCTGGACCACCCATCGCATGTCTGTTTTTCGAGGTTTTCCCGGTACAGATCATGCAGATGGGCGGACTCGTGCAGCTTTGGGCCTTATGACCTTCAGCGCCGCATCGCCTACACAGTTTGCGCCTGTCGGGGCCTTTGCCGTCCCACGACTTGTGTCCTGGTTCCAGACACCTGAAGCAAACCTCAGGTGGCTCGTGGAATGTCAGGTGACAAACACACCAGCCCACCTTAATACTCCCTACTTTAACGGATTTTTTAACATCCGCCACAGGTAGCTGAACCAGAGCTATCTGTGTCCCTGCTGGCCCCTTCCGCAACCTGACGGCTGTGGCGGCCACCTGAACATCGCACTGTTGCCGCAGTGCCGTGACGAGCTCTTCCGCTTCGGTGATCTCGTCTAGGTCTTTGACCTTCAGAGTCGCCTCATGCGTAAGAGCCCTCACCTCCACTCCATCACCAAGGACCTCTTCTGCCAGCCTCTTGTAGGCGGCGCCCTTGTGATCCTTCTGGCGCTTAAGCTCCAGGATCATTTCGCCCGTACGAGTACGTCTGATACTGCGTACATCGGCTCCAAGACCCTCGAGCTTGGCGTCGCACCTCATCGCCTTCAAGACGTCCGAGTATTTCGACTGTTCGGTCTTGATGACGATAGCGTCACCTTTTTCGCGCCTGGCACCTGCCTTCCTACGCCTTGGCTTGGCGACCTGCGCTTCTACCTGCGGAATCACCTTCTTCTTCTTCTTCCGCTCTACCTTTGTCCAAGGAGGGTCTTCTCCTTGGACCGCCCTGCTCTGTGGCTGCTGAGGGCCCACCATTGGTCGCAACCCCTTATTCCCTTCATTCCGGGACGGGCCAGCCTTTTCAGGCCCACCCTTCCCAGCTTTCCGGGAACCCTGGCTGGGGTCCGACTTTCCAGCGTTACAACCGGCTTTCGGGGTTATTATACGCCTGGCCTTGCGGGCGCCGCCAGACAGCTCCTCACCTGACGGCTGCCTCGCCCGCTTCTGCGAATGCTTGTCACGTTTGTCACGAGCATTCGCTTCCACACTCCTCGGACTACCTGCGAAGGAGAAGGCCTCTGTTTGTGTAAACTTCGACACATTCTCCTTTGCTGGTTCCGCAGCTGTAGCAGCCAGCAACGCCACCGCGTGCTCCTGCTTGGCCTCATCGACAGACACTCTAAGTCTAAGCAAGGCCGTTTTCAGGTCCTTGCTTATATTCGACTTAGTTGTCGCAAAGTCGATGATTTTGCCAAGCTGGTGCTCAGCAACCTCTAATGCGGGCCGTCCTTTACCAACTTCTTGGCTTATGGCCCTCAGCAGCCACGCTCCGTCCATGACCTCCACCGGCTGGCTTGCCGTGGAGTGGACAGGAGCTCCCACGCTTGAGCTACGTAAGCTACCAGCACCTGACTCCTCGCTTCTCCTTGTCGGAGACCTCATCAACCCACTTCTTGCGAAGGGGTTGATCGCACCACTACTTCCACCTAAGATATTTGATTTTTGATTCTTGCTCATTGTTCCCACGAGTTGCACGAGAAATAATGTCCACCACGCCAGAGCTCTGCATTAACGCGGTAAGGGACAGCATACTGTGGGGGGTGCCCAGGTACCCCACAGGCTCCGTTAAAGATCGAGCATCTTTTTCACCCCCTCGATCACTCATTCCTCGGCACGGGTCGCCTGACACCTTGAATTGGGGTTAGTAGTCCTATTCTTAGCCGGCAACTACGCGGCTGACTCGCAAGCGGGGGGGTGCGTCAGGCCCCAGGACATCCGTCCCTGCTGCCCCATGACGAATTGAGATGATGTCTGTATGTGTGTATGTGTGTGTATGTATGTATGTCTGTCTGTGTACAAAAAAGGTCACTCACTTTTAAGGCACTTCCCATTGGCCGATTTTTCGGATTATAGCTCGAATCGAACCGGAATTTTACCGCATTGTTTCCTATTGAAAATGGTTCGGATCGGTCGAGCCGTTCCGGAGTTATGCCCATTTAGGTGATCCGGACCGGTACCCTTGGAAGGGGCCAGACATGAAAATGCAACAAACCCATGCATGCGGCACATCAAACAGCGGCATTTCCGATAACCTAATGAAAGGTTAGCAGGAAAACAGTATCAGACCATATCTGAACCGGTAGTGTTCCGGAACCGATTCCGGGGGGTCCCGACGGAAGTGGCCAGATATAAAAGAGAACCAAACCCATGCATGCGAAACATCAAACAGCGGCATTTCCGATAACCTGATGAAAGGTTAGCAGGAAAACAGTATCAGACCATATCTGAACCGGTGATGTTCCGGAACCGGTTCCAGGGGGTCCCGACGGAAGTGGCCGAATATAAAAGAGAACCAAACCCATGCATGCGGCACATCAAACAGCGGCATTTCCGATAACCTAATGAAAGGTTAGCAAGAAAACAGTATCAGACCATATCTGAACCGGTAGTGTTCCGGAACCGATTCCGGGGGGTCCCGACGGAAGTGGCCAGATATAAAAGAGAACCAAACCCATGCATGCGAAACATCAAACAGCGGCATTTCCGATAACCTGATGAAAGGTTAGCTGGAAAACAGTATCAGACCATATCTGAACCGGTAGTGTTCCGGACTCGGTTCCGGGGGTCCCGCCGGAAGTGGCCAAATATAAAAGAAAACCAAACCCACGCATGCGACATATCAAATCACGGCTTTTCCAATACCCTGATGGCCGGTTATTAAGGAAGTAGGCTCAGACCACATTGGAGACTGCCAGTTGTATTGCGGAGCTCCGGATGTCTCGTCGGGAATCGCCTTATATGAAAGTGAACCAAACCCATGCATACGACACATCAGAGCGCGGCTTTTTTGATAACCTAATGAAAGGTTAGCAAGAAACTGATGTTTCACCGGAAGTGTCCAAATATAATAGTGAACCAAACCCATGCATGCGACACACCAAACAGCAGCTTTTTTGGTAACCTGATGAACGGTTAACAAAAAAGTAGTCGCAGACCAAATTTGGGACAACAGGTCCTGTCCGGGAACCGATTTTGGATGTCTCGTCATAAGTGGACAAATATAAAAGTGAACCGAATCTATGCATGCGACACACCAAATCGCGGCTTTTTCTATAACCTAATTGACAGTTTGTCAGCAAAAAGTCTCAGACGCACATTTGGGAGAACCGGTAGTGTTGAAGAACAGGTAACGAGTGCCCCACCGAAAATGGTAAAATATAGAAGTAAACTAAAATTATGCATGAGGCCATCCATTAAGTACGTCATGATCCTACTTGGAGAGGGGGTTGTTGAAGTGTGACAAGCTATTTTACCCTCGAGCAGTCGCGTCTTCAGCCACCCTCAGCGACACTACACTACACTTTGTACTACAAGTGAGCTTTTTTCATGGTTCGTATACTCAGTACACGACGCGACCGCTCCCGGGTTAAGTATAGGAAAAACCCGTACGAAGAGGGGAGGGGGAGCTCGAAAATTCCCAATTTCAGCGTGACGTACTTAATGGATGCTCCCCATGTAACACATCGATTCGCGGCTTTTTAGGCAGCCTGGTAACCAGTTGACAAGAAAATAGCCATATACAATATTTGGGACAACCAGTAGTGTCATAGAATCGGTTCCAGGTATCCGCCGGAAATGATCAAACGTGGAATTGAACCAAACCCATGCATGCGGTACATCAAATAGTGGAATTATGAAAGTGAACAAAACCAATATTAGCGATAAATCAAATCTTGACTTTTCTTAAAGCCTGGTAAACGGTGGGTAAGATTAAATGTGAAGAAATGGTCAAAGTCTTAAAATATGCATGAGAATAAAATTGTGGCCAACGCAATCTCATCAAATCACACCATTTCAAATTCCTGTGGTGTTAATATAATGTAGGATGGATCAACGTGTTATGGGAAAATTATAATTTGATCGCATCAACACTGAATAAAGTTTTTCCAATCCCCTTTTGCGTCTAAAATTACTGTGCACAATTTGGTCCATAAGGAGGTCAAATTTTACATGAATCGTATTAAGCGTATAAGTGTTCTCAGGATTGGCTAATGTTGACGTAAAGATCATGAATACATATTCGACGAGAAAGGCACTATCACCACTAGGTGGATTAATCTGGCTTTTTTTATTATCCCGACGAATTGTTCAGTACAAAATATTTATCGGTGCAAAAAGTAATGCAATATGTACTCGATGTTCAATAAATACGGATACACAATAAAATTGAATTTATTTCCCATCTATAAATCAGATTTGCAAAGTAAATGTATTAACTGAAAGCTCACATAATACTGATCAAATACAGTATATGTTTTGAAATAAACTGTCCTTTATCCTTTTGTAATAATTGCAAATGTGTCTCAAGTTTCTTTCGGCTGGCACACGCACGTCTTTCATTAGCATTTCGTCTAGTTTTTATTGTGTAATGGTGTTAAGTTAAATATGTACCTGTTTTAATGATTTTGTTTTGTAAAAAAGCAAGGCTCCATAGTTATCTTTTCCAAAACTTGATTATATCCCTATTGTGGCAAATTTTAACCAACATTGGCTTTATATAATGTATTTATGCCTTTTTCATAGATTTAAGCACATTTTGACTAAACTTCCAAATTTATCGCAATATCACCACTGAAATTGCAGCGTAAAATTTGTTTCTATTAATTTAGTTATTTTAATTTAGTATAGTGAGATGTTTACTCAAAAGTCAACGTTTAAGACTTCTGTAGCATGAGCAACTTTTCGAAAATTATTCTAGCGTGCTGGAGCTTTCAAACATTAGGCTTATAAAAAAGTAGAAAAGGACGTTATTCAAAACCATATGCTGCATTTGATCAGTGTTATATGACCTTTCAATAAATACATTTACTTTGAAAATCTGAATTACAGATGTGAAATTAAGTTATATGGTGTATCCGAACTTATTGAACACCGTGTAGTCTTTTTTTGGTGATGTAGTACATTTATGCAACGAGGCTGGAAAGCAATTTGGAACAAACAACTAGTTAAAAACTGTTGCTGCGTACCATAAATGTAATAGATGTCATAAAAATTAATGGACAGCGCGCTAGAACATTGAATCTCAATCCCATCACCGGCTTGAACTGAACCATTACTGATTTGTTACTTTCCCTTTTACGCCCGGGTCGTGTGTCATCTTAACGGCTCCAGCACCGAGGAGAAGCTTATCGCCCTTATGTCAGCTCTGCTGTGAGCTAGTGTTACGGCAATCGATAAGTGATCATAAATAACTGCGGTGAAATTACCGCACAGAATATCATTCTCTCCAACCCTTTCGATTCAGGATTTACGCTACATGACCTCTGACTTCCACAGCGGCCCTTTTTCCAACACGGTCGGTCGCCTGACTGACTGCAAGTAGATAACGTAGTAATCTCGTCTATATTCTCTCGCATTTTTCCGCCATTACCATTCCGAAATGGGTACATCTCGTGATAAGAAGCGAAACGTGGCACACTCTCTGGCACGGGATTACTTCTGATGGGACGATTTTTACCATAACTGGTCGTACTCGCGGTGCGGCGGTGGTAGGTTGGTCTATGTATGGGGGTCATCTCCGGTGATCCTGTTCGAGCAATCACCGCCCGTTAAGATTACCGTAGTGAGTTTATTCGCGTTGAAACCGGTCGAATCTTGGACCGCATGACGCAAATCGACGACCGTTCTCTTCAGATTAAACGATCGGGAACGAGAGGCAGGAAAACATTTGTCATTGATAATTTTTGCAATGAGTAGATGAAAAACGTGGCAAAGGTTATTCAAGTGATACATTTAGTATCATTATCAATTGTTATGTTATCATTTCTACAAATAGCACTATATTTAAACATTAAGACAGCACTTTTTAGAGTTAATAACTTTGACCTTCATCATCAACTGTGAAAACATTCATTTTAAAAACTCTGAAATCTGCGGATTGTTGAACAAATTCATATCATGGTTCCTATTAGATAAGAAAAACCGGAACCGTTTTCAGAGCACGTTTCTTTGTTGAGCTTGTTTGTTTACATCTCCGCATGCATACTCTTATCGAAGCATGATTAAAAACCTTTCGTTTGCTCCCAGCATCAGATGGTTTCACTTTTTTGATCCGCTCTATCCTAAAGGCTTTTCAAGGTTACGATAAATATCGAAATCTTATCCACGCCCAGAAAATGTTATTCCGTTCAAATTTACACGAAAAAGTCTAACCATGATCTTGTACCAACTTTTCGAACCCTCTAAGCAGAATACCCTGAGTCTAATTAGTTATGTACCTTTTATTTCCGCCCACAGACAAACATACGTCACACTCTACTCGCTCTCCATCGATCACTTTTTTTTTAAGGTGGATTCAAATGCTTTGTAGTTGGTCGATTGGCCACTCGTGGCGCTGACATCGTTTTTGTTCCTGCTTGAAGTTTGCTCACTACCGCCATCAAGTGATTGCTCGGCCAAACACCGCATGATTAGTATTGGGCGTTCCAAAAGTTACGTCTGTTTCTCTGTGCTTATCTTTTGATAGATACGCGTATTTCGACTACCATTTGTAGTCACTTGTAGTGCATAACTGACACTGAGGAAGATTACAGGTGGTAGTCAAAATACGCGTATCTGTCAAAGCATAAGCATAACAGGGTGGAATTAAAATGTACAAAACTGATAACACTCATTCGAAGTGGTCTAACCAGTTTCATCGGAAAACCATGTTATATCAGCTATGTATTGACAGTAAAAAAACGTATATGAGAGTATTTAATCCTAGTTTGGACGGCCTGTGTGTATTTTGACATGTGTGAATTTCGTATTCTTCTTCTTGCCATTATTTCCACATTGAGATAGAGACTGCTCCACAGCATAGTACTTTTTTTGCGAATGGATTATTAAGGAACAATTTGAGCTAGACAAATCATCTGTATTTCACTTATAAAAATATAAACGTACTCTAGTTTTCAACCCAATTTAGTATGTCGAAAAGATGAATTATTGCCTAATCCACACACACCCCCGGCGAAACCTCAAAACCCAAAAACTAAGTATCGGGTTTCTGAGGAAAAGTACCGAACCGAACTCCCGACCATCAAAGGCAAAAGGGCTCACCAAAGGGCGAAACAAGAAAAAAAAATCATTAACAACGACCGTACGCCACCTCCCGGTGAGCCAATGGGCAATAAAACAGTAGGAAAGTAAGCATGTGTTGATGACGGGGAACGAACGAATAATCAACTTCTTTCTTCGCCCAAACGTGATTGCTGGTGCTGTTGCTCTGGGTCTCGGGCTGCATGCTGGGCTGCGCTAAACACACACGCACATGATCCGGATTCGGAAACGACACACGGTGCCGATGCGATGGTGATGTGGTGCGGGCGAGTTATTAGGCGCCGATGATGCCCGAAACAATAACACAGATGATGAAGCCGAAAATTGTAATGATGATTGCTCTTGTTGGCCGGGTTGTGCGGTTTTGGTCTTATTGCCCTTCTGCGCTTATTCAAGGGGTTAGATGTGATGTAACCTTTGCGTCTGGTGCAAACTCAACCCCAAAATTATGATATCTACCCCACTTTTGTTGCTTGCGACGGTTTTCGTCAGTTATTCGTATATTGAAAATTTCTCCTGCGTAGGTACAAACCGTTCGAAATTAGAATTCCTTTGCCGCGATGGAATCCCTTTGTTTATGACAGTTTGCGAATACCTCAGTGGGTAAAGTGGGGCAAAAGTGCGTGATGGAAATTTTGAAAGTTCAGTTTGTTTCTGGATGTGATTCTACTAAGGGTCTGTTCCAATTGGAAAATTAAAATTAATTTTCACTTAAACTTGACAGTTCGATAATTATTTCCTTAGCAGAACTGTCAGGTTGAGGTGTCGAACTGTCAAATTTAAGTAAAAATTAATTTTAATTCGCCAATTGGAACAGGCCCTAAAGAGTACAATAATATTTCCTGTATTCGCAACCTCATCTAATACCGCATGGGCATGTTTCTGACCAATTTGACAGAAGCTCCCTCACGAGTAAATGAGGAGCCGATATATTATATTGCACCGCACTATAGATTGGTTTCATTTTGATCGTGTTGGTTTTCTCCCCAGCTCATCAAAAATAAAACACTTTCACTATTTTCAAACTTTTTCAGATGAATTTCGTAACTTTTTGCCTTTCTCGTACACTAAGTGTACTGGAAAGGCTATATGTTCACTCCAAAAATGACTTTTTGATAGAAGGCCCGGAGGGTCGAGTCACATATACCAATCGACTCAGCTCGACGAATTGAGGTGATGTCTGTGTGTGTGTCTGTGTGTGTGTGTGTGTGTGTATGTGTGTGTACAAAAAAACTCACATCATTTTTTGGCAGTAAACCTCAACCGATTTTAATGACCGACGGTTCATTCGACGCGGCATATAGTCCCATTGTTTCCTCTTGAAAATGGTGTGGATCGGTCCAGCCGTTCCGGAGTTATGGCCATTAAGGTGTTCCGGATCGGTACCTCTGGGAGGGACCAGACATGAAAATGCAACAAACCCATGCATGCGACATATCAAACGACGGCATTTTCGAGCATCTGATAAATGGAAAGTAGGAAAATAGTCTCAGACCATATCTTAACCGGTAGTGTTCCGCAACCGGTTCCGTATGTCCCGCCGGAAGTGGCAAATATAAAAGAGAACCAAACCCATGCATGCGATACATCAAATCACGGCATTTTCGATAATCTGATGAACGGTAAGCAGGAAAATAGTCTCAGACCATATCAGAACCGGTTCCGGATGCCTCGCCGGAAGTGGCCAAATATAAAAGAGAACCAAACCCATGCATGCGACACATCAAACCGTGGCATTTTCGATAACCTGATGATTGGTAAGCAGGAAAATAGTTTCAGACCATATCTGAACCGGTAGTGTTCCGGAACCGGTTCCAGATGTCCCGCCGGAAGTGGCCATACACAGAATACCCATACACAGTGGCCATACACAGAATACCCATGCATGCGACACATCAAACCACAGCATTTTCGATAATCTGATGAACGGTAAGCAGGAAAATAGTCTCAGACCATATCAGAACCGGTAGTGCTCCGGAACCAGTTCCGGATGTCCCGCCGGAAGTGGTCAAATATAAAAGAGAACCAAACCCATGCATGCGACAGCGGAATTTTTGATAACGTGATGAACGGTTAGCAGGAAAACAGTATCAGATCATATATGAACTGGTAATGTTCCGGAACCGGTTCTGGGTGTTCCGCCAGAAGTGACCACATATAAAATTGAACATAACTCATTCATGCGACACAACAAACAGCGGCATTTTCGATAACCTGATGAACGGTTAGCAGGAAAACACTATCGGTCCATATCTGAACCGGTAGTGTTCCGGAACCGGTTCTGGGGGATCCCGATGGGTGAATGCAAACTTTTTAAGGAGTGATGTGTACGCATATGGTCAAATCTCAACCGTTACATAGTAATTAACTTTAGATGTTTTTGACTTTGCTTGTCTCAAACTGGCTCTCTCTCTCTCTTCTTGGCGTAACGTCCTCGCTGGGACAAAGCCTGCTTCTCAGCTTAGTGTTCTATGAGCACTTCCACAGTTATTAACTGAGAGCTTCCTCTGCCAATGACCATTATGCATGTGTATATCGTGTGGCAGGCACGAAGATACTCTATGCCCAAGGAAGTCAAGTAAATTTCCTTTACGAAAAGATCCTGGACCGACCGGGAATCGAACCCGTCACCCTCAGCATGGTCATGCTGAATACCCGTGGGCTATATGGTCTCAAACTGGCTATAACTTGAAAATGGTCAAACTTATCGCAGCTTTTTAACCCTCATTCGAAAGTTTATTTAATATTCTATCAAAAACAGATCTTTTAATCTAATGGTTTAGTTAAATATATTAGTTTTCTACAGAATTTAAGCTCGAAAATATTGTTTTGCCTTTCTCGTGCACCGAAGTGTACTCAAAGGCTATGTGTTCACTGCCATATATGGCGTCTCAAAATTCAAGATGGCGGCAAAATCTTCAAGACGGCAGCTGTTTAATGGAGGTTTACGCTCTAAAACCATTCAATATGGGTGTATCTGATATGGGGAAGAAGTCTGGAGTCCAAAAATAGCGACCAGAATTTCCAAGCTGCTGGACATAAATCCTAAATGGCGACTCAAAATTCAAGATTGTGGCTGTTGTTTAAGAGTTCAAGGCTCACAAATCAAAAACCAGATATATGATATGATCGCTGATGCCATGAAATGGATTTCTGTTAAACGTATGAAAGTACGATATTCAATATTCATCAACATGTCACTTGAGTTGTGTTGAAATGTGTTTTCGAAGGCACGAGAAAGGCACCATCACCGCTAGGTGGATTAATTAGGGTTTTTTACTTATAAACACAGCCAACCTGAAGATGAATCTATCCATGTAAGGGTAGTGTGGGGCTAATTTTTAAAAATCTCTTCGGCATATGATTACCCAAGTGGAAAGTGATCTACTAGTCGAAATAAGTGAGCTGTACAAAAATGAGCGAATTCGGTTGATTTTTTTTTATCTGTATTAACGAGATTTTTAGCCCTGGGATTCGATCCCAGGTCCTCGGCATGATAGTCATGATTCTCTGCTCACTCCCAAATTTTCATTTATCACTCCTCCTGCTTTTGAACATGGTTCACAATCAAACGTATTTCTTCAGTTCAATGTGTTATGCTAGAATACTTGTAAAAACTTCTGGAAAACTCTCCAGGATAACCTTCAGGGATACCACCAGGAATTCCTTAAGGGATTTTTTGAGGGTTGATTAGAAATTTTCTGATATGTTTACAGAAAGAAGATCCTCGTAGGATTTTTCAGAATGATTTTAACAGTAATTCATCTGAAAATTGGCAGAATTTGTGGCAGGATTTTTCCTTTGGGATTTCTCCCAAATTTTTTCTAGAAATTTTCCTACAAATTCTTCTATCAAATTTTCCAGGGGTTTCTCCAGGAATGCCTCCAAAATTTGTAAATGAAGATTCGGAGATTCTTTCAGACGTTTCTCTAGGGTTGTACTTAAAAAATTCGGACATTTTTCCGGAAACATTTTCAGAAATTATTGCTAGAATTTCTACAGATGTTCCTTCAGGTATTACTCGATTTATTCAAGAATTTTCCTCCTGGCATTGCTTTGAATTCATTCAGTCCTTCCATTCAGGGAATATTTCATTTTTTCCAAAGATACTCTCAATAATTCCTGCAGAAATCATTCCAGAATCTGTCCCTCTCTCTCGCTCTCTCTCTTTGGCGTAACGTCCTCACTGGGACAAAGCCTGCTTCTCAGCTTAGTGTTCTATGAGCACTTCCACAGTTATTAACTGAGAGCTTCCTCTGCCAATGATAATTTTGCATATGTGTATCGTGTGGCAGACACGATGATACTCTATGCTCAAGGAAGTCAAGGAAATTTCCTTTACGAAAAGATCCTGGACCGACCGGGAATCGAACCCGTCACCCTCAGCATGGTCATGCTGAATACCCGTGCGTTTACCGCCTCGGCTATATGGGCCCTCGCATCTTTTAATGAGTTTTTAAAGAAATTTCGCTATGAATACCTGCAGAGAGTTCTCCAGTTCTTACAGATATTACTTCAAATATTCCTTTAAAAAATATGTTTTCTATTTCTTTAGTGGTTCTCTAAAGAATTCCTCCAGGTTTTTCGTATTGTCTCTGCAGGATATTCGTCAGAAAGTTCTCCAGGTAGTGATTTAGGGTTTTTTTTTGTACGAATCTCTTTACAAATTGTATACGATTTTTTTCCGAGAATTCCTTCAGAGGTATCTCTCAAAGTTCTTTCAAGGATTCCTTTAAATTTTTTTCAGGGATCTCTCTGCAATTTATTGGGGGATTTCCTCACAGTACCTTTGTCTACGATTTCTGCTAACATTTTTAAGGGATTCTTTCAGAAAGTCTACGGATTTTTTCCGGGGATCTAGAGCATTGTTCTCCTGGAATTACATGCAAAGTTCCTCCAGTTTTGATGAGGGCTTTTTCGACTGACTAATAGCTTGATTTTATCGGTTTACGGCTTACAGCCTTATGAATTGCGTTGGTTAGTTGATAATCATCGCCAACGTTTCGGTTATGTATCGAGCCCTGAGGAAGGTCCAATGGCCGGACCGAAACGTCTGCGATGATAACCAAAACTTCCAAAATTCCTACATATGTCTCTCATGATTTATTTTTCTGAGAATTATAGGGGTTTCTTTAGGTACTCTGTTGGACATTCATCCAGGATTTTTTTCATCAGAAACCAAAGATGGTGTTTCGTCTGAACCCATTTTAGAATATCAGAAGAAGCTCTTGCAGAAATGAATGAGAAACTCTATTGAAGCCCCTTCCAAAAATTCATCAGAAACACTTCAGAAACTTCAACGAAGGTCGCAATTTTGCTCCACCTCTCCCTATTCTTCACTGTCAAGGCTCAGTAGGTTCGACAGTAGTACGGCAACGGCCTACATATGAAACGCGCCGTGGGTGCAGAAAAAAAAGAAACCAAAAAGGAAGAACCATTCCTGGCAGCTGTTACCGTTGCCATATTTAGCTCAATTTATCGAAGAATATTTTATGCCGATTATTGCAATTGGTTCGTTGCCGGCTGCCTCTCCACTCAGTCAGACCCAGAGCCCGGTGGCATATCGAGGATATTTTTTCCGTTTATTTTCTCGGAAGCAGATACCTCGGGACGGACGGCGACGTCGGAAATGGCTGCGTCAGCACCCAAGATATGGGGCTCATATATGTATGCATGAGCACACGCAGGCAGGCCGCTTTTCTGACGGTGCGATTTTCCTCCGGGGAAACGGTGGTAGCTGGCCTGGCCGGCCAGCCAGCCAGCAGCCGGCAAGGATGAGGATGGGGATTGCCACATTATCGCCGCAAAAAGGCAATTCGGCACAACAATAGGTTTTTATATAGTTTCCTCCGCGCGCTGGAATGGCACTGCGTCGAGAGTTGAATGGAGGTAATATTTTCAACTGATACGGTTGTTCTGCAATTGCTTTTAGAGGTTTTCGGCCGATAAAGGTATTAGGTTCTCTTATTTCTGTACTCACTGCAAAGTTTTTCATTGGACTCATCGATAAGATGATGAACACTGGCGCTACTGTTGATCTCTGTTGATGATCACCAAGGAAAACATTCACTGAACAATGGTTAACCTCCAAGAAATGATTTCCCTGGGATCCGGTCAATTTGTTTGCTTTACGTACTTGTTGCCACCATTTGTTAGCTGTATTGTCAGACAAATTTATATTTCTAGTTTTGGCCGAAAATTTTACGCTTGGTATCGAAGCAATCATCGTCATCTGCTTTAACCTCCTTGAGCTTTGCAAGAAGTATATGGCATTTATCATTTTCTAGGCGATGGAGTTAAGTTTCTGTATTCCGATGCCAATAACATGAACATTCAATTATTCTCGTTGAACCATTAGTGTACAAATAAAAGAATTCCTTCTTCCACCTTTCAATGTTTGTTTTTACAAAGATATTTCCTTCATACTTCTTCTTGGATCATAGGCACTGGATTAAACGTAGTACAGAAAGTAGGTTTATTGAAAGTTTGAGCCACAGTAAACAACAGTAAAATTCCCCACATCCAAACTTGTTTGGGATGCTCCACTGAGGTTTCCCCTTTTCCGGCTTTCGACTCTGAGGTGAAACTTTCCTCAACCAAAACGTCAATTTCAATTCTACAGAAGTACATTAGCCCCTCTTTCACAATGCTTCTATCCCGCTTTACGACCGTAGACGAGATTCACACCGAAAATAATTAAATCCTTTTCAGGAACCACTTTTCAAACCTACATCTATCAAAGTTAGTCTTCGCCTGCCGAGCTATTCCCAGTTGGATTCCATCATGGGATGGGGGTGGGGGTATCAACCGAGAGTTTACTACGTGCCTATCCGCATTATGGAAATTTAATTTTTCATATCAATTATAGGTTAAGGTGCCCGACTCGTTAGATCCCAACACGGTAGGCTTGTCAGAGCAGTCTTTAATAATGACGACGCACTATAGCAGCACCGCGCCGGTT
The DNA here is from genome assembly GCF_035046485.1 of Aedes albopictus. Taxonomy (NCBI): domain Eukaryota; kingdom Metazoa; phylum Arthropoda; class Insecta; order Diptera; family Culicidae; genus Aedes; species Aedes albopictus. The sequence goes on along the minus strand of NC_085138.1, from coordinate 396,828,110 downwards.
GGTGGTGTTGCGTGACTTGCTCCACACTTCGGGTGCAGCAACGCTAGAGCCAAACACGTCCAGAGGTAAACCGCAAGGAGGCAAGATTGAGTGGCAATGCTACCCTTCTGACATTCCATAAATCATACCTATCATAATAATGCACGATATGCTAGGGATAGGATTTTGAAAGTCGATTCTCGGCTTGAATTTTTGATTATATCCTTCTCCTTAACTTGCCTTGGTTTAGCCAGAACAACTCTCCAAAAGTTAAAATGTGTCAGTTTTTCGAACAATCTTTATCTATCGGCAGTTCATGCAAATGGAGCAGGCACTCCGGAAACAGAATCGAGTCGGAACCGATTATTTCCGCAATGAACATCACTTTTTAGATACCTATAGGTAGGGTAGCTACCAGTCTTTCCGCTAACTTTGGCACGTCCTATTCACCTTGCTCATGCTCACCCACCCGACCCGACGAAAGAAACGTGTGCAAAACATTAGGAAAATTGCCACGATGACTATCGCAAACATTTCGCTTCCTGTAGGGCTGCTCCCGAGGACACCATGCCCTTCTGAAACAGCTGAACAATATTCGTCGGTGCCTGTTTTCCAGCGCTAGGCAGCTATCGGGACGAGTGGGTTCGGGAGAGAAGGATAAAATGTGTCCTTATGAGAAACTTGATCAAGCTTTTCATTCCACTCCCGGCAAGAAATGCTCCGAAGTTTACTGTCAGCGTCAAACAATGTACTCCTGACAAAAAAAATCTTTCGAAATTAGATGCGCACACGCTCGTTGTAAAATTTTCGCGTCAAACAATAAAGGGTAGAAATCTACTTCCTCGTACGCGCTAATTCCCGTCATATCAGAAAAGAAATAGGTAATAAATACGGATATCCCAACTTAACTTAGCCAATGGCTCATCAGATGGAAGCAAAAAGAAGTAGACTGTCAATAACCAGCCCCTACATTACTGGAAATCGAATAATTTCGCTAAATTTAACGTTTCAATTTCACTCCAGTTACGAGTTGGAAATGTTTCTCATTTTGCGTACGACGAAGGCAACGCACTAAAGCAGCAGCTAGCCGAGTTGTTCTTCATCAATTTACACTTCGCCATATTCACTTGTTGAACCAACTTTCAATTAACACCCTACAGAAGCTCTGTTGCACTTCAAAGTTGGATTTCACTGTTGCAGAATGAAGCAAAAGCTGTTCAATCATTTAAATAAATCACTTTTTCCCGTCAGTAAAATGTTAACAACAAGTTGACTTCGCCTAGAGAGGATCATTGGCGTATCTAGGATTTTTTTCCTAGGGGGTGCCTAAGGGGTGCCAGATTCAGTGACTTCAAGCTTTAGTGGCTTCCAGTACCGATCCGCTCTAAATTTTTAAAGAATAATATTATACTGCGTTGCTAGAACAAGAAGCATGAAATTTTATACGCAATCGCAAATGTAGGGGTGTGACTGCTTCACATCGTTATGGTGTCATCCGCGCATTATTTTTAAGATAATTCTCGAACTCATTGTAGTAGACACCAAATCGATTTAACGATAAAACACATATTTATTTACGATTGCGATTGAATTTGCACGTGGATTTACGACGAAACGCGTTACATTGAACAGAACAGTTTTTTAGAAAATTCGGAACGTTGTACTGATTTAACACTTCCACCGCCATGTGAAGTTTGAAAACTTAATACTTTGTAGTTGATTCTTTACAAATTTACGGAATCTACAAAATATCCACAAAATTGCGTGTTATAGAATTGTATCTGGAATATATTTTGGCAATTTATTTTGGGATTGTATTTGACAATTTGTTTGAAAAGATTTAATAATTTCTTCAGGAATTCCTTTGGCAATTCTTATAGGAGATCCTTTGGCAACTCCATTGGAAAATTTGTAGGTTATTCTGATGGTAAATTATACGAAAATTCGTTTTGATATTTCTTAGAAAATTTTCAGGGAATTTCTTCGGGTTTTCTTTTGAGAATCCCTTTGGGGGCTGTCCATAAACCACGTGGTCATTTTTTTGGGACTTTCCAACCCCCCCACCCCCCCCCCCCCCTCCCGCGTGGTCATTTGTCCATACAAATTTTTTTATTTGTTCATACAAAATGGTCATTGGCCGAACCCCCCCCCCCCTCATGACCACGTGGTTTATGGACAGCCCCTTGTTAATTATTTCAGCAAGCCCAATTGAGGATTTTAAATTTTGAATTTCCAAAGGAATTGTCTGGCTATTTCGGAAGGAATAACTCATTTTACAAAAAAAATGATAGCCGAAAAAAATCCCATAGAATGTACCGAGGGTATTGTGAAACGAATGCCTAAAATAATTGTCTGAGAAATTCCCAAAAAAATGACCTAATAAATTTCAAGAAGAATTGCTGAAAAAGCTTCCAATGATATCTTCGAAACTTTTGAGAGGAATTACTGAAGGATTTTCCAAACAAATTACCGAAGGAATCCTCAAAACACCGCAGTCATTAACATTGCCGATAAAATTATCGATGACATAACTAGAGGATTTCTAAAGAAATTTCTGAATAAATTTCCAAAAATAAATTGTCGGAAATAGTTAACAAACAAATTGCCAAAAAAAAAAATTTGGTGGCAATATATCAATTCCAGTTCCATTGGAAGGTCAAATTCCAATGAAACTACCGTAGAAATTCTAAAAAAAAAATGTGAATACCGTCTACCCCCGTTGGTTTGAACGACACTCATGCAAACCAATTAAAAAAAAAAGACACGGACACGTTCAATGCTTCCAGTGAGCTATACGCTCTTTGAAGGAAGCACGACACTAGACAACGGACTAGCATGCAACGCCCAGTGGCACAGCCGAAAACATTTCCTGACAGCTGCGGCGGGAATCGAACCCGCGCTCCCTAGCAAGATGCGACTAAATGCTTAGTGACACTAGCCGCACGGCCACAAAGCCACAATTATTTTTTTTATTTGAACTTCTAGTAGGTAACCCTGTTGGCATAAAAAAACACACTGCTGGTGACCTTATTTGCTATTTTTTTTTTTTTTTTAGTAAGGAAAAGCCCGTGGGAGTGAAGTTCCTGTTACAATTCCAACCTCTTCTCCCATTGGCATAAAACCTACACTTCTTTTCATTTATTTCTAAAATGTACAAAGTGAAAAGTTTTTCTCTTTTTTTGTTTTGATTCTGTGTTCCGTTTCACTCTGTTCTAAGGGCAGGATGATGTTTGAACCGTTTTTAGTTTGAATGATATGCATATGCGGGTGTCAAAGTGTTCAGATTAGATGCGATCAAACCAACGGGGGTAGACGGTATGCCGAAAGAATCCTCAAAGAAAATGCCATACCGATATCGAAAGAATTAACACAGAAATTCCCTAAGAACATGACGGAGGAGTTTCAAAAGAAATTCATAAACATATATCCGGAGAAACTTCCAAAAGAATTGACGATCAATTTTCAAAAGCATTACTTAAGAAATTCACAAAGCATTTACCAAGGAATTTTCACAGGAGTCAGCGAATCAACTCTCAAATATATGGGCAACAAAAATTTCAATTGAATTTCTGCAGTACCTATATAACGTAGGTATTCCCAAAGGAATTTTGAAAAAAAAAATCACAATGGTTGAAATAATTGCCTTTCCTATTTCCGAATAAATATACAAAACGTTCATCATCTTTATGGATGGTTCATAATGTATTATATTCAGCATAAATATTGCTCTGTGCGTTCAAGATGCAAACGGTGCCTAGGATTCAAATGTTTCCACTGTCATCTGGTTTCTTGTTGGGAAATAATAATGCATTTTATGGTCCCAAGTTTGATATTTGCGTTTGAATGCACACAGCAATATAACTTCTTTCACGTAGTGAAATAAGAGGGTAATCGTTGTTATGCACAATAGCGAATTTCTAATTTAACCTTCCTTAGTCCCTAAAAAAAAGTTACAAATAAGACCCTGGGGTCATTTTTGACCCCAAACTTTGAACGGCTCTCAAAAATCAGTGGCTGGGCCGATTTTGATTTTCTTTGGCCCAAATGAAAGCCACACATGTCTAGTTTTCAAAACCCCCGGAGAGTTCCGGATTTGGTCACTGGGGCCACCGGGAACCTGCTTCAACTGAAAAATGCCGCTTTAGAGACCCTAACTTTGGCAAGCTATAACTTTGCAACCAAACAAGTAATCAGGACCGCTCAAGAATCGTTGGAAAGGTATTCACGTGGACTTTGATTAAAGACATTAATATTGACTAATTTTTAAGAACCGGTTCCGGAAATCCGGAACATCCGGAAAGTAATGTTTTTCACGATAATGTGCTAGAAAGCACATTCATATTATTTACAGGATAGAAGTTTTTGCATCAAACTTCTTTAGGCCATAATACAATCTGTCGAGAACTAGGGTATGTGTACCATTCCTTGGCCTAATTTGCAAGCTGCCTGGACAATTTTGACCATAACTCATGAATTAATAGCACTAGAAATAATATTTGGACCCTATTACACACTCTTAGCAATGCATATTCCACCAATTGGAAGTAAACTAACGTAAATATTCAAGAATTTACTTAATTACGTTAAAAAGATTCGATGCGATGGTATGCAACGTTGGTCTATGGTACAAAAATTGGCCTATTAGTGGATACAACGTTGGCCTATTGCTTTCCATGCACTAGAACCACTTATTATCTCATTCTTTTAATATTTCTGCTGAAGTATTATCTTTGTTAGTCCACCCATCTTACTTTTAAATTACATTTTCGGAGCCAAATTTTCACAAAACTATAAATAAGTAACTTTAACAAAAGTTTTTTCTTAATTTAGCAACGAAAACATCGCAACCCTATTATTGTGTTATATTTTTACAGTCCCCGCACACAAAATCTTTCTTCCTGTTCGTTCTATCTGGTTCTTACGCAAGAAATGTTGTTGACGTCTTTTTATCGGTGTTTTTGACGTCACTTTACTGATGGGCCAAGATTTGGGTACATAGTGAAAAAAACGTCCTCAATCTTCGGCCCACATTCAATTTGCAAAATAGTTATTATTCATTGAAAACAAATACACAAGTTCAAAATAGCGTCTTTGATCGTCGCACCAAATGTTCAATTATTAAAAAGTCAATTTGAAATGTTCCAGAATCATGCCATTTATGATCAGATGTATAGACTACCCACTAAGCCGAAGAATCATGGCGTCTACAAAAGCTAAACAAAGTGACATTTTCATTCAGTTTTAATGCTCCAAAGTGCTGAAATTGGAACGAAATGTTACAGTTGTTCGGCGCATAACTTTTCGGATAACCAGTTATGCGTGTTTGTTTGAGTTTTCGGTTTACGTTAAGATAGGCCGAACGAGGGGACTATGCCAACGAAGCATCCCGATACCCTATTTCTGTATGTTTCTGGTTATGTCCCGTCCTTCTGGAACCGGTTCCAGGGATCCCACAAGATGGCCAACGAGTTGACTGTAACGAAATTGAACGGTTTTCCGCGCTAAACACATCTGCGTTGGTTAACTCGTGATGAAATCTCAATAATTTTACATGCTCCATATTGTTGTGATATGTAAAAATATTGTTGGACATTGTGGTCTTATGTGGCCACCGGAGTGACCACCGGAGAAACCCGTATTGAGGGACTTCCATGTTTTTGCAACAAAGATAGGCATTCGACGGCTCTAACTTCATGTTTTTTCATGGCCATGTGGCTTCTGGCATTAAATAGAAGAATTGACCATTCTGATCTGTTTTGGCCACCGGAGTGACCACCGGAAAAATCCGTATTGAGGGAGTTTCATGTTTTTGCAACAAAGATAGGCATTCGACGGTTCTAACTTCATGTTTATTCATGGCCATGTGGCTTCTGGCATTAAATAGAAGAATTGACCATTCTGGTCTGTTTTGGCTACCGGAGTGACCACCGGAGATATCCGTGTTGAGGGAGTTTCATGTTTTTGCAATAAAGATAGGCATTCGACGGCTCTAACTTTATGATTTTTCATGGCCATGTGGCTTCTGGCATTGAAAAGAAGAATTGACCACAATGGTCTGTTTTGGCCACCGGAGTGACCACCGGAGAAACTCGTATTGAGGGAGTTTCATGTTTTTGCAACAAGGATAGGCATTCGAAGGCTCTAACTTCATGATTTTTCATGGACATGTTGCTTCTGGTATTAAAAAGAACAATTGAATATTCTGGTTCGCTTTGGCCACCGGAGTGACCACCGGTGAAATCCCTATTGAGGGAGTTTCATGTTTTTGCAACAAATATAGGCATTCGACGGCTCTAACTTCATGATTTTTCATGGCTATGTGGCTTCTGGCATTAAAAAGAAGAATTGACCATTCTGGTCCGTTTTGGCACTGGCTCGGTCCACGGCGACGGCGACGAAGACGACGACGAAGTGATGATGAAGAATAAATTAACGACAGTTTGGTTTTTGGGAGACCACGCAAAGTAGTTGGAACGAAACGAGGATAATGATCGAGCATATGATGATGAGGGTCAACAACGGGGCGCAAGAAATTTTTTAGGGGTTACCAATCGTGATGTTGTCAGAGGCGTAGCTGGATATTCATCATACGTTATTTATTTATCGGCGCAAATATTGTGTATACGACAGTTGTGGAAATTTACTATACTGTTGTTGAAAACTTTATTGAATTAAGGCTCTGATTCATTTGACGGACTTTGTGGTTTGATGTTTAATGTTCCTGATTACTCCTGGGCACTGGGTTTTATCCCTGGCCCTGGCCAGTCTCCTTCAACCTATTTTATAACTTTGTATATACAGTCGAGACTCTTATAAGATCACTGGTCGGGGGGCGCAATAGGAATCCGCTTAATAGGAGACTAAGAGCTTATAGGTTTTCGGCCTTTTGGGGGTATGGCCTATTATCTCGGGTGTGTTAAGAGTTAGCGCAATACTTTCTTCGGCAAAGTTTTAGGGCTTGATAAGATCTACCATTTAGAACTTTGGTTCATAGGATTAGTTGGCAACTTGGCCGCTAGAGGGACCATCAACAGTTTGATGCTAAATTGCACTACAGGAACCATATCAGGTAGTCAAGCAAACGTTACGATATGCGACAGCTCAAGAACCTGATAATTTGGAAGGATAGTGTCTTCGGGAAAGTTGTTGGGTACGCCAATAACTTACTGACGATGAGTTGCGAAGTTCGAAATTCCTCCACTGGGCGGCGCTAGTGAATATGCAAATTTTAGAAATTTCATAGCTCAGAATCCTGATAACTTACGAAGTTGGTGTCTTCGGCAAAGTTGTTCAGTATGACATAAACTTACATAAAAATTAACACTTGTTTCGCAATTCTGCCACTAGGCGGCGCTAGTGAACATGCAAATTTTAGAAAACTTATAGCTCAGAATCCTAATAACTTAGAAAGTTGATGTCTTCGGCAAAGTTGAGCAGTATGACATAAACTTACATAAAAAAATACATGTTTCAAAACTCTGCCACTAGGTGGTGTTTACCGTTTTTTTCGACTTTTTTTGAAGTTTTTCGGCTCAGCAAAACTAGTGTCGCTTCCCCCTAAGAAAGTTGGTGTCTTCAGCAAAATTGACCAGTATGACATAGACTTACATAAAACGGAAACCTTGTTTCGCAATTCTGCCATTAGGTGGCGCTAGTGAACTTGCAAATTTTAGAAATTGTATAGCTCAGAATCCTAATAACTTAGGAAGATGGTGTCTTCGGCAAAGTTGATCAGTATGACATAGACTTGCACAAAATGGGACACTTGTGACAGAATTCTGCCTCTAAGTGGCACCAGTAAACACGCAAATTTGAAAAATCTCATAGCTAAGAATTCTGCAATCTTGGAGAGACTGTATTCTTCATTGATGAGATACTTGGTTTGAAATTCTGCCCCTGGGCAGCATGCACATTTTATTAATTGTATACCTTGATGTCAGTCGGACTCGAAAGGAATCCTCCGTAGAACTTTAAGAGTATGCCAGTTGAAACTACTAGACGAATTAATTTTATTAAAAAAATTAATATTTGTGACTGAATTCCTCGATTGCAGAACTTGATAATTCCCTAATTCAAGTGAAACATTGTTTGTCTTCCTCAAGAAAGCCTTTCTCCTACCAACTAAGACAACTTTTTATTCTGAAAAAAGCTGACTTCACGTAAGTATAAGAAAAAAGAGCCAGCAAGAAAGGAGAAAGCATATCAAGTACTAACAAATAATGTGGACATATCTAAAAAGATAATGAATAGAAACGATGTGATTATCAAGAACAGTGAACATAGACGACCAAAACGTTAAGTGGTGTTAACCAAAATATACGATGAAAGGTTTGTTTGTGAACCGAAGTAAAACTATCCTCAATTCTCGAACTAACCATATTACCATTGACAGTGCAGTATCAGACTACAAGAATCGCAGTATATTTTGACATGAATTGCCACTACTACAGAATAACCTTGTTGAACAATAAGAATAACAACTGAGCATAAAGGTAATATGTCGCGTGTCGAAGCATGAAAATTGAGCCGTCGAAAGACTGCTTCTGGTGATAAATCTAGATAATATGAGCGTTTAAAAATAAACATAGGAGTTCCCTAGTATGTGTTTCTCCAGGTGGTCACTCCGATGGCCAAAGCAGACCAGAATAGTCAAAATAGTACACAATCATGAAGTTATAGCCGTCGAATGCCCATCTTTGTTGCAAAAACATGGAAGTCCCTCAATGCGATGTTTTCCGGTGGTCACTTCGGTGGCCAAAACGGACCAGAATGGTCAATTCTTCTTTTTAATGCCAGAAGCCACATGGCCATGAAAAATCAAGAAGTTAGAGCCGTCGAATGCCTACATTTGTTGCAAAAACATGAAACTCCCTCAATACAGATTTCACCGGTGGTCACTCCGGTGGCCAAAGCGAACCAGAATATTCAATTGTTCTTTTTAATACCAGAAGCAACATGTCCATGAAAAATCATGAAGTTAGAGCCTTCGAATGCCTATCTTTGTTGCAAAAACATGAAACTCCCTCAATGCGATTTTTTCCGGTGGTCACTCCGGTGGCCAAAACAGACCATTGTGGTCAATTCTTCTTTTCAATGCCAGAAGCCACATGACCATGAAAAATCATGAAGTTAAAGCCATCGAATGCCTATCTTTGTTGCAACAACATGAAACTCCCTCAATACGGGTTTCTCCGGTGGTCACTCCGGTGGCCACATAAGACCACAATGTCCAACAATATTTTTACATATCACAACAATATGGAGCATGTAAAATTATTGAGATTTCATCATGAGTTAACCAACGCAGATGTGTTTAGCGCGGAAAACCGTTCAATTTCGTTACAGTCAACTCGTTGGCCATCTTGTGGGATCCCTGGAACCGGTTCCAGAAGGACGGGACATAACCAGAAACATACAGAAATAGTTCTCGACAGATTGTATTATGGTCTAAAGAAGTTTGATGCAAAAACTTCTATCCTGTAAATAATATGAATGTGCTTTCTAGCACATTATCGTGAAAAACATTACTTTCCGGATGTTCCGGATTTCCGGAACCGGTTCTTAAAAATTAGTCAATATTAATGTCTTTAATCAAAGTCCACGTGAATACCTTTCCAACGATTCTTGAGCGGTCCTGATTACTTGTTTGGTTGCAAAGTTATAGCTTGCCAAAGTTAGGGTCTCTAAAGTGGCATTTTTCAGTTGAAGCAGGTTCCCGGTGGCCACAGTGACCAAATCCGGAACTCTCCGGGGGTTTTGAAAACTAGACATGTGTGGCTTTCATTTGGGCCAAAGAAAATCAAAATCGGCCCAGCCACTGATTTTTGAGAGCCGTTCAAAGTTTGGGGTCAAAAATGACCCCAGGGTCTTAATGTAACTTTTTTTATGGGAGCTCCCCTAGGGGTCGTCCAATGCACAGTGGGGAAAAACCGACCCAAAAAGGCACCTAATTATTGCGGCTGATTGCGATCTTTGAAGTCCAACTTTTCCGAATGAAAAAATGTCAAGGAATCGATTGGTGATAGTTTTATTCACCGGAATTGAGTGTAAATGTCTATTTTGCCCCATTTTCCCCTAAAAAACACTGTTTTTCTGAATTAAATAATGGTTTTAGCTGATTGCGGCTAACCAACCAATTTTTTATTGATGTGTAATTGACAGGTGCATTCTATGGGACACACCTTGATTTGTGTCTTTGACTGGAAGTGCCCATTTTGCCTCATTTTCCCCTAAAAATACTGTTTTTCTGGATTAAAAAAATAGTTTCAACTGATTGCGGCTAACCAACCATTTTTTTCTTGATGTAGAATTGACAGGAGCATTCTATGGGACACACCTTGATTTGTGTCATTGGCTGAAAGTGCCCATTTTGCCTCATTTTCCCCTAAAATACTGTTTTTCTGAATTGAAAATTAGTTTCAACTGATTGCTGCTTACCTACCATATTTTCTTGGTGTAGAATTGACAAGTACATTTCATGAGGCACACCTCGACCCATGTCATTGACTGGAAGTGCTCATATTGCCCCATTTTCCCCTATAAATACTGTTTTTCTGGATTAAAAAATAGTTTTAACTGATTGCGACTAACCAATCATTTTCAATCTGATGTAGTATTAACAGGCGCATACTTTGGGACGCACCTCGATCTGTGTCTTTGACTGGAAGTACCCATTTTGCCCCATTTTCCCCTAAAAATACTATTTTTCTGAATTAAAGAAATGTTTCAACTGATTGCGGCTAACCAATCGATTTTTACTTGATGTAGAATTAACCGGCGCATATTTTGGGGCACACCCCGTTCTATGTCTTTGAGTGGTGGTGTCTATTTTGCTCCATTTTCACCTAAACTACGGGTTTTCTGGATTTAAAAATAGCAACTAACTAAAAAAATTTAAAAATAGCAACTAACTAACAGCAACTAACCAATATTTTTTTCCTGAAATAGCATCGACCTATGCATATTATGGGATACACCTCGTGCTATGCGTTAGTCTGAAATTGCCCGTTTCACCCCATTTTCCCCTAAAATATTGTTTTTCTGGGTTAAAAAGTTCGTTCCAACTAACTAAAACAGTATTTTAGGGGAAAATAGGACAATATGACCACCTCCAATCAATGACACAAAGTTTGTCTGACAATATGCACTGATCAATTCTACATGAGCAAAAACTTGTATCGTTAGCTTAAATTAGTTGAAATTGTTTCTCAAACGAGAAAAACAGTGTTTTAGGGGGGAAAGGGGAAAAATGGGCACTTCTAGTCAATCACTCAAAACAAGTTGTGCCTCATATAATGCATCGATTAATTTCACATTAGGAAAAAAATTGCTTGGTTAACCGCAATTAGTTGGAACTAATTAGGCGAAAATGGGGCGAAACGGGCAATTTCAGACTAACGCATAGCGCGAGGTGTATCCCATAGTATGCATAGGTCGATTCTACATCAGGAAAAAATATTGATTAGCTGCAATAAATTGAAACTATTTTTAAATCCAGAAAATCCGTAGTTTAGGGGAAAATGGAGCAAAATGGGCACCACCACCCAAAAACACAGAACGAGGTGCACCTTAAAGTATGCGCCGATTAATTTTACATCAAGTAAAAATTGATTGATTAGCCGCAATCAGTTGATACAATTGTTTAATTCAGAAAAATAGTATTTTTAGGGGAAAATAAGGTAAAATGGGTACTTCCAGTCAATGACACAGACCAAGGTGTGCCCCAAAATATGCGCCGGTTGATTCTACATAAGGTAAAAATTGGTTGGTTAGCCGCAATCAGTTAAAACTATTTTTTAATCCAGAAATAGTATTTTTAGGGGAAAATGGGTAAAAATGGGCACTTCCAGTCAATAACACGGATCGAGGTGAGCCTCATGAAATGTACCTGTCAATTCTACATAAAAAAAATGGTAGGTATGCAGCAATCAGTTGATACTAATTTTTAATTTATAAAAAACTGTATTTTTAGGGGAAAATGGGGCAAAATGGGCACTTCCAGTCAATGATATATATCGAGGTGCACCCCAAAGTATGCGCCGGTTAATTCTACATCAGGTAAAAATTGGTTGGTTGGCCGCAATCAGTTGAAACCATTTTTTCATTCAAAAAAACAGTATTTTAGGGGAAAGTGAGGCAAACTGGGCACTTTCAGTCAATGACATAAATCAAGGTGTGTCCCATATAATGCACCTGTCAATTCTACATCAAGAAAAAATGGTTGGCTAGCCGCAATCAGTTGAAACTATTTTTTAATCCAGAAAAACAGTATTTTTAGGGGAAAATGAGGCAAAATGGGCATTTCCAGTCAAAGACACAGGTCGAGGTATGCCCCATAGAATGCACCTGTCAATTCTACATCAATAAAAAGTTGGTTGATTAGCCGCAATCAGTTGAAACCATTATTTAATTCAGAAAAACAGTGTTTTTAGGGGGAAATGGGGCAAAATGGACATTTACACTCAATTCCGGTGAATAAAACTATCACCAATCGATTCCTTGACATTTTTCCATTCGGAAAAGTCGGACTTCAAAGATCGCAATCAGCCGCAATAATTAGGTGCCTTTTTGGGTCGGTTTTTCCCCACTGTGCAATGTTTTGGATGAATGGAAATGATAGTTTTCCACAAAAAAATAATTGTCTGAAAATTTCACATTTCTAGGCCTTTCGAAACAAAAGCTATAGCGAATGAAAATTCGGAAAAGGTCAAAAAAGACCCCAAGACCTTACTAAGGTTAAAATAGGCTTCCCCAAGTGATACGAAAGTAGACATACCGTAATATTCATACGAATAGACTTTAAGTAGCTTGGCAGAGAAGGAGGTGTGGTGTGATTTAAGGAATTAATTAATTGCTGCACATGTTTATTTAAATAAATAGTATTTGACCAATAAACGTTTTTGTACAGCTTTGAAGCTGACCGCCCCCAGAAATGTTGGCAAATTATTTTTATCTACATGAGCAAGCAATAAAAAAGGATTGGCGCTATGAACTTTGTGCCCGGTCCGAAAATACTAGTTTTATGAATATTTTTAATTCATACTTCTCAGAACTGATTTTGAAAGTATTCTTAGCATTCATTGCAGGGTTTTCACGATGAATTTTGAGTTTCAACCGATACAAAAATCATTAATTACAAGTTATTTTATGAGGATTTAATCATAAATAATAATCAAAATCATAAAATGACTTGTAATACAGGAAATTTTTTGATTGGTTTTACGTGATAAAACAACAGCGTTGTTTGAGAATTTTGAGTTCGAACCGAAAATACAAATTTGCTGTATTGTTTGTATGTAATGTAATGAAAATTTTGCAGTTTTCAGAGTTCACATTTTTTTAAACTAATCTGTAAAATCATTCACAAGTAGATACACATGATTGTTTCCAAGCTTTCAACAAATTGATTGTCGCAATAAATGTTAAGTTTCAATCAAAAATACACATTTCCTGTATTATACGTGATCTGGTGAAGATTAGATCATCTTTAAATTCAGCATCTCCAGATGTTTCATTTCAACATTTCTTCTCTATTAGTATGTTTGCTAGGCAACTTCGGTAATAAGCCCATAATGTTTTGAGTACATGCTCAGATTTTTTTGCAGTTCTTAAAAATACAGTTTTGGTCAAATTGTAAATATTTTACATTCACCTAGGAGGCTGGTATTGATTCAAACACTGCACAAATCGAATGAAAAATTAGTTATTTTTCTATCGTTATTAACGAGATTTTTAGCTCCATTTAGGCTCCACATTTTGTGAGTCTTGTCGGGAGTGGGATTCGATTCCAGGTTCTCGGCGTGATAGTCAAGCTTTCTTACCATTACACCAGGTCCGCTCCACGACCGAGTTATTGTAATAACCGTTTAGAATGAATGATAGTGGGAGTGCCAAATGAGGCGTGTTAAGGGATAAACAAACTTCATTTTTTTTTTGTATTTTAACATGGCTTTGCAACGCAGCTTGAGTATTTATAACAAGCTTGCTGGAAGGAAATCATTTTAAAATTTGGTTTGAGCAAGTGTCTATTTTCTTCTTAAAACTTGATCGTGAGCTTCACTCAATCGACTACGCTAGAGTTAAAAAAATGCGTTTAAAAAAAAACAACTAAGCGTCTTTAAAGCAAATAGCTGACACCAGAACACTCTGCCCAGAGAAGTCACAAAAAATATTCTGGATCAACCGTAAGTTGCGCCCAAATACCTCCAGCAAGGCCAAGGATATCTGTGCATTTATCAGCTAAGCAATATAAGCTCCAGTAACCAATACTTAAAATTAGAACATGGCAAACACCGGAACAGCAAATCCGGCTCTGGCCATGGTGCTCAACAATTATCATTATAATTTCAATATCGCCTTCAGATTCTTGATAATAGAAAGAATTGCACAGTACTGAAACTATTCAAAGTTGCTCACATTCAGCTTCCGTTTTGTCTGCAACAAAAATGTTCTAGATCATGTCATTATCTGTTACCAGATGGGATAAAGAGTAATCGCCGTGTCTTCTTTGTTGCTTGTTTTGTGCCTCTTTTGTCTGACAATTCTCTTCTCTGGTAAGAACAATCAAAAGATCTATATTCTACAGTGGTTCTTACCAATCCAAAATGCCAAAACATAGAACAGGTAACGAAGCAATTTTGGGTGTAGCTTGAGTTTTGTTTGCAATAAAGTTTTTTTGCGCAATTAATAAATATTAGAATTATCGTGGTGTTTTAAATTTTAGGTAACTGTGGAGGAAAATTCTAGGGGTTGCCATATTTATTCTAGGGGTTGCCATATTTATTCTAGGGGCACCCCTGGAGCCCCTCCTTCTTAGCTACGTCAATGAGGAAGATGCAAGCAAATGTGTACGTTAGTATGGGACAAACATCAAATTCTCCCTCCAGTCGACTTTTTGGATGCCATTTAGGTCCAATATGAACTGTGCAAAATCTCAGCGCAATCGGTGAAACTATAATTTAGCGCAAGCGGTTCAAAGTTTTCATAGGATTTACTATGGGAAAAGTTACACTTTCAGATAAAAAATCCCAGAGCGCGCCCCATGTCTCCTTAATTCAAATCGATCAACGTTTCTTGTAGAAAAATCGTTTATGAAACTTTCCTTCGAAGACCGCAAATTAATTGGAAGCTTGTGGAAAAAGTTATTGATTTATTACCGATTAGTAATCCAACGAACGGCTTTTTGTTTTGTTTTATTAGCAGCACTGTAGCTGTTGCCTTGGCTGCTGCTGTTTCTGGGGGTGGTGATGCCTCCCGCCACCCCATGCAACAACGGCAGCAGCAGTGCTGCTGATAAAACAAAACAAAAAGCCGTTCGTTGGATTACTAATCGGTAATAAATCAATAACTTTTTCCACAAGCTTCCAATCGATTTGCGGTCTTCGAAGGAAAGTTTCATAAACGAGTTTTCTACAAGAAACGTTGATCGATTTGAATTAAGGAGACAAAGGGCGACCTCTGTTTGAAAGTGTAGCTTTTCCCATAGTAAATCCTATGTAAACTTTGCACCGCTTGCGCTAAATTATCGTTTCACCGATTGCACTGAAATTTTGTACAGTCCATATGGGACCTAAATGGCATCTGAAAAGTCGACGATTTATTTTTTCCACACAAGCGTGTCCCATACTAGTGTACGTGGATTGTCTGCATACGAAACATCGCGATTCACAACCCCAGAAAAAGATTTCTTCTTTGCACTGTGATGGCGTATTATGATCTGGTGGGCAAAAATATTATTTGAAATACTTTGGTCGTTATTCTCCACCGACACTCATCTCATTGAAGCTTTCTGCTTAATCGTACTTTGAACACATGGTTCGATTTGGATTGCGAAGAATGTGACAGACTTTTTGAATAAACTCCTACAGTCAAATCATAATTTGTGACCTTCCTATGTACTATAGTGTCACGTAGAAGGTGTGCCGGTTATGCCCGAAATAGACGTGGACTAGACCGAAGCAGAATTCGAGGGGCAGTTATTCAATCTTATTACTTTAAGGAAATTGTAGCTCTTTCACAATATTTTTTAACATGATATGGAAGCTAAATTACACTAGTTTACAAAATAAAACGAAAGTCGTGAACTTCTGCCAACGACCAAAATTTTTTAAGCATAATTTAGCGCTGATTTTGAAATCGTGCTTCAAAAAATTTAAAGTAAAACAGTTTTTGAGTTTTAGCTCAATGTCGAGTTTTACAACTTTTTAAAATATGAAATTTAATAAAATTCAAATATCTTGCGTTTTGTTCAACCAATTTTAAATCTTTTTCCATAAATTAAAAGCTGAATATACTACCATTCGATCATCTGAATACAGTTCTTGCGTCAGATTGATAAAATTCAAAATATTGGCGAGTTTTGGGGACGATCTCCTTAAATTTTAGCAAAATTTCCAAAAATATATGAAGAAATGTATTTTTTTCAATAAGAAAAAAATAAATTAAAAATTCTTTCTCAACGTTTATTTGACATGTCATATGTAGCCGAGTTACAGTAAAAAATTCAGCTCCATCGGAGCATTGATTACGTGGAATGAGATGTGTGAAGTGAGCGACTTTGCTTAAAAATAGAGCAAAAATCGATTTCAAATCATCAACCTTGTATGGAAAGTCGAAAAAATTTTCGCTCTACTGTATTTTTTTTTCCTTCGCGTTTTCGAACTCAGGGCATGATTCTACACCAAAAACAATCATCAGCTTACCGAGTTCAAAAATGCTGTAAACTAGTGTTATAAATTAGAAATTGATATAAAATTGGCCATGAGGCATTAGGCGAGGTGCAAAAATGAACTCGATCATTATTGGTCTGTGCTTAGCTTAAACATTTTTCGTTCACTATTTTCTGTTCATCACCAGCAAAGAATCTTTCCAGGAGTTAATTCCCGAAAAACTTTCGAAACGTGAGTTTAAATTGGAGTAAGTAAAGCCGTTGAACCAGCAGCAGACCTAAAATCCGGCAATTGTTCTCAATTGTTGTTACTGTCTTGGCATAGGGAACCAACTGACGAAGTTAGGGATAAAATTTCTTGATGTGTAAATAGTGATGTCCAAACAATTTTCAGTGGACATCAAATGTCGATAAGACCTCCTTTAAACTTAAATCGATAAATATTTGTTGAGCATCTTACCCCGTATCTTCCTATCCTCAGTGGCTGATTTTGACATTTTGCCTCATCGTTTCGCAATTTCCGTTCGCGCTTTTGCTTTCGCAGTCTTCTCAACCCCCAGCCCCAGTACCTAACCCCGTCCCGAAAAGTTAGCGAAAATTCGGGAAGACGCACGTGGTTTTCCCTCTGAGGAAAGGGCAACTCGCTATTGTTTCGATCCGTCGAAAACAGTAGCTGTCGAGCCCGGTTTGGGAGGAAAGGGGAGATGGGCCATGTCAGACTATGCCACTGGCAACCGGTGACAGGCTTTTCCCGAGTTGTGTCGCATTGATGTCATCGCGTCGGTTGTCGTCGATTGACATTTTTCGCTATTGCGGCGGGGCGGGACAAGGAGTGACTCGCGAAAAAAAAAAGTGGGTTTATGGGCGATATACGGTTGCTTTGATAGGAGTCGACGACGGAGCCAAGACTCAAATGTGCGGAAGATGAAGGAACTGTGTCATAAGAGTTGATTTTATGTGAAGTCTGATATTGTTATCTATGCGTAGATCTTGAATGACAGTTACGAACCTGACGAAGAATTGTTCCTTGGGAGTTCTCTGACAATCATAAGTAGGGCTGCTTTTATTTTTTTTCTCTAGTATTTTTGCCTTTCTCGTACACTAAGTGTACTGGAAAGGCTATATGTTCACTCCAAAAATGACTTTTTGATAGAAGGCCCGGAGGGTCGAGTCACATATACCAATCAACTCAGCTCGACGAATTGAGGTGATGTCTGTGTGTATGTATGTGTGTGTGTATGTGTGTATGTGTGTATGTGTGTGTACAAAAAAATCACATCACTTTTTGGCAGTAAACCTCAACCGATTTTAATGACCAAAGGTTCATTCGACGCGGAATCTGGTCCCATTGTTTCCTATTGAAAATGGTTCGGATCGGTCCAGCCGTTCCGGAGTTATGGCCATTTAGGTGTTCCGGACCGGTACCCCAGGAAGGGGCCAGATATGAAAATGCTACAACCCTATGCATGCGACACATAAAACCGCGGCATTTTCCATAACCTGATGAACGGTATGCAGGAAAATAGTCTCAGACCATATCTGAACCGGTAGTGTTCCAGAACCGGTTCCGGGTGCCCCGCCGGAAGTAGCCAAATAAAAAAGTGAACCAAATCCATGCATGCGACACATCAAATAGCGGCTTTTTCGATAACCTGATAACCGGTTAGCAAGAAAATAGGCTCACACCACATTAGAAACTACAGGTAGTGTTCCGGAACCGGTTCCGAGTGTCGCGCCGGAATTGGCCAAATACAAAAGTGAACCAAACCCATGCATGCGACACACCAAACTGCGGCTTTTCTGATAACCTGATGAACGGTAAGCAGGAAAAGAGTCTTGGACCATATCTGAACCGGTGGTGTTCCGGAACCGATTCCGAGTGTCCCGCCGGAAGTGGCCAAATACATAAGTGAACCAAAATAATGCATGCAACACATCAAATTGCGGCTTTTTCGCAAACCCGATGAACGATTAGCAAGAAAATAGAACCAGACTACATTAGAAACTACCGGTAGTGTTCCGGAATCGGTTCCAGTTGTCCCGCCGGAAGTGGTCAAATGTAAAAGAGAACCAAACCCACGCATGTGACACATCAAATCGCAGCTTTTTAGGTAATCTGATGAACGGTTAACAAAAAAACTCAGACCACATTAGGGAAAACCAGTAGTGTTCCAGAACTGATTCCGGGTGTCCCGCCGGAAGTGGATAAATATGGAAGGAAACCAAACACATGCGTGCGGCTCATTAAATATCGGCTTTTTCGATAACTTGAAGAACGATCAGCAAGAAAATAGTCTCAGATCACATTAAAGACTACCGGTAGTGTTCCAGAACCGATTCCGGGTGTCCTGCTGGAATTGGTAAAATGTAAAAATGATCCAAACCCATGCAGGTGACACATCATTTCGTGGCTTTCTAGGAAATCGGGTGAACAGTTAGAGGAAACTAGTTTCATGCCATATTTGGGACAATTGGTACTGTCCTGGTTCCAGATGTCCCGCCGTAAGTGGTAAAATGTGAAATTGAACCAAACTCATGCATTCGGTGCATCAAATCACGGCCTTTTCGATTACCTGATGAACGGTTAGTAAGAAAATAGGCACAGACTACATAAGTTACTACCGGTAGTGTTTGTGGTTCCGGGTGTCCCGCCGGAAGAGGCCATATACAAAAGTTAACCAAACTAATGCATGCCACACGTCAAATCGCGGCTTTTTTGATAACCTGATTACCGATTAGCAAGAAAATAGGCTCAAACCACATTAGAGACTACCAGCAGTATTACAGAACCAACTTTGGGTGCTTTGCCGAAACTACGAAAGTGAGCAAAATCATAGCAAGCGATAGATTTGTGTAATTGTTCTCTTCATCATGACAAAACTAAAGTGATCTCAGAACTCATCAAATCACACCATTTCAGATTCCTACTCATCCTTACAGTCAACGTTGTATGGGAAAATTAAAATTTAATCGCAACAACCCTGAACATTTTTTTTCAATCCCCTTTTGCGTCTAAAGTTACTACACAAAATTCTGATGTGACTGGTTGCGCCCTCGCGCTCTGTAATGTGGTTGAAATTTTATTGGGATTTAATTTGGGATATTTCAATTGCTTGCATTTTTTTTTGTTCAATTTTTCATGGATCTTGTAATCAGCGATAATAAAATATAGCCTGAAATGTACAGAAAAAACTTTGTCGACGACCCCAAAGTGATCTGTGGTTGTGAAAAAGGTTATATCTTAGCTTGTAATCATCGTCTTCATATTGATGGGCCTCCAATGACAGTGAAGGTGGTCAAGCAGTCAACTGAGAGCTCTGATATTTTTAAGCTCTACCTATACGTTGAACATAACGTCGGAATATGCGTCATCAATAAGTTTATCTATTCGATAATGGCTTTGATAAAATTCTTGCTTTTCTCAATAAAGTATTCTCAGGATTCAGGAACACTTCGGCTTACGTCGACATCATGAGTACATATTCGACGAGAAAGGCGCTATCACCACTAGGTGGATTAATCATGTTTTTTTCTAGAAAATATTGAAAGAACCTTTTAACAACTATGTATTAAGATTTCGATTTCATTAGATTAGATCGTTCAAAAACCACGTAGAATGGGGGGGGGTACCCAAAGTCTTCGCTCCATGTACATTTTCAAACTTTTGTATGAAGAAAAGTCCACAAGTTTATAGGGGGTCCAGATAGTCAAATTTCGCTCTACGTGGTTTATAGATGGACCCTTAGAAGTTTTTCGAGAGTCTCCTACCTTTTTAAAGATTGTTACCACAAAATCCAAAATTCTGTCGAAAACTATACTTAAGATTCTGTTTGGAAGCATTTCAATAATTTCGGTAAGAAATGAGCATGAGCATGAGCATAGATGACCGCACAATTCGTAGTTGCTACTCCGTGATTGACCAGAGCAATCGAAATTGCACAAGCAACCAATGAATAGGGCTTGGGATTAGCTTACTATTCTCAATGTACACAGTTTGAGAGCTCTAGACTTTAGTAAGGTCAATAACGGCGCCGGCCACGTCCTTACGGTCATCGAGGGAGGGAGGGAATGTTAGTAAGACAAACGTTGTTAAAAAGACCGCGAATCGCTGCATCTCCACGTTTGTCTCAAGAAGGAATTTTTTGTTAGTAGGGTAAGGTACATTGTCAGTCTTGGAGTCACCTATGGTTGGTGATATGATTTGACAATGAATCAATAAACACTTTCGCGCACAATCGATCACTTTTCTATAAGAAACATATCTAATAAAAGAAATCCTGTCGCGCGTCTCCACCCCATCAGGGAGCAGAAACTTTAGGCCCATTCCACACAGGAATAAACTGAACGCAACAGAGGACATCAATAAACCAAACCATATGCATTCACAACATGGAACAACACAATACTAAACACTAAACACCCGCACATCTATTTTTTTCGTTTTCGCACTAGACAATGATTTCGGTAAGAAATCCACCAGGAAAACTTACAAAAAGTTACCTACATTTTTGCATGAATACTATGGAGAATGCCCAGCTAATTTAATCTCTCGGGATCCAACTAAATTTTCTCCAAATATACTTGTAAAATATCCCTAGGACTATTATTCATTGCACCAAGAAAAATTTTGACAGATCTCAGGTTATTTTGACAGACAAGGGATCGCAGCAGGACGTGAGCGCGCGCGGGTGTGCAAATTTTTCTCGTTGTCTTTTTTTTTGTGTTCGTGAGTTTAAATTTAAATGGTTCCCCTATCGATGCGTTCGTCGGATTCGTGATTCAGCGCAACGCCAGCAAATTCTTCAGTTTAAAAGTGTTTATAAAGTGATAAAAAGCGAAGAATATTATTAGGTACATTCCGGTTGATGGTGGCCCAAATTGTTTAGCATAAGTTCCTTTTTTCGTGATTCCAAACAGTGATTGGCTTGTGCTACGGCCAGTAGTCGGAGTGAATATAGCGGAAGAAGTGTACTGAAGTCTTCAGCTGCTTGCATTAGCCAGTTTTAGGAATGTTGAGGTTTCCAATAGTGTATTTTACAGTACCGCTGATGGTTCGACTCATGGTGCTCAGCCACACGGATAGTTTTTCGTATCACTAAAAAAAAGTATGCGTTTGAAAAGGAAGAGTGATCTCAAATCTCTTGAAACGTGATAGCCCAGTCATTGGCGTAGACATCTTAATGGTGATGGCAGCGGATCCTGGATGGTTCTCGGTGAGATTGTTCTGATTATTTTTGATTACACTGCTCGACAAAATTTTACAAAATTTGGTGTTATTGGATGAGAAAAAAAAAATAACAGGGGTTTGGGACCATAGAAGTTTCATAGTGAAAGAATTTTTGAAAAATATTGGACCGGGCCTTCACAGTTCAAAACCGAAGTTTGTATGGAGAACTTGGGGTGTTCAATTGATATGTGCATTACAACGTGCCTTGCATATTTTTAAGCGTTTTCGTTATTTGGGTTAGTTCCGTTATTGTCTAACGCCTAAATATATGCACAGCGCGTTCTAATGCACATATCAATTGAACACCCCAAGTTCTCCATACAAACTTCGGTTTTGAACTGTGAAGGCCCGGTTCAATATTTTTCAAAAATTCTTTCACTATGACACTTCTAGGGTCCCAAATCCCTGTTATTTTTTTTTCTCATCCCATAACAAAATTTAGTGTTGAACGGTGTTATTTTCATTACAACACAATGAGATGAATACGTTCGTGTTTTATCCCACATAGGTATCAAACTTATTTCATTAAATACGCGCGAGTTTCAAAAATGTATTTTTTGATACAGGAAGTGCATCCTTGAAATGGATCTCCAGGACTAAATTTGTTTGCATCTGTAGATTAAAATGCATGTGAAAATAGATGCAAACAAGTTTCTGGCATAAAAGCACTGCCGGCCAGTGGGCGATGGATTGTACATACATACATACATACATACATACATACATACATACATACATACATACATACATACATACATACATACATACATACATACATACATTCATACATACATACATACATACATACATCTCAGGCTATGTTGAAAGACTTCACATGAGCTAAAAAGGGACAAAAAACAAGGCCGTCTTTGTCTTACTCATGCAGAGCTGTCAGAGTGACATGAGAATGGTCAAATCGTTTAATAAAGAATTTTCCGAAATTCATCACGCTTAATTTTCGATTTCCCCTACGGGTTTCTTGCAGGATCCAAGGGTAAAGGAGGACCCATATAGCCGATGTGGTAAGCGTACCATGCATGACCATGCTGAGGGTGACAGGTTCGATTCCCGGACGACTTAGGATCTTTTTGTAATGGAAATTTATTTGACCTTCCTTGGGCATAGAGTATCTTCGTGCCTGCCACACGATATACACAAAAAAACTAAAATTAACTACTGACTCTTCCAGAAACAGACCATTTTATCATATGACAATTTCACGTTATGGAAAACCAATCTTGACGAAAAAACAGTAACAAATCGGTAACTTAAAGTTAAATTTTAACAATGTAACATTATTTTTAAAATTGGTCATTAAACTATTATAGAACCCATGAAAAAGATCCCAAACGGATCGAAACGTCGGGAAAGATTTAAACAACTCGTTTTTAATTCCCACCAAGACTGCTAAGCCATCTCCCAAAGTTCCACATGCAAAATGGTCATTGGCAGAAGAAGCTCAAAAGAAATTCAGAAATTGTACAGCTCTCCTTCCTCAGCGTACTGCAACATTTTATTCAAGTACACTAGAACCTCTTTTTATGCATGTTATTTTTATGCACATTTAATTTATGCACCTTGTTTATGCCCTGCATAAAAAGAGGGAAAGCTACTCAGAACCAATATTGTGCATAAGAATGTTTAATAATGATAGGAACTATTGCAACGGCGGCCAAAGGGTGTTTACAGAGGAGAGCAAAGGAAGGTTACAGGTTCGTTTTTGGGTGTTTCCAAAGATCTCATGTGCGTTACATGAGGATCGAGTTGGTGTTAAGGGGGTTTCGGAGTCATTTCAGAGCATTTTAGGCCAGTTTCAGAGGCGTTTTTAGGGGTTTTGGTTTAGGAGGATTTTTTGAGGCACTTCAAGATGTTTCAGACCATTTTCAGCGTGATTCAGAGGCGTTACGCAAGCGTTACGGAGGAGTTTTCGGGGTGTTCGGAGATTCTCAGGTGCGTTACATGGGGTCGAGCGGGTTTAAGGGGGATTTTGGAGCCATTTCAAGACGTTTCAGAGCATTTTCGGCGGGATGCAGAGGCGTTACTTAAGCCTTACGAGGAGTTTTCGTGGGGTTCGAAACCCCTCAGGTGCGTTACATGGGGTCCAAGGGGGTTTAAGGGGGATTTTGGAGGCATTTCAAGACGTTTCAGAGCATTTTCGGCGAGATTCAGAGGCGTTATTTAAGCGTTACGAAGGTGTTTTCTTGGGGTTTGGGGCCTCTCAGGTGCGTTACATGGGGTCCGAGGGGGGTTAAGGAGGATTTTGGAGGCATTTCAAGACGCTTCAGAGCATTTTCGGCTGGATTCAGATGCGTTACTTAAGCGTTACGGAGGAGTTTTCTTGAGGTTTGGGGCCTCTCAGGTGCGTTACATGGGGTCTGAGGGGGTTTAAGGGGGATTTTGAAGGCATTTCAGGACGTTTCAGAGCTTGTTCTGCGGAATTAGGTGGCGTTATGAATGCGCTACGGAGGAGCTTTCGGGGTGTTCGGAGCTTCTCAGGTGCGTTACATGGGGTCTGAGGGGGTTTAAGGGGGATTTTGGAAGCATTTCAAGACGTTTCAGAGCATTTTTGGCGGGATGCAGAGGCGTTACTTAAGCGTTACGAAGAGTTTTCGTGGGGTTCGAAGCCCCTGCGTTACATGGAGTTCGAGGGGGTTTAAGGGGGATTTTGGAGACATTTCAGAATGTTTCAGCCCATTTTCGGCGTAATTAGGAGGCGTTACGAAAGCGTTACGGAGGAGTTTTGGGGGGTTTGGGGTTTGGGGCCTCTTAGGTGCGTTACATGGGATCCGAGAGGGTTTTAGGGGATATTTGAGGCATTTCAGGACGGAGTGAAAAACCTTAAAACGCCCCTCAAACATCTTACAACGCCCTTTAAAGGCTCCTGAGATCCCTTAAATTTCCCCTTAAGCCCCTTGGAACGCCCCTTAAAACCCACTTAATACTATTGAAATACCCCAGAATTCCTCGTAATCCCATGAAAACACCAAAAAAATCTTGTCAGAACACCCTTAAAAGGCTCCTCAAATCCCTCCGAAACAACCCCTTTAAACGCCCCTGAATCCCCTTGGAACCCCCTTTTTGGGCTCTATGGGAACTTTCTGAAAACCCCTTTGCCCCACCTCAACTGCCCAGGAGCAAGACCTGTTCTCGCGAACTAGATTCTCTAATTAAAGCCCGAACTTAATTTATGCATAAATTTCCCTCTTTTTATGCCTTTTTTAATTTATGCACATTTTTAATTAATGCAGTCCCAGCTATGTGCATAAAAAGAGGTTCCAGTGTTCCAGCCTACTATCGATTTTTTCGAATAATAGTAACATTGATTGTTTACAGTCAGTTTCGAGAATAATTCTCAATACTGAATCATAGTACTACAAGTATCATACAGCCATTCCATAGAAAAACGGTATATTTAGTGCATCTCCGCTTTTCGTGAAACTTGGTGGGTTTGTAGTTCATCGAAAATAATTAGACCCGTATTTTTTATTTCGTCCAATGAAAATGACCAATGTTCTGATAGGGTGGTCCTAAAAAACAAGGTCTTTAAAAACTAAAAAAATCCAAAAAATCATACCTTTTGAACCAGTTGACCGATTTAAAACTTCATTTTCTTGTTTGAAAGCTATTGAATTGTAGTTTTAACCCTTATGTGGCTGACAGGGTATATGCATTTATTTCAATTTGTTCCGGGTCATTTGGCCGAACGCCATTTGGCCGAATGCCATTTGGCCGAACGCCATTTGGCCGAAAGGGTCATTTGGCCGAATGCCATTTGGCCGAATGCCGTTTGGCCGAAAAATAAATGATGATGTCAAGTGACCATACCACTGTTTCCCGTCTCAGTATAACTCGAAAGAACAGCCTATGATTCAAAGAATATATTGGCAGTTTCAACGCCAACCAATCCCCGAATATTAAAACTAGAAAGAATATCCTATGATTAAAAGAAGGAAATACTTCTTATAATCATATTGGCAATTAGAATGTCAAAAACTTCCTCTGAATTCTTTTGATCATGATTCGGCCAAACGGCATTCAGCCAAACGACCCTTTCGGCCAGATGGCATTCGGCCAAATGGCGTTCGGCCAAACGGCATTCGGCCAAACGGCCGGACACCATTTCAATTCTTTCGCGTTTTCATGGTCTCGGGACCAAATTTATCATAAAATTCAGGAAATTTGGCGTAGCATATCAAACAATCAGAGATGTATAATATGTTTTTTTTTTAGTTTTCGAGATATGATTTTTTTAATAGAGTCATTTATTTTAATACTAGCTGCTCTAAAATTGCCTGATACACCCAAACCTTCATTTAGGTAATGAGTCGGGACTGCCCAAATAGAATGTTTACCTTAATTGATTCATAACCTAAATGGATTTCAAGGTTGCAAAAAAGTTGGAGAAGGGCAAGTAGCTGGCAGATGCAAAGAGATGTGCAGAGGGTTTTAAGGGAGGGGGAGCAGTGGCGTTTCTGGGCGTTTCAGAAGGTTCCAGAGGGCTTTAGGGGGGTTTCATAGGCTCTCATGTGAATTTCACGGCGTTTTCAGAGGCGTTTCAAGATGTTTCAATGCGTTTCGAGGAATTTCAGGAGGTTTCAGAGGCGTTTTAGGGGGTTTTATAGAGGGATTTCAGAGACGTTTTTAAGCGTTTCAATGCGTTTTAGGACGTTTGACAGGTGTTTTAGGGAGCTTCGGTGGTTATTATGGTTTCAAAGGCGTTCCAAAGTGTTTCAAGGCATTTCTAGTCGTTTTAGGAGGCATCAGAAGGATTCGGAGGTTTCATGGGGGCTTTAGAGGCGTTTCAATGCATTTCGGGGCACTTCAGGACGTTTCAGGAGGTTTCAGGGGAGTTTAAGGGGATTTCAAAGGCTCTGAGGTAAATTTCGCGGAGGTTTCATGTAGGTTATCGGGGGGGGGGGGGGGGTGTGTGGATTGAGGGGCTTCAGGGCGCTTCAGGGCGTTTCAACACGTTTCAAGGCGTTTCAGAAGGGTTTTAGAGAGCTTAAGAGGCTCTCAGGTGAATAACCATATTCATTGGGGTGGGGTTTGAGAGGCGTTTCAAAGTGTTTCAGGGCGTTTCAGAAGATTTCAAGGGGGTTTCAAGGGGCTTCAGAGACTCGCAGGTGGATTTCAATACCTTAGAACAGTGGTGCTCAGGCTGGAGGATACCGCGGGCCAAATTTGCAATTTGGGATCGACCTGCGGGCCGCATAAAACATCGATGCACAAAAACAACAAAAACAACAATTCTAACACATATTTATTATTAATCTGAACTGTTCAGAACTTGTGTAATGGTCAAACTTTATAATCTTCGTGGAGTTCAATTTAGATTCATAAGTTTGGTTGACAAAAACGTTTGAGCTTCAAAATGAAATTCAAACAAACAATTTAGAAGTTTCCCCTAGATTTGCCTTGAAGCCACTTCAAGAACTTGAAGCAGCTTTTACAAGAATTTCTTTTGAATCGCTCCAAAAAGGTTTGCTGGATTTTCTCCTGAAATTTTTTGTGGAGTTGCTGCAGAAGATTTTCGAGAAATTTCTTGAAGTTTGGAATACCTCCAAGAACTCCTCTTAGATTTGCCTTTGGAACTGACATGAAGTTACTTCAGGAATTCCTCATTAATCGTTTCCAAGAATTTCTCCTAGAATAGCTTCCGGATTTTTCCGAAAATTTTCCAGGAGTTTCTTGCAGATTTTAGTAAACTCTTTCCATAAGTCTCTTCTAAAGTTGATGAAATACTTCATCATTAAATTTCTTCAAAAATTAGTTTTTTAACAATTGTTTCCGGAAGTTTATCTCCTAAAGTTGTTATCTTCTAAAGTTGCTACATAAGTTGCTTCAAATTTATTGTTCAAATTTTCCTCGGGCGATCTAGGCATCTTTTGTGTCTTGATGCAGTTCATCCTGGAATCTTATTTGTAGTTAATCCTGAAAATTCTCTTTTTGTTGCTCGAGGAATTTATTCTAAAGTTGTTTAAGAAATTTCTGTTAGAGTGGCACCAGAACATTTTTCTAGGAGATGCTCCTATAATTTCCATGCAGTATCGCCACAACTCTCTCATTGAGTTTCTTCAGGTTTATTTTCTCCATTTCTCCATATATTTCGCTTAAAGTTGCTTAAAATTTTTCTCCAATAATGTATCCAAAAGTTTCTCCCAAAGGGCACAGGAAACGCTTTATGAATCTCGCCTGAGATTTTTTTTTCTTTAAGTTCGTTCAGGAGTTTCGCTTGGACATTTCAAATTGGATTCGTAAGTTTTGTTTCGAAAAACGTGTGAGTCTTATAATAGAAATTTTAACAAACAGTGAAAATTAAACAATATTGGCAACCAAGTTGAGTTTGGTTGAGAATGTTGTCAAAAACTTCGTGCTTTGTGTTTTTATATTCTTCGAGTAGGCCAAATGTGAAATATTTACTCAGTGTTGCATTGACTGCGCCTAAAACTGCAACAAATTTTTAAATGATTCAAGATTACATTTTCAACAAGCTTTCATTTGATTCGTACCACTTATAAATTACTATAAGCTGGCTTCGTGACTTAGCTGAAATGCCGAAATACTTCGGAGTTGCGATTTCGAATCTTACCAGAACGGATTGTTCTTTTTGTTTATTTATCATTTAATTTGTGTTCAACACTGTGAAAATTGATCTGCATTTTTTTGTTTGATTTCTTAATAAATTTAAAGAGTTTTTTTTTCAAATAATCGTTCAAAAATTTTGATTCGTCTTAAAGTACTCCGCGGGCCGCATCTTAAGGCTTGGAGGGCCGCATGCGGCCCGCGGGCCGCAGGATGAGCACCACTGCCTTAGAAGTAGATCTGATGACCTATATTCCATAGAGTTCTTGAAGATCCTGAATCAGACAATGTACTACTTACCACTTGACATCAAATAGTTGTACGAGGATGTGTAAGCATAAATTTAATTTCTATTGCTCCGAAAGATCACTGATTTACAGGGTAACAAAATTTAACTTTTGGTCTGTCTTTAAGCATTTTATGTTAGTATATAACTTGCCTGCAATTTTTGGACGGTGACTTGTATGGGAAATATCGTACCTAACATAAATCGCCCAAAACTATCAAATTCAATTTGTTAAAACGAAATATTTTGCATGAGTCGTTAATTTAGATGTTAATTGACCCATTTACCTTTTGATTGCTTAAAAAAAATATTTCCATGCTTAACGACTGGCAGTCAAAAAAGTCCAAAATCGCATATTTTGCCCTATAAATTGAGGTGTAGCTCAAAATTGTGACGTGCTGCAGCAAATCTGAGCCCGGATTCGGATTCAGCGGCTCAAAGTCTGTCAGAGACACATAAGTTTGCTCTTGAGACAAAAAAAAAATGTTGCGCTGTGTTACGCTTGTAGATCCGACCTATAACCTTGGTAGTTCTCGGATACTTCTATACAATCATAGAACCCACCACTTGATAGAACATAGTTACTTGATGATGTGTGAATATGAATCTCATTCATAATTTATTTAGATACAACTAGTGACTCTCGTAGATACGAAGATCTTTACTCAAGGGAGTTCTTGGAGATCCTCAAACAGAAAATAAACTCACAACTTGGATTGTGCAAGCATGAAGTTTATTCATATAGCTCCAATAGATCATTGATTACGTTAGTAGTTAAGATGGCCTAAACTCCAGAAAGCTTGTCACCTGCTAAATGGTAGCATGCGACAGAGTCTTTTACCCGATTACCATGGAATGGAGATCAACCCACCAGAATGAAAATAAATGTTGAGGTTCTCAAATCTGTAAACCATTACACCCCACAACAGAACCACAGAACCCATCTTCAAAACGCAAATGGATCCTCTCCGTAGACGGGCCGATCTCCAAATAGCTACCTAGCGTACAACTCACCAGTACAAATAGCACCAAATAGGATGATCGGGAAATATAGAATTGTACCACTCACTTGCCGAATAGTTTGCCGAATCAGGCAGTGGTGAATAAACCCAATGAGAGTTGTGGTAAGACCTGTACATCTCTGAGCCATCTGAACAGTTCCGTATGATCTAGCCTACGAGTAACAAGTAGTAGTGCGTGATAAGGTCGGACAAGTGATAATTATATTTGCCAAAACGAGTGCATGCTGTCCGGAAATACATTATCGTTTTTTTTTTCGAATCTACGGGGCTTAATGTGATGATGGAGTAGAAAATTCAAGTGCTAATGAGATCGGTGAGCAGGTTCAGTACTGGTGTTCTATGTGCGCGGGTCTAAGTGTTTTTCGATCCCACCGCAGGCCTATTGATTGACGCCAACGAACGTGTCGTGGAAGATGTAGTGACCATCACGGCCATGGTCGCGACGCAGTGGAACCCTTGTCCGGCGCTTCTGACTGGGTCCTGCCATCCGGATGGCTGGTGACGTCGCCGATGGATACACTCCCACACGTTTGCACACTTACAACATTTAGATAAGTACAAAAACCTTTAGATTTAAGCTACGTTGGGGTGGGTTACGCATGTTAAATTTCAGTATTTCTTTTTATCTCTGGTGATATCGCGGACTAGAGTCGTTTAAGTGAATTTTGATGCTAAGCCGCGGACCTGTTCAGCTGTCTGTAAGCACGCCAGCGCTTTTGCATGTGTTCTAGCTAATTCTTAATTAAATTTTGTCTCATTCCAGTGGGAAGAAATCCCCTTGTGACAAGTTCTCGGATACTCTTAAACTTTTGAAGCCTTAAACACGCCGTAAACGCCCCTTAACTCTTAACTTTGCTTTTTTTTTCCCGTATACCAGCTTAATCCCTTATCTCTAGTACTCCAAATGCTCTAAACCTAATCGAATTCTATTTAGGTAACGTTACCTTTATGGAGGGTCCTAAATGGATTTCACATAAATGGATTCTATCTAAATGGAGGTTTTGCTCCATTTAGGTAATGAGTCAGGACTGCCTAAAAATATTTTTTACCTAAATGGATTCAGTTTATTACCTAAATGAAATTCAAGGTTGCAAAGAAGTTTAAGATGGGCGAGTGGCCTGGAGATTTAAAGGCGGTCATGCGGTGTTTTGAAGGGCTACCATGGGAGATTCAGGAGAGGTGGGAGGGAGGAAGTGGTTGTCAGAGGCTTTGCATGGGAGCATCAACAGGGAATTTCGGAGGGTCTCAGTTGCGTTACATGAGGTCCGAGGGAGTTTTAAGGGGATTTTGAAGGCATTTCAGGAGGATTCAGAAGATTTTTGGCGGGTTTCAGAGGCGTTACGCAGGCGTTTTTGGAGGGTTCGGAGGGTCTCAGGTGCGTTACATGGGGTCCGAGGGGGTTTTAGGGGGATTTCAGGAAGTTTCAGAGGTTTTTGACGAGTTTCAAAGGCGTCAGGTACGCAGACGTTTTCGGGGGTTTCAGAGGGTCTCAGGGGCGTTACAGGGGTTTTTGAGAGGGTTTAACTCTTTGGAGCCGGGTTGTTTTGCCTTCGCTGCCGCAACCTCGCTGGCCCCGAACACGTTTATTTTGCTCGGTTTCATTGCCGGGGTCATATTGACCCCTCCGGCTTCAAGAGTTTAAGGGGCCTACATTCTGAAAATACATTTTGGATCACTACTCTTAAGTAAGCTTCAGGGAGATTTCAGCGGTGCTTTGAAGCATTTTATAAACGTTTCTGGCGGTTTCAGAAGGGATTCAAGCCATTCCAGACTGGTTACGCTTGTAGATCCAATGACCTATAATCAAGGGAGCTTTTGGAGATTCTTAAACAAACATTGAACGTACCACTTGTCAGCCAGCACATAGTTGCATGAGGCTGTGCAAGCATGACTTTTATTTATTTTATTTTTATTTATTTCAAGTCATAGTACATAGTACAGTTGGTAATTAAGTATGATCCCTATTGAACTATTGTTCTTTGAAAGGGTCATCAGATCTTATTGAACTAGCTTAGTAAATTATTCATTACAATTAAAAAAGAAAGATAATGAAATAACAATGATTATAACTAGAAAAAAAAAATTGTTCACAGGAACTCAACGAACAATGAAGGATTCAATATTACTTTTTATATGAGCTATAAAACGACGTTTAAACTGAGCTATGGATTGAGCGTTCTTGATGTCCTCTGGCAGTCGATTAAATGTGTCTGGTCCTATATTCTGGAATCGTTTCCTTCCTACCTCAGATCTGAAACCAGGTCTCTGCAAGAGATGAGCGTACCGCGTGCGATAGTGATGGGATGCGGAGTTGAACGACCAATTGTGGTGCATGTTGAGGCTATTCGTGGTTTTGTACATGATCATACAGACTCTGAGAGTGTAGAGTCCTTGAATTGGTAGAATATTATGTTCTGTCGTACTGTACAGATCGTTCGTTGGATGTAGGAAAGGTAGCTTGAATATTGCTTTTATACATCGGTTTTGCTGAATTTGGATGTCCTTGAGATAGGTGTTATAAGACGATCCCCAAGCAGAGATACCGTACTGGTACCGGCTATGGATGTACGCGAAATACACTTTGAGCAGTACATGTTGAGGCACATATCTCGCGAGTTTACGCAGAATCCCACACAGAGATGCACAGTTTGCAACAGTTTTCCGTATATGAACGTCCCATCGTAGTTGATCATCTATGTGAACACCTAAGTATTTGTAGTACGACACCCTTTCGAGAATCTCTCCTTTGATAGTCAGAGTAGGAAACAATGAAGTTTCATCCTCTTTGGCACCAAAAACCATCAATTTTGTTTTGCTCAGGTTCAGCGCAAGAAGGTTATTCTCTAGGTAAGCTGTAACAAGATGTAGATCGTTGCACATATGTTGATACAGTTCAGCCACAGAGTTGGTTTCGTACGTAAGCGCTGTATCGTCTGCAAATAATCTAGGTTGTCCTTCCAACGGGAGCTTTGCAATATCGTTTACATAAAGCAAAAACAGCAAAGGACCGATGTTGCTTCCTTGAGGAACGCCACAACTAACGCTTCGATACTCACTACAAATCCCGTCAACCATAACCTTCTGATATCGACCGGTGAGATAGCTATTAATGAGATCATTCGTAATACCACGGATTCCATAGGCGTCGAGTTTCTTCAGAAGTATCGAATGATTAATGGTGTCAAACGCCTTAGACAGATCCAAAAACACTGCTCCGGCTACCTTCCTTCGATCTACAGATCGAGCGATGTCGTCCACCAACTCTAAAATAGCTACATCGGTCGTAGATCCTTGTCTGAACCCGAATTGTCTTTCATAAAGCAGGCCTGTAGTCTCTAGGAAACAGTGCAAACGTGTCGACAAAAGTTTTTCAAATACTTTGTTGATAGTTGGTAGGACGGAAATGGGTCTATAGTTGGTTGGATTTGTTGGATCGCCGCTTTTGAAGACTGGATACACGAGGGCCTTTTTCAAACAGTCGGGATACGCTCCAGATGACAAACTATCATTGAAGCAGTTGCAGATAATACCAGATAAAACTGCGCTGTACTGCTTAAGTGCTGATACAGGGAAGCTGTCTACTCCTGTTGCTTTAGAGCTGTCTAATGTTCCTATGATGTTGATCACTTCTGATTGTGTAGCAGGTCTGAAGAATATAGATCTATCAGATAACTCCACGGTATTGAACCTGTTGATATTGCCATCCGATTGCAAACAACTAGCAACGTTTTCTCCCACAGATGTAAAGAAGCTGTTGAATACATCACCTACTTCACCGGGCTCAGTAACAAGGTGACCATCTACGATGAGTTTGTGTTGCTTGTGTTCGCCGATTTTGTTTCCAAGTGCGTCGTTGACTCGGGTCCAGAATACTTTGGGATTACTCGTAGAGAAGAATCGTTGGTAGTATCTAGATTTTGCACGCCTTTTAGCTTCAGCCAACTTGTTATTGGCATGTTTTAGGAGATCCTTCACATGTTGATCCTGACGATTCCTCTTCCACCTTTGAAACAGATTATTCGATATTCTTCCGAGCTTCCAAATGTCCAAATTGTACCACGGGCAAACATTTTTTTTTACTTTCACCTCTACTGTGATTGTCTTGGAGAAGGAATCTTTGAGCTGCTTATATCGGCTGGTAATTGCTAGCAGTCGATCGTTGGGTTGCATGGATGAAAAATCGGTGGTCTCCAGAAACGATAGGAAATGTGTTTCTAATAATCGGTGGTTTACAACAGATTTGTATAACGTTCTGGTGCATTTTTCTATTTTAGTATTCAAGTGAGTTACTATGTAACAATGATCACTTAAATTACAATCCATTGTGCAGTTCGTAATGCGCTCGGAGGTTTCAGCATGACAAACGACATGATCAATTATGTTGCTGCTTGTGGGGCGTGTAACATGCGTATTTGTGACAAGCATGTTGTACGAAGCCAATAACTGTAGATACGTTTGGGCACCGCGCGAATCGATACTGTTTATAGGGAAATTGATATCCCCAAGGATGAAGCAAGGGTTTCTTGGATCCGACAATGATATGATGCTTTCCACGAAGGAGAAAAAGCGGTTGGAATCGAAGCTAGGAGGTCGATAGATTCCATGAACCGTGACACGAGATTTCCCAGGTAGTATAGCGGTTTCAATGTGGTGTAAACCATCGTCAGCTGTGTTAGCTTTCACTTCAAAATTGAGCCCATTTCTGATGAAAACGGCAAGCCCTCCAGAGGATGTTGTGCGACAAGAGTGAATGCTACTAAATCCCGGAATGTTGTAATACTTTTGTCTGCTAGCTTTAATCCAAGTTTCTCCAATGACCAGAACGTCAACGACAATGGGAAGACCTTGCAGGAAAATGCAAAGTGAATCCAACTTTTCGAATCGATTTATACCTCGAAGATTAATCTGCACCATGTTCAAACCAGCAGAGTTGAAGTGTTCCAGCAGGTTTTCCAAAGAGTTCGCGCGATGATTTTGAGCTTGATTGATCGAATCCATTTATGATAGATTGCATTTTTACTGGCTTGCTCTCTACCATTATTGTTGGGTTCTCAGCGTTAGCTTTTGTAGATCGCTCCGCGATCGGATTTTGATAGGGGAGGAATTTTCAGTAAATTTCACAAATATCACTCCATCTCGACCAGGCCAAACGTAGCGATATTTCAGCGAGGTCTTTTTCGTTTTTAGTTCACGAAAGATATCCAGAGAGAGTGGGGATAGCTCATCTCGAATAAAAACCTTGTTGGTCCAGCCATTAGGCCACCTAACGCCAGCAATCATCGAAACAGTGAGTGTGCCAAATTGTCTCTTCCTAGCAATTAGACGTTCTTTGGCCTGGGTAGTTTTGAACGTAATTCTGATCGGATTGTTTTCTGCTTTGTTGGAAATTAGTCTGGTACATGAAATAATAGCATAATCCTCATCACCGCAACCGAGCAATTCACATGTTTTGGCAACTAAAGATTTTGTATCTTCGTTCGGTAAACGCGGTATTCCTAGCAGAATGGCGTTAGAGGCTAATTCTGAACGCCGTTGCATATCTAGTGTAGACTCTTGTTTGTCAACTGCAACCGATACTACTTCGGTTTTAGTTGAAAGATCAGACAACGTTTTCTTCAAGAAGGTGTTCTCCGATTTCAATTTAGCAATTTCCAATTTGAGTTGAATTATCTGATTGCCGAAATCGTCCAATTTGTCCGACAAGAATTGCTGACTGTGCTCGATATTCGCAAGTAACTTATTTGCATGCTCATTGAGCGCATTAGAAATCAGATTTGGCAACTCTGCTACGTTTATACGAGCTGCTGTTGTCATGTTTCTAGTATTCGCTAGCAGATGGCGCTTTGCGAAAAATGATTGAACGTGACGTCTGTACACGGAAAAATATTATAACCCAAAGAATAAGTTTTAAAAACTCAAATTTAGCTAAACTGCTTAAAGTTTTAACTCAAAGTTGGGTTGTTTTCTCCCTCGCCCCACCGCAATGTTGTCGAAAACAAAGAGAGAAGCACCGACGCATCCGCTGCTCTTCCGTGGAAGAAGCCAAATTTGGGTTTTCTTGAATTAACCCAAATTTGCGTCATTTGAGGCCTCCGTTGGGTGAAAATAACTTACCACTGGGTTAATTTTTTTGCCGCTCTCAAACGAGAACTACTCACTCACCACTTTCGCTGTTTAACGCAAATTTGAGTTATTCCACGGAAGACCGGGATTGCGTCAAAACAACTTAAATTTGGGTTGATTTGTAGTTCAGTGTATGATTGATTCTGGTGATCATACACAGCTATACACAGCAACAAGATCTAGATTATTTACTCACACAGTGTCGGATGACCAGCAGGTTTTGGATATGCAGGAGCGATCTTCGTAGTGGCAATGGGGAGAAGTCGAACGTCAATACTTGTACAGCAGCGATTGTTCCACAAGGCAAATCCTCCGATAGGGCATTGCACGCAGGTCTCAGGAGGGCTGATGCCAGCAGCAAGGACGGGTGGCGGTGGCAGGGGAATAAAAACAACCAGCAGGAATATTTGTTTATTGCAGCAGCTTGGGTACAATTGTGGTTTGGGCAATTCACTAATTGTCGATTATCGGCGTTTTGAAAGCGAATATGTTCGGTAACGGCAACAGCAGCAGCATATAATCAGCGCAAACAGCAGCAGCAACAAGCAGTTGTTTTGGAACTTGTTTATGATAGGTGCGGGTGGGGCGGCAGGGCAGCGTGGTAGCGGAGTGGTGGGTGGCGGGTGGCGGTTGTAATGGTGGCAGACAGCAGCATCTGAGTGGTATACTGGATCGGATATATTTCCCGTGAATTCTACTCACATCGGGAGTTTCGGACGTCCATCAGCTAGGCAGCAGCAGTAGGAACGATTTGATGTATGGCGGGCGGAATAGTTTCGTCGTTTTCCAGGGAAATATCTGGTGTTTAGCGGAGCACAAAAACAAAGTAGCTAGTTCACAGCAGGGATGCCAGTTATCTGCATTACAATCTGACTTACAATCAATCATTCAAGTAAACAAGTTATGCATGTAGAGTAGATTCGATGACTTATGATCAAGAAAGTTTTTAGGAAAGAAACCAGCGGGGCAGCGCGGACGTCAACCACGAATAGATGAGCCGTAGTCCACATGAATTTGACATGTTTGGGAAATTGACACTTTTGGGCACTCTGACAGATCTGGGATGTGAACGACATTTGCGAATTAGTCATTACCATAAGTTATTACTTAAGTAAAACGTGTAAAACTAGCAAAAGGTTGTCAAAATTTTAGCGTGCAATCGTTCGAAATTACACGACAACGCGAAGATAGCAAATAAATCAGTAAGAAATTGTGTAATGCATCGTTTTACAGCACAAACAATTTTGGACGTGTTTTTGTTGTGAGCTACGGGGATTTTGGCTTTCGCTGCCCCCCTGAAAGAAACCTTAAACGGTACCAGAGGATGATAGAGGATGATAGAGGATGATAGAGTTTTGACTCTGAAACTATGCAATATGGATTCACAATAATGTTCCAATTTTATCGCTGCCTCCGAGTGACAGACCAGTATTACCACCAGTATTATATTTTTAACTTATGTATTAGTGACAGGTTCGCCTTGACATTAAGTAGCTCACAATCGAGGCCAGCTGTCTCCACTCTCACGACTTTCAACCGTTTGTTCTAGTTATTTTTTAGTACAACCTTTCCACCTTTGACCTTCGATTTTTGTTATAGATCCGTAGGGGTTCGTTTCTGATCCATTTTGCATCAGGCATCGCCATTGAGTAGTATGGCGACAAATCTTTGGTTCAGTTATTTATTTTCTACATTTGATGAACCTTATAACATGGAACAGTTTTCAGTAGAACGGCATTAAATAAGTGAATGAAGCCCAACCTGCATTCTTAGCATTTGAACTCATAATAACTTGCGTAACTCAAAAGACGTCCCCCTCAATTTATATCACAATAACTGGAAAAACAACAACGGCATTTGACGTCAACCACAATGCAATAGCTAGCCACCATCGTCACTCTTAATTCAATTAGCCAAAAGCCAAACTTCAATCCATTTTACACGGACTTCCTAAATACCGCCGCCCGTCTTTGAACACGAAGCCGCTTTGAAACGGACTTTACTCATTAGCGCTTCCACCTTCAACGTCACACGCTTTTGGCAGGTTTAGAAAACCTCATTTCTTAGCATTTCCCTGTTCTCCAGTTCGTGCCCTTTGGGATTGACATTTTCCAACCCACGCTTGTTACATAATCTGAATCAGACTTAGGGTAGACAGAATAGAAAATACCACGAAGGCAGTAATAATAATTTGATTGATACATATGCCTTGCACGACTTCTAGAACTGTTATTTTGATATCGACTTGATTGACACGTGCTACAGGAGACATTTCGATAGCAACATTTCTTAAAGCAACAATTCAGCACGTCAGAAGCTCCGGCAACAGCGCCACCCAGCACATTGATCCCATTATCAGGTCCGAAGAAAACAACTTAAGCTCCGTTTGACAAATTGGTGTAACACGATGGTTCACCCGCGCGAAAAACCTTCCGCGTTCCCCACCTTCTAGCTAGCCCGGTAGCCATGCATGAAAATGACTGCTAACATGGAAATACTTTCCCCGGGGGCACCGTTCCCAATCCCAACAAATTAATATACTTCATTCATTATTCAATAGCACGGCGAAGGAACGTGGCACGGCGTGGCCGCCAGTAGTGCATGAGAAGGGTCCATTGGAATGTCACACAGCTGTCAATCTTGGGCCGATTTGGGACTGGACCACGCCACCGATGCGACGGAGGTGTAGGTATGCCATCGCCAGGCCAGGCCAGGCCAGCAGCATATGAACGAAGTTCGTTCAACGAACCGAACAACCCAGGTCCTAGTCCCGGACGGCGGTAAGTGGACGACATTTACATAAAATGGAGCGCCGCTCCTAGTTCAGGAAATGGAAAAACGAACCGAAAAAGGAGCTATCGTCTCGTCGACTTGGAATGATACGGGTTAGGGTGGGGTAAGAAAATGAAAATGCTACAAAGGTTCTATTTGAAACAGTAAAATACACTTTTCAGAAGCATCAAAAAGCTTTTCTGAGAAACCTCGAATTGTTAAGAAAAATTATCTCAATTGCTTCTTTGGAAAACTTCTTATAAAAGCTTGGGAAGGCTCCATCAGAAGATTTGTAAATCGTTTTTAGAAGCACTCCAACTTCTCAAAAAAGCTTCGCAAAACCTTCGTCAGAAGCTTTATAAAAAAATCTGTCAAAATGTCCTGTCTTTAAAAAAAACTTCTGTCATAATGAAACCCAAAGGTTTTTGCCTTTCTCGTACACCAAGGTGTACCGAAAGGCTATATGTTCACTCCAAAAATGAAATTTTGATAGAACCCCCGGAGGGCCAAGTCTTATATACCAATCGACTCAGCTCGACGAGTTGAGATGATGTCTGTGTGTATGTATGTGTGTGCGTGTGTATGTGTGTATGTGTACAAAAATGTCACCTCACTTTTGGATAGTAAATATCATCCGATTTCAACGCTTTTGTTTTCAATCGACGCGGAATATTGTCCCATTGTTTCCTATTGAAAATGGTTTGAATCGGTCCAGCCGTTCCGGAGTTATGGCCATTTAGGTGTTCTGGACCGGTACCCCAGGAAGGGGCCAGATATGAAATTGCAACAAACCCATGCATGCGACCCATCTAACCACGGCATTTTCGATTATCTGACGAACGGTAAGCAGGAAAATAGTCGCAGATTATATCTGAACCGGTAGTGTTCCGGAACCGGTTCTGGGTGTCCCGCCGGAAGTGGCCAAATATAAAAGTGAACCAAACCCATGCATGCGACACATCAAATTGCAGCTTTTTGTATAACCTGATGAACGGTAGACAGGAAAATAGTCTCGGACCATATCTAAACCGGTAGCATACCGGAACCGGTTCCGGGTGTCCCGCTGAAAGTGGCCAAATGTAAAAGTGAAACAATCCCATGCATACGACACATCAAATCACCGCTTTTTATATAACCTGATGAATGGTTAACAGGAAAATAGTCTCAGACCATATCTGATCCGGTAGTGTTCCGGAACCGGTTCCGGGTATCCCGTCGGAAGTGACTGTTGAGTCGTAATCAATACTGTACCGTAATTCAGGGAGCACTATAGCTGCTCGAATTCTCATTTCAATAGTTGTCTCGTTTCTGCTCATACAGCACCTTATCAGCCGGTCACAGCACCCGATCGAAAAGCCGATCGTTATCAGTAGCTATCTTTGCACCGATCTTCCCGCTTACCGATATAACCGATAGCAATCAGTCTACCAGAGTCAGTTGCAAATTAACTTTCGATAGCGTCAAACCGAATATCGTCGCGTATATCCAATCGAGCGAAATAAAGTTACGTACTTATCATTCCCCAAAATCGAAGCACAATCAATCCAAATTCGAATCCTACATAAAGTATGGTCCTTCGAGCCGGATGATTTGCTTTTGGGAATTGTGCTTGCGATTTTGTCGTCGCCGGGTCGGAGTGATCGAAGTGATTTCGTGAACAATCTGTAACTGTGAACCCCGAAAACTGTGCGTGCACAAAACTGTGACTGAACGAGAAAAGAAAATCATATCGCACACGAACTGTGGCTAGTGCATTTAACAATTGAGTCTGCACTGAAAGGAGCCTTGCAGTAATGACAAGCATAAACATGTTTTTAAATTTACCATGGCAAAACATGATCATCGCCCCACCAACGCTTCTTGTGTGCGTTTTGTTTCTTCTCACCTCAACCGGTTCGTTAGCTGAGTGGTAGCGTGCGAGCCTGGTGATGGCAAGGTTCTTGGTTCGAATCCGGTTGCCAACAGAAACTTTTTTTAATTGAAAATCGAGTCCATGGTAAAATTGAAAACATAATTCTGTGGAATTGAAACGAAAATCAGTCTGCACAAATTTAGTGGCGTTGTGTATTTAAATTGACCCTCAGAATAGTAATTTTCACCGCAAGCCGCCGTTCAGTGTGTGGTGTGCAACGTGGTCGCTGCAAATTAGTGGTTGGTGCTGACGGTCGCTGATTGAGTGTAATTAGATGCCACCTCGAAGCCAACGAAGAATCTTCCGATTGTGAAGCCGCTATTGAGAGTGAGGAAGTATTGTTCCGTATAGCTATTGTCGTCCAATTTCGATATCTTGGCTTGGGTTTCGTCGATCAGCGTGGCTTGGGCATCACCGCGTGGGGTGGCTTGGGTACATCGTCGAGGACTGTAAGTACTGAACTGCATGCTGCATGTGACCCGATCGTCAGGAAATACTATTTGCTGAGTTTTCCTGATTTTTTCGAAAATTTGTGCATGAACTGATTGGTTGAAAATCGTGGATTTTTTGTAATTTTGGTTGAATTTGGTGCGCACGTGTGCAGGTGTAGCCTACTGTGATTGTTCTAGTGCTCATTATGGCTCCGAATTTAAGAAGGTTGGTGAAAGGAGAGCGATTCTGCCGAGATTCTTTGAGGAATTTAGCTCACTTGGTGGATAGCTATCAGGAGGATAGGGACAAGGACATGCTTGAGGGTTGGAAAGAGCGCCTCGAGGAGATTTTTGAGGATTATAAGGAAACTAGGTTGCAGCTAGAAGTTTCGGAGGATTTCCAGAACACTCTCAAACAAGAGCTAGAAGCAAAGGCACTAAAGCAATCGCAAGCAGGAGTTGAGGTTGAACTACCATCGATAGAGCAAGTTAATCGCGATGCCCGTTCGACATTCGAATCCACGTACTTAAGACTGAAGGGTTTCATTTTATCCAAAATTCGCGCTAATAGTGACCCACCTAGGCAAGCCGCCCAGGTTCAGGCTCCGGTTCAGCAGATTCGCGTCAAGCTACCGGAAATCAAGCTGCCAAATTTCGATGGCACTATTAAAGAATGGCCCTCATTTCGAGATTCGTTTCAATCGCTGATTGCCTCAAACCCGCAACTCAGTGACGTCGATAAGTTTTCGTACCTTCTTTCGTCCCTTACAAAGGAGGCAAAGCGTGTAGTGGAGGTGATAGAGGTAACCTCTGCTAACTATGCGGTAGCGTGGGATCTCCTTGAAATGCGATATGAAAACAAATACCTAATCGTAAAGTCGTACGTTGAAGCGCTTTTCTCTGCGGATCCAATAAAGCGGGAGTGTTACGAGTCTTTGAATCGCTTGATAGACACGTTCGAGCGTAATTTGAAGATGCTGGAGAAGGCGGGAGAACAACCGGAAAATTGGAGTACGTTGTTGGTTTTCATGCTCAGTTCTCGTCTGGATCCTGCAACTTTACGTCATTGGGAGACGCACAGAAAGTCGACAGCGGTTCCCACCTACACGGATCTCATCGATTTCCTACGCAGTCATAGTCTCGTCCTGCAATCTATCGACACTTCCAAAGGCCGTTCGTCCGAATCCTCTCGCTCTTCCACTAATCGTCCCCCCTCACAAGCAACCAAGCTGAACTTAGCGCATTCTCCGCTCAGAAATCCTGCCCCTTCTGTAAACAGGTTGCCCACTCGCCCTACCAATGCGAAGTATTTCGAAAGATGACTCCTACACAGCGGTTCGAAGCCACAAAGAGGAACGCTCTTTGTATCAACTGTCTGTCGCCTTCACATATCGTCAAGGCTTGCACGAGTGGAACCTGCAGAGTTTGCCAACAAAGGCATCACACGATGCTACATCAGAAACCCGCCGCTCCTACCAACCAAATCCCTCAACCAACCATCAAACCATCAGATTCACAACCTTCGTCGTCGTCGTCAACTCCAAATCATCGCCAGCAGCCTTCCTCTTCGACCAAACAGTCTCAGCCGGTAGAAATCCAAACCCAAGCCACCGCGGTCCCTGCCCCTCAAACCAGCCACTTCTCGATACCTTCCACCGAAGTCCAACACACCGTTCCAGCTACTATTCTTCTTTCGACGGCCTTGGTGAAGGTTCACACCTCCTCTGGTTCGTATCTGTGGGCCCGTGCGTTGCTGGATTCTGGATCGCAGCTGAATTTCGTTTCGGAAAATTTCGCTCAAAAACTGAAGCTTCGTCGTACCAAGGAATTCGTCCCAATCAGCGGTGTTGGCCTTTCGTCGATTTCGTCCAAACACACCACATCCATTCGTATCCAGTCCCACTGCGCTGATTTTGAAGATACCTGGAAGTTTCATGTGCTGTCCAAGCTGACACTGGAGTTGCCGAATCAAGCTGTTGATGTCTCCCGTTCCAGTTGGCCTTCGGATATCGTACTAGCAGACCCTACCTTCGACCGCCCAGGTTCAATCGACTTGATTCTAGGCGTTGACATTTTCTACGACCTTCTCCGTGACGGTCAGATCAAGAACGGTAGTGGAGAGCCTGTTCTGCAGAACACTGCCCTCGGATGGGTGGTTTCCGGAAAGGTGCAAGCGACGGTTCCTGTGGCAGTCTCCAACCTTGCCCACATTTCGTCCACTCCAACGATCGAGGATCAGCTAGCGCGGTTCTGGGAAATCGAATCGTGCCACGCCCAAAGTACACACTCCGTCGAAGAAACAGAATGCGAGGAGTTTTTCGCAAAAACGACTCAGAGGGATTCTTCTGGTAGTTTCATCGTCGGTCTACCAACCAAACCTTCGTTGATCTCGAGGCTGGGTAATTCCAGAGACATTGCAGATCGTCGTTTCTTCTCTTTGGAACGCCGGCTCAACGCGAGTCCTGCACTAAAGCAAGCGTACTCTGCTTTCATTCACGAGTACATTCAGATGGGACATATGAAGCCGATAGAGGACCCGCAGCCAGGTCCTGTGCCAGCCTACTACTTGCCCCATCACTGCATTGTCAGACCGGATAGCCTTACCACCAAACTTCGGGTGGTCTTCGATGCGTCTTGTTCTACCGACAGTGGCATCTCCCTCAACGATGCGCTTCTAGTTGGCCCGGTTGTCCAAGACGACTTGCTAACGATTGTCCTAAGGTTCCGAATGCCCCAGTTTGCCGTCATCGCAGACGTCGAAAAGATGTATCGGCAAATTCTGGTACGAGAGTCTGACCAACCGCTACAAAGGATTCGATGGAGAGATTCGCCGACACAACCGCTACAAACTTTCCAACTTACGACGGTTACCTACGGAACATCTTCGGCTCCGTATCTCGCGACGAAGTGTCTACAGAAGCTTTCTGAGGATGGGTCTGAAAGTCATCCCGCTGCTGCAGTTGTTCTAGGCCGAGACTTTTACATGGATGACATGCTCACGGGGACCGACAGCGTCGAAGAAGGCCGGGAACTCTGTCAGGAGCTAATGGAGCTAACTAACTCCGCTGGGTTACCCCTTCGCAAATGGGCTTCCAACAGTTCGGCTATTATGGAAGCCGTTCCTTCGAACCTGAGAGATGAGCGTACCCTTTTCGAGCTTGACTCCTCTGCCTCGCCCATAAAGGCGCTGGGACTCCAGTGGAACATCGTTTCGGATGAGTTGCAGTTTAACGTTCCGAACTACACTACGCAGTTTCCAATCACCAAACAGACAGTACTCTCGGACATCGCTCGCTTGTTTGATCCTCTGGGCCTTGCTGGTCCAGTGTTGGTTCAAGCAAAGCTGTTTCTCCAAGATCTTTGGCGAGACGGCTGTGATTGGAAGGACCCGCTTATCGATTCTCGCCAACGCCAATGGTTGGAGCTTCGTGATAGCTTCAGTCAACTGTCGGACCTCAAGATTCCACGGTGGGCTATCGCAACTATCGGAGTCGTGAGTCTTGAGCTTCACGGGTTTTCCGACGCGTCCGAAAGAGCTTATGGTGCGTGCATTTATGTCCGCGCTGTGTCCTCCACCGGCAACATACACGTTAACCTCCTCACCGCTAAATCCAAGATCGCCC
Source organism: Aedes albopictus (assembly GCF_035046485.1). Classification (NCBI taxonomy): domain Eukaryota; kingdom Metazoa; phylum Arthropoda; class Insecta; order Diptera; family Culicidae; genus Aedes; species Aedes albopictus. The sequence continues at coordinate 396,783,487 of NC_085138.1, read as the reverse complement.
CGAAAGGAAAGGGAAAAAAGGGAGGTATCGTTAGCCTGCCTCGTCTCGAACTGTGTGGTGCGCTGCTGTTGAGCCACTTGTTTGAGAAAGTTGAGTCCAGCTTGCAACTCAAATCCAAGAATTTCTTCTGGACGGATTCGGAATTCACGCTCTACCAAATTACTGCAAACCCCTCGCGCTGGAAAACGTTTGTCGCCAACCGATGCTCGGAGATACAGCGCATTACAGCGAATGGCATGTGGTCCCATGTGCCAGGTTCGGAGAATCCGGCAGATATAATCTCCAGAGGAATGTCTCCGGCCCAGTTAAGCGAATTTTCGGTCTGGTGGAAAGGACCGGACTGGCTTTCGCAACCGTCTCGATTCTGGCCGCCTCTTGGTCACCCAACCAACAAAACATTTACCTCCGAGGAACTAGAGGAAAGGACAGTGTCCCTTCCGGTTCAAGTACAGACCCCAAATGAGCTGTTCGCACTGTACTCTTCTTATTCAAAGCTAGTTCGAATCGTCGCGCTTCTTCGTAGATTCGCCCATAACGCGATTGCCACAAACAGAACAGGCCGTCGCACTGGATTCCTCACTACTACGGAGATCCACGAAGCCACCGTAACCCTGGTTAAACTTGCGCAAACGGAACGTTTTGCTCAGGAACAAGTCGATATCGCTCGCAGCAAACAAGTCAAACCCAACTCTCGCCTGAATACACTGTTCCCGATTGTGGTCGACGGTATACTGCGCGTTGGTGGCCGGCTGCGTCATGCTCCGGTTTCGTTCGACCAACGCCATCGGATGATCCTGCCGGATAATCATCCGCTCACTGAACTGATAATGGCCCACTACCACCGGAAACTTCTGCACGCCGGACCGCAGCTTCTTACAGCTGTCGTACGGGAACGTTTCTGGCCGCTTCGCATCAGAAATCTTGCTCGCCGAGTTGTCCATGCTTGTACTTGATGTTTTCGATGCAAACCCAAGGTGTTGGAGCAGCTGATGGGAGAACTTCCGCCGGAGCGGGTACAACCAGCATTCCCATTTGTCCACACTGGAGTGGACTATTGTGGCCCATTTTCCTGTCGCCCTACCCGTCGTGCCACGGCGGTTAAATGCTACGTATCGGTGTTCGTCTGTCTCGTGACGAAGGCCGTCCATTTGGAGTGTGTCGCAGACCTCACCACCAATTCGTTTCTCGCTGCCTTGCGGCGTTTTGTTGCCCGCAGGGGCAAACCGGAGCTGATCGAGTGCGACAACGCCCTCAACTTCCAAGGAGCTAAACGGGAGCTAGCAGAGCTGGCTCGATTGTTTCGGTCTCAACAGCACCAGGATCAAATAACCCGCAGTTGCGCGGAAGATGGGATAACCTTCAAGTTCATCCCTCCCAGGTCCCCGAATTTCGGTGGACTCTGGGAAGCGGCTGTTAAGTCCATGAAGAACCATTTGCGCCGTACTATGGGAAATGTGATCCTCTATCAGGACGAATTTTGGACCTTGCTAGTACAAATAGAAAGCTGCCTTAATTCTCGTCCTTTGACACAGCTAACCTCGGACCCCAACGACCTGGAAGTGCTCACACCAGGGCATTTCTTGGTCCATCGCTCGCTGACTGCCATCCCAGAGCCCAGCCTAGCCGACATCCCGTCCAACCGATTAGACCGCTATCAGCAAACCCAGGAGTACGTTCGAAGGATCTGGAGTCAGTGGCAGTCGGAATACTTGTCTGGACTGCAGCCACGGACACGTTGGACGCAGCGGCGTAACAACATCCAAGTCGGAACGTTGGTGCTGGTGAAGGAGGAAAATCTGCCTCCGCTGAAGTGGTGCATCGGACGAATCACGCGGATCTACAGGGGAAACGACGACTGCATCCGAGTCGTCGACGTACGCACGAAGGACGGAGAATATCGCCGGGGCATCTCCAAGATTTGTGTGCTGCCCAACCAACCCGATGGTGGCGATGCCACCGAACCGCAAGAAGGAAACTAGGATCCTTTCACGAACGCAGTGTTCCGCTGCGCACCGTCGGGAGGTCAATTGACCTCTAGTTCATGTAAGTCGTTGTGTTTAAATGAATTTCCAAAAAGTAATAGAATTTTTCGTCCCCCTGCGCCTGTGATGTCGTCGTCGCACCAACCCACCACTACGAGCGAGGTTCGAGCTGGCTATCCCTCGATGGTCTGCAGCTGACCCAACGCATCCACTACACGTCGGATAGACTCGTGGAATTGCAATGTGGGAGGCAAAGACCTGAGAGAGCACGCCAGAACCGTCGACTGTCGGATCTACCCCCGAAGGATGCTTACCTGCCCAACTCAACGGTCACAGAAGGATGTCGCCATTCACCCCTCGGATTCCATTCACGCACAAGTACGCTCAGTACTTCGCTGCCAACGGTCATCGTCCGGTGACGGACCCGTGGAGGCCGGTTGCCTCCGCTCCAGTTAAGTATTGTTTTAATGCTCTTTTGATTGTTTGAAAAAGCCGCCTATGTTTGTTCGCAGCATTATTTCGAGTCATCCCGAGGACGCCGCATTCGATGAGCCCGAAGAGAAGGAATGACAGCATCCCCCTACCGATACAGAAGTCCATAGATCCAAGGTCAAGGTTGCGCGAAATGATCGCCCGATCACAGTTGCCGAGGAGTCACATGGTCCGGATCCGACAAGTCCCGAGGAGTCACATGGTCGATCAGCGAGTCCCGAGTAACCGCCGAAGTTGCACGTGGAGGAAGTAAACAACGAACGATGTCACAGCGAACGCAGAACCACCCACCGGCCTCTGACAAAAGAGCGTCGGCCCGAAGAAGTAGAGGTAGCGACAACCGTCGCGAGAAAGCAGTAGAATGAGAAACAGTTATTGCATTAAGAAGTGATAGAATTAGAAACCTAAAAGAAACTACACACTCTGAATTCGTAACCCTAGCAGTAAGATAGATAGATATGTTTAATTACTGAAGAAGATAGGTTGTTAAAATTAGCATTTTCACGGTGGCCGGCATGTTGAGTCGTAATCAATACTGTACCGTAATTCAGGGAGCACTATAGCTGCTCGAATTCTCATTTCAATAGTTGTCTCGTTTCTGCTCATACAGCACCTTATCAGCCGGTCACAGCACCCGATCGAAAAGCCGATCGTTATCAGTAGCTATCTTTGCACCGATCTTCCCGCTTACCGATATAACCGCTAGCAATCAGTCTACCAGAGTCAGTTGCAAATTAACTTTCGATAGCGTCAAACCGAATATCGTCGCGTATATCCAATCGAGCGAAATAAAGTTACGTACTTATCATTCCCCAAAATCGAAGCACAATCAATCCAAATTCGAATCCTACAGTGACCAAATATAAAAGTAAAATCGCAGCCTTTTCTATAACCTGATGAACGATAAATAGGAAAATAGTCGCAGACTATATCTGTACCGGTAGTGTTGCAGAACCGGTTCCGGGTGTCTCACCGGAAGTGGCCAAATATAAAAGTGAAACAAACCCATGCATGCGACACATCAAATCACCGCTTTTTCTGTAACCTGATGGATGGTAAACAGGAAAATAGCCGCAGACCATATCTGATCCGGTAGAGTTCCGAAACTGGTTCCGGGTATCCCGCCGGAAGTGGCCAAATATAAAAGTGAACCAAACCCATGCATGCGACACATCAAATCGCCGCTTTTCTATAACCTGAGGAACGGTAAGCAGGAAAATAGTCTCAGATCACATCTGAACCGGTAGCATCCCGGAACCGGTTCCTGGTGTCCCGCCCGAAGTGGCCTAATTCATACATGCGACACATCAAATCATGGCCTTTTCGATAACTTGTACGATCAGCAAGAAAATAAGCTATGCCCACATTAGAAACTACTGATAGTGTTCCGGAATTGATTTGAGGTATCTCGCTGAAAGTAGCCAAATGTAAAAGAGAACCAAAAAAATATTCGCGACACATCAAATGGCCTTTAAGGTATCCTGATGAACGGTTACCAAGAAAAAATATCTCAGATCATGCTTGGGAAAACTAGTAGTGTCCCGGAATCGGTTCCCGGTGTCCCTCTGGATGTGGTCAAATGTCATGCATGCGCTTCATCAAACAGCGTTTTTTTCGATAAGCTGATGAAAGGTTTTCAAGAAAACCAGCTCAGATTACGTTAGAGACCTCCGATAGTATTCCACAACCGGTTTCAGGTGTCCCGCCGGAATTGGTCAAATGTAAAAATGAACCATGTAAATTTTCCGGAACCGGTTAAGGGTGTCCCACCTGAAGTGGACATACATAAAAGTGAATCAAACCCATGCTTGCGGTACATCAAATCGCTTTTTTGTCAGTAACCTGATGCATGGATGATAAGAAAATAGGCACAGTCCACAGAAGTTACTACCGGTAGTGTTTTTAGTTCCGGTTAACCTGATTAACAGTTTTCATAAACTCAGATCACATTTGAATATACCGGTAGTGTTACGGAATCATTTCCGGGGGTCTCGTAAGCAATACAAAATATACTCAGATTACATAAGAGGCTACCGGTGGTGTTGCAGAAGCAGCGTTGGGTGCTTTAGCGAAATTACGAAAGTGAACTAAATGAATGCAAGCGATAGATATGTGTAAGAGAACCAAAAACCTAAAAAAACTAAATCGATCTCATCAAATCACACCATTTTAGATTCCTGAGACGTAAATTTACAGTAGGATGGATCAACGTTGTATGAAAAAAATAAAATTTAAGCGCATCAGCCCGGAACATTCTTTTAAATCTTTATTTGCGTCTAAAATTACTACGCAAAATTTTGATGCGGCTGGAGGGCGAGCTCTGTAATGTGGTTGATATTTGAATGTGATATAGCATTGGCAATTCAAATTACTACATTACAAATTCTACATGAATTTTGCAACCAATGATAATAAAATATAGCATAAAATGTGCAGATAAAACTTTGTCAAAGTGTTCTGTGGAAAAAGTTTAATCCTGGCTAGTAATTGTCATCTTGGTATGAATCAGCCTCCAGTGAAGGTGGTCAAGCAGTCAACTGAAAGGACTGATACTTTCAGCACTGCCCATACGTTGAATATAACGTCGGAATAAGTGCCCCAATTCGATGATGGCCTTGATAAAATTCTTGATTTTCAGAAATTTAGAAATTCGTAAGTGGTACAGTCCCAGATCGCTGTTATGAGCGTTTCCCCCTTCTCGTCCATTACCAAAGCACAGAGATTTGGGGCTGATCACTGACTCTAAGGCAAGATTGATTGCGTCGACGGAAAGATCATGAGTACATATTCGACGAAAAAGGCACTATCACCACTAGGTGGATAAATCTGGGTTTTTTTCTTTTATAGTGTTTGTAGTGTTTTTTAGACTCATTTTTGGCTATTCCCCCTTAGAGTCTACGTATTTTATGGAACTAATCGAAACTGTTTGTCTTAAGAAGTAACACACCTTGAGAACCCGAAAAATGGAACATCTTTATTATTTTATTAAACATGTTAAATTCATTCTGTTGAATACCTTTTCGAGTGACTTTCAATCTAATTATTTTTTTTGGGTCAGCCAATCTGGAGCCTCTTACCCAAGTAACAATGACAGCTAAATAACAGCTTATTCAGCCAAAAATTTCATAATCAAGCATTATTCGTCGGTTGTACAGCAATACCCAACTAATATTTTCAGCGCTTTAAGCTTCAGTCATTTGCTTTATGTTCGGTAACAATCGAATTGAAGCAGTCAAAGCTGAGTAAAAGGGAAGCTAGTCAAATATAAACCATAAGCTAATACACGACTGCAAAACAAGCGCCATACAGCTACCAAACTCGGTTTTCAAAAATCAATCACTTGTCACTGGAGCTGCCTTTACTGCACTCTGTTCCAACTCCGGGAGATTTCCCGGAAAATGTGAAAACTTGAACAAATCGAATAGGAGTCCCCACTAACAAAACAGCTGCTACTATACAGTACAATTCGTAATACTGACAAATCCACAAACCAGAAGCGCTTTGAAGGCCGTTATGCGATATCATTACAGCTAGAAGCTGTAATAAAGAAACTGTTGGTATACCAACATGGCTTGTCGGATGTAAACATTATTGTCAAAACAAACTTCGAGCGCGATATATAGCTACTACACAAATACTTTACAGCTATCTCTCTCTCTGTGCTGTGAAATTATTTCGGTTGCTTTTATTGCACTTTAATCCAACTCCGGAAGATATACAAATCGAGTAAGAGTCCCATCCTACAAAACAGCTGCTTTTATACAGTGCATTTTGTAATGTTGCCAAATACACAAAATAGCAGCGCTTAGTAGTTGTTTAAAGAACACTTTTTCAGCTAGAATGTGACGAAAAACCTGTTGGCGCAACCACACAACTTATTCAATGTAAACATTATTGCGTGTGACGTTTCACAAGCTTTTGCAACAAGATGCAGTTGGGTAAGGTTTCTTGTGGCACAATTATGAAGCCTTGTCTGGAGTAAAACAAAACAGGCTATTTTCTATCATATTTATATATACCAGTGTGGCAGCGAGGACATCATCGGAACCAGTGGATACGGAGATCGGGAGTTCGATTCCAAGTAGCGGCAAGTACTTAAATTATTCAATTTTAAAAGCATTAATTCCAGTTCCGCAAGTATTGCGTCACGGTTTCCATAACCTAATTATATTCAATCGATTAATTTGGGGGTGCCGTATAACTATTATTTAACAACTGTGAAAAGGCTGAAAAAGCGCCTTCTCGAGATGTTATTTAGTTAGTGCTTACATAGGAGCCGAGAAAAGAGCTATGACTTGGTGGCATACAAGCTGATCGCACAGCATGTACAAGTGGATTAAGTTCGCCAGATTCATTGGTATAGGGCTTGCATAGAAGCTTCCGTCCATATGTACAACACAGTAACTCAGCATCAAGCCGTATTGAGGACGCTTTGTTGACATTTCCATTTACAATAAATGTTAGTTGGGTAATGTTTATTGGGTAGAGACTCCCCGACTTAACTGCCTCATGGTCGGCACGCCTACCGTTAGTTTACCGCGAAACGGGGAAATTTTGCACTAAACCAGCGTTTCTCAAACTATGGGTCGCGACCCACTGGATAGCTCCTCTCAGAAGCTTTGGATAGCTCCTTTCAGAAGCTTTGGAAAGCTTCTTCTTGAAGTTTTGGAAAGCTTCTCCTTGAAGTTTTGGAAAGCTGCACTCGGAAGCTTTGGAGAGCTTCTTTCGAAAGCTTTGGAAAGCTTCTCGCAGAAGCTTTGCAATGGTTCTCTCAGAAGCTTTGGAAAGCTTCTCTCTGAAGCTTTGGAAAGCTGCACTCGGAAGCTTAAGAAAGCTTATCCCGGGAGATTTGGAAACCTTCTCTAATAAGCCTTGGATAGCTTCTCTCTGAGGCTTTGGAAAGCTGCACTCGGAAGCTTTAGAAAGCTTCTCTCGAGAGATTTGGAAAGCTTTTCTCAGAAGCTTTGGATAGCTTCTCTCAGAAGCTTTGGAAAGCTTCTCCTTGAAGCTTTGGAAAACTTCACCTCGAAGTTTTGGAAAGCTGCACTCTTAAGCTTTGGAAAGCTTCGCTCAGAAGGCTTGGAACCCTCCACTAAGAAGCCTTCGATAGCTTCTTTCAAAAGCTTTGGATAGCTTCTCTCAGAAGCTTATGTTAGAAGTTTTGAAAAGCTTTGGAAAGCTTTCCCCAGAAGCTTTGAAGCCTTCTCTCGAGAACTTTAAATAGTTTCTCTTAAAAGCTTTGGAAAGCTTCTCTCAGAAGCCTTGGAAAGATTCTCATTTTGCAAACGACGCACCCTAGTTTATTCCAGCCTTGCAAACGGAGCAAAACTGATGAATATTTGTGGAATGTGAAATCCGATGTCTACTGCTGCTGCCTAGGAGGGATCGCGTTCCCGGGGAATCGCGTATAAGCTCTTCCCCCTTCCTCTCACAAGCGGCTAGCAGGAAAGGAATTTTCCACAGGGAAAAATTCATCAATCAAAGTGATGTGAAAGAAAACTCTGGAATGTTTACCATTTTTTCCCTAGCTTTCAACTAAACGCGCCATGCAACAAGAGAAACGCGTAGCAATGGGTTAGTCTGGTTAGGACCTGCCGGGAGGATCTCGTGTATGCTGACATGCAACATCACATATATGGTACACAGACAGCTCTCTACTCTCACACCTAAAACGTGTGTTCGCTTCTCGGTACGACCACCAAACTGATTAAAATGTTCCGTGCAGTGCTGCACGAGCTATCCATTAGAAAGCCAAAGGCAAGCTGGACGACATGGACATGGATGGTCAAGAGTGGAACGGGAAGTATGCTCAGCTGTTTCCAGAACTCTCCTTATGCGAGAAATCCCGGGTTATAAACTGAACAAAGGATTGCTGCACGTCCGGCTTACCCATGAATCCGTGGATCGCACCTTTTGCGTAATAATAAACTGGGAGGATGAGCTGTGGTGAAGAGGTGGTGGCAGGTGAACGCTGGAAGCACTCAGGGGCACATCACATCCAAGAATGGTATCAAGCTAAACTAACCGTATTCGTCGAAGTCCAGTGAGCGAACCGCTGCTGCTGCAACACATTGCATAACCTCACTAAGCTCACTAGCTCTGCAGGATGTCCATTCGTCCTTGCTGTCCGTCGTCGTCGTCGTCGTCGTCGTCATCGTCGTGTACATGTTAATAATAGCGGAATACTTTGAATTCCACCCCTCTGATACAAGCTTTTCATTTCATTCATAGAAATCACCCTTCTGCCGTTCGAGAGGTAAGATTCGGTTCCGTTTGAAAGGGGGAAACAGTGCAATGAGAGAATAGTGGGATCAGCAGCTGATATATAATGGATTGTTTTGGAAACAGTATTGAACCATCAATTATATTATTTTACAAAATGCAAAATACAATATTAACACAATCTGAGGCCGAAACATCTGGCAGAATAAAATTGATCGTTTTAATAGTAAAACTAGTGTTGTCAAAATTCTTCCAATAATATTTGTATTGAGTCATTCACCACAAACCAATGTTTTTATGTGTTACGCTTCTGCATTTTCTCAAGAAAAAAATTAAATTTTTGTTGAAGAATTCGCCAGAGCGGAGGTACAATATTTCCCAATTTCGCTACCTATTTTCCTACTGTCCAATCATGCTGTTGCATCGTGTTCATAGAATTTTACTTCACACATATACAGCAGAGCCAGCACGGCAAATAGGCTTTGCATTGCAATGACGAAGGTGCCTTTATCATGCAGCTGTACCCCGAATTGTACGTCAATATGAGATTTGTCATAGGTATTTGTCAAAGCATATTGAACCGATAAGAATTTCCAGCTTCGTACATTATTATCGATAACACCCAAGCTACGCAGTGGCAAAGAGTGGATCATCATCATCTTTTTCTTGGCGTACGTCCCAACAGGGACAAATCCTACTTCTCAGCTCAGTGCGAGTTTTCTCCTGCCAATGACCATTTTGCATGCGTATATCGTGTAACAGGCACGACGATATTCTATGCCCGCAACAGTCAAGCAAATTTAGGAGAAACTCCTGATGGAATTCCTGGAGATATTCCTGAGGGAATTCCAGGAGGAATTCCTGGAGAAATCCCTGCAAGAATCCCTCGAGGAATCCCAGGAGGAATTCCTGGAAAAATTTCCAGGAGGAAACCCTGGAAGATTTCCTGGAGTAATCCCTGGAGGAATTTTCGGAGGAAGGCCTGGAGGAATTCCTGGATAAATCCCTAAAAGAATCTCTGGAAAAATAACTGAGAAATCCCCGGAGGAATTCCTGGAGGAATCCCGAAGGAATTCCTGGAGGAGTCCCTGGATGAATTCCTTGAAAAATCCCTGGAGGAATTCCTGGTGCAATGACTGGAGAAATTCCTGGAGTTATCGCTGCAGGAATTCCTGAAGAAATCCCTGGATGAATATCCATAGAAATCCCAGGAGGAAATTCCGGAAGAATCCCTGGCGGAATTTCTTAAGAAATCCCTGGATAAATTCCTGAAGAAATCCCTGGATGAATTCATGAAGGAATCCCTGGAGGAATACCTGGTCAAATTCCAGCATGAATTCCTGAAGGATTTTTTGAAGAAATCCCCAAATAAATTCCAGGAGGAATACCTGGAGGAATTCCTGGAGGAATACCTGGAGAAATTCCTGGAGGAATCCCTGAAGGAATTTTTGAAGGAATCCATGGAGGAATTTCTGAAGGAATTCCTAGATAAATTTCTGGAGGAATCCCTGGAGTAATTCCTGGACGAATCCCTGAAGAAATTCCTGGACGAATCCCTGGAGGAATTCCGGAAGGAATCCCTGGAGGATTTCCGGAAGGAATCCCTGGAGGATTCCGACAGGAATTGGAGGAATTCCTGGAGAAAGTAATCCCAAGAAAAGTTCCTAAATGAAAACTAGAACAAGTTTGCGAGGGAATCCCTGGAGCAATACATGAAAGAATACCTGGAGGAATCCCCGGATAAGTCCTAAAGCAATCGTTGGAGGAAACTATCAAGGCATTTCCACGGAGATTTCTGAAGGAATTTCTGGAGAAATTTCTGGAGGAATCCCTGGATGAATTGCTGAAGGAATTGCTAAAGGAATCCCTGGAGGGATTCCTGGAATAATCCCTGAAAGAATCCCTGGAGGAATCCCATGAGGAATTCCTGAAGAAATTCCAGGAGGAAACCCTGAAAGAATTCCTGGAGGAATCCCTGGAGGAATTTTCGGAGGAAGCCTTGGAGGAATTTCTGGATAAATCTCTTAAAGAATTCCTGGAGAAATCCCTGGAGGAATTCCTGGAGTAATCGCTGCAGAAATTCCTGGAGAAATGCCCTGGATGAAATTCCGGAGGAATCCCAGGAGGAATTTCCAGAAGAACCCCTGGCAAAATGTTTAAAGATATCCCTGGAAAAATTCCTGTAGGAATTCGTTAAGGAATCCCTGGAGAAATTCCTGGAGGAATCCCTAGAGGAATTCCTGGAGGAATCCCTAGAGGAATTCCTGGAGGAATCCCTAGAGGAATTCCTGGAGGAATTATCGGACAAATCCCTGGAGGAATTCCTGAAGGAGTTCCGGAAGGAATCCCTAGAAGAATTCCGGTAGGAATCCCAGGAAAAGTTCCTGTATGAATACTAGAAGAATTTCCTGAGGGAATCCCTGGAGCAATTCATGATAGAATCCCTGGATGAATCCTCGGATAAGTCCTAAATCTATCTTTGGAGGAAACCCTCGAGGCATTTCCGAGGAGATTTCTGATGGAATTTTTGGATTAATTCCTAGAGGAGTCGCTGGATGAATTCCTGGAGGAATCTTTGCAGAAATTCCAGGAGGAATTCCTGGAGGAATCCCTGGAGGAATATCTAGATGAATTTTCAGATGAATCCCTGGAGGAACTCCTGAAGGAATCCCTGGAGGAATTCCTGGAGGAATCCCTGGAGGAATTCCGGTAGGAATTGGAGGAATTCCTGGAGAAAGTAATCTCAGAAAAAGTTCCAAAATGAATACTAGAAGAAGTTCCCCAGGAGTAATTCATGAAAGAATCCCTGGAGGAATCCTCGGATAAGTCCTTAAACAATCTTTGGAGGTAACCCTCGAGAAATTTCCGAGGAGATTTCTGAAGGAATTTCTGGATAAAGGATGAAGGATGAAGGAATCCCTAGAGAAATTCCTGGAGAAAGTCCTTGAGGAATTCCTGGAGGAATCCCTAGAGGAATTCCTAGAGGAATAGCTAGATGAATTTTCAGAGAAATCCCTGGAGGAATTCCCGTAGGAATTGGAGGAATTCCTGAAGGAATCTCTGAAGGAATTCCGGAAAAAATTCCAGAACAAGTTGCTGAAAGATTACTAGAAGAAGTGCCCAAGTGAATCCCTGGAGCAATTTATGAAAGAATCCCTGGAAGAGTCTTCGGATAAGTCCTGAAACAATCGTTGGAGGAATCCCTCGAGGCATTCCGAGGAGATTTCTGAAGCAATTTCTGGAGAAATTTCTAGACGACTTTCTGGAGAAATTAATGTAGCAATCCTAGGATGAATTCCTTAGGGAATCATAGAAGAGATTTTTAAGCGAATCGCAGAAGGAATTTCTGAAGAAGTCCTAGGAGAAATTTTTAAAGAATCTCAGTAAGAATTCATTACGGAATCCTAGGAGAAATTTCTGATGATATACCATCCGGATTTCCTGAGGGAATCGCAGAAGAAATTTCTGTAAAAAAAATCCCAGGAAGAGTTCCTACAGTAATTCAGAATCCCAGAAGGAATTATTGTGGAAACCCCTGGAGGAGTTCCTGAAGGAGCCTCTGGACGTATTCCAAGAGAAATTCCTTAGAAAATCCTACGAAAGACTTGTTAACGAATCCCTAGAAAAAAATCTCTGACATATTATTGAAAGAATCCTTCAATAATTTCCTAAAGGATTCCTCGTATAAAACTTGGAAGGAATTCCTGGAAGAAGGTCCTGCAGAAATCCATCGAATAATTCCAGATGGCACTTCCAGCGGAATTCTCGAAGGAATACATTGAAAAATGATTGAAGGATTAGCATAAGTTTAAATTCACGAATAATAAGAAACTGAAAACAAAAAAAAACTTTGGGAAATCTCTGAATCCCTGGAGAAATTTCTGAAGGAATCCTCGAAAAAAAAATCACTAGAACAATCACTAGAAGTATCTCTGAAGACATCCCGGAGGATTGTCTTGTGAAATCCCTGAAGGAATTCCTGAAGAAATTTCTGAAAGAATCCATGATGAAATCACTGAAGGAAGCCATGGCGAAATTCCCGGAGAATTTCCTCGATGCATACTTAGGAGCATAACCTGGAGGAATTTCTGAAGTTGACTCTGTAGGAATTCATAAATAAATCTCAGGTTTTTTGCGCTTAGCACAATGAAATGTTGGATTTAATTGATGTCTTTGAAGATGTTCCAGGATGGTAACATTCACCGCGGATCTTTTTAGATGTCATATAATTTTAAATTTTTCAAAAGCAAATCAAAGAATAAGATTTTTAATATTTCTCAGAAAGCTGACTACCAGCCTTCAAATTTTCCAAAAAAAAAACAGAATTGTCAAATGCATCTAACTATTTTTTTTTCTTAAATTTTCGTTTTTCATTGCTTGTTTTAGCAAAAACATTTACTTTTATGATTTTAAAATAACTCAACGTACATATGTACAGATGGGAAAATAATTGGCTAAATAAGGAAAAAAAAAACAACTCAGGTGAGGTTTGATCTCACGACTTTTATACGCTAGACAACTTTCATTCGAAACTGATAATTTTCTCGAGCGATTGATCTTTTCGGGAAAATAATTTTTTTTTTCAGGCGAAAATGCGATTGTTGCCGCTCCGCTTTGAAGCGATTACTTTAGCCTACTTTTGATGCTCTTGCCCTACGAGCTCACCGCCAGATATACGTATTGAAACCATTTTAATGGGTTTGTTCAGATACCTACCTTAATGTGCCTTAACTTGAAATTCTGCAGTAAAATCAACTGGAGCAATATCTTACGGTAAGGTGTAAGATTTTTTTCAACAGGGTGGCTCCGGAGAGGAGATTACGTGGTTACCGAATGCAAGGTGAGGCTGTCACTTTAAAAACAGCCTGGTGCAAGTTCTGGCTTATTTGATGAAGCATTGGATGCTCGTTTGGAGATTTCTATCAAAAACTAACGAAACATCCGGTTACAGCCCGGTGATGGGGTCTGCTGGCTGATTTTTTGGGGACTTTGAACTGAAAATAACAAAATTTGCACAATGAATTGGCTTAACAAGAGAGTGTATTCTCAGTTACAGCTTTAATCAGAAAACTTCCGGAAGATGTTTACACGATTCAGTGGTAAAATTTGTTTAATCGTAGTACCTACCTTGATACCTTGATGGCTACAAAGTCACTTTACTCCAACGCCGAGCGTATAGTAGAGCACCATCTACGTCGGTCTTGGGCGATGTTCCTCCAGTTTCCCCGAACGTGTAGGGATCGTAGATCTTCTTCAACCGCGTGCAGCCAGCGAGTTCGCGGCCACCCACGAAGTCGCCTACCTCTACCGGGTTCTCTGCTGAATATTGTTTTCGCTATTCTTTCTTCCGACATTCGCACTACGTGTCCAGCCCACTGAAGTCTGCCGTATTTTATACGTTTCACAATATTCGCATCTTCGTACACTTGGTACAACTCGTGATTCATGCGTCTGCGCCACACTCCATTTTCTTGTTTCCCACCGAGAATTGTCCGCAGCACTTTGCGCTCAAAAACTCCAAAAGCTTTTCGGTCTAGCTCCTTTAACGTCCACGCTTCGTGACCCTAGAGGGCAACCGGAAGAATCAGCGTCTTATACAGAGCGAATTTTGTTTGCGTTTGCAAGTTACGGGACCTAAGCTGGCTACGCAATCTGTAAAAGGCCCTATTCATAACTGCAATACACCTTTTCACTTCACGTGAAACGTGAGATCAATATCGTCTGCAAAACCGAGGAGCATGTGCGACCGTGTGATGATAGAGCCATTCCTCTGCACGCATGACCTCCTAATCGCTCCTTCGAGTGCACTGTTGAACAATAAATTTGAAAGCTTCAATCCGTCCAAGGTCACAAACGACGTGGACACTTCGTCCGCGATCCGAGTACTTGATTTTGATCCATCCAGCGTTGCGCGTATCAGCCTAATTAGTTTCGCCGGAAAACCATGTTCTGACATTATCTGCCACTGAATCGTACGCTGCTTTAAAATCAATGAACAGCTGATGAGTCTGCAAGTTATATTCCCGAAACTTATCTAGGATCATCCGCAGGATAAACATTTGATCCGTCGTTGATCGGCTCTCACGAAAACCAGCCTGGTATTCGCCGACGAAGGACTCCTCAAGAGGTCGCAGTCTGTTGAACAGGACACGTGACAGTATCTTATACGCCGAATTTAAAAGGGTAATCGCTCTGTAATTGGCACAATCCAGTCTGTGCCCTTTCTTGTAGATTGGGCATATGAGGTCATCCAACCAGCTGGTGGGCAATTCGTTTAATCGTAGTATGGCCAGTAAAAAAACACCCGTAGAATGTCGGCAGGGTACCTGACTACCCACGAAATTGAAATGAATTGAAATGAATCCGTGAATTTCCGACAGAGTTTTAGAATTTTTGGCTCATTTAACTCATGACCTTTCGAGATAATGTTCGGCTGAACCGGTCCGATCAAATGTCAAACAAAGAATAAAGTGGCATATGTTAAAGCTCACAAAACTGTAGGAAACTTTTGCCAAATAAAAGTGTTTTTGATACAACTTTGGCAGTTTTTCTCTTTTTAAACGCGCTTTTCGAAAGAACACTGTATTGCGTTCAGCAGGACCTTCGCCTGCAACAGCAGCAAAGGCTTACTAATAATGATTCTGAACGTCCATGGTAATTGAGCTTCAACAGCATACTTCGAGCACAATCAGCATTTCTAGCAAAGTAGTTAGGTACAACAACAGCAACCTCCCATCAAGTCGACAATGAAGAGTGTGTGCATGGTTGCGATAGTGATCGAGTTTCCCCTTCTTTTATCCACCCTAACCAGCCGGCGAGGGCTGCCCCTTTGCTACACACATCCACTCCGAGCTCAGGCCCTGGTACCGGAATCGTCCTTGGCAGCATGTGCAGCAGGCGCTGCTCGCTCGCTCGTTTGCCGTCCTTGAAAACGAAAGCAGGCAGAGCACGTATAGGTACAGCATCCGCTCGATAACTGACTGCTCTTTAACTGGACTGCTTTTTAACTGGGCGCTCGATAACTGGGGCAAAATCGAGTTAAAAAGCAGTTATCTGTCAAAAATTAGCGAAATATAACCTCACATTTTACAAATCGGTAAACAAAACAAAATATAACAATAGCCTCTGGCTCCGGAAGCTCAGTCCAGTTATCGAGCGGCGCTCGCTTACTGGACTGTCGACAAAGCCCAGTTATCGAGCGGAAGCTGTACCTACCCAGCATATTTAGCTTCCCAAAATGGAACTCCTGCATCGATGCCGCGGCGGCAGCCCATGGAAACAACAGTTACATCCGCGCACGTGTGTACGTATGTTTGTGTGTGCGTTCTCCGCTGGGAATTGCGCCAGAATCCCTGGGATCGCATCCTTGTGCTATGATGCGTGCAAAATATTTAACCTTGAAAACCTGGCTGACGCTGACTTTCCGCTCAAGCGGGTGCGGTTGACAGGGGCATCGGTGCCAAATAGCTCGTCCACGTGTATATAAAAACTCAGTAATACACAATTGTATTATGAAAATTATAATTTATATGGATGAGATTGATATAAAATGTAAATAATATCACAAACTTCATTTCAATTGGTTTTGGAATCCTTGTATATAACAGTTCAAAGTTGCTGTCAAATGACTAAGCATTTCACTAGAATTGCTTGAAAATAACCCAATCTTGCCTCAGAATCGTACCATCTATAGACAACTAAGTAGTCTAATTAAAGTCGCAATTAGGGAATTGTACACTTTACAAAAAGATACACCTAGATAGTTGAACATTTTATTGAAAACATCAAGAAAGTAGCTTTTCGTTTCAATGGTCAGTATCTTACTGCTAAGATAACTTTGATTGGACGACATCTCTCAAAAACTCAAACAATGTTTGCGATCCGAGTCAAGGTGCATTACACTCCACTTTCCCCATCCATAATGCCACGCAGGATGCGAGGGACCAAGTTTATCCCGGTTTTCCAAAGTTTTTGGAGTGACGAGCAGTGGCAACAGCAGCAGAAGCATGTCAGCAGATGAAAATCGGCTTCGCTCTATCAGCGAGTGCAGATCGCGCACACGTTCGTCAAAGTCGACGGCTGTTGAATTTTTAATTATCTACTTCCAGTAATAGCACCACAAGCACAGCACATCAGCGGCAGCAGCAGCGTGATGATGGTTCGAGCTGGGCTGGGTTGAACTGGATTGGAGGGATATCGCACGAGAGGAAAACAATCTGCACGACTGGCGAAATTCTATGGGCAAGGGTGCTGACGTTGATGATGCTGAGCTGTTCTGAAATCTGAAGGGATAGTGCGGTTGATGAGATTTGCAGCGAGCGATAAGGGGTAATGTGGGTTTTTCGTTCGCCATGCTGTGAATGTTGAGTTGATTCGAGCTGATGATGTGGCCTTTATCAGGGCGATCGAAATGTTAGTGCGGGTTTCAAATTTCGTAGTTTAGCGAAACAGCTGACACGGATTTTTTGAAGTTCTGATGCAAATATACTGAATAACCGTTCATACAGACCATGTTCTCAAAAGGTGGATAAAGGATACTAACACACATACCCAGAAAAATTCATGTAAATTTAGGTTTCCTGGAACAGACATATACGAGGGTCATATAAGTCATAGAGTTGGGTGTATAAATTTTAGAAACGACGTAATTTTATATTATTTTATATTTTGACTATTCCAATCTACATTTATTTTGAAAGTGTGTATGTCTTGCTGGCGCAAGCTTGATTGCATATTTCCAAGGAAAGCTCTCGCATGTGATGAAATTTTGATTTTTCATAATTGTTCCGTGTAATTTGTCCATAACGCGTATGTCATTTCTTATGAAAACCGTTTTCAGCAGAAGTCGAGAAATGAAAACAAAACAACGCATTTGTGGATTTTTTTCTTATTTACGTAGTTTTTATTTAACATCCTGCGTATGTGTGAATAACTCACTCTCGTTGTTCTCATGCCGTTTTATTAGTGATATTGAACAGTAACAAATCATGATTTCATTTAAACTTTCACCACAGTGGAATGCTCAGAATAAATCACTCAATTTCAACGGAAATTCTCTTGATGGGACGGTGCTGGAGATGATTGCAAATATTATGAGTTGACACACACAATTTCCAGTGGAAATTTTCCACAACAAAATCTGAGCAGCTATTGTGCCATGCCATTAGACACAAATTATGCAAATACAGTCTCGACCCGATTTTATCACACCACGGTTTTGTCTGGGCCCGATTCTTAAATTTAATAAGTTATAATGAGAATCAACTGTCCATACTAGCAGAATTCCGTTGATTGATACTATCACTTCTTGTTTTTTTTTATCTTCTTATTCTTCATATTACGACCTCAATGAGACATAGCCTACATTGGGGGTCTTCCGTTCATACATTTTTTTTTAAATTTGTATGGGCCATAGTCTTTTACCTAAATCCGAACCCCCCATTAATACGTGGTTTATGGACGGCCCCTTAAATCTTAGTGTTCTATGATCACTGTTACAATTTTTATACAAAAGCTTTCTTTGTCAATGAAGAGCGAGTAAAGGCGCTTAAGCCTAGGCACAAGGGCCAGGACACAGAGTACCTGTGTTCCATCCCAGAAATCCAAGGACCAAGGGGGGCAGTAACCTTCTTAGCCACGTCACTCCCATCGATTTTTCACTTTATTCTATATCAAACTGAGCGGTTGGTACGAGATGTCCCCACTCAATAGATTCATTGTAAAATCAATAACGCTGCACGATAGGCCTGGCCGCTTTAATGCTTATAATACTTTTCCGATGTGTTGCAAACATTAATAATGACAAGAAAAATGATAGAAGTAGTCAATTCTATCATTTTCCAGGATTCTTTCAATGAATGCCTGTGTATGTGTATACTAGACCAGACTAGACTAGTAAGCTTTCTTTTTCAATAAAATTGTTGAATTGGTATCTCATGCAACATATGTAAATTGCATGGGAAAATCGTCAGTAATAACTGTATTGTAATTGAGGTATTGCAACACCTGATGTTATTATTCACGTGGTATTCATAGAACATACACCAATTCTTATTTTAGGTATTTTACCTCTTATGCAGGGCTCCTTAATACCTTATTCAGGTTGTAGGTATTGGGTTTTGCATACCTGAGTTTGCTTTTCTGCAGCTATTTCCTCCTGCTCGGGACACATGGATAAATATTTTCCATAGGGATCGACATCATCCTAAATTTGCAATGATTCGCTTTGTGTTGAGCGAATGTTGGGCTTGTTTGGCCAAATATTCATCATGTGCAATCGGTCGTTTTACTGAATACCGTAGAATTACCAAAGTTTAATATTGACCAATATTAGCCAAGAGTTGCACAACATGTGAGCATGTTCTCTTCGGAGAAGTTGTTCAATACATCCCGGGTAGAGGTGAATATCAAACCAATAACTAAAGAATAACATATTGTGTCATAATATCTAAATTTGTAATTCTTTAGATCTTTATGAATAACTCAGGATGACACATAAATAACAAAACATGCTATCATTGTTAAAGTTGTAATTGGCGAGTTATTATTGGATAGTATAATAACATAATAGTAACAAATATTACCATCATACTTTCAGCCATAGTATTTCTCCCGGCATTCCGTCAAGTATATTTTCCGGGATTTTTTTTTCCGAAACCTCTAAAGCGATTCTACCTGGATTATCATTGATATCTTAGGGATTCCTTTAAATAATTCGTTAAGAATAACTCCTGGGTTTCCATCAGGGAGTTCTCGCGAAATTTCTTCGAAGATTCCTACGGGGATTTTTTTTAGGAAATTCTTTCGCCATTTTGTCCGACATTTCCTTCGTTGATTCCTCCTGGGGTTCCTGGATTATTCCCAGGATTTCATCAATGATTTCTTCATGATTTTTTCAGGGTTTTCTCCTGGGATTTCGTCCGGGCTTCCTTGAGGAATTTCTCCCAGATTTCTTTCATTCATACCTCCCTAAATTTCATCATTTATTTTTTACGGGTTTCTTTAACGGCTTCCTCGCATTTATTCATTTATTCATAGAGTTCATCTTCTTGAGAGTCCCGGATATTTCACCCGGAATTTCTTCCGTCATTCTTTCTTCCGGGAATTGCTTTAGGGGATTTCCCGAGACTTATTCTGGCATGCTTTCAGGTATGCTTTTAGATTTCTTCTGTGATTTATCACAAGATTCTTGTATGGATTTCTATGGCATTTTTCCAAGGATGCTTTCCGAGATTTCCCCCAGAATTCATTCGTTGATCTTTTCCGAGTTTTCGTTAGGGAGTTTCCCTAACATTCCTTCAAGATTCCGTCAAGATTTCTGTAAGAATTCTATGGTATGTGCACCCTTCTTCAGCATATGCCCCCATGTTCATCCTATCTAAAAACAGACAATTCTAGCACCAATTGTTTCTGTTCTTTTTGTAATCATTCATTCTCACTCCAAACAAAAAATACAAAAACAAATAGCGATTATTAGATTTGTTTTCGATAGGATGAAAATGGGCGCACTATGCTGAAGACAGGTTCCGTTCCCCTATTTGGAATTCCGTAAGCAATTCTTTCCGGAAGTCCTTCATTCATTCCTCCCGCGATTCCATCAAGGATTCCTTCCGGATTTTTTTCAGCCCAAGTAACATTTTAAGTTTTGTTCGGCTCTATAAGAGATCTTCATGACCAATTATATAAAACTTGCAATAAAACTGGTTAATACATCAAAACCTCTTGATAACCTCTTTAAGAGCATCTTCCGGCTAAGTGGACCACATCCACATTAAGAGTAGCAATAAAACTGTTTTAAAACCTAGTTTAAAAATTTCCCATTCTCGAAAAGAGGTTATGATGATTATGGTTTTTTTTTTCAACAAAAACTATGACAGCTCAAGATGCAGAGAAGCTTCTTCGATGGCACGTAAAATTCAGGAGGAAACATCATTCGTAAGTAGAAAGCGATTATTTCAAAGTAATATTTTAGTTACTATTGTGTTGGTAGGCTTATGCGCATTCAATTTTACCGTGAATATTGGGGTTGCAGAAACATAAAATTAATGCGCTTCGAAAATGGTGAAAATTATCATCTTGGAATGAAATAAATCAATATGATAATTTAGTAAAACTATCTCGAATCACAAGAAACTTGGCTCAAATAGTTTATTTATGTGAGCATTTTATGGAAATGGCGGCAAATTATCAATTCATTGCTTATTTGAGCAAAACTAACTATTTTCCATTCACGTGGATTTATTCTTCAATATGGCGAAGTCCATAATTAGCGAAAATTAAACGAAAGCAAGTTTACTTTTATGATGACCGCAATAAACCTATTAGTGTCATAGTTTCTGCTTTCCGCCAACAAATGTCGTTACTAATCGAACAGATCGCCATATGCTGAGAGTTTGAACAGTTTTATTGTGGTAATAATGAATGCCAGAAGGTTTACATATCGAAGAGTTTTGTTTACTCTTAAAATCTGGCTTTATGGATATCTTGAAGTATACTATAAAACAATTCATCAATGGTTTTCATAAAAGTAGTCATGAAACTGCGAGTTTTGATTATTGCTGTTATAAAACCCTAATAAAAATCAAAAACAACCAATCAGCAATGGAATTGTTACTTGGGAGGGATTATTCACGAGACTGATTCAGGGACTTCTCCAGGATTCTTCCTGAGTTTTATCCCGGTTTAAACATTTCTAACTGACTTCCTTTAGGGATTCCTCCCGAGATTCCGTCATTTATTTCTCTATAGTTTTCCTCACAATGTTTATTTTGGGATATATACCTTCATTGCTTCTTCCCGCCTACCTTTTTGGAATTTATCCTTGTATTCTTTTAATTATTCTATCAGGAATCCTTTCAAGGATTCCTCTCGGAATTCCTTTTGAGATTTCTACTCGGATTTCTTAGGATACTCCTCCGGGATTCTTTCAGGGATTCCGATCGGGATTTCTTCCAAGAATTCTTCTGAAATTCCTTTCGAGATTTTTTCAGGAATGCCTTCCGGGATTCCTGTAAGGATTTCTCTCTGGGTTTCTCCATTCATTTTGCTTGGGAATCTTTCACTGATTTCTTCAGGGTTTTCTCCTTTAGAGGTTCTTGCAGGATTCTTTCTGAGATCTTCCATTGGATTCTTTCAGCTTCAGGGATATGTAAAAGAATTCCTTTTGAGATTCTTTTTGACTTCAGAGAACCGTCCCAGATTTTACAGGGATTCTTTCAGGGAATTCGTCTCAGGATTTCTTCATTGAGTCATCCTATGTATCTTTCATTGTTTCTTCTCAGGTTTTCTTTGGGAATTCCTCTGAGTTTCTTCCAGGGGTTCTTTCAAGGATTCCGGTATTCTTTCAGGTATTGCTGCCGATATTCATTCAGGTATGCCTTGGGTAATTTCTCCCGAGGTTTTTCAGGGAATCCTTCTGCGATTCGTTTAATGACTCCTTCAAGCATTCTTGCCGTTTTTATTAAAATAAGAATTGTTGATAATTGTGGGAAAACTACAAATGGTTACCATCCTTGAACTTAATAACAATAAATATAAAATAAATATATATTCTAAATATAGACAATTAGAAAGTTCCATAAATCCATGTTGAAAATAAGTATTAGATGCATACAGGCAGTGATTGGCATTTATGGATAACAAGGAATCTGCTCACCATCACTTATATATTGTAGGACAAAACTCTGAATGAAATGACGACGTAACGTAAAAAAATCTTCAGGATTTAGAAAATCAACGTATATACATTGTCGATGCATGCTAAGAAGATATTCACTCGGCTACGAGCTTATTTTCTGCGTCAAGAATAACAATGTAGCTCGGGAATATTAGGCCAAGAAGAAAAGATGTACCGTATTTTGGGACATGTTCATTGAGTTTATATAACATACGCGTAGATATTAATTTGATTTGCTGACGGTTCCGATGGGTGACCGTAGGTACTTCAACCCTTTCGTTCATTCATTGGAAATTTGTTTTATCTATTTCTCGATTACAAAAAAAAGTAAAATGGTCACTCAGCTTGATCACTCTCTTCTCGAACTCGATCAGGTCGGTGCATGGTCGTTCAAGCAAGCACGATCACAAATCTTTCCTTCTCCGTTGCAACCATTTGCTCCACCATCGCGCATCGTGCCCCACAAGCGTCTCCGATCGTGATTGAAAAACCAGTCCTCCAGTCACACCATCGCCACTCGTATAGGTAGGACACGGACTACACTATCATGTCGCTGCCAGCCAGCACCCGTCCAGCCATACGAACCCGTCCAGTGTGTAAGCCAAGTAGCTTAATTTAAGCGTTTTACAACTGTTATAAGCCGAACATCACACATGCATGGCATATTGGACCCACGGAGCTGGTTATGCCACTCCAGGTTGGTCGATGGAGATAGGTGCCCCCTGTGTCTGTGTCCATCATAAACCGGAGCGAGCGAGCGAGCGCAGCTATCTCCAGCAACAAAACGGCTTAAGTGTCTTCTGCAAACATCTGATATTCAAAGCTTTCGTTTGTTGTTTGGGTCAGCCTTCCGGCGTGAGTGCATGTGTTATAGATATATGGAGATTCATATGAAGTGAGCGCAGAGGGAGGGAGTCAATCCCAAATAAGGTGAGATGATTAGAGAGCCTCTTACCGATGCGTTCAGGAGGAAAACAAACTCGAACAATAAAACCTTTTGTCAGGAGCAGCTCTGTTCCTCCAGGGAGGAGGTGTGGCGAAGGAGCATCTCGTCGGCCGAGAAGTTGAAATTTCACAATGCCATTATAAGAGGCCATAAAGTATCAAATTTAATCATTAAATTTTATTCCCCCGGCTCTCAATCAAAAAACCGGTGGTGTTGAGGTGATATGAATATCTAATCACGCAGAGTGCCACTGACTGCTGTTTCGATTTAATGGGCTGTTTGGGCCAAGGCGATAGGCGATGGGGAGTTGAGAGATGGAACAGCAGTGTGAACGAACGACAACACGAGCCTATGGTCTATAAATTTCAGGGACGAGCGAGCACACCACAACTTTGTCACCTTCATAATTTATAAAAAGACAGTAGCATCCTGATTTTGACAATAAGGCATGATTTTTATGTTGTCAAAATAGGATGTTTGCAACATGGAGATGTTTTGATTGAGTTTCCTATCCACTGCATTCGTAAATACAGAACTAAGGTAATAACAAAGACCCAGTATTGCCATCATAGGACCTCAGCACCTTCAGCATGATCTTGATATATCCCCACGCATTTAACGCGGCTGTATGGATGTTAACTGTGGTTTATTTATATTTTTCTTAACGCTGCTGTAGCTTGTTTGTCTTGTCAACATTGCCTTAATTTTCAAAAGATGCAACTTGCTGTTTCAGGAAAATGGATTCCACACCGTGTCCACCATCAATTCAACTCCAAATTTTATGTTAATTTAACAATGCTCACCCGGACAACGGACTTATTTACGCCCTTCCACGAAAACCCAGCTTTAGTAGGTTTAAACCTCTTAACCGGCATCCGGTCCCTGGGAAACCCTTTTCTCCTTTTGGACAGGCGAAAAAAAATAAAAGGTTATAACAAAGTGGGTGATGCCTCATAAAACCGGAAAGAACCGAGAATAAACACTTTGGAAGAGTGCAGGGACCGACCAACAACCGACCGAACTGCCTGGCACCGCTGCTGCCACCGCAGCCCTTCGGGAACCTATACAAAAAGGAAAAACTTTATCGCCTCTTAATTCAGCACCCGAAAGTGCCCTGTTTGCCTCCCACAGTTTGGATCGACTTGGGCGGTTACCGCCCACACCACCGTCCCATCCCCCTTCAGGATCTACTCTGCACTTGGCGGAAAGGCTGCTCTAGCGTGAATTGAGCTGTTTCCACCAGCCAACCAACCGAGCGGCAGAAGGACGATATCCCTTGAATGTGGCCCCCGTCCGTCCGTCGTCGTACGGGTTAGCAGCAGGAAGCCGGGAAAGTAATAAGAAACGAAAAGCAAGTATGCCAACAAAGAGGAAATTTATTTTTCATTATAATCTCCTATGGCACTTATTTTTTGCTTGCTAGCAAGCTCGTTTGCTAGTGTAGTGTGCGATATCGAAGTGCAGGGAAGCTGGGGTCCATGTGATTCCTGCTGGCAGGCTGGTTGGTCAGCAGCGCGGTTGGCAGTAACTCTGAAACGATTTATCATCGCTGAGAGCAGCCTTCCAGGTTGAACTGGGGTTGTTAGCAACGTCTTCACTAAAGACGATCCAATCCCACCGGGGACGGTGTTGCGGTGCTGCTCAGATCCCGACTAGCAAGGAAAAACTAAATCTAAACTTGAAGGAAAGTCAGGATAAATTTTACAAGGAGGTAAACTTTGTCGGCAAGATCATATATTGCAACGTTACAAGGAAATTAATAAGAAAAAAATCCCATTGAAGTTTTAACATATCAAAAACTTCATTACGCCCAAATTATGTCACGATCGTGATTAACGTATCCTTTTTTTGGAGTATCTCAAAACCACATGCAACAGTAGAGCATGTGAAACGTTAAAAAAATACTATTCCTAATTTTTTGAAACAGCTTTTTATCTCTACGACATCATGTCTCAACACATAGATGACGTTTCTTTTTTATTGGTATTAACTTAACACATTTCCAAGCTTGTGGGAACATTGAAGATGTTATGATTGTGTTAAATAAGTGAGTGTATAATGGAAGAGCAAGTGGAAGCATAATTTTGAAAAAGACTATTGGAAGATTATCGAGACCACAAGCGTTCGACTTAACTGTGCACAGAGCATTGACAATTTCATAGTCTTCAACACATCCAAAACTAAAATCACCATGCATCGAGACAGTATTATCATTTTCAGTTTCGTTAGAAGAAAAATTTTCCGCAAAGTAATCGTCAGCGAACTTATCACCATTTGATAGCCATAGACCGCCTGACAAACTTGGCTGAAGACACGAACTGTCTACGTGTTCAGAATCATGAGATAAACCATGTTAAAGTAGTTCATCGTAAATGCACACTGGCGCCGCCTAGCTATGAAATTACGCACCAAACTTATCACCATTTGATAGCTATAGACCTTCTGATCAACTTTGCTGAAGACACGAACATTCTAGGTGGTCAGAATCTGGAGATAAACCATGTCAAAGTACTTCATTGTAAATGCACACTAGTGCCACATAGCGGCGGAATTACGCACTAAACTTACCACCATTTGATAGCCATAACCCTTCTGATCAACATTGCTGAAAACACGAACATTCTACGTGGTCAGAATCTTGAGATAAACCATGTCAAAGTACTTCATTGAAAATGCACACTAGCGCCACATAGACACATAGAGGCGGAATTACGTACCAAACATTTCACCATTTGAAGGTCATAAACCTGCTGAACAACTTTGCCGAAGGTCTAAACATTGCAGAGGATATGGTTTTTAAGATATAGTTTAGTAAATCATAAGGTTTTCAGGTGATGCCAAACTTTTTGAGGTGCTGCAATATTCAATTGGGGTGTTGCAATACTAGACGGTGCGATTCCATATTTATGGCGGGTAGTGTAAGTGATTTAAACAAAGCTTACAAGATAACATGTCCAAATTGCAATAAATTCTACATAGGACAAACGAATTGAACACTTGAAATTCGATTCAAAGAACATATTTTAGAGGTTAAAAAAGCGGGTAAAGAGTTAGAAAAGGGTTTAGCGTCTGAATTTAAATCAAAAGTGGCCGAACATGTTTTCCAGGATGAACACCTGTTGACAAAGGATAACATTAGTATCCTACGAAATATATCTATATTTCACGAGCCATTAGAGCATCCGAACGCACCTCTTGCACACACTCAGTCACTTGATCGATGTGGACGGTGCAGCAGTTGTGAATTGATGATATCCGAGCCTCGATGTCGTTGATTCTATCGTTGAGTTTTTGTTGATACGAATCGGTTTTGGATGTAATAATAGCTTGCATCTGATGAATCATCTGTTGCAGCGCTTCATAGATTCCACAGTTGTTTATGTTTATCGGCACTTCGTTAACATCAGGAGCCGTCATCTTCATAGTACTTTTCATGTAACCGTTGCTTGATTTGACGTTTAGCACAACAGGCTGTAACTTTACTGAAGAGGCCAAAGAGTATATTGGCTTGGATGGCTTAGATATGCAACAATTCGGAGCAGTTTAGAAACACATCGGCGGACAATTAGAGCTTAACTTCATATCACACAGGTTTGATACACGACAATCTGCAGAATTTAGTGAACTGTATTGATGGGAAACACCGAATGCACTTAGATATGACGCCGAAAGACGCGGACCTCTACACTATGTATTCTAGTGACCGCACATTCCTTCAGAGTTAGAGTAGTTTTCATACCCAAGCCTAATAAAAAAATGATAAACTGTCGCCGAAGTCATATAGGCCAATAAGTCTTACGTCGATCTTTCTAAAACTAATGGAAAAACTTATAGACGAGTATATCAAGTCTAATATACTTAATGATAAACCATTAAACAGAGCTCAATTTGCCTACCAAACGGGCAAATCGACAACATCGGCTCTACATTCATTAATTACAAAAATAGAGAAAACTTTTGAACATAAGGTAATACTTCTGGCAGCAGTACTTGACCTCGAAGGTGCTTTTGACAACGCTAGTTTTGCGTCGATGAAAAGGGCCATGAGAAATAGAGGCTTTTCTAGACTTATAATTGATTAGATTGAAGTGATGCTGTCTAAAAGGGAAATACATATCAGCATATCTTGGGAATTCAGTTGTAAAAGTAACAGCTGTTCAGGGCTGTCCCCAAGGGGGAGTCATTTCTCCCCTCCTCTGGTCCCTAATTGTTGATGATCTCCTTGACCAATTACAGTATCACGGATTCGAAGTAATTGGCATTGCAGATGACATTGTTATTATTGTCCGCGGAAAATACGATAAGATTATCTCTGATCGGATGCAAACAGCGTTAAATTTCACTTTAACCTGGTGTAAAAATGAAGGGTTGAATATCAACCCTGGAAAAACTACAATAATCCCGTTTACCAGAAAACGCAAAATCACCTTTTCAGTTTTGAAACTTGGTGATGCTCAGCTGTTTTTATCTTTGAATGTTAAATTTTTAGGAGTCATACTAGATAGCAAGCTGTGTTTGAACAAACATGTTGAACAACAGATAGAAAAAGCAATAAATGCTTTCTGGGGCTGCAAAAGAACTTTTGGAAAGAAATGGGGTCTAAAACCAAAGATGATTATATGGATTTATACGGCCATCGTGAAACCAACTGCTTCACTAACTGGGGCAATGGGTACTACACCATCTAAAGCCCTAGACGCGATGTTAAATATTCTTCCTTTACACGAATTTATACAAATGGATGCTGTTAAAAGTGCTCTGAGACTAAGAAGGTCCTCGACAGCCACCGGTAGTGATCTAAGAGGACATATGAGCATTTTAAAAACTTTTAATATCCATCCAATATACCTAATGAATGAAGATTTCATGGTAAAACGTAAATTTTTTTGATCATTCATTTCGAGTTCCCGACGTGACTCGTCAGGATTGGGCAGCTGGAAAACCAAATTTCGATCTGGCTCAACAATCTTTTTTACTGATGGTTCGAAACAAGATAACATGGTAGGGCTGGAATACATGGCTCGGGAGTTGACGTTTCACTACCATTAGGAAGGTGGCCGACAGTTTTTCAGGCCGAAGTTTACGCCATTTTGGAATGTGCCGACATCTGTCTCAAAAGGTGCTACAAAAATGCTAATACATGTATTTGCTCGGATAGCAAAGCAGCAATAAATGCTTTGAAGTCCAAAATCTACAATTCAAGACTAGTTTGGGAATGTACCATGCTACTGCAGCAATTGTCCTTTCGCAATAAGGTTAATCTGTACTGGGTTCCTGGACATTGCGAAATAGAAGGAAATGAAAAAGCTGATCAGTTAGCAAAAATCGGGTCATCCATACAATTCATTGGGCCTGAGCCATTTTTTGAAATAGCTCCTTGTGCCCTAAAAATGGAATTAAGGAACATTGAAAAATCTACAATAAAACTTATCTGGTCGAATACTTCAGATTGTCGTCAATCTAAACGATTCATAGAACCAGATGCATCTAAAACACTAAGGTTAATGAACCTGAACAAACATGATTTAAGTATTTACACCGGACTAGTAACAGGCCACTGCCCTTGCAAATATTACTTAAATATAATTGGGAAATTACAAGATAACAAATGTCGTTTCTGTAAATTTGAGAGCGAAAGCTCTGAGCATTTATTGTGTGAGTGTGCTGCACTTTACCAAACGCGCCGCGGTTACCTTGATAAGGGCTTGATGGAGCATTGGAAATGGTTCAGATATTGGTTGATTTACGACCGTCTTGATAATCAATTTGCACAAAATTGGTCATAATTCAGGAACGAAGAAAAACCACATCTTGAAAATTTTACAGAATATAGCTTATGTAATTCCCTTCCAATAATATTTTTTTTAGAATTTTCCCGGAGTGCGAAAATAGCTTTTCCGACTTTTCCAACCGATTTTCCTCAACAGTGGAAAATTTTGTAAAAAACAATTTTCATTGTGTATTTTTTTTTTTTTTTTTTTTTTTTGATTGCTGAGAAAATTTGCTTACGATTTCACAAAAAACATTGTGTCTACGATGCTTCGTTCTTGAGTTATGATTTTTCAAAGTAGGTGGTGTCTGTGGAAAATGTTGGTTTTCTACTGGAGTTTTCCGGAAAATTAGGCGACCCGGATTTCTTTCAATTTTGTTTTTGTTCATATATATATGAACCCTACCTGTGAAAAAAAAAATCATGAAATTCTGAGAACCTTGGTATCAATTTGTACGATAATAAAAAACATCCCCTCCTCCGTGATTGATCTGAAATGGTATGAATTGCACTGAGATCCAACTGAACAAGGTGCTGGGCAGAGATGCCAGATATACAGACTTTTCTGTATTATACGGATTTTTAGAGGTTGATACAGACAGGATACAGAGTACAGAAAAAATACAGATTTCATGATCTTGATACAGATTTTTCCTCCACATATTTTTTTCCTCATACATTCATGTAAGATGGAAAATAAATTAATAAAAATTATAGAGAGTACAAACACATTAAATTATCTATATTTTTCACATTCGACCACAATTTTCAATCATTTCATTAGAGGAAATTTTTCTTTAGAATTCAATTTAATAAAACGTATATTACGAAACATAAAACATCCTAGATATGTAATAAGCATACGTTAAGGGCGTTTGTTTTATGTTTTTATCGCGTTGAAATCCTAATCATGTAATATAAAACATTTTAACCTTGGCCCAAAATGAAGTTTTTTAGCAATTTTTCAAAGATTATGTTAGTATAAGGAAAAATCGAATAAACTATATCAAAATTTTTTTGTTGACGGATAACTCCATTGATTTCTCCACGGATTCATTGAGACATTCATTTAGGAATATTTCCAAAGAATTTCTACGAAAATCCTTTAAGAAATACCTGAAGAATTTATTTCTGGGATCTTTACAAATGCTTTTTAATGCGTTCCACCAAGGATTTCCCGAAATTTTTCTCCAGGTACTTCTTCTACGATGTAAAAAAAGAAATTCGCTAGATTTCTTTCAGAATTTTCTGCTTAGATTTCTTTAGAAATTCGTATGTGAAAATACATATCTCCAGAGATTTCATCAAGATTTCAAAATTTAGAAGTTCCTTCATAGAGTACCTATACCTGAAAAAAATAAAAATTCTGAAATTCTTCAAGTAAATTATTCACAAATCCTAAAGGAATTTGTTCGGAAACTCTTCCCAGGGATCTCCAAGATTTTTTGAGAAATTCGTTCAGTGATTCCTGCAGAAACTCCTTCATGTTTTTTTTTAGAAAAAATGAAAAAAAAATCTTGATAGACTTCTGGAGTAGCTCTATCAATGCAAGAATCCTTGAGAAATTTCTGCAGTAATTCCTGGAAAACCCGTGGAGGAATTTCTAACGAAATCTCTTTAAAAAGGCAGACATTGCTGACAAAGGTACTTGTGGATTTTTGTTTAAAGAAATCCTTCATTGAGTTTCTGAAGATTCCCTGGAGGATTTTCTGAAGGAATCCTTGGAAGAACTGCTGGGGGTACTTCTGAAGAATTCAACGAAAAAAAACTCGTGAAGTTTATGAAGAGATTTCGTGGAAGAATAGTTTAGAGAGCCAATAAAGAAATAAAAAAAAGAGATTTTTCAGGGAATCTTCGAGAAACCCACAAGAACTGGAGAACCCTCTACAAATATACTTTGAAACATTTCTAGAAAAAATCTTTGAATAAAGCTTCTTAGTAGTTCCAAAAGATTCTCTCAACTATTGCTGCAGAACTAATTGTTGAGAAAATCTTTTGGAAAAAAAATGAAAAAACATCCCTGGAGAAAGGTCTGAACAAATCCAAAGCAATGCCTAGAGGAATACTTCAAGGAACTATTGGATAAACTCCTGGAGGAACTTTACAGAAAAATCTTTCGAGAATTTCTAGAGGAATTTCCAAAATAATCCCGAGAAAATTTCTGAAAAAATGGAGTAATCCTTTAGGTAGAAATTCAAGCAAAATTTTCTGGAATGGTTCTTGAAGAATATTTTTTATAATCTCTCTATTTTTGTGTATTTTAACTTATGCTAGTTCTTCATACAAACTGAAGCTTTCCTAATCTATATATATAAAAATGCAGTGGCATACGTGGGACCGCGCATAACTTGCGAACGGAAGGTCCGATTTTGGTCGTCTAAGTTTTGTTCTGTCAGTTTTCACCCAAGGAAGGTTTATGAGGCAAAAAACATGAAAAAAATGAGAGTTTTTGAAAATTGATCTTCCATACATTTTGACCGAGGACTCTTGGTTTTGGCTAGAAACTTGAAACGTCAAAAAACGCAGTAGGCAAGACAGAGTTTGCCGGGTTCAGCTAGTTTCTAATAGAATCTCTGAATGTTTGTTAAAGAAAAATAACTCCTGGAATTGCATCTTTTCAACATACGTGAGAAGAAATTCATGGAGAAACCCCTGGAGAAATTCATTGATAAATTTTCGGAGAAATGCTACAGAAAAACTCCTGCAAAAAATTTGGAGGAATTTCCCCAAAAATATTAAAAAAATATATAATCAGCATGCCTTGAAGATTTATTCATGTTTTATCCTGGCTTTATAAGTACGAGCATGTGAAAAAGCTAGTTGTTCTATACTAGTTTTATGTGGTAGTTTTTTACTTTGCACCTTTGGCATTCCATAAAACTATCATATAACTTTTGCTATAAACATCGTCATTTTAAGACTTTCAAGTGGTCAAGAATTGGTTTTATAACTAATTATATGCCATTTAAATAAAACTTGCATTTGCGGTTGTTGTCGGAGATATTTCTTTTTGTAAACAAATAAACAAAACTGTGAGGCAACGCTTAGAACCAACAAAAGATTTCGTGGCCGTATCAAATGCTGCGATAAGACCGTTAGTTCTATCATAAGCTCAGTTATGATCAGCTTAGGAGGGTTAGCCCTATTGGAGAAATCATCAGGAACGCAGAGTTTTATCAGAAAAATATGTCGCCTAGCTGGGATAATTTATGTAAATACAGAAAAATGATTACTCAATTTTATGATTTCATGTACAGCGCTTAAGATCAAACTTAACGATTCAACACGTTTCCGTCATATTATTTTCAGAAAAAATACATAATGTTTTTGAAACTCCGCTATGTTGAAAAAACCTTTTTCACGCCCAATTCCACCGAGTATATTAAATGCATTTAACTTCCTATTAATTCACAGTTTGTGTGGCGCACTTATTTTTTGTCATTATCACAGTCACATTCACCACAAATTTCCCGTTGCATGTCTCCTGACACGTATTAAAATGAGAAAACAAACCTGAATTCCAGACCGGCATCTTTCCAATTGATGGCTGGATAAATAACCAAGCATAATTTATTCTGTCGATCGAACATTGATAGTGAAAAATAATCAAAACAAATATTTGACAAGTCAGAATATGGTTATATTTAGAAGGTTTGCAAAACTATGATACAACCTGAAATCCTAAGCCGGTTTGCATACGAAGTCCTGTAGATCATAATAAGGCTGGGCCAACTAGCCAGATCGTGGACTTTTGGAGGCATAAAGGAGCTCGAGAGTATTTTCAAGTCGGCATCAATGGTTTTATGGTTAGGGTTTTTGAATCGCTAAAAAAACTTCGATAAAATCAAAATTGTTACTTGGGATATATTAAGAAACTAGCAGTCCCGGCAAACGTCGTCCTGCCTGCCTACTCTGTTTTTTGGCGTCCGGTTCCATAAAGAAATGCCCCTCAAAATGGAAATTCAGATTTTCCCGTTTTTCTTGCCTTCCCGGTCACTTTTTCTAATTATTTTTTCGTACGAACACGTCGGAAGCCTGGCGGAATGCAACAGTGAAAGAATCATGTCCGTCTGTTGACCCGTTCCCGAGCCTATTCGTGACATACTAACACCATTCCATTTTTATTTATATAGATACAATCATAGCTTATGTAGAAATCCCTGAAGGAATTTTCTCTTTAGTCCTTTAAAGAATCCCATGAGGATTTTCGAAAAGAATTTCTACGGAAACCCGTGAACCAGTTTCAGGATATTTTTTGAGAAACTCCCAGGAAAGTCCCAGGGAAAATTCTTGGAAGAATCCCTGGAGAAATTTTCACAGAAAACCGGCGACGTAAAAGTTCTGAATTATTATGAATAGACATATTTATTTTTGGTATTCAAAACCATAACGTTCTGCTATTTACACCGTATAGTGAAAACTTACTGCAAATAGAAATGTTTGTGCAAAATTCGGGACACAAACATGTTGTTTACAAGTTGAATTCACAGATTTCTAACGAGGTCTGACAGGATTTACGGAAACTTGGTGTTTTTTTTGGCTTTCAGTCACAGTTTCAAAATACAGACAAATACAGATTTTCTAAAATCCTGATACAGATTTTGGGAAAAATCATCTGGCATCCCTGGTGCTGGGATACTTCACTTATTCTCAAAATGCAATTTAAGCAGTTCATAAAATTTGAATCAATACCGGCGCGGCGCCGACCAAGTCCTTACAGTCAGTTGGGAAGGGAAAGTAATGTATGAGTGTGATGGGTGTTGCTACTAGAGACCGAGAGCACTCTGCGTCCCCACAACCAGCACGGATGGGTTATTGGGCATTGGAGTCACCTTTGGTCGGTGATGCGATCCATGGATTATTGTTAGGTGATAGATTATGTATTGATTGTGATGAAAGAGAAGCGGCACAGTTCGCTTGGTTGCATAACTTGTAGGGGAGCCATCCATAAATGACGTAGCATTTTAGGGGGAGGGGGGGGGACTGGGAATGTGTGACGAGCCATGTATTAGTTATGGGAAAATATGCTACGAGGGAAGAGAGTAGAGTAAAAAATCGGCCAAAAAATGCTACGTCATTTATGGACGCTCCCTGGGCGTATATGATAGATTGATACTGTGCTGTTTCAGTAGGAAGGAAGGAAAACGGGTTTTCGAACCGTTTTTGTTATAGTGATGGTTATGAACTTATGAATATACAAGAGCTGTATACAGGTACACCTCGATTTTGTGGATATTTTGTTTTTCGAAATGTCTATAAAATCGAATTTTGACAGAAAATCGTTGCAAAAAATTTTATTTTATTTTTTTTTAATTGTATACCAAATGTATCAAAACATAAAAAAAACTGCATAAAAACTGAGTTTTCGATAAAAGGCTCGGAGTTTTTGGCATATATTATAATTCTCTATAAACCAGTACCTCGCTAGCTTGTTACGATCGAAATATTTTGTCTCCAAATATATGTATGGTTAATTCAAAAGCCAATATTTTGAGCAATGGACATACACAATAACGTTATTTGCACAAATGTCCCAAAAAATTCAAAAGGTTCAGAAATTCATTAAGGGTTCCCTTTGAAAATGTCTCCGAGAATTTATTTTCGCTGAAATTTCTTTACGAACAGCTTCAGAAATTCCTACAGGGATCCATTCTTGAATTCCTCAAGGGGTTCCTTCCGAAATTTAGAGATTCGTGACAAGCTTGATAGACGACTTGATAGAGCGTGTTTACTGGTTGTACTGTATTTGCCGAACGATCGTTCTGTGCGAGTAGTGTAGGTTTGTACCGCTATCGGCTCGGTTGCCTTTTGTTGCAATAGGACAAATCGATGAAGTACTAGATTTGTAGTAATGAGCTGAATTTTAGTATAGTGAGAAGGTCAATTGTCCGTTTCTGCAACGAAATGGTGCAAAAAGCGTATGTATTAAATTCCTTGCCTAATTTGATGCTGTTTGAGCAAAACTTTGGGCAACAGTGTTGTTGTTTTCTCCATATCTTGCAACATAAACAACATAGTTATCCAAAGTTTTGCTCAAACAGCATCAAATTAGGCAAGGAACCATAATACCCACGCTTTTTGCACCATTTCATTGCAGAAACGGAGAATTGACCTTCACACTATACTAAAATTCAGCTCATTACTACAAATCTAGTACTACACCGAACGTCCCCCATTCTGCGGTGTTACATAACCAGAATTTTCAACTTTATTACGACAGTCTACGAAAAAACTGCCCAAATCAAATCTTCATGTTACAGATTATTTCAGAAAATCTCCCATGTGTTCTTCCAGAAGTATCACAAAGAATTCTTTTAGGCAATTTTGCATGAATTGCTTCACCAATTCCTGCAAGATTTTTTCACAAATTATTTCAGAGACTGTTTGAGAAACTTGCCCAGGCCTCTGGATATATATTCAGTAATTTCTCTAGGCATTCGTTTGGAGAATCTATTGGATATTCCCATAGAAAATCTACTGAAAATTTCTTGAGATATTCTTCTAAAACATCTTTCTAAAAAAATTCTTTCGGAAATTTGTTCGAGTATTAGTCAAAAATTCCCTCACGGATTCTTACAAAAAATCTTTCCATGGAATCATTCGGAAACATTCTTCGGGGATTGGTTTAAAAATTCCTCTTATTCTACAAATTCCACAAATAGTTCTTATAAAGTATCTTTCATGCTTTACTTCTGAAATTCCTCCATTTTTTTCAAAAACATATTCATGAATTGGAGCAGAAATTCCTCCAGGGATTCTTTCAAAAACTCCTTCAGAGAATCCTTCAGAATTTTTTTAAAATTTTTTTCAGAAAACTCTCCAGAGATTACTTTAATAAAACTTTAAGCGATGCCTTCAGAAACTAATCCAGAATTTTTCAGAAAATGATTCGAAAATTCCTTCAAAGATTATACTGCACACCTAGAAAAAATCATGTAATTTTAGGTGTTCTGAACCTGACATATACGAGCATCTTCAAAGACACAAATTTAAAGGTCAAAACATGTAAATTTACATCTTCGAGGACACCACAAAATAAAACTTATTTATTCTTAGCGTCTACCAATCGTTAGAACCGATTCGACAGAAAAAAAAAACAAACAAAAGTAAAATTTTGGCACGCATGGATTCGAACTCATATTCGCTGATTGTGAAGCACAACACTAACCTCTCGACTATATCACCGAGTTGGAAGGCGGCTGATGAATACATAAGTGACGCGATTTTGTCAGCCCTATTCCGGAACACATTTTTTGCTCCTCTCAAAAATTTAAACAGATATTTATACTTTTTATGTTTTGCCTTTTAGCAGTAGTTTGATGATGATCTCAAATGAATTGGTCTATATTTGACCGTTAGATATTGGAAGCAAAAAGTTCGTCGCAAAATGGGGCAGACAAAATCGGGTCCGTATCCGTACTGTATCATACTGATTCTACGTTTCTGGTGAAAGGGATTTGTTGACATCTAACCAACTTACATGATGCGCGTAAAATTGTGTCCAATTCGTGATTCAGTCTTGAAAATGTTAAAGTTTTTTTAATGATTCCGTGTCGTGTAAATTTCAGAATTTTTAAGGTGTGTGGGGTTACTTTGGAAAATCTTCCAAGGATTCCACCAGAAATTCCACTAGGGATTCCTCCAGAAGTTTCACAAAGAGTTGTGTATGAGTTTCTGCAGAAATTCCTCCAGAGATTTACTCTATTTTTTCGGGACTTTTTTAGATTTTTTTTCCAGAAAATCATTCGGAAATTCCTTTCTGATATATCCCCCTACTCGAGACAGTAACCTTTCTTGCTGAAGCAGACTCCGGACGGATACCGTTCTATTTATGGAGGCTCACGACGGCGGGAACAGAGGAAATGGATTTGGCGAATTGGCAAATTTCCGGTGAGGAGATGACTGACGGCCAAGCACTTTCAGCCACACTGACTGGCTGGCCCTGCTGTTGGTGACGGTAGCTGGATGCACCTTTACGTCTGTCAGTGTCGTCCACGGTCACTGGATTCGGTATTTGCCAATTTTCCGAACCCAGGTTTAGGAGCGCATAAATCTTGTTAAGGTTTCGAGCGATGAGCTTATTACGTTTGGTCGCACTTTTTTGCCACTAAGTTTCACTTTTTCCCAATCATGGCGGTTTGATTCAATCACTCCTCCGCTGGCGTTGCTGCTGCTGCTGTGTATGGTGGAACGACTGGAATAGAACATCATCATTCGGGAAATGGAAATGAGGAAAAGATGAAAACTCAATATAATATTAATGAAAGGAAAATACCCTGCCTGGGAATCGATCCCATTTCAAACAATCAATGGCACGGCGGAAAGCAGGGTAAATGTGGGACACACGAGCGCAAAGACAAATCGCGATCATTATGTCTGGTGCCAGATGCTCTTCTCACCCTGGTCGTGCATTTTTAAAAGTTCTGTTATTTTTTTCTCTTGGGTTTTTGTGTGATTGAATATGGTGCTCGCGGAAACCTTTTTAGATTACAAAACAATGATTTTACATTTTTATCAAAAGCAATAGGATTCGTTACTAAGAAAAAACATTAATTGTGAAATTAAATACATAGGTCTGGTGAAATTAATCATCTAATCGAATACCTGTATTTAAAAATACACAAACGATCAGTATGGATATAAGGCAATCCATGACGACTTTTCGTGATGGGGGTGACAGCCAAAACTGTAAACACAGTGTGAGTACAACTTAAAAAAGTTTCGTCAAGTGTCGTCGGTGCTTAACAAATTCCTTTGTGTTCAACTGTCACCCCGATCATCGATTGTCAAAAATACATGGTAAACAAAAAAAAATCAGCTGATCGCATCTGTCTCATGGATTGCCTTATTGAGCTAGAGCTTAATTTATCGCCTGTATTAGCTACTCCCACGTATGTGGCAACCCTAATCCCACCTAATGCATCTGACAGGAGCCAACATCCATCGTGTATCCACAATGGAATGCTTTGTGGATACACAAATGTTTACATACAAGATGTTGGGTTCTTAAAAATGGCGCCCTTGGCCACTCCCGTATTGTGAACGAATGATAAAACTGCTGGAAGTTGACAGGTATCATCAGTATGTAAGTGAGGGTGATCTTCTATTTTTACGAGAAAATGACGCTTACTACGTCAGATTGCACACAAGAAAGAGATGTTGATGCAACCGCTTGTCTTTGGCAGACCGTTTATACCAATGCGGATGTCATAGTTCTTGAGAGATAGCTGTTTGACAGAGGTTCACTTTGTTACGTAAGCGTAAGGTAAAAATTGTGTGATGCGATAACTGTGGACATGATGCAGTACAGTTCGCAGGTTTCCTACTAGGGGGCATCCATTTAGTACGTCACGCTAAAAAAGGTAATTTTCAACCCCCCCTCCCCCCTTCGTACGGGTTTTTCCTATACTTAATACATTGCTTGTCACACTTTTCAGAACCCCCCCTTCCCCCCTCTGAGCGTGACGTACTTTATGGATGCCCCCCTAGAATGTGTAATATAAAAGACTGATTAACCGAGCAGTGAAATTAGAGATGTACCGAGAAAAATTTCTACTCAATGACTGATTTGGCCTTACTCAGAAATCGAAAAATCTTTTGTTTTCTAACTCAGTTTCAGCTAAAAGTGGGACAACCCATTGGCAATGGGTTGTGCCACTTTTGACGGAAACTGAGTAAGAAAACAAAGGATTTTTCGATTTCTGAGTAAGACCAACTCAGTCCCTGAGTAGAAAATTTTCTCTGTGCGGATTTGTGGTTCTAGCGATGGCTAAATATACTTTTCAAGTCTAAAATCATATCAAACATCAAACACTCTCTCAAGATTACATCCATGGGATAAATTCTCGATTCCATGAAACCTACTTTTGATCCAGATCAGTAACCAAATTTGTGCATCTCCTACAGTGAAGAATCCGAAATCAATAGAACATACACACACGCACCGGGACGAGTGAATCAGCGATAACGTTTGAACTAACCGGGCTATCCAAATACGATAATTAATTAATTTTCTAAAATTGGATCTATCCAATTTCGAACCGGCGGAGTCGATACCGGGCGGGAGTGGGAGTGGAAGCTGCCGAAAACGGACGGAGGAACCCAATAGCAATGGAGATGGATCGAGATGGATGGATGTTTGTTTGTTTTCCGAGTATGCGGTTTAGGGAGAGAAATCGACAGATAAATAGAAACTTGCGAAAACCGATGAACAGAGTCCGGATTCTGATGCGCAGGGAGGTGGTTGGTTAACAGCATAAGTTTCCGTGTTGATACTGGGGGATTGCAGCGTCTGTTTGTTTGCCAGCAAATTGAGTGATTTCTTCCCGTTTGGCAATGCAGCACACGGTAAACTCCTCAACACAGAAACCACACACACAGTTGGAGCCAATTTGGTTGATGTGCCGGAGGAGGAAACGTATTTCTCGCCAGTACGGTGGCAGTAATTTCAAGCTGCTAATCGTCATGTGCCGGATTTTTCCAAGATTGGGGTTCACGCATTTTTGTACCTCCCTCGTCGACCCTTGTCAGGGTAAGGAATTTAATTTCTTGATTCATCCCGTACGCCCGTACTAATATGCTGCCCAGGGAAAACGGGACTACGGAATCGGAATGATATCACGTAGCTGGGCCCGTTCTGGAGAATTCGATTTAAATGGATTCAATCCGACAGGTAAGGGTCATCCTTTATTCCCTAGGAATGGAATGGAAGATGGAAACGACAAAGGGAGGGTAAATATTTTGCCAACACTTCCGGATTCGGTTTCAGATTCGATAGTGGAGTTGACCATTGTTTAGTATGCATTATGCTGACTGAATTATTTAGTATTCATTCTTGATAACAAATGCAAAATTCTAGTGGGTGTTGCCAAGTGTAATACATAGCTTCATAAACTGATACACAATTTTTTGAAATCTGGAAACATTGTTTAACCCCAGGTTTCATCCATTCTACTCCACAGATCTATTTTGAGATCATAACTTTGCGATTACTTGGAGAAATGAGGCTTGTTGGAATACTAGGGTCCTCAGCGAATTTGATTTTGAATTTGATAGATGTTGCGTCAACAGCCATTGCCAGTACCGTCGTGCTCGAGTGGTGTACCTATAGCATAAGTAAAATCCATTATTGGGTTAAGTGCAGTCTTCGCCAAAGTTGATCGGGACATCAACAGCTATCCAAAAATGAACTATTTAGTTCAACCTCGCAGGCGCCAAAGAGTCTTACAAATTTCAAACTTCTCGAGAATAAGACTACATAGAAAAGTTCTAGCTTCAGTAAAGTTGATCAGGAATTTTAAAACTGTTTGATAGTGAACTACTTAATTCTAGTGCGCCTTTGCAATTTATTGTAATGTTTCCCTTTGGAGAAAACATAAGGAATTTCTTTGGGTTTTTAGGTAATCCCTCGGCGATCCCCTCAAGAATATTATCGAATATTCCTCCGTGATTTTTTTTCGGGAGTTTCGGGGCAATTGGAAGACTAGAAAATATTTTATCGGTGAAACTTTTTTCAATACATGTTGTTAAAAATGGATGTTTTGGTTAAAAATAGGCAAAAACAATAAATCGAATCTTCCCCGATAGAATATTTAAACGCTTTTCCTCTGGTTCTTCAAAATTTCCTCCAGGAATTCCTCCAGAAATTCTTCCAAAAGCTTCCCCAGGGATTTCTTCTAGAACTCCCAAGGTTTTCAGGAATTTTCGCAGAGATTCATTGGATTCCTCCGAGAATTCTTCCAGGAATTCCCTCCGAGATCCGAGAGTTCCCCCAGGGATTCTCCAGGAGAAAAACTCCTGATGAAATCCTTGGAGGAATTCCTGGAGGAATTTCTAGAGGAACTACATGAAGAGTTCCCCAACAGATTGCTAAAGCAATTTCTGGAAGAATTTCTCGAAGAATTTCTCAACGAATTCCTGGAGAAATTCCTGAAAGAATTTCTGAACCACCTCCAGGGAGAATTTCGGGAGGAATTTCTGGATGAACTCCTCGAACAATTCCTGAACGGATTGCTAGAGGAATACCTGGAAGAATTTCTGGTAGAGTTTGTCGAAGAAATCCTGAAGAAATTTCTGGAGCAATTCCTGAAAGGATTTCTGAATCACCTCCAGGGAGAATTTTGGGAGGAACTGCTGGAGGAATATCTGGATGAACTCTAGGAGACATTTCTGTAGGAACTCCTGGATGAATTAATGAAGGAATCCTATAGGAATTACTGGAGGAATTCCTGAAGAAACTTAGGAATCTCTGGGAAAGTTTGTAGAGAAATGTTTGGAGATATTTCTGGATGAACTCCTGGAGGAATGTCTATGGGAAATTTCTGGAGAAGTTCGTGGTAGAATTCCCGGGGTAGTCTCTGAAGGAGCTATTGGGGAAATTTATCGAGGAATTTAAGTAGAATTTTTTCCAGAAAATTCTAGAATTTCTGGAGAAATTCATGGAAAAAGTTTTGGAGGAACACTTAGAGGAATCTCTGGAGGGATTTCTAGAGGAATCCCTAGAGGAACTTCAAAAAGAGTTCCTGGAGGAATTTCTGGAAAAATATGCTGAGGAATCTACGGAATCCTGTAGAAGTTTCTGGAGAAATTTCTGAAAGAATTTCTGGAGCACGTCCTGGAAGAATTTCGGGCAGAACTGCTGGAGAATTTATCGATGAATTCCAGGATAAACATCTACAGAAATTTCAGGGAGAGTTTATGGAGAAATTTGTGGAGAAATTCTTAGAGGTATTCCTGGATAAACTCCAGGAGGAATGACTGTGGGAATTTTCTGGAAGAACTCCTGGGAAAATTTCTCGAGAAATTTCTGTTGAAATTTCTTGAGAAAATTCTAGAATTCCTGGAGTATTTTCTGGAGAAATTCCTGGAAGAATTTTTGGAAGAACTCCTGAAGGAACTCCTGGAGGAATCACTCGAGGAATTTCTAGAAGAATTTTTAGAGGATCTTCTGGTGGAGCTCATGGAGGAATCTTCGGAAAAAATCCTAAGAAATCCATAGGCAGAATTATAAAAAAAGACACTACACCGTCGTCAACCAGAGTTTGCACAGACTGAACCGATCACTGACCTGAAACAACGGACAACACACGAAACACTCATTGGTCCAGTGAATAATTTTTCCTTCGACGAAAAGTTTTCACCGATTGAAGCGGAGATCGAACCCACACTCCAAGGCTAACGAAAAGCCTAGAGGACTGGCGCCGCTAACCACACGGCCACAAAGCCCACACATTTCAGGAACAATCTGTGGAAGAACTCATGAAGAAATTTCTCGAGGAATTTTTGGACAAATTTCTGGAGGTATTTCTGAAAAAAAATCCGGAGGAGTTTCAGGAGAAACTGCTGGAAGACTGTCTGAAAAAACTCCTGGAGAATTTTCTGAAAGAATTTCCTGAAGAATCCATGTCAGAATTTCTGGATTAATTGCTCGAGGAATTTTTGAAGGAATTTCCGTAGCAACTCATGGAAGCATTTCCAGAGGAATTTCAGGCGAAATTTCAGAAAAATACACCTGGAGGAGTTTCTGGGAGAATTCCCTGAGGAATCCATAGGCGAATTCCTGGATAATCTCTAAGGGAACTCAGGCAAATAAAATCGAGGTTGGTTTTACGAATAAGAAAGTAGAAAAAACTGGGAGGTGGTGTCATTGCGTACTAGAAAGATACCTAGCAGACGTAAAAGTTCTCTTCTTTATGTTAATATCTCTTCCCCTCAAAGAATCATGGAAGTTCCCCGATAGAATTACAGGACTAGCCCTTGCCGAAATCCTGAAAAGGATCTCCGGATTTCTTTTTGCCTTTCTCGTACACCAAGGTGTACCGAAAGGCTATATGTTCACTCCAAAAATGAAATTTTGATAGAACCCCCGTAGGGCCAAGTCTTATATACCAATCGACTCAGCTCGACGAGTTGAGATGATGTCTGTGTGTATGTATGTGTGTGTGTATTTTTTTTTTTTTTTTTTCCTACTAAACCATAGGGGGATAAATCTGCTCATCAGACACCCTAACAGGAAGGTTAGGGTAGTGTGGGGATGAGACAATGCCGGTAGAAGCCAGGACTACTCTCTCCTCGACCCACTAAAACACATTCCTATGGTCGCCAAACCCTACGTCTCTCCGGAACCACCAAGAAGGTATTGCTTCAGAGAGGGGCTAGTGCATATCGCACCCTCAAGGTTAGCTGCCGTAGCCTAGCAGCAACGAACATCGATGACTCGCACTGGAGAGTCCATCACGATAGCATGCTGGCGCTTAGCCAGTTTCCCGAGTGGTCCTCGCCACTCCCTTTGTCCTCGGAAGGCGGGCAGGGTCAACCCCGCCCTCGCCCTACTGCTGAGCGGACATCAAGAACTGATGCCCACATGCAACCCGATCTGACCTGCTGAAGGCAAGGGTAACACTACCCTTCAGGCCTTATCAGCTGCATCCGTAGGTTGCAGACAGCAGGGTCTCACCTACCCCGACCCTTGCCGGGGACCCCTTTCCAACCGCGGGCTCAGATCCAACCCAGTAGACTGACGCCACGACAGCACCGCTACCGGGACTTCCTCTCCGCGGCCACTTAATCGCTGTAAGGGTCGATCTCGACCGCAGGGCACCGGTATGACCTACGAAGCCGACTTCGAACCCCTGGACCACCTCTTGTACTGCATCTGGACTAGCCATTCTCCGAGTCCACGCGCCACCTCCTTTGTATGTGTGTGTGTGTATGTATGTGTGTGCGTGTGTATGTGTGTATGTGTACAAAAATGTCACCTCACTTTTGGATAGTAAATATCATCCGATTTCAACGCTTTTGTTTTCAATCGACGCGGAATATTGTCCCATTGTTTCCTATTGAAAATGGTTTGAATAGGTCCAGCCGTTCCGGAGTTATGGCCATTTAGGTGTTCCGGACCGGTACCCCAGGAAGGGGCTAGATATGAAATTGCAACAAACCCATGCATGCGACCCATCTAACCACGGCATTTTCGATTATCTGACGAACGGTAAGCAGGAAAATAATCGCAGATTATATCTGAACCGGTAGTGTTCTGGAACCGGTTCTGGGTGTCCCGCCAGAAGTGGCCAAATATAAAAGTGAACCAAACCCATGCATGCGACACATCAAATTGCAGCTTTTTGTATAACCTGATGAACGGTAGACAGGAAAATAGTCTCGGACCATATCTAAACCGGTAGCATACCGGAACCGGTTCCGGGTGTCCCACTGTAAGTGGCCAAATGTAAAAGTGAAACAATCCCATGCATACGACACATCAAATCACCACTTTTTATATAACCTGATGAATGGTTAACAGGAAAATAGTCTCAGACCATATCTGATCCGGTAGTGTTCCGGAACCGGTTCCGGGTATCCCGTCGGAAGTGACCAAATATAAAAGTGAACCAAACCCATGCATGCGACACATAAAATCGCAGCCTTTTCTATAACCTGATGAACGATAAATAGGAAAATAGTC
The DNA here is from genome assembly GCF_035046485.1 of Aedes albopictus. NCBI lineage: Eukaryota > Metazoa > Arthropoda > Insecta > Diptera > Culicidae > Aedes > Aedes albopictus. The sequence goes on along the minus strand of NC_085138.1, from coordinate 396,738,937 downwards.
GCAGACTATATCTGTACCGGTAGTGTTGCAGAACCGGTTCCGGGTGTCTCACCGGAAGTGGCCAAATATAAAAGTGAACCAAACCCATGCATGCGACACATCAAATCGCCGCTTTTTCTATAACCTGAGGAACGGTAAGCAGGAAAATAGTCTCAGATCACATCTGAACCGGTAGCATCCCGGAACCGGTTCCTGGTGTCCCGCCCGAAGTGGCCTAATTCATACATGCGACACATCAAATCATGGCCTTTTCGATAACTTGTACGATCAGCAAGAAAATAAGCTATGCCCACATTAGAAACTACTGATAGTGTTCCGGAATTGATTTGAGGTATCTCGCTGAAAGTAGCCGAATGTAAAAGAGAACCAAAAAAATATTCGCGACACATCAAATGGCCTTTAAGGTATCCTGATGAACGGTTACCAAGAAAAAATATCTCAGATCATGCTTGGGAAAACTAGTAGTGTCCCGGAATCGGTTCCCGGTGTCCCTCTGGATGTGGTCAAATGTCATGCATGCGCTTCATCAAACAGCGGTTTTTTCGATAAGCTGATGAAAGGTTTTCAAGAAAACCAGCTCAGATTACGTTAGAGACCTCCGATAGTATTCCACAACCGGTTTCAGGTGTCCCGCCGGAATTGGTCAAATGTAAAAATGAACCATGTAAATTTTCCGGAACCGGTTAAGTGTGTCCCACTGGAAGTGGACATACATAAAAGTGAATCAAACCCATGCTTGCGGTACATCAAATCGCTTTTTTGTCAGTAACCTGATGCATGGATGATAAGAAAATAGGCACAGTCCACAGAAGTTACTACCGGTAGTGTTTTTAGTTCCGGGTAACCTGATTAACAGTTTTCATAAACTCAGATCACATTTGAATATACCGGTAGTGTTACGGAATCATTTCCGGGGGTCTCGTAAGCAATACAAAATATACTCAGATTACATAAGAGGCTACCGGTGGTGTTGCAGAAGCAGCGTTGGGTGCTTTAGCGAAATTACGAAAGTGAACTAAATGAATGCAAGCGATAGATATGTGTAAGAGAACCAAAAACCTAAAAAAACTAAATCGATCTCATCAAATCACACCATTTTAGATTCCTGAGACGTAAATTTACAGTAGGATGGATCAACGTTGTATGAAAAAATTAAAATTTAAGCGCATCAGCCCGGAACATTCTTTTAAATCTTTATTTGCGTCTAAAATTACTACGCAAAATTTTGATGCGGCTGGAGGGCGAGCTCTGTAATGTGGTTGATATTTGAATGTGATATAGCATTGGCAATTCAAATTACTACATTACAAATTCTACATGAATTTTGCAACCAATGATAATAAAATATAGCATAAAATGTGCAGATAAAACTTTGTCAAAGTGTTCTGTGGAAAAAGTTTAATCCTGGCTAGTAATTGTCATCTTGGTATGAATCAGCCTCCAGTGAAGGTGGTTAAGCAGTCAACTGAAAGGACTGATACTTTCAGCACTGCCCATACGTTGAATATAACGTCGGAATAAGTGCCCCAATTCGATGATGGCCTTGATAAAATTCTTGATTTTCAGAAATTTAGAAATTCGTAAGTGGTACAGTCCCAGATCGCTGTTATGAGCATTTCCCCCTTCTCGTCCATTACCAAAGCACAGAGATTTGGGGCTGATCACTGACTCTAAGGCAAGATTGATTGCGTCGACGGAAAGATCATGAGTACATATTCGACGAAAAAGGCACTATCACCACTAGGTGGATAAATCTGGGTTTTTTTTTTAAGAATCTTTATAAACTTGAAAATTAAAAGACACAAAATTTATGACAAATTGAGAGATGAATGTCAAAAAATCCCATTCTGGTGGGATTCGAACCCACGACTCCGTATTCGCTAGACTGGCGCTTTAACCAACTATGTTACAGAACATGTAACGATTCTGCGGAATAGAAAGCTATACTGACTCCGAGCCCACCCCATGAACAATCTCATTTTCACAATATCATCTCTTTTTCGGCTGAGATGCCAACCTCTCAACACTGGGAGTGTTCATGGTGTGGGCTCAGAGTCAGTTTAATGGTATAACTTTCTATTCCGTAGAATCATTGTGGCTTTGTTGGTTAAAGCGCCGGTCTAACGAATACGGCATCGTGGATTCGAATCCCACTGAAGCGCGATTTTTTTTTCTTAATTTCATCTCTCGATTTCCCAATCAATCAACATTCTGTGTCTTGTAATTTTCCCTGAATAAATATTTTAAGGGTTCAGGAGAGATTCATTGATAAATCACTGAAAACCGCTTGAGAAATCAAGGGAATGTCCTTGACGGAATCTTGAAAAACATATCAAGAAATTTCAGGAAAAATCCATGAAGATATCCTTACAAAAATCTCAAAAGTAATTCATGGTAGAATCCCGAAAAAATATATTAGAGGATTCATGGGAAATGCTGAGGGCATTCTAGAAAATACTTTGGAAGACTCCTGGGAAATCCCTGGAGGAATTTCGGAAATAATTCATGACAGATTTTTGAAATGAATCTTTGAAAAGAAAAATCTTTCAAATTTTTTTCGGTGTGAAGAAATAGTGAAGTAGTTTTACAGATTAGTGCTTCAAGTGAAAAAAGTTTAACTAAAAGCTCAAAAATGTTAAACTGTTTGGTTGTTGGACCTTATACTGATATGTGCCAAACGTAATCTTTTTGATTCAGACTTCTTCCAGGAATTCCTTCAGATATACCTAAACTAAATTGATTCATGAATATCTCCGAATATTTATGCAGGCATTCCATCAGAAATTTTACCAAAAACTCTTTGAAGAATTAGTTCAGATATTTCTTCAAAAATTCCTCTAGATATTTCTTCAGAAATTTATCATTTTCGGAAAAACTTTCAGAGAATTCTTCAGTAGCTCTACCGGTTTTCAATAAATCTTCCACAAAATTTTCTCCGAATATTTCTTTGGAAATTTATCCGAAGATTGCTCCAGCAATTCACGATTTTTTTTTTCAAAACAGCTTCAAGGATTTCTTTGTTTTTTTTCCAGGAATTGCATTTCTCCAAAAATTTTATCTGGTTTCGGAAATTGCTCTAATGATTTACTCAGAAACTTATTCAGAAATTTCAATGGATCCATCCCTTCAGAAATTTTTGTTAAAGTCTTTCTGAAATTCTTGCATAAAGTCATTCAGAAATTAATTCAGAGACACCTAGGAAATTTCTTCAAGTTTTCGTCAAAAAATTCTTTTCATGATTGTCTGCCGAAATCGCTTCATTCCCAAGTAACCAAAAGTTCTGCTTCCCATGACAAAATGCACTTTCAAGTTCCGCGAAGTTCAGATAAAGTTCCAAATGGAACTTTCTGGCTGCTTAAGAAGCTAACGATGAGCCTTGCTGGAACTTCGGTCACAAGTTCCGGCAAGGCTCATTGTTAGCCTCTCAAGCAGCCAGAAAGTTCCATTTGGAACTTTAGCTGAACTTCGCGGAACTTTGCTGCTTTAGATGCTACTCGGAACTTTGTCGGAACTTTCAAGTTCATAGAAGTTCAGTTCAGTAGCATTGTGTTTCAATGAAGATTAAATTTATATCTTTTACAGAAAACAACTTGTTTGATCTCGCACTGTCGCCGGCGTCGTCGTTGGCTGCTTCTAGCATGCAGAGCGTGTGCAGAAGCAGCCCATTGAACAGACACCGCATTGACTCCGCAGCAGCCTGATCGTGCGTCGGGCTCCCTATACGCAGCAGAGCAGCGCACGGCTGCTATTCACTTTTATTTTATTTGATTTGTATTGTCCGTACTATCACTGCCGCCTATAAAAGCGGCAGCTGATTTCATGTCATATTAGTTGTAAGCAATAGAACCACCACAGAGCAGGAGCACTGCCTCTCTGTGGTGCGCCAATAAAACGTAAAACTGTAGTAGAAGTAGTTCGTCTTCTCTTGTCCCCGGGGCATAAATAACACAACGTGGGGCCTAATTCACCGCTGGACGAAACACAACTCTTTAAGCATACACGAATAAAAGACAAATATGAATTTATCAAATCAATAAATACCAGGCCTGAGCAAAAAAAAATTGCCGCCCATCGGATTCGAACCGATAGTCGCTGCGTGAGAACCCCACGCTCTACCACAGTACTACAGTTACGATTGAGTGGACAGCAGGTAAAGTCTGACTTGAATCGATTTTCTGTCGGCAGCTAGTATTGCACATTTGTACAGTAGTGAAGTTAGCTTGACTTTGTCAAGTGTCTTCTACAGCGCAGCAGTTAGTCGGCAGGCTATCACGCAGGAGGATCCTGTTCAAATCTACATAGCAGCGACATGTGTGAAAATATAATTATCAGAGCCAATTTCCAGACGTGAATCACAAACCCACCAACAGGGTTGTGATTTTGAAAAACAAATTTTTGTTTCTGCATGAATTTTGTAAAAGTTCTGTCAGAAGCTGCTTAGAAGGCTATCCAGCGTGCTTATGTGGACTTTCAAGTTCCAAAATTACTTAAAAATGAAGCTGCTTAGAAGGCTAATGAGCAACCTCGAACAAGCTGCTTAGCTTATAAAGTACCCTTTTATCTGAACTTTTGGTTACTTGGGTTGTTTCCTTTAGAAATTCTTCCAGGGATCATGTCAGAACATCTGCCAAGAAATTTTCCATGAATTTTCTTCCAGCGACTTCTTCATGAATTTTTCCAGAGATTCCTTTAGAAACTTCTCCAGGGATTTAGTCAGATATTATTCATTTAAGGATTTCTTTTAAAAAAAAATTAGGATTTGTTTAAGAAAGTCTTCTTTCTTTCAGATTCTTTAAATCATTCTTTCAGAAATGCCTATAGCGGTTTCCTCAAAAATTCTTCAGGAATTTGTCCAGGGATTCCTCCAGAGTTTATTGCAACAAAGATTCCTTCAAGAATTCCTATGAATAGTCCCCCATGTCCACATATTTTATAAAGGGATTTCTCCGGGTTTGTTTTTAATAATCTCGCTAGTGACTCTTGTAAGATTTCCACCAGTAGTCTCCCAATGGGTTTCTTTAGGTATTCTTGCCTTATATTGATGATGATTGATGATGATTGTGTACCCACCATCAGCGCAAGGATTACCTATGGCTGCAGAGTCATACCGGAAGGGAATGATCTACCTGATGGTTTGTTGTAGCAGGGTAAGCTAAATTTACTGGAGACCTTCGGAAGACAACACGATGGTTGTTATCTCGTGACAAAGTCTGACCACCCCACGAACATTTGTCCAGAAACCAGTTCATTTAGCTTCCTTAGGCTACCCCTTCCAATATCCCAAGTATCATATAATTTAAATATATTTAATTATATAATTGACCAATTACCTGATTTTACCTGAAACAATAAATATTATGATTATGATACATAGAATGTTAATTGACTTACATTACAATCTCAACTTTATTTATCTGAACAGCGCTGAAACAAATCGTTATTTCATTAAAGTTGAAGTTAAAATCAAGCAAATAACACGGAAAAATTGTATATTAGTAGTGAAAAACAATATACAAAAATAAAACAAAACACAGAAAAGTAAACCAAATTTTGATCTTATAATTTTCCTGCATTTAAACCGAGCTGGAAAATTACGAAATCAAAATTGGTTATGGTAGATCTTACGCCGTAACGCACCATTTTAAGGTGATCTACCCACGTTACGGGTAGTATTCTTGCCTTATATTATTCAGAAAATAATTCTTAGATTTCTTCAGAAATTTTCATCTGATTCCTACAGATCTTCTAGCAATGATACTTTCAAAAATGTCAGGAAATAGACAAAGTTTTTTTTTGGGAATCGACTGAATATTTCTTATTAACATCTTCTGGTAATTAGTTTGGAAAATCCCTAAGAAATATATGTAAAAAATCCTCCTGCGCTGCGATTTATTTTTATATTTCTTCAGGGTTTCCTTCACAAACCCTCCAGAGGCTCATTTTAGTATTCCAAAGCTTTCTTCTAAAATTTCAACAGGCACTTCCATAAAACCCCATAAATTTCGACAGAAAGATGATCTTGAGTGAAACATGTTTCACGGGATGACTTTATTGCACTTCTTTACTTAAGAATTATAGTACTGATTCGGAAATATCATCCAAATAAGGGTCTTAGGGCGTTATACTGAAATCTTTTCAATGAAGCGTAGCAGCATAAGGGCACCGAGATTTGATAACCATGAGTAATCAGTAATCAGTACTGATTTTACCTTGAGAGCACTGCTGAGCTTTGAGGTCCCCTAACTTGCAATGCCCTCTTGAGTTAAAAACTGAGAACATCTATTTCAGATATTATGTGACGAATTAAAGAAACTTCATATACATATTTCATTTCATAGTTTTCCTGTCTGTTATAACTAATCACCTGGTGTATTTTTTTTGTCAAACATTATTTATATCTTTCCAGGGTATAATTCTAAACTATTCTGCCGTTGCTGTTCCTGAGGCTTCCGGATATCGATCGGCACTGAATAATTTTCACAAACAAAGTTCTGTTCTATCGTACATCTGTAATCATTCCAGGCCCACGTCCATCTGGTGTATCCTCGGTTGGCTATTTCTACACAGTCTTCATTTCTGGCATAATTATCCGGCTGCCTCCATGCCCAATCGGTGAACTGGACGGGCTCTCCCGTTTCATGCCAGATGAAAGATCCTTCCTGCAAATTGTCACTTGCTCCGATCCACACATTGCGTAGTGTTTTCATACCGTTTGCTCGCGCCGCATGGATTTCGTCCAGAACTAGATGGTTCTCCGCGCTGTTTGTGATTACAGCTAGACGCATGTTATTTCGGGTGCAATACTCTACCGCACCCATCCAGCTGGCCTGAATCGAATTTTTTTTTTCAGGACTAAGTAGAATTATAATTTTATAAATACGTACCTTTGCACACGGGATGACGTACTGTTTCGAACTATCGTAGCTCGCACCACACAAAACAACTAGCAGAAATGCACAAATTTTGCGAATCATTGTTTAGTCGCTAGAAGCTAAGCACAATTGAACTGAATCTGAATATTTTCCTGTTTAAATATGTGAGTTGCAGTAAAGAAATCCCCACTAGGGAGCATCCTTAAATGACGTAGCATTTTTCAGCCGATTTTTGCGACTCATAGCATATTTTCCCATAACTAATACATGGTTTGGCAATCGGAAATCAGAGACTCCCCGTTCCCCATAAAATTTCACGAAATTTAGGAATGGTCCCCTATCGGAACCACAAAGTGGAAAAGAAAAAAAAACTAAAACTGCACACAGCTGATAACAATTCACTGAAAGCAAAATCTTCCACGATGAGTCGAAATAGCTTTCCCAACATTGAAAGAAGAGGTGACGCTATGCTACGTCAACCATTTGTGCGTGAGGGTTTAGCGGAATTGATTGCCGGACGAGTAGGGTGGTCCAACCTTTGTATAGGTACTTGAAAAACACGGAAGATAACTTCTAAATTTTCTTTTCACAGCAAGGTGGCGCTGTGAGCGTTCAATGATTACCACTTTTTTATATGAAGATAGATTACTTTATGTTAAATAACTTTGTCCAAGATCGCGAAGTGATTCGATGCTTGAGAAAAACGTTATAAGCCATTATTGTTGTTTTTCCTGCGCGTATATGAAGGAATAACATCAATGATGAAATCTCTATGTTTCGGCTTATTTTGCCTAGGGTTACCTATCTTCAAATAAAAAAACCCTAATTAATCCACCTAGCGGTGATGGCGCCTTTCTCGTGCCTTCGAAACCCCATTTAAATAAAACTCAAGCGAAATGTTGATGTAATCACACTTTCATACAATTAACAGAAATCCATTTCATGATACCAGAAATCATATCGTTTATCTGGCTTTCAATGTTTGAGCATCAAACTCTTAAGAAAAAGACGCTATCTTGAATTTGAAGCTGCCATTTAGGATTTAAGATTGTCATCTTGGATGTTCTGGTCGCCATTTTTGGCGTCCAGGCATCTTCCCTACGAAAAATATACTTCATTAAACAGCCGCCATCTTGATTTTGGACCAACATTTTGGATATTCAAGTCGCCATTTTTGCAATCCAGACATCATCCCCATACCAAATACACCAAAATGGATTGTTTCAGGCCCTAAAAATCCATTAAAGAGACGCGATTTTGAATTCGGAGCCGCCATCTTAAATTTGAGATCGCCATCTTGGATATCCTGATCGCCATTTTGGACTCTGGAAGTCTTCCCCATACCAAATACACCAATATTGCATGGTTTTAGAGCCTAAAACTTCATTAAACAGCCGTTAGACCCATCTTGGATTTAAGATCGCCATCTTGTACATTCTGGTCGCCATTTTTTGACTCCGGACATCTTTCTCATACATCTTGGATTTCAGACCGCCATCTTGGATATTCTAGTCGCCATTTTAGGAGTCCAGACATCTTCCACATATCAAATATTTCCATATAGCATGCATTAAGAGCTTAAATCTATTAAACAGCCACCATATTAAATTTTGAGCAGCCACCTTGAACATTTGGCTGCCTTCTTGAATTTTGGACCAACATCGTGGAGCTTCTGGTCTCCAGTGTTGATTTCCGCACAAAACTCGCCAACCATGCTAAAGGTTACAAAAATCGCCGCAGTTTGATGTATCGCATGATGGGGCTAGTTCAGTTTTATATACGGCCAGTTCTACCGGTGCGGGTCCGGATCACTGAAATGGCCATAACTCCGGAATGCCTTGGCCGATCTGGACCATTTTTGATAGCAAACAATTCCGGCTAGATTCAAGCTATAATACGAAAAATCGGCCAATGGGAAGTGAATTAAAAGTGAGTGAACTTATTTTGCGCACAAACATACACACATACATACACAGACATTATCTTAATTCGTTGAACTGAGTTGATTGGTATATGCGACTTGATCCTCCGAGCCTTTTTTCGAAAAATCGTTTTTTGAGTGAACATATAGTTTTTTAGTACACAAAGTGTACGAGAAGGACAAAACACTACTTTCGAGCTTTTTAGCTTTAGTTATCTAACTAATCCAATAGATTCCAAGATCTTTTTGGTAGCAAATTTAATAATCTTTCAAATGCGATAAGTTTGACCATTTTCAAGTTATAGCCAGTTTGAGACAAGCAAAGTCAAAAATATGTAAAGTTCAATTACTACGTAACGGTTGAGATTTGACCATATGCGTTAAACGTTTTTTTCACCGGTCTGAACATGTTTGCTTGTTAACGTTCATGAGGTTATCAAAAAATCCTAGCTTTGCTGTGTCGCATACATAGGTTCAGTTCAATTTTATATTTAGCCGCTTTCGGAGGGACACCCGTAACTGGTTACGGCACTACCGGCTGTCCCTAATGTGGTCCTAACCAATTTCTTTGATAACCAGTCATCAGGTTATCAGAAAAGCCGTCATTTGTTGTATCGCATGCATGGGTTTGGTACTCTTTTATATTTGGCCACATCCGTCGGGACCCCCGGAACCGGTTCAGACATGGTCTGATACTGTTTTCCTGCTAACCGTTCATCAGGTTTTAAAAAATGCCGCTGTTTGATGTGTCGCATGTGTCGCATTTTAAATGTGGCCACTTCCGGTGGGACATCCGAAACCGGTTCCGGAAAACTACCGGTTCAGATATGGTCTGATACTGTTTTCCTGCTTACCGTTCATAAGATTATCGAAAATGCCGTTGTTTGATGTGTCACATGCATCGGTATGGTACTCATTTATAATTGGCCACTTCCGGCGGAACATCCGGAACCGGTTCCGGAACACTACCGGTTCAGATATGGTCTGATACTGTTTTCCTGCTTACCGTTTCTCAGGTTATCGAAAATGCCGCTGTTTGATGTGTCGCATGCATGGATTTGGTTTACTTTTATATTAGGCCATTTCCGGCGCGACACCCGGAACTGGTTCTGGAATACAACGGCTGTCTCTAATGTGGTCCTAACCTATTTCTTTGATAATCAGTCATCAGGTTATCAGAAAAGCCGTTATTTGTTGTACCGCATGCATGGGTTAAGTACTCTTTTTTATTTGGCCACATCCGTCGGGACCCCCGGAACCGGTTCCGGAACACTACTAGTTCAGATATGGTCCAATATTGTTTTCCTGCTAACCGTCCATCAGGTTATCGAAAATGCCGCTGTTTGATGTGTTGCATGCATGGGTTTGGTACTCTTTTATATTTGGTCACTTCCGGTGGGACATCCGGAAGCGGTTCCGGAACACTACCGGTTCAGATGTGGTCTGATACTGTTTTCCTGCTAGCCGTTCATCAGATTATCGAAAAAGCCGCTGTATGATGTGTCGCATGTATGAGTTATGTTCAATTTGATATTTGGTCACTTCCGGCGGGACACCCAGAACCGGTTCCGGAACACTACCGGTTCAGATATGGTCTGAGACTATTTTCTTGCTCACCGTCCATCAGATAATCGTAAATGCCGTGGTTTGATGGGTCGCATGCATGGGTTTGGTTCATATTCATGTCTGGCCCCTTCCAGGGGTACCGATCCGGAACACCTAAATGGCCATAACTCCGGAACGGCTGGACCGATCCGAACCATTTTCAATAGGAAACAATGGGACCAGATTCTACGTCGAATGAGCCGTTGATCGATAAAATCGGTTGATATTTACTATCTAAAAGTGAGGTGACCTTTTTTTGTACACATACACACACACACACATACATACACACACACACACATACACACACACAGACATCATCTCAACTCGTCGAGCTGAGTCGATTGGTATATGAAACTTGCCCCTCCGGGGGCTCTATCAAAGTTTCATTTTTGGAGTGAACATATAGCCTTGGTGTACGAGAAAGGCAAAAATGCAATAATTAAACGCTTATCACGCCACTCTGTGACAATAAAAAAAGCTAATCTTTTATGCATACAATCTTTTTTTTCATACAAACGTTAATCTTGTTAAGCATCCCCTTAGACTTGATGTAGGGTGCCTGTGCCAGTTATCGCTCTACAAAAATAAGAAGAAGACCGACGAACGTCACCGCTGTGTAAAATGATGGATTAGTTGTCAAGCTTTACAGGAAAAATACAGAAACTGAGCCAAATCTACTTTTAGTATTTATTGCGGCGTGTGCCAATGATAGGAACACTGTACCAGTTATGGAAACATTTGTTAATTTGGGTTCCACTTCGCACTATTTAATGAATTCCTTATGGGATTAGCCATGTGGTACACTATGGCGAAATAGGGTGCAAGGAGGCCGAAAAGTTAAGGAAAATGATTTATTTCTATAACAGTTTTAGCAAATTGTTAAGTTTGAATGATTGAAATCATCTTTTGTGAACGTGATTTGTTGTCCACAATTTTTTTCTAGTTGATTTACATCATTAAAGGTTGAAAATCAACTATGGCGAATTTGAGGTACTATACCCGGGTAGAGGTGAATGGCAAACCAAAAACAAAAGAATAACAAATTGTATTGTCATAACTTATTTTGTCATTCATGAGTTCTTCATGAAGAGCTTATAACAACATGTGAATAGCATAATATGATATCATATCAAAATATTCCATTCGCTTGTCATTTTAAAATTTGGAAGAATAACTACTGAATGTCTTATTTTGCTATCATAACAAATTTTGCAATTGGTGAGATATTGTTGACCTTTTGCGAGTTTGATGAACTCGCAGTTTTGGCACTTATCAAGAACAACATAATGACAACATTTGAATTTTGGTTATTCTAATGGTAAATTTTGATATTTGTTTGCAATTACTTTCCATCCAAAAAACTTATAAGTTTTCATTTTGTTATTGGAATAAACAACTTACCCTTCTGTTGGATGACAAGGCAATAACTAATTTTGATATTGTTCTATTTTCAATAACTCAATAATGGTATATTTTGCAATTCTCTATCTTAATTTTTTTGTTCTTGGTTTGCAATTCTAATGTCAAAATTTGACATTCTTTAGTTATTTTATCGAACAATGTCAGTTATTATTTTTGCCCTTTTGTCACTTATTTCAAACAAACCAATGACAAATTTTACCATTCAGTAATTCTTTTTGAATGGTAAAACTTGCAATTGTTTTGTAATTCTTTTCTGCCCGGGTAGCCATATTTGGTACACTGAGCCTAAATGTACCAAAAATTTTCTGGAGCTCATGGATGACAAAAAGGATAAATTCAAAAGGCATCCTCCAAGCTTTTTCAAGTTTATGTTTTTCGTATGAAATTAGACCACCCTAATACTGACTTGGCTCTGCGTTATCAAATGCCCTTGCAGTGAGTATTTTCGGATTACTAACGTCTTCAGAATTTTCATGTCTTTCCGGCACTAACTGCGGACTTTTTCAGTAGAAAAAATATTATTGCATTTCACTATAAATATGTACGTGGTACTCGATTACGTCAGTGTTCACAATTTACAATCTGACATCTTGTGAGATAGTTTGTGGTTCGAATAATATTAACAACGCTGAACGTTGTTGAGACGTTCCGTAAAGGTGGCCACAATTTAGTGTTAATTGAAATGTGTCCATTGGTTTTCTTCATCAACAAATGTAGGGTACTGAATGTTGCCGAGGTGCAAATATCCCAAATGGAGAAGATCGTGCATGTGGAACTGACCTTACGGGCTGTTCATAAACAACGTAGACCCAATTTTAGCGTTAGCGTCAGCGAAGTTACGGCATACGTTGTAGACTTCGAATGAGTGTAGTCAGCTTTGTACCTTTTAATCCCGCCCTAATTGCTTATCCTTTGACAGATACGCGAATTTCGACCTCCACTTGTAATCTTCCTCAGTGTCAGTTATCCAGGAGTGGACAAAACTGATTAAACTCATTCGAAGAAGGTATTCTGCTTAGAGGGTTTGAAAAGTCGGTACAAGAACATCGTGATTGCTTATTATCAATTGTTTTTTACATGCTTCCCATAATAAGAAGATTTTAAAATTTTTAACCACCCTAATACAGTGATAGACATTCGTTTAGCCGAGACCAAAAAAAGTGTCAGGAAACTCATACAAAAGATTTTATTATAAAAATTTTTTATCGTTGTGATAGTATATCTAGTACTGTTTTATAAAAATGTGATACATTAAACTTACATATACACTGAAAGAAAACCGAGGGTAAAAACCCTTCAAATGTCATTTTTTGCCTAGACATTCGTTTAGCCGAGGTAAATGAAAAATTGGTTTTCAATAGATTTTTTTGCAATTTCTTGGGTATATTTCGAGGATATACTCCAAGGCATTTAGTTTATGACGTGTTAGCAAGATAATTGACCTTAAAAGTTTATTTATTTGTGTAATTCAGAGAAATATTGTAAAAAAATGTCCCGATAAGGAGAAGCGACGATAAACAAATTTATTTAAGAAAAATGATTTCTGTAAACACTTAAACGTAAGCTAGATTAGCAGTTTCGAAAATATGGCACAGAATTATTGTTAGAAATGTTCAAATTATTGCATAAAATGTCATGAAAAAATAGAGTATATTGGTTTTTGGTTGGTTAAACTTTAAAATGGGATTGATAAAAGCTAAAATAAATAGTTCTGCATTGAAATAAAGACGAGCCCTTATGCCTGTGGAGTATACCTGTTTGATACTAGCAATACTAAATGAGTTAGAAGACTGTAAAGTGAAAGAACTACAAGAAGTGTCAGATTTTTGTACCCTGTTTATTCAAAAGCAGATGCTCATACAAAAATGCAAGATATGGTCGAACAGTTGGCCTATTTCATTCAATGTGAAGAAATATATTATAAATGAGTCTTGGTTGTGAACCACATTCATTTTTAACATAATTTATTTGAAAAGAATGTCTAAATTATGAAACAAGTAGTTCATGCTAGAAATTTGAATACTTTCGGTGCTATTTCTCGAAATATGAGCCGTCCAATGTATGTTATTTCAGCCAGAATACAGTCTAGAAGATATTGGGAGCTATTAGAAGACGTAATAGTAGTAAACGATATGGTTGATGCAAGTGAAACCATCATATTTCATCAAAACAATACTTAAATACGTGATTTTTTGATGGTTTGCGTTATTTTTTTCTGTTAAGAACATTGTTTTTCGTAAATTTTCAACCTGTTTTGGTCATGAAACTTTCATTAGATTCTTTTGAAACACTTCCGATAAAAATAACTACATCAAATCTCAATTTGGAAACATTTACAATATTATGACATATTTATATGAGATGCATTCAAAATTAATATGGCAACACTTCCAAAAACGATCTAATTCATGATTTACAAGTCGATCTATAATGCAGATCACCATACAAAATGACTTTGTTAGATATTTTTCGAAATTTGATAGTTTTTATTATGGAATTCTAAAAACTGTACAATTCGGCTAAACGAATGTCTAGGCAAAAAATGACATTTGAAGGGTTTTTACCCTCGTTTTTGTTTCAGTGTATATGTAAGTGTGATGTATCACATTTTTATAAAACAATACTAGATATACTATCACTACGATAAAAAAGTTTTATCATAAAATCTTTTGTATGAGTTTCATGACACTTTTTTGAAATTTTTTTAGCCTCGGCTAAACGAATGTCTATCACTGTATAGTAAAATCGAAATATATGAAAAGTTCCATATCAGAAAAATCTGTCACAGACACATAAGTTTGCTCTTGAGACAGACCAAAAGTTAGTTTTTGTTACGCTGTGTTATGGTCGTCGCCATATTGAAGAACGAGCTGATGTAAATGGAAAATAGTTAATTTTGCTCACATAAGCAATGAATTGATAGTTTGCCACCATTTCCATAACATGCTCACATAAATAAACACTCTCAGCTGAGTTTTCTTGTGATTCGAGTTAGTTTTACTAAATCAAAAAATTGATTAATTTCATTCCAAGATGATAATATTCACATTCACAATTTTCGAAGTGCATTAATTTTATATTTCTGCAATCCCAATATTTACGGTAAAATTGAATGCGCATAAGCTTACTAATACAATAACTATTAAAATATTACTTTAAAATGATCGCTTTCTACCATCAAAGAAGCTTCTCTGCATCTTGAGCTGTCATAGTTTTTGTTGAAAAAAAAACAACAACATTCATCATAACCTCTTTTCGAGAATGGAAAAATTTTCAACTAAGTTTTAAAACAGTTTTATTGCTACTCCTAATGTGGTTTGCAAAACATCCCCGAGGGTGGTCCACTTAGCGGGAAGATGCTCTTTAAGTGGTTATGAAGAGGTTTTGATGTATAAATCAGTTTTATTGCAAGTTTTATAAAATTGGTCATGAAGATCTCTTATAAAGCCGAACAAATCTTAAAATGTTACTTGGGACTACTCTTAGTAAAATACATAATTCGGAAAAATCTATCCAAGCATCTAAGTTTATTCTCCGTATACTCTTAATTCAATACTGCGAAAAGCGCGCGACTCTTTTCGCGGGTCGGTCCATTTTCTCGGTAGGGTGATGGAGACGCGAGTGTGGAATGCGGCTATTTTCGTGGGAAGATCGGTTTTCACGATTAAGTATCAATACGCTGACGCGTTTAATATTAAACGATCGTTAAAGTATGTGTAATACCCTTAATATTGTGAGGGGTGGTCATCGCGACCAAATAAATAATATTCGTGATGAAGACCACGACGTATATTTTTTTTATAATTAGTGGATCATATAGCCTACCAAAGGTGGCTCCAAGATCCACACCTTACCCTACCCCACTAACAAATACTCATTCCCGAGACAACTGTGGGGATGCTGTGGATTCAACGGTTTCTAGTAACAACGGTTGTCGAACTAACATTCCTTCCCTTTTCCGTTGACCGTAAGGACGTGCTCGGCGCCGTAATTGACTTTAAAATAACGAACTCTCGAATTGTGCACATTGAGAGTGTGTAGCTAGTCTCTAGCGCCATTCATTGGTTCTCTGTGCAACTTCGATTGTTCTGGTCAATCACGGAGTAGCAACTACGATGTGTACGGTTATCTTTGCTTTGCTTTATTAGTTTAAAGTTTTAAAGTTAAAAAAGTTATAAAGTTTTTTCAAGAATTCCTTGAATTTTTAAAGATAATCCTAAAAGGGATTCCTTAAGATAAACTTCTAGTGATTAATAAAAAAATCTACAAAGTTTTTTTTATTCATCCAGGGATTTCTGCAGAAATGTCTCCTGATGAAAATTTTCTACGAATTCCTTCCGAAATTACCCTACGGATATTTTTCTGTAATTACTCCTGAAATTCATTCATAAAATATTCAAAGAATCCAAAAACTCTTCCAGGGAATCATTAATACATTTGTCCAGGGTTTCCTACCTTTGTGCCTTTAGGATTTTTTTCAAAAATTTTTGCAAGATTTCGTTTAGGAAGTTTTTTATGGATTCCCTTCGAAACTTTGCCTGGGATTACTTCAGAAATTCTTCTAGACTTTCCTTTAGGAAATCCTTCTGAAGGAATCATATTTTTTGCCCTTCTCGTACACTAAGTGTACTGGAAAGGCTATATGTTCACTCCAAAAATGACTTTTGGATAGAAGGCTCGGAGGGACGTGACACATATACCAATCGACTCAGCTCGACGAATTGGGGTGATGTCTGTATGTGTGTATGTGTGTGTGTGTATGTGTGTGTGTGTGGGTATGTGTGAGTGTGTACAAAAAAACTCACATCACTTTTTGGCAGTAAACCTCAATCGATTTTAATGACTGACGGTTCATTCGACGCGGAATCTGGTTCCATTGTTTCCTATTAAAAATGGCTCGGATCGGTCAGAGATATGGCCATTTAGGTGTTCCGGACCGGTACCCCAGGAAGGGGCCAGATATGAAAACACCACAAACCCACATCAAACTACGGCATTTTCGATAACGTGATGAACAGTAGTATGGGACAAATATCAAATCCTCGCTCCAGTCGACTTTTTAGATCCCATTTAGGTCCCATATGAACCGTGCAAAATTTCAGCGCAGTCGGTGACACTATAATTTAGCGCAAGCGGTTCTAAGTTTTCATAGGATTTACTATGGGAAAAGTTACACTTTCAGATAAAAAATCCCAGAGGTCGTCCCTTGTCTTCTTAATTCAAATCAATCAATGTTTCTTGTAGAAAAACCATTTATGAAACTTTCCTTCGAAGACCGCAAAACAATTGGATGCTTGTGGAAAAAGTTATTGATTTATTACCGATTAGTGATTCAATGAACGGCTTTTTGTTTTGTTTTATTAGCAGCACTGTAGCTGCTGCCTTGGCTGCTGCTGTTTCTGGGGGTGGTGATGCCTCCCGCCACCCCATGCAACAACGGCAGCAGCAGTGCTGCTGATAAAACAAAATAAAAAGCCGTTTGTTGGATCACTAATCGGTAATAAATCAATAACTTTTTCCACAAACATCCAATTGTTTTGCGGTCTTCGAAGGAAAGTTTCATAATTGATTTTTCTACAAGAAACATTGATCAATTTGAATTATCGAGACAAGGGACGACCTCTGGGATTTTTTATCCGAAAGTGTAACTTTTCCCATAGTAAATCCTATGAAAACTTTGAACCACTTGCGCTAAATTATAGTTTCACCGATTGCGCTGAAATTTTGTACAGTTCATATGGGACCTAAATGGGATCTAAAAAGTCGACTGGAGCGAGGATTTATTTTTTCCATACAAGCGTGTACCATACTAATGAACAGTAAGCAGGAAAACATTCTCAGACCATATTGGAACCGGTAGTGTTCCGGAACCGGTTACAGGTGTCCCGCCGGAGGTGGCCAAGAATAAAAGTTAACCAAACCCATGCCTGCGACATATCAAATAGTGGCTTTTTTGATATCCTGATGAACAGTAAGCAGGAAAATATTCCGGTTCCAGGTGTCCGCCGGAAGCGGCCAAATATAAAATTAAACCAAAACCATGCATGCGACATATCAAACCGCGGCTTTTTAGATAATCTGATGAACAGTGAGCAGGAAAGCATTTTTAAACTATATCGGAACCGGTAGTGCTCCGGAACCGGTTCCAGATGTCCCGTCGGAGGTGGCCAAGTATAAAAATTAACCAAACCCATGCATGCGACATATCAAATAGTGGCATTTTTGTTGTTTTGATGAACAGAAGCAGGAAAATATTTTCAAAACATATCTGAACCGGTAGTGTCCGGAACCGGTTCTGGATGTCCCGCTTAACATGGCCAAATATAAAAGTGAACCAAACCCATGCATGCAACATATCAAATCGCGGATTTTTAGGAATCTCGATTTGTCAAAAATAAAAAGTTTCCGGCCATATTTGGGACAACCGATAGTGCTCCGCAACCGATTGCCGGAATCCGGAACCAGTTTCGAGTGCCTCGCAGGAACCGGCGACATGCACAAATGAACCACACCCATGCATGCAGTACATCAATTCACGACTTTTTAGGAAAACTGACTAACAATGTGCATGAAACTAGTCTAAGACCACATCAGGGACAATCGGTAAGTGGTAAAATGTGAACCGAAAGCGGTAAAATGTGAAATTGAACCAAACCCCCTAACTATATTTTAGTTTTTGGATAGATTGTAGGATTTGTTTTTGAATACAAATCCTACAGATATTGTGGTGGTACGAATTGATAGCTTGTTCCTTTTACGATTGTTGGCTTCCGAAGTTCACTGCGGTTGATCACAAAACGGATCAGATGTCGGAAAGCACCAAATTTGAACTTCCGGAAGTAGCAGCTGCACGAGGAGCCGCTGCAGGTGTGAGTAACAGCACAATATCGGATCATTCGTATTGTGACATTGTCGAATTAAAAAAAAAAAGTCGTATTAAAGAGTGATGAATTCGCAGTGACAGTACATACATGAAATAGTAGCTTTTTTGATAATACAATGATCGATTTGTAAGGACATAGCCTCAGATCATATTTTAGACAACCGGTAGTGTCCCGAAACCAGTTCTGGGTATCCCACTGGAAGTGGTCAAATGTAAAAGTGATCTATACCCATGAATGAGATAAAGCTAATCATGTTTTTTTATGCAACCTAATGCTCGTTAGCAATGAAAAAGTCTCAGACTATATTTGGGAGACCCAGTAGTGCTCCGAAACCTGTTCCGGTGCCGCATCGATAGTAATTAAATGTACCATGCGATACGTTACATCACGGCTTTTTTTTTAATAACCTGAGGAACGGTTAACTAGAAAATAGGCTCATACCACATTAGAGACTGCCGGTAGAGTTGCACGCACAACCAGCGCACACTGTTGCGGATGGCATAAAAACGTGATCGAAATTGTTTTGACCATGAAAACATGATTTTTGATCTTTGGTGTCTTCAGCAAAGTTTTTCTATAAAATAAGCCCTAATTTATGGATATATCAGTTTTGTGATCAATCCCCCTAAAAGTGAGAAACGATTTCTATCTTTTTCATTTGTAAACCAAAAAAATATGTTTGTTCAGAGAAGTTGTAGACAATTTCACTAGAAACAACTTTGCCGAACATACAAAATTTCTATCTTTTGATTTGTATGTACATTTGAGGCGTTTTTTATGAAGCACCCCTAAAAATCAGTTTTTTGCTTATAACTTTTTCTATGAATTTTTCACGATTTTCAAATGTTCTAGCAAATGTTTTGCCTTATTAAAACGCGTAACTTTTGCGAAGAAAGTATATATCTATCTCTCATATTTATCATGTTATTGGAAATTTCACTTTAAAAAATGCTTATGTTTGACATACCCATTTGTTAACTTTCGCACGTTTTCGCAGACCAGGATTTTCACATTTGAAAATATGGAACGAGTTTTATCTATTGCAAATATAGCCAGTTTTAGCCTGATTTCGCCTGCATATTTAAATTCACATACTAGAAATGACTATCATTATAAAATGTGTTACTGTAAAATGATCAAGATATCAAAAAAATGTACTTAGTGCTTTTCTTACATTATTTTTCCACATGAACACGAGAAAACGTTTTCACAGAATCACTTGGAACTGCATCAGATGACTTTCCCATAAAATTTAAGTTTTTTTTTTCAGATAAACAGTGGCTCTCATAGTAGTACGATAAGTCTCTTCCACAAAATAAACGATATTGTTGGATGATCTTGCTAATGCTCATAAAATTTTTCGAGTTCATGTACACTTTGCAGAAATGTAAATTTTCAGAATGTTTAAATAACAGCATCTAATGATTCGATTAAAATTGGGTCTCAATTTGTTTACTTGAAAATTATTACATATCTGTTATTATTAACGCATATCATTGATTAACGTCATCACTTATTTCATTGCTTCCAGTTACTATCTCGTCATATGTTTAGAGCAAAAGGTTGTTCGCATCCTACGTTTATGGTGTTCTAGTTTTTTTAGGAAATAATCCAATATTCCTTATTATGGGATCAGATGTTTCAAGCAGACGATGTAGGAGATCTGTGTTAGTTTAGATTTTTGGAAACTTACGTCTATGATCCTCTCTGTAATTCCTGGTGTCTTTGTTGCGTGACTCTTGTGCTTCCTCGGACAGAAAAACATACATACAGTAACTGGAAGCAATACATTTAATGATGACAGTAATCAATGATATATGTGTTAATATTAACAGATAAGTTTCATTTTTCAAGTAAACAAATTAAAAATCAATATTAATCGAAACATCAGTTGTTGTTATTTGAACCTTCTGCAAATTAACATTTTCGCAAAGTGTACATGAACACGAAAAATTTTATGAGCATTTAAAAATATCGATTATTTTGTGGAAGAGACTTATCGTACTACTATGAGAGCCACTGTTTATCTGAAAAAAAAAACTTATATTTTATGTGAAAGTCATCTGATGCAGTTCCAAGTGATTCTGTGAAAACGTTTTTGCGTGTTCATGTGGGAAAATCATGTAAGAAAAGCACTAAGTACATTTTTTTGATATCTTGATCATTTTACAGTAACACATTTTATAATGATAGTCATTTCTAGTATGTAAATTTAAATATTCAGGCGAAATCAGGCTAAAACTGGCTATATTTGCAATAGATAAAACTCGTTCCATATTTTCAAATGTGAAAATCCTGGTCTGCGAAAACGTGCGAAAGTTAACAAATGGGTATGTCAAACATAAGCCTTTTTTAAAGTGAAATTTCCAATAACATGATAAATATGAGAGATAAATATATACTTTCTTCGCAAAAGTTACGCGTTTTAATAAGGCGAAACATTTGCTAGAACATTTGGAAATTGTGAAAAATTCATAGAAAAAGTTATAAGCAAAAAACTGATTTTTAGGGGTGCTTCATAAAAAACGCCTCAAATGTACATACAAATCAAAAGATAGAAATTTTGTATGTTCGGCAAAGTTGTTTCTAGTAAAATTGCCTACAACTTCTCTGAACAAACATATTTTTTTAGTTTACAAATAAAAAAGTTAGAAACCGTTTCTCACTTTTAGGGGGATTGATCACAAAACTGATATATCCATAAATTAGGGCTTATTTTATAGAAAAACTTTGCCGAAGACACCAAAGATCAAAAATCATGTTTTCATGGTCAAAACAATTTCGATCACGTTTTTGGGCCATCCGCAACAGTGTGCAGCGTTTGGTACTTCGCCGGAACTACCAAAGTAAATAAAATCAATGCAAGCGATAAATATGTGTAAGAGAACAAATTCTTGACAAATTAAACCAACATACAAACAGACGTCTCACTATACTTCCCAAGCAACACACATGTTATATAAGAGTAACTAAAGCGCATGTTTTGGTTGTATAGAAGTTAATTTGACGTAATTCTAACATTATGAGCTTGAGCTTGCTTGAGCTTGATTGACCGGCCGCAGTTGCTACTCCAGTATCGCCAGATCAGCTACACTCATACAAGGAATCAATGAGATAGCTGCTTGGGACTAACAGGCATCTTCAGTGTGTGAGCGTTGGTGGTCTTGTATTTTTAGGCGACAATGGCGCCAGCTGCGTCAGGTTGCAGGTCAATGGGGAAGGGGAGGGAAGTGATGATTGCAATCGCTTGCCCACATCAGGCCGTTGAATCCTCTGCGCCTGCACAAGGTCATGCGGATTTTGGTGTGTTGGTGGGAAATGTTTATTTTTGGCACATGGATCATGCATTGGTGCAAGGATGCCAAGCGTAAAGCGATAGATTGTCTGAAGATTACTGTGAAGCGACACAGTCCGCTTGGTTGCATAACTTGTAGGCGTTATATGATAGATTGACAGTGCTGTGATGAAAGTTGGAAGGAAGGGAAACGGCTTTTTTTTTTAATCCGTTTCTGGTTCTAGCGATCGCTACGATCATAAGAATAACATGAGATGTATATGTAGGAGAGAGAGAGTGAGAGAGAAAGTAGATAGAAAGATACAAAGTAGGAGGAAAGGGACGAGCCAGGGATTGAACCCAGGACCTTCTGCATATGAATCAGAAGCGGTAGCCACTAGACCACCAAGCTCGTCAATTTGACGTAATTCTAACATTATGCTGAAATAACGTCAAATAAACTTCTATACAACCAAAACTTGCGCTGTCGTAACTTTAATATAACATATGTGTTGCTTGGGTTACTACCTATCATTCTTGTTTTCAACGGTCAATAAAATATAGCCTAAAATGTGCAGTAAAAACTTTTTCGAAGACCGCAAAGTGATCTGTGATTGTGTAAAAAGTTATATCTTAGCTTGTTAGTATCGTCTTGATATTGATCAGCCTCCAGTGTTGGTAAAGGTGCTCAAGCAGTCAACTGAGAAGTCTGATATTACTCAGCTCGGACATGTGATTATTACATGTTATATTACACATAACGTCGGACTATGTGCCATCAATAAGTTTTAAGTCAATTCAATTATGGCTTTGATAAAATGCTTGCTCTTCTTAAACAAATATCAGGATTCAGGAACACTTTGACTTACGTCGACGGAAAGATCGTAAGAACATATTCGACGAGAAAGGCACTATTACCACTAGGTGGATTAATTTGGTTTTTTTTTGTAACAAAAACTATAACTAAACAGAAAAGAAATCATAGATAAATGATCGCTCTTCAAGTGTACAAATCAAGCCTCGTCCCATGCGTTCAATTGTAAAGGCAAAATATATTATAATTCAACAAAACTTGCTAAGAAAATCTTGCGTAAATAATTATTATTGTTTAATATGCACCCAAAAGATCAAAATCAGAATCAAATGCAGAGACCATCATTAGCTTTCTCTTCCATAGACGTATGGGCGTGTAAGAACGATTGGAAATGCTCAGCTCTCGGCATAACGACTGGCCAAAAAGGATGACCTGCCAACAAGGGATGCAAGTTTGCCAAGCTGGCCAATAGAAGGATTAAAAGGGATTTAACACAGGAAGTTTAATCTTGCTCTTGGCTCATGGCTACACATGAGCAGATTCCATCCATCACAGAACCGAACCGGCGCAGCGGCAGTCAATCTTCCGGAGAAAAGCCGATCATCTACTGTTGGACGACAAACACGGCTGAAGACTCATTTCAGGCATGAAGTATAATCCATTCATTAAATACCCTTTCCCTTAGGCCTAGGCCTCTAGAATGCGTGTGGGGTGTGTGCACGGTTGTCTTCCCAACGAACATCATCCGAATGGTGAATGGCGTATGCTTTCATCCTGGATTCTCTGTGGATGGGAGGATTATATCCGCGTAGGTACAGTTCAGCGCTCATTCCGGTTCGGCAAATGCATTTTCAAAGTGAGTGGTTTGATGTGGGGGAATCGGTGAAGAACGCTCCATTTTTGGGTGAGAACACACGAATTTTTACTTGACGTTGAAAATCCTACTTCATTTCACGTTTATTCGTAGCAATCTACACAAGCTAAACCACCGTGTTGTAAACTTCGATTGAGGGTCAAAAGGTGTTTTTCTACCCATTCTCTCCTATAAACGAACGGGTCAGGGTGGTAAAACCTTAGCCGAGGACCCATTCAAAATTACATACTATTATTATTTGCACTGACTCGTTTTCCATCGTATCGCCGCCACGTCCTCGACTTCCAACATCCAGCATCATCATCACCAACCAACCGCATTGTCAGAGAATCACCCCAAAAGGTGTTAGGTGCACGGGTTTATTTTTCCATGTTTTGTCCCACCCAAGTCCCAAACCAACGGCGACAACGACGATGCGGTGTGAGTACGTTCCAATTGCCATAAATGTCGGCGACGGGCCTCAATGATGAGCATTCAGCGGTTCCAGTCCGGAGAGGGTCTCTATGGCGTGTAGGTATCACCAAACCATTCATTCCGGTTTTCGATCTGCTGCTCTGCCAGATCGGCCTGGATTGGAAATGGAAGAGGACGAGGCGAGGTGAAAATGCATCCACTTTTTTCGCCAATATGCATGGATGGCACCGAAGTGCATCACGATTGAATGCATTTCCATTGAACAAAAAGCCCTGTTCAAATAGTATGCCCTCCTGCCCGGAGTTGCACACGACGACGGGTGATGGACTGGAGGTAAGGATATGTGATATAAAGTAGTAGACCGAAAAAGTTGCCTAATTCCTACTCACTTGCATACTTCCATACATCCATCGATCAAGGCCAAGGTGGGCTCTACTGTACATAGTAGCCGTTTCCATTCCACTCGGTCCATGGCTGTTGTCTCCAGTTCCGCACTCTGCGTAGGGTCTGCAGATCGTCCTCCACTTGGTCGACCCACCTAGCTCGCTGCGCACCACGTCCACCGTAGCCTCCCGATTTTCGCGGTATGGACGATGGTTGGTTCTCTCAGCAACTGATGTAGCTCGTGGTTCATTCGCCTTCTCCAAGTCCCGTCTTCCATCTGCACTCCGCCGTAGATGGTACGCAACACCTTCCGTTCGAAAACTCTAAGGGCGCGTTGGTCCTCTGCACGTAGGGTCCATGTTTCGTGCCCATAGAGGATTACCGGTCCAATCAGCGTTGTTTAGATAGTTAACATCGTGTTACACCGAACTTTATTGGATCGTAGAGTTCTGCGGAGTCCACAGTAAGCACGATTTCCTGCCACAATGCGCCTCTGAATTTATCTGCTGGTGTCGTTGTCGGCGGTCACCAGTGAATCCAAGTACACGAATTCTTTAACCGCCTCGATTTCATCACCGTCGATATAAATTCGGGGTGGCGGGCATGGTGATTCCTCCCTGGAGCCCTTTTCCATCATGTACTTTGTCTTTGACACATTAATGACTAATCCGATTCGCCTGGCTTCACTCTTTAGTCGGATGTACGTTTCCGCCATCGTCTCAAATTTACGAGCAATAATATCAATATCATCAGAGAAACCAAGCAGCTGAACAGACTTCGTGAAAATCGTTCCACTCGTGTTTATTCCCGCATTCCTTATTATACTTTCTAACGTATTGTTGAACAGCAAGCATGAAAGACCATCAGCTTGTCGTTCCCTTCTGCGAGATTCAAAGGGACTCGAGAGTGCCCCTGATACTCGAACTACGCACATCACTCGATCCATCGTCGCCTTGATCAACCGTATCAGTTTATCCGGGAATCCGTATTCGTGCATA
Source organism: Aedes albopictus (assembly GCF_035046485.1). Classification (NCBI taxonomy): domain Eukaryota; kingdom Metazoa; phylum Arthropoda; class Insecta; order Diptera; family Culicidae; genus Aedes; species Aedes albopictus. The sequence goes on along the minus strand of NC_085138.1, from coordinate 396,713,472 downwards.
ATCTGCCATAGCTGTTCTCGATCGATTGTATCATACGCCGATTTGAAATCGATGAACAAAAGATATGTGGGCACGTTGTATTCGCGGCCTTTCTGCAACACCTGGCGAACATCTGGTCCGTTGTAGCGCGTTTACCCATGAATCCAGCCTGATATTGCCCCACAAACTCTCTTGCAATCGGTGATAGACGGCGGCATAAAATTTGAAAGAGTACCTTGTAGGCAGCGCTCAGTAGTTCCCGCAATCCAACTTGTCGCCCTTTTAGTAGATGGGACACACGATACCTTCCATCCATTCCTCCGGTAATACTTCCTCCTCCCAAATCTTGGTAATGCCCCAGTGTAGTGCTCTCACTTGTGCTTCTCCACCGTGTTTTATTAACTCGCTTGGTAGTTGATCTGCTCCAGCGGCTTTGTTGTTTTTCAACCGGCTAACATCCTCTTCAATCTCTTGGAGGTTAGGGGCTGGAAATCTTTCGTCCTGTGCACGTGCTCCTAGATCTGTTACCGCGCCACCTTCGGTATTACAACGTCTCCATTGAGATGCTCATCGTAATGCTGCCGCCACCTCTCGACCATCTTACGCTCGGTCGTGAGAATATTCCCGTGATTATCTCGGCACATGTCGACTTGTGACACAAAGCCTCTGCACGAGCGGTTCAGCTTCTCGTAGAACTTTCCGTAATCCGGGGTCAAATTGATCACTTTAAATCAACTTTTGCGGATAACATCAGCACCTGTACAAATATTGGCAAAAGAATTTCTTTAAAACCAGTACCCAGTGGATCTCCATGGAACCATGTGACAGAATTTTGTTCAACAAATTTAAACTTGAGGATAAATAACTTCAAATTTCAAAATATTGGAAATTCCACTTTGGGGCGAAATTGATCAGTATACAATTAAGCATCGGTTGGAAAGGAAAATTTCCTTCACCGCTTAATTTTGCTCTTCTAAAACCGAATAACGCGTTTAAAATCTTACAACTAGTGAACTTATTACTTTAAACGAAAAATTAAATTTTGAAATTTCCCCTTAAACGCCTAAAGGTAGGCAATTTCATTTAAAATAAGTGATTTCTATCACAAAAAATGACTATTTCTTCATAAAATGAACTTTTTATAACTATTTCATGTTCTGATTAGCTGCATTACATCCCTACCAATGCTCCACAAAAATGTTAAAACAGAAAATTCACGGGAAGTTCTATTACCAATTGATTGTTTAGTAGCAATGATTTAAGCTAAATGCGAAATACATTGCAAATTTCTTGGAAAAATAAGGCAAAACTAACATTTTCTAAAAAAATAAAAGTCTACACTCATCTCTAGACATCTACGAATTAGATGACGTAAAAAGTTTAAGATTATTACGACGCTTAAGAGTTTCTAGTTGTGGAATTACAATGTAGTACCCGAGTGATCAATTTGACCCCGGTTTACGGTACTGATGTTATCCGCAAAAGTTGATTTAAAGTGATCAATTTGACCCCGGATTACGGTACCGCAAAAGCAGGTGCATTTTGCCCCACGAATACTCACGTGTGGACCTTTAAATACGCGTTTTACGGCATTTTCTCCGCGCAAATAATTACTTTCGCCAGTAAGCAAAGAGATTGCCACAAAGATGTATGCAACTTTGTTCCATTTTGACTTCCAAAGTTGCGAAAAACCTTTTCGCATTCTTACTACAGAAATGGCTAAAATCGTTAATTGTAATATTTTTTTTATATTTATGATAGGGGAGATCGGGGTATAATGAGCCACCTTAGGATTGACTCGACTTTAGCCATGAAACGCACAATAATGTCCACCATTCTAGTTGCTGGCATCGACTCAATAGTTTTCTTCCAATAAATGTTAAATTAAATAACGTTGTAGAAGCTCAACAATGTTTTTTGTTAATTGTTGGTCAACATTCATTTTCCATATTTTCGGGGTAAATCGCGCCTCTTTACGGGAAAAATGCGCCGATAAACGAAACACGCCAAGAAAAAATGTAATTTGGGTGTTGCATGCATCTAGGCGTTTAGTCGACGTTAGTTCGTCAGCTAATAACGCAATTAATGCACATTTGATGGGTTCTGATTTTCGTCTCTGTGTTACTGCAGTCATTATTGATTGAGGAGATAGAAAATAAAATTGCTATCGTTTAGTGTAAACATGTCATATGAAAAATTATATCATCAGGGAGATATTCCGGTGGGTCGTTTTACCCCAGTCAGTGGCGCGTATTAATTCGATGCCCCTACCTAACTTTTTCAACAATTATTTACTCAGGCTCTTTCAATAAGGCTCTTGCCATATTTCCATTATTGGAGCTGCCAGATCCACCGAGTTTTGGTCGGGTTATATTGATTTTAAAATGAGCTTCAAGTTTGTCATCCTGGGAACGTGCTTCATCTTTCACGGCTGGATTTGTGAAAACTGGGATCGCGGAAACAGCCCTTTTCGCAGCACTACGCATCAACCACTCAACGGAGTTCAATTGACTGTGAAAAAATGATGGGCCGGTCCATTTTTTGATTCCAGAGAAAGGAGGGCATAACTCCCATGGGAGTTTCGATTACCAACTATCGCATTCGCCACATTTCCATCTATCATAGAGTAAATTGCGTCGGACATTACGTGAAGTGTTACACTCCCTGTTTGAACAATGATGGGTTTCTCGTTTATTTCGTTAATCTCTCTGAAAATCTGCTCGTAGCTTTCGCGGGTCAGCACATCCGTTTCCTTCGTTAGTTTCCGTAGTTTTTTTTTTTGTAGTCGATCGTCGTTGATCTTGATGCAGATTGCACTATGTGTATGTGTCAGTACTTTGAGCAGCTTAGCGCGAACGAAACACTCTTGATCATCTGGGTTATAACCGCAAAGCCTGGTTTTTTCCTGAAACACCGATAAACGCCACCACCGCTGACTCATTCTGTCTTTGATGCATATTGCTGAGGGCTTCATGCTCGGCTGACGTCTCGGTAATCGATTTTAGATGGCCGTCGAAGTATTTCACCATGGTTCAGTAGCACTGAGGTTCTCGCAAATCTGGACGTAGCTATCATTAAAAACGGCTACGCAGTCTTGAAATTAGCAAACGATGTTAATTACTTGATTAACGTTTCGACACGGGCTTAGTGTCTTCTTAAGGGGGAAACTAATTTGGTCGTTTTTGGTCTTGTGTTTCGTCTAACTGTAACTGTCCTGTCATTAGTTTGATACAGTCGAGCCTCCACTAGAATCTGGGCGTAGCTTTGCCGCCCGAACTATGCCTTGTAGGTCTTCATCCATATATAGAAACAGTATTTAAGCACGATGAGCGGGATCATACACTGGAGCCTCCCAACGAAGACTCGGCTGACTCCCGAACGGTTTTTGGGTTGCGCTGTTATTCGATTATCCCCAACCATACCCGGTCCTTGTCTATCCTGAGCCTGAAGTGGACACCTGCGTTCCTACGGGAACGGCGGTCAAAGGACCTCTATCGATTGTATGTTTCATCTCAATTAGCGTTTACTCAATGTTCAGTTGCTCATTGATTCCGCTTTGATCGTTTACAAACTCCGTGGCTGGCTTAACATCTTCCGCTTCTTCTACCTCCGGTACCACCTGAAAACCAGAATCATGTTCACATCCTGTCACCGTATTTTCATTCGCACCAACGTTCATTGAGTTCAAGTTGTCATGATAAGAAATAACGGGTGACTCCCCGAGCATATCTGCCTCCGAGTAGACGATGATATCCATCATTACATTCGCGAAGCCACTGTAACCACTTCTGATCGGTATCTCTTCCTTCAGAATAACCCTTTTTGCCCAACAACCCGTACGCTTCTTGTCTATTCTGCATCTAGTTTATAATGAAAATATAATGAAACACTACAAATGTATAATAAACCAAAACACCTTAACGTGGAACACTACAAATGCATAATAAACAAGGACATCACACATGCACACTTACTAGTAGTTAGTTAGTAGTAGTAAGTTACTACACAGAAGATATGCCTGTCACGGATAATAACTACGTATTTTTCTCTGGTAGGTTGCCCTTAGTCAGCAGCGTCAGTTGCTTCCAAAGCTTAATATTATCTACGAAATTTTGTCCTTTGAAGTCATACTAAATCGGCTTTATATATGATGCGTCACAAACTTGATGTCCCTGATAGGGAAGGATCTACGTCTTTTACTTATGCCGTTTTTCTTTTTGAACCTGGGTTGGAACTGGATTGGCGGAAAATGTGTAAACAAACAAACGTCAAACAAACTCAAACAAACTTTAGTACAAGCGAAACCGAAGTCGGGTTGGGGTTGAAACTGTGATCTCATCCAGTTCCATCCCAGGTTGGAACTGGATCAAAAAGAAAAACGGCATTAAATCATTGCCAAAAATGGCCTGAATGTAGGCCATCAAAATGAGACTAACAAGGTCTCGTGATGCTCTATTTCACCAGAGCACTATAAATGTTAATTTAACTACTGACAATATCTATTTACAAGTTAACCTTCGTCGTGCATTAGGGTCATCATGGCCCAAAACGCGATTTCAAGCATTAATATCTCTTCTGTTAGTTAACTTATGGTGATCAAACTTCTTGACTTTTAATATTTTGCAGAAACGAGTCTTTAAAAAAAATGTCTTAATATGAAACCAAAATGGCGCCACAAAAAAGTTACGAATAATGCATTGGGGTCATTATGACCCAGAAAACCAAACTCTTATAGAATGATGATTTTTTCACCAATTCAAATGACCAAAATCTTATTTGATAGATAATTTCGTCAAGAATGTGTTGATATGTTAACCCTCTAATACCCAATCCTGCCTTTAGACGGGGTATAGTTTGAGCATTTTTGTAATTTTTGTCTCGTGGAAAATCATTTTTTTTTAATATTTTTGGCTGATATTTAGGACTGTTCTGTATATCTCAAAATGGTTTTTAGTGTATTTTAAAGCGTATTTACATTTTTTAAAAATCATTGAAAAATTGATGTTTTAGTCACCTGTTAGAAGTCATTATTTATTTTGTATTGAATCGCTACAATTGACATATTTTAAATTTTTCACAAATCATTATATCCTTGTTCAATAGTTTAAGGGAAACGAATACACTCTAAAATAATTTTCCTTAAAATTACACGGAAAATAAAATTTTCTGTGAAAAAAATTTAAAATAATAATATTTCAACAATAATCATAAATTCTCAAAAAGTTTTCATCTCAAAAAATCCGTTCCCCAAATTGGCTTCCAGGAAAAATATAAAAGTGTGGGGATGTTCAAAAATAAAAATTAGAAAAATCAAAAACTGAAATTCACGAAATCAAGAATTAAAAAGAATCATCTTCCAAAACATGTTTATATAGATATTAGATGACGAAAAATGACATTTAGATCAAAATCAAAAATTTGGGTATTAGAGGGTTAAAATAGTGGTTCCGGGAACATTGGCCACCGGGAATCTGCTACACAGGGCACCATGTCGGACATGTGGGATAGCACTGCATTTTGCCAGTACCGTAATCCGGGGTAACATTTATCAGAATTTTCGATCTTTCTTGAATAATTCTCTTGTTAAAGCAAACGTTACATGTTTTATTGTTTTAAAACAAGTACTGGCCATCTGAGTATGTGTTAAGCTACTCAGTAGGTAGTTGTGGAATATCTCGCGTTCTGGATCACCTAGAAGGATACTGTCTTCGGCAAAGTTGCTCAGAAGACTAAGAGCTTTCACATAGAAAACGATTTAGTTCGAGAATCACTCACTGCGTGGCGCTAGTGTTCTTAGGAGCTTCCAGTTCAGTCTGAACGTCGTATATCTCGTGTTCTGGACCACCTAGAAGTATACTGTCTTCGGCAAAGTTGGCCAGAAGACTAAGAGCTTTCACATAGGAAACAATTTAGTTCGAGAATCATTCACTGCGTGGCGCTGGTGTTCTTCAGAGCTTCCAGTTCAGTCTGAACGTCGTATATCTCGTGTTCTGGACCACTTAGAAGGATACTGTCTTCGGCAAAGTTGCTCAAAAGACTAAGAACTTTCACGTAGAAAACAATTTAGTTTGAGAATCACTCACTGCGTGGCGCTGGTGTTCTTGAGAGCTTCCAGTTCAGTGTGAACGTCGTATATCTCGTCATCTTGACCATTTAGAAGGATACTGTCTTCGGCAAAGTTGCTCAGAGGACTAAGAGCTTCTACATAGAAAACAATTTAGTTCGAGAATCACTCACTGCCTGGCGCTAGTTTTCTAAGGTTCTTCCAGTTCAGTCTGAAAGTCGTATATCTCGTGCTCTGGACCACTTAGAAGGATACTGTCTACAATGGGTGTTATCGGCAGGTTTGTTCTCTTCGTCATGGGGGGTTTTTGTCAGCCAAGTTGCCTGAAACTTGGCCATATAATTCAGCTTTTTTGGAAGGATTTGAGACCAACTCTGAGTTCAATAGGTTTAAAAAAAACCCCTAAGACGAAGAGAACAAAACGGCCGAGAATAGGTAATTTCCCCTATAACGAAAAAAAAACTTGTAAAGTACATAGCGCGGCTATTAGTACAGCTAGTTTCTTATAAAATAAGATAAAAAACGGGGAATTAGAGCTTAATGAGCAGGATAATGATCCATGTGATCCATTTAATCACTTCCATTCGATTTCCCACGCATAAAACCAAACATATTTGAAAAACTCGATGCGCAGGTGTCATACAAAATTGTGTGTAAGTTTCAGGTTTTCGACTGTCCATTTTACGGACCCGACAGTGGAACATTGTAAGTTGAAAGTAGGACCTACTATACTGAATGTATTCATTTGCAAACTTTCCAGTATCGTATACCCTCAGTTTCTCGGGATTCTAAAGTGGCATGCTCGCTATTCTGTGAGCCTGCAAAACAGAGTGAATAGACGAAAATTGAACAGTAAAACAGTGCGGTGTGGTAGGTACATTGGAGAGGTGCTGGTGAATTCTGTTCCTATTTTTTTCTATAAAGGTGTTCCCCTCTGCACCGTATGAGTGCAACAGACATACAATTGCAGCGCAGCAGGTTGCCATTGATAATACCACTGTGCACAGGGGAAATTTTTCATTCTTTAATGCAACTGGTTCGAGTGATAATTCTAAGTTTATTTTTCAACCATAGATTCATTCTTTATTTCAAACTTTTTTCGTTGAAGATTTTCTTGCCAACGATGATTCACCACATGCTCTTTCCCACATATGCTTCTAATGGCAACCTAGGGAAATCATCCGAGAGCGATGGATCTTCCAACGAAATGATTCTAAAACTCCAACCATTATCGCATCATCGCTTTCCCATGATGTGTGTTGATCACTCTTCGGCCTGCCATGTCACTCATATGGGAACGCTACCATAATACTGTCAAAGTTTAAAATTAAATATAAAACCAAGCCCTTCGGCATCATCGGTTTTAGGCTTCCAGCTGATGGTGGTGTTGACATCGTTAATGCGTAATCCGTAATGTGTGTGCCCTCCGCCTTCGATGCTTTCCCATAAGGAGTCCTAACACGAGCGACCGAACGTACCAACGAACGAACGGGTGACCCAGCACCAAAAAGGCGTCGCTGCAAATGAACGAAATTAATTGGTGATTAACTGTCAGCTCAGCAGCAAGCGGCGGGAGCACACATATGGTAGCACCCCGTCAAGTGTGAGAAATCGTTAAAGTTTCTGTCGAAAACAAATAAGCGGGAATGAGGGACGCCGCCGCGCCGTTTGACGAAGTGGATGTTTTGAAAAGTTTTAATTGGAGGCCCCTTTCGTGATAGCGAATCAAATCTAGATAACACGAGTGTTCATTACTGAGGATGTTGAAAAGGCAAGGCAGTCAGCTGGTTTAGCAGTATGTCATTGAGGATTTACTAAGAAGAGTTGTAAAATGTTTATTGGTCGTTAGTTTTTTTTCGCACCAAGGACGGTAAATCAGCATGCTAATTGAGAATAAGAAACTATCAATCTGTGTAAGCATAAGCAAGTATGTACCTGTAGTGACATAGGTGGATTAAAGAAAAATGTTTTAATTTAACCTTCCGTAACTCGCGCGGTTGACTACCTGCGTCAGCACCACGCTAATGCTGAGTACAAAAAGCGAGATTTTTTCAACTTGTTGTACAAAATACAACAGCGCGATCGCTCGTGGGTTAAATTCATTTGAGTTGAAAACTCTTATTTTACTAAGTGTATCTACATGGCGAACAACAACGTACAGCTCTACATATCTTTCGAATATAAACTTTTTTCGAATTACACGATGCCGAGGCGGTGCTCGAAACGGGATTTCGCGCTGCGGACGAGTCGATGCGGAGAAAAGGAAGGCGATATTGAATGAAATGGAATGAATGAGCAGGAAGGCTTGAACGGGCATGAACTGCACAGCGGACGGAAGACGACAGTTTGAAAACGATGTTTGACGCGAACGGATGGAGTGAATTTAACTGTAAATAATTTATGGTGGATTAATAAATAAATTATTTTGAAATACAAAAGTGGATGGAGTGTTGGACTTGTTAACGGATTTTCGAAAGAGGGGCGCAGGATTGTGATGGAAAGCAGGGTAAGTTTGTTGTTTGTTATTTGTTGGTGAATTGATTGGCGTTTGCAGTGAAGACACTTTCTGTGATAGATTGATGGACTCCCGTTTTTCTTGGTTGATCCGAAATAAGCGTCCGGATACTACATGGCGCAGCCGGTATGTGCTTAACAAAATCGGTCACTTTTGTATTCGGTGTTGATTCACGTCTAGAACTGAATGACAAATTATAAAAGTGCGGAATTGGTATCTGATTGGTGATTTTTGTAAATTTTGATGAAGAAACGCGACAGTGATTGTTGGAATAATGTGAATCAAAATTGGATTATATTGAAATAAGCGACATTGCAACTCACGAACACAAGAGCTCATTTTTTCTTACACAAAAGTACACGCTTTCTGAAGGCTGTTCAGATTACATGTGAAAATATTATCCAATTGACATGGGTTTGGAGTGAGATTGCATACATTTCAACGTGATGACCTATATTGAGATATTCCGTCAACTCAAAACCTGGTAATACCGATTGCGTAAACTAGCAAGTTGTTCTTATTGTAGTTAAGTGCAAGAATATGTATGAATAAATTACTTTGGTGAATAAGAAATGGATGTAGCCCAAGGCGTGGCTTGAAGGTTGTTTTATATTGAAGTTTAAGGCGTTATTTGGGTGGCAAAGGATAGGAAAGTGCCTAATTTCAATTATTTATAGAAACAAAGTTAACCTAAAACACTGAAATCAGATTTCATGATTTTGAATAAATTTGGAGTAAATTTTGAAGAATTTTAATATTAAGTATAAATTATTCGAGTGTAATTTGACGTTGAAGTTTGGTGTTAAATAGTTGGATCTGATTTATCAGCGAAAGAAAAAAAAATGGATTGAATATTAGCTGAGCTCAATTAAACTATTTCAGTTTTAACACATCAAATCAGTATGAAATGGTTTGATATTTTGGATCAAAGGTATTTCATTTAACAATTGACTGGAGCATTTTTACAATGTTTCCTAATTTGTTATAAACAAGATAAACCAAGCAACAGAGAAGGTTTTGAAATAATGATTCTCATAGAATAAAATGCATTCCAGAATAAGTGAAACTCTCGACAATTTTGTTTAGCGTCGTTGTATGACTTGGATCACACATAAAAAAAAAACACGCACAACAATGCAAATATGCGTCTAAATAATGGTTCTGTATGGTGTTAAGAGTTTGGTATTACGAAAGTTAAACCGAAAAATGAAGTATTATGTCGAGTAAGTATGAATCACGATGATTCTGTGTAGCGTCTCTGTGTGAGTTTGGTCTCACAGAAAAAAAAGATGAGCGAGTATGTTTCATAACGATGATTCTGTGTAGCGTCTCCATAAGAGTTAGGTCTCACAGAAGCTGAACAGTACAACGAAATTCAATGTCGAGGGATTGCGGCTTCAATGATTCTGTGTAGCGTCTCCATAAGAGTCAGGTCTCACAGAAGCTTAAACGTCAAATGAAAAGCCAAAATTGAGAGTGAATCGCAATGATTCTGTGTAGCGTCTCCGAATGAGTTAGGTCTCACAGAAATTTAAAAAAAAAAACTATGAGCAAAAAAAAAGCGAGTATGTTGCATAACGAGAATTCTGTGTAGCGTCTCCATAAGAGTTAGGTCTCACAGAAATTAAGTAGAACAACGATGTACAATGTGGAATGAATGCGATTCTCAATGATTTTGTGTAGCGTCTCAGTATGAGTTAGATCTCACAAAAAAAAAATAAAAAAAATGAGCAACAAAGGAGTCTGGCTACCTATACAGTACAGAAAAGCAAAGTGGAGCGAGCTGGCCTCTGAATGATTCCGTTTTATGCCTCTATGTGAGTTAGTCTCCTGAAGTTGGAAAAAGGAAACAAAGTGAAAGGAATAGGTCTGTTACTGATGTTTCTGTGTAACATCTTATTGAGAGTTACCAATACAATACAATGACAAACAAAATGTCATGCCATGCTGTCAAAGAAGTTGTTTGACATTTTACTGGTTTTGCTGCGTATGTGATTTTTTGAGCCTCGTCAGCTCAACATAGCATGATTAAGATCAGACAGAACTCGGAGAGATGTGTTAGAATGTATAAATTACTAATTGTAATAGAAGTTGTTGACATTTTACTGGTTTGCTGCTTATGTTATTTTTTGAGCCTGGTCAGCTCAACCCAACATAGCATGCTCAAGATCAGTCGGAACTCGGTGAGGTGTGTTAGATGTATAAATTGCTAATTGTAATAGAAGTTGTTTGACATTTTACTGGTTTGCTGCTGGTGTGTTAGAATGCATAAATTGCTAATAGTAATAGAAGTTGTTGCCATTTTACTGGTTTGCTGCTTATGTTATTTTTTGAGCCTGGTCAGCTCAACCCAACATAGCATGATTAAGATCAGACAGAACTCGGAGAGATAAGATAGAATGTATAAATTGCTAACTGTAATAGAAGTTGTTTGACATTTTACTGGTTTGCTGCTGGTGTGTTAGAATGTATAAATTGCTAACTGTAATAGAAGTTGTTTGACATTTTACTGGTTTGCTGCTGGTGTATTAGAATGTATGAATTGCTAACTGTCAAAAAGTTGTCGACATTTTACTGGTTTGCTGCTTATGTTATTTCTTGAGCCTAGTCAGCTCAACCCGACATAGCATGCTCAAGATCAGTCGGAACTCGGTGAGGTGTGTTAGAATGTATAAATTGCTAACTGTAATAGAAGTTGTTGACATTTTACTGGTTTGCTGCTTATGTTATTTTTTTGAGCCTGGTCAGCTCAACCCAACATAGCATGCTCAAGATCAGTCGGAACTCGATGAGGTGTGTTAGAATGTATAAATTGCTAACTGTAATAGAGGTTGTTTGACATTTTACTGGTTTGCTGCTGGTGTATTAGAATGTATGAATTGCTAACTGTCAAAGAAGTTGTCGACATTTTACTGGTTTGCTGCTTATGTTATTTTTTTGAGCCTGGTCAGCTCAACCCTTTGTAGCATGATTAAGTTCAGACAGGACTCGGAGATATGTGTTAGAACGTATAAATTGCTAACTGTAATAGAAGTTGTTTGACATTTTACTGGTTTGCTGCTTATGTTATTTCTTGAGCCTGGTCAGCTCAACCCGACATAGCATGCTCAAGATCAGTCGGAACTCGGTGAGGTGTGTTAGAATGTATAAATTGCTAACTGTAATAGAAGTTGTTTGACATTTTACTGGTTTGCTGCTGGTGTGTTAGAATGTATAAATTGCTAACTGTAATAGAAGTTGTTGACATTTTACTTGGTTTGCTGCTTATGTTATTTTTTGAGCCTGGTCAGCTCAACCCAACATAGCATGCTCAAGATCAGTCGGAACTCGGTGAGGTGTGTTAGATGTATAAATTGCTAATTGTAATAGAAGTTGTTTGACATTTTACTGGTTTGCTGCTGGTGTGTTAGAATGCATAAATTGCTAATAGTAATAGAAGTTGTTGCCATTTTACTGGTTTGCTGCTTATGTTATTTTTTGAGCCTGGTCAGCTCAACCCAACATAGCATGCTCAAGATCAGTCGGAACTCGATGAGGTGTGTTAGAATGTATAAATTGCTAACTGTAATAGAAGTTGTTTGACATTTTACTGGTTTGCTGCTGGTGTATTAGAATGTATGAATTGCTAACTGTAATAGAAGTTGTTGACATTTTACTGGTTTGCTGCTTATGTTATTTTTTGAGCCTGGTCAGCTCAACCCTTCGTAGCATGATTAAGTTCAGACAAGACTCGGAGATATGTGTTAGAACGTATAAATTGCTAACTGTAATAGAAGTTGTTTGACATTTTACTGGTTTGCTGCTTATGTTATTTCTTGAGCCTGGTCAGCTCAACCCGATATAGCATGCTCAAGATCAGTCGGAACTCGGTGAGGTGTGTTAGAATGTATAAATTGCTAACTGTAATAGAAGTTGTTTGACATTTTACTGATTTGCTGCTGGTGTGTTAGAATGTATAAATTGCTAACTGTAATAGAAGTTGTTGACATTTTACTGGTTTGCTGCTGGTGTATTAGAATGTATGAATTGCTAACTGTAATAGAAGTTGTTGACATTTTACTGGTTTGCTGCTTATGTTATTTTTTGAGCCTGGTCAGCTCAACCCAACATAGCATTCTCAAGATCAGTCGGAACTCGATGAGGTGTGTTAGAATGTATAAATTGCTAACTGTAATAGAAGTTGTTTGACATTTTACTGGTTTGCTGCTGGTGTATTAGAATGTATGAATTGCTAACTGTAATAGAAGTTGTTGACATTTTACTGGTTTGCTGCTTATGTTATTTTTTGAGCCTGGTCAGCTCAACCCTTCGTAGCATGATTAAGTTCAGACAAGACTCGGAGATATGTGTTAGAACGTATAAATTGCTAACTGTAATAGAAGTTGTTTGACATTTTACTGGTTTGCTGCTTATGTTATTTCTTGAGCCTGGTCAGCTCAACCCGACATAGCATGCTCAAGATCAGTCGGAACTCGGTGAGGTGTGTTAGAATGTATAAATTGCTAACTGTAATAGAAGTTGTTTGACATTTTACTGATTTGCTGCTGGTGTGTTAGAATGTATAAATTGCTAACTGTAATAGAAGTTGTTGACATTTTACTGGTTTGCTGCTGGTGTATTAGAATGTATGAATTGCTAAATGTAATAGAAGTTGTTGACATTTTACTGGTTTGCTGCTTATGTTATTTTTTGAGCCTGGTCAGCTCAACCCAACATAACATGCTCAAGATCAGACGGAACTCGGTGAGGTGTGTTAGAATTTATAAATTGCTAATTGTAATAGAAGTTGTTTGACATTTTACTGGTTTGCTGCTGGTGTGTTAGAATGCATAAATTGCTAATAGTAATAGAAGTTGTTGCCATTTTACTGGTTTGCTGCTTATGTTATTTTTTGAGCCTGGTCAGCTCAACCCAACATAGCATTCTCAAGATCAGTCGGAACTCGATGAGGTGTGTTAGAATGTATAAATTGCTAACTGTAATATAAGTTGTTTGACATTTTACTGGTTTGTTGCTGGTGTATTAGAATGTATGAATTGCTAACTGTTAAAGAAGTTGTTTGACATTTTACTGGTTTGCTGCTTATGTTATTTTTTGAGCCTAGTCAGCTCAACCCGACATAGCATGCTAAAGATCAGTCGGAACTCGGTGAGGTGTGTTAGAATGTATAAATTGCTAATTGTAATAGAAGTTGTTTGACATTTTACTGGTTTGCTGCTGGTGTGTTAGAATGTATAAATTGCTAACTGTCAAAGAAGTTGTTTGACATTTTACTGGTTTGCTGCTTAGTTATTTTTGAGCCTGGTCAGCTCAACCCAACATATCATGATTAAGATCAGACAGAACCCGGAGAGATGTGTTAGAACGTATAAATTGCCAGCTGTCAAAGGAGTTGTTTGACATTTTACTGGTTTGCTGCTTATGTTATTTTTTGAGCCTGGTCAGCTCAACCCAATATAGCATGTTCAAGATCAGTCGGAACTCGATGAGGTGTGTTAGAATGTATAAATTGCTAACTGTAATAGAAGTTGTTTGACATTTTACTGGTTTGCTGCTTATGTTATTTTTGAGCCTGGTTAGCTCAACCCAACATAGCATGCTCAAGAACAGTCGGAACTCGGTGAGGTGTGTTAGAATGCATAAATTGCTAATAGTAATAGAAGTTGTTTGACATTTTACTGGTTTACTGCTTATGTTATTTTTTGAGCCTGGTCAGCTCAACCCAATATAGCATGCTCAAGATCAGTCGGAACTCGATGAGGTGTGTTAGAATGTATAAATTGCTAACTGTAATAGAAGTTGTTTGACATTTTACTGGTTTGCTGCTGGTGTATTAGAATGTATGAACTGCTAACTGTAATAGAAGTTGTTGACATTTTACTGGTTTGCTGCCTATGTTATTTTTTGAGCCTGGTCAGCTCAACCCAACATAGCATGCTCAAGATCAGTCGGAACTCGGTGAGGTGTGTTAGAATGTATAAATGGTTAATCGTAATAGAAGTTGTTTGACATTTTACTGGTTTGCTGTTCATCTGATTTTTATGAGCCTGGTCAGCTCAGCGCAATGTAGCATGATTAAGATCAGACAGAACTCGTTGAGGTGTGTTAAAACGTACGAATTGCTATCCATCAAAGAGTTTTTTTTTTATTTTGTGCTAATAAGGTTTTGATACAAAGGGGGTACATGATTAATACCCTTGGAGATTGGCTAATTCAATCGTTGAAACCAGTTGCAGTAGACAGTAATTTTACTTTATTTTTTAATAATAGTGTTTTTCACAGAGCTCCTGGATTTACTTCTTAATTCTACTGTTGACATTATTAATAAAATAGAAATAGTACTAGCTAATTAACAGTCTTTGTATTTAAACCTTTGAGAGTTTGGCATTTTAATAAACCATTTTAGTGACCAAATTGATTCAAAAACAAAATGTATTGGTAGTCTATTCCATATATTATTGGACGTTATTCATGGGACATAATAAAACTCAAAAAAGGAACATCCGGATTTTCTGCCACATGCGGGTTAATATCTACTTCTGAAGCAGTTAGAAAATGACAAAATTGAGAATTTGATAGTTCGATACTTTTTTATAATCGTGTTGATGACATATTGGTTTTGGTCGCAACTAAAAACACAATAGGTAGGGATAGCTAGTTTAGATATTTTTCTCAATTCTAACAAGTAATAATTTAACGTTAAAAAAACTATTGTAAATATATAAGGTTTACATTAAAACTATATTTATGTTGAACAAGTAATATATGTATCAATAAGTTGTCTATATTTAGAAAATAAATTGCTTTTTCGATTAATTTAAATATGTAATACAGATTTTTTTGTACTAAATTAGCTTCTGCAGGAGTCTTGAGAATATTTAACCTCGAAAAGCTGATAATAATTGTAGACGGTATTAGACTAATTTCAAGACCTCGTATCAAAGTTGGGCGTGTCCAATAATAATATTCAAAACCGTGTGTTTTTTCCGTGTAAATTGCCTTTTGTGTACAGCGTGTTACGCCGATCTGACAGCTTTCAACAGTAAAGGGTTAAACATAAATTACGTAAGTGGGTACCGAGGATTGTTCACAATCTGTGAACTTGACTCCGGAAAAAATCGCGACCATGACGCTGCGGGTATTAGCTTCTTATCGATTGAAAACCCATACATGATAAATGCTCTTGGAAAATCAAACGTACCAAATTCCTTGCTTTTATATAATGCAATATAAAGAAATACAATTGCGATGTTGATTCATTGTCTTGGTAAAGTTTTAAGTTTTAAGATATGCATTATCTATTTTTTTATCAGAAGTTCGGAATAAGTTTTATAACGTGAATTTGAACACAGAGATGATTTTTCAATTAGTGAAAGCTGTACGAGATGAGTAGTTGTTTCAGTTACATTTAAAGTAGATACAAAGCACGCATGGAGTCTAAATATGATCAATAAGAGCTTTTGACATTATCTTGTGCTTTAAAACTTGACAACCTTCACCTGTACAAGTTTAAGTCTTTGTTGTAGGATAAGTGAAAACGAGTTTTTATTACCTTAAATTTTTGGCATATGAAATTGTAATTAGACTCACAACATCTGACAGTTCTGTAGCATTTATGAATATTAGTTCAGGTTGAGACTCACATTTAATGAGTTGCAATATTATTTAGAGAAGAAATACAGTAAATTTTACGAGAATAAATCATTATAATGAAAGAAATAAACATTCTATGAATTTGTTAGAGGGCAGTATAGTTATTAAGAGTTATCTTATTTAAAAAAAAAATGTTTTGGGTTTAACAAGGATTGAAAATAATTAACTACCGATTCAGATATGATTGACACTGATTTATAAACATGTTTTGTTCCTTTCACGTGATATTTCATTTTCTTTCAAAAGCTCGATAAATGAACTATATGTTTACTTTAGCGTTACAAAACTTCCCTTGATTTTGCTTATACAGTATTTAACGGCTTTGATATTTTGATTCATTTATATTCTGTTCACTTTTGCCACACAAGTTGCCACATATACAATGAGAACTGGATTTAAAATGAGAAACATGTATTGACAATTGTGTGTAAATCGTAAAAATAAGGATTTTTCTGTATATGATGTCTGATTATAAAATAGAGGAAAAAGGAAAAGAAAGAGGAAAAAGAGAGGAATAGAGAAGAAGGCGATTGTAGTGACATAGGTGGATTAAAGAAAAATGTTTTAATTTAACCTTCCGTAACTCGCGCGGTTGACTACCTGCGTCAGCACCACGCTAATGCTGAGTACAAAAAGCGAGATTTTTTCAACTTGTTGTACAAAATACAACAGCGCGATCGCTCGTGGGTTAAATTCATTTGAGTTGAAAACTCTTATTTTACTAAGTGTATCTACATGGCGAACAACAACGTACAGCTCTACATATCTTTCGAATATAAACTTTTTTCGAATTACACGATGCCGAGGCGGTGCTCGAAACGGGATTTCGCGCTGCGGACGAGTCGATGCGGAGAAAAGGAAGGCGATATTGAATGAAATGGAATGAATGAGCAGGAAGGCTTGAACGGGCATGAACTGCACAGCGGACGGAAGACGACAGTTTGAAAACGATGTTTGACGCGAACGGATGGAGTGAATTTAACTGTAAATAATTTATGGTGGATTAATAAATAAATTATTTTGAAATACAAAAGTGGATGGAGTGTTGGACTTGTTAACGGATTTTCGAAAGAGGGGCGCAGGATTGTGATGGAAAGCAGGGTAAGTTTGTTGTTTGTTATTTGTTGGTGAATTGATTGGCGTTTGCAGTGAAGACACTTTCTGTGATAGATTGATGGACTCCCGTTTTTCTTGGTTGATCCGAAATAAGCGTCCGGATACTACAAAAAATAAAATAAAGGATTTACTAAGAAGAGTTGTAAAATGTTTATTGGTCGTTAGTTTTTTTTCGCACCAAGGACGGTAAATCAGCATGCTAATTGAGAATAAGAAACTATCAATCTGTGTAAGCATAAGCAAGTATGTACCTACATTTCGCAGTTATTAATCCATGGTTGACCTGGACGTTCAGAGACTTTAGGAATTCTCCAGCAGCGTCCATTTCCAGTTCTATTGTTTATAGCAGTTAAAAATTCACCTTGTTATCAATGCAAATGCACTAAATGTAGTTCTAAAGGCATTCCCCAGTAACATTTTAAGTTTTGTTCGGTTAAATAAGAGATCTTCGTGATCTTCGTGTGATCTTCGAATTTTATAAAACTTGCAATGCAACTGATTTATACATCAAAACCTCTTAATAACCTCTTCAACAGCATCTTCCGGATTAGTGGACCACTCTCAGAGAGGTTTTGCAAACCGTATTAAGAGTAGCAATAAAACTATTTTAAAACCTAGTTGAAAAACTTTCCATTCTATGGTTATGATGATTGTTGTTGTTGTTTTTTTTTTCAACAAAAAATATGATGCAGAGACGCTTCTTCGATGACACGTAAACTTCAGGAGGATACATTATTTGTAAGTAGAAAGCGATCATTTCAAAAGTAATATTTTAGTAGTTATTATGTTGGTAAGCTTATGCGCATTCAACTTTACCGTGAATATTGGGGTTGCAGAAACATAAAATAAATGCGCTTCGAAAATGGTGAATATTATCATCTTGGAATGAAAGAAAACTCTGCTGAGAGAGTTTATTTGTGTGAGCATGTTATGGAAATGGCGGCAAACTATCAATTCATTTGTCAATTTCTTGATTTTGCTTTGGCTGACCAAGCCATGTGGGAAATTACACTGTTGAAAATGCTTTGACATCCATGTGCACAACAGAACATGTGCTCGATGAACAAATTGAGATTTGAAATTATGAAAAGAAATCCACGTACTCCGGTGAGACTCGAACTCACGACTCCCAATTCGCTAGACGGGCGCTTCTATTCCATCAAGCTACGGAGTCACTCGACTATCTCCGTCGCCAGCAGGCCTAGAACTAAACTCGATTCCACAATCGCACATGGTTATCTTCTTTTCACAATCCAAACCCCCTTCGGATGGGATTAGATGAACATCTAACACATTGTCTGTTGTGCACCTGTATGTCAAAGCGGGAGAGGAAGTTATTTTTAATTGTCGAGAGCTTCGGGCACAGCTCTCGACAATTAAAAATAACTTCCTCTCCCGCTTTGACATACAGGTGCACAACAGACAATGTGTTAGATGTTCATCTAATCCCATCCGAAGGGGGTTTGGATTGTGAAAAGAAGATAACCATGTGCGATTGTGGAATCGAGTTCAGTTCTAGGCCTGCTGGCGACGGAGATAGTCGAGTGACTCCGTAGCTTGAAGGAATAGAAGCGCCCGTCTAGCGAATTGGGAGTCGTGAGTTCGAGTCTCACCGGAGTACGTGGATTTCTTTTCATAATTTCAAATCTCAATTTGTTCATCGAGCACATGTTCTGTTGTGCACATGGATGTCAAAGCATTTTCAACAGTATCAATTCATTGCTTATTCGAGCAAAATTAACTGTATTCCATTCACGTCAGCTAATTCTTCAATGTAGCGACGACCATAATTAGCGAATATAAAACGAAAGCAAGTTTACTTTTATGACGACCGCAATAAACCTAGCAGTGTCGAAGTTTCTGCTTTTCCACCTACATATGTCGTTACTAATCGAACGGATCGCCATTTGTTGAGAGTTTGAACAGTTTTATTGTGGTAATAATAAATAGTAGAAGGTTTACGTATCGGAGAAATTTGTTTACTCTCAAAATCTGGTTTTATAGATATCTTCAAGCATACTATAAAGCATTTCATCTATGGTTTTCATAAAAGTTGTATGACTACTGTGAGTTTTAATTATTGCTGTAATAAAACACTAATAA
The DNA here is from genome assembly GCF_035046485.1 of Aedes albopictus. Taxonomy (NCBI): domain Eukaryota; kingdom Metazoa; phylum Arthropoda; class Insecta; order Diptera; family Culicidae; genus Aedes; species Aedes albopictus. The sequence continues at coordinate 396,694,042 of NC_085138.1, read as the reverse complement.
AAATCAAACAAACCAATCATCAATGGAATTGTTAATTGGGTTTTGAAACTCTCATATGCTGCTGAAGATGACCTTAGGTCCTCCTCAACTACAAAAAGCCAACGTGGGCACGGCCTGCCACGAAGTCGACGGCCTCTTTTTGGTTCTTTGCCACGCCGGTAGATACTGTTCTCCAGTTCACTGCCGAGTACTGTTCGCGGCTCTTTAACGAAGCCTAAAGACTCCAGAGGCTCTTCGATTAACTTCTCTCAACGTAGACGATTCATGGCTGGAAGCGAACTGAAAGAATCAAAATCTTGTACAACGCGAGATTTGCCTTCCTTCGCAGCCTCCGGGACTTTAGCTGGCTTCGCAGAATAAAAAAATAAATTTCAGCCAAAATCAGACTTCCCACCTCGCGGGGTTTTCATTATCGCACGTCACTAGAATAGCAAGATAAAGAAATTCGTCCACAACATCGAACTTTTCATCAACTAGCATCACTTCGTCACTACTACCACGGTTGGACCGAATTCGAATCTTCTTAGTCTCTTTCTGAAAAGGTATGAACGCCCCTTCTACGGCACGACGGTCGATCGTCGATATCGTTCGAGAAACCTAGGAGTATATGCGATAGCGTGGCAATGGTCCCGCTCCTTTGCACACCAGTTCTCCTTATCGCTCCTTCCAGTGCTAGGGAAGCGGAACCATTCCGGCATGGCTCCTATTTTGGGCACTTTTCTGCTATATCTTAGCCAATTTTGAACCAATTGACACACTTTTTGAAACGCGGTGAGATACGTATAGTATCTAGCCGTGTACAAATGTTCAAGTCAATTAGAATGGAATTGACTGAGTTATATCGAAAAGTGCCCAATATACCGGCCACTCCCCAAGTGGTTCGCTACCCTATGTGGAACAGTAAGTTCAATAGAGCATTGCCCTGCTTCAGTCCGTCTAAGGTTACGAACGATGATGAAATTTCACCAGCGACCCGTACACCAAGCTTCACACGAATCAGTCTAACCAGCTTCGCCGGAAAACCATGTTCGATCGTAAGCTGCCATAACTAGTTTCTCTTCGCTGAATCTTAAGCTACCTTGGAATCAGTGAACAGATGATTGGTCTGTGAGTTTTACTCCAGATACTTATCGAGAATCTGCCGCAGGATGAACATCTGATCCGTCGTTAATCGGTCCTCACGAAAACCCGCCTGATATTCACCGACTTAGGACTCCTCAATCGGCCTCAGCCTGTTAATCAGAAAACCGGACAAATTATAGCACGCTGTATTGAGTTATTTCTATGTCGTTCGCGTACTCCAGTCGATGCCCTTTCTTGCATAGAGAGCAAATGAGATCATCCAGCCAACGAACAGGCAGTTCTTCTTTTTCCAATATCTTCAGTTTGATACGGTGTAAGAGTTAATACAGCTGCTCACTACCGTGCTTGAGAAGCTCAGCCGGGAATTCGTCTTGCCCAGCAGCCTTGTTGTTTTTCAGTCTTCTTATGTCTCCGTCGATTCAAAATCTGTATGTCGCTATTCCATTCCTCCATTTTTCGAAGTGATCTTCCCACCTGGTAATCACCAGTGTTTAATCTGTTAGCAAGTTTCCTTCACGATCTTTGCACTTCATGAGAGAAGGCGCTTTTTATCTCTGCATGCCATTGACGGTTTCATAAAACCTCCGCATAGCATTCTGTTCCATACTCTCTTGCGTCTGAGCAATCACATTTTCCTCATGCTCTTCTTTCCTTTTCCAGTGTATGCGTTTTTCGGCTGCTTCTGCTTCCCTATGTCGCTTCCTGCTCTTACGGGTCCCCGACAAAGGCATCCGACTATGGCAAAAATTTTCTCGACCGTTACCCTCAGAAATTCCTACGAGTTACCTTACTCATCGCTACGTGGATAGACACCCACATAGTGTTGAGTTTGTTACTTTCGTTGATCTCACTTATCTGCTTGTCCAGCTTCTGGTAATAGTCAGCTACCGTACCGTACACGGTTGATAACTGAGCTCGAATCGAATCGTACCAACTACAAGATCCGAGCAGTATAGGTTATCCAATAGCATATGGTCGATTTGGTTGCAAACTTTGCTGTTTGGGTGTCTCGAGGTGTGCTTCCGGGTATCCTTGTGTGCAAAATAGGTACTACTAATGGTCAGTCATTGATGAATGGCCGTGGGTAAATGAAGGTGTAAGTAAATTAGTAAACCTGTTAGTAAATAATTGAGTGAGTTAGTGAGTAAATGAGGGATATAGTGGGTTGGTGAGTTGACAAGTAAATGAGAGTAAGAGTTAGTGAGTGGTAAGTTAATGAATAAGTGTGTGAATGTGAGAATATAAAAGAATGAATGAGTGAGGTGTAGGAAACGAATCCGCCGAAACACACCGATTCTTTACTCTCACAAGACTCCGAAGTGAACTTCAAGGTAGCAAGTGGAAACCTCACACCCGATACAAGCTCCGTCTTTCTTCTCGTTTTCGACAGCGCTTTTCATTCACGCATGCCTTTTCATTCACACACAGTTCAGACAAATCTGCAGTACCAATCTGGCATCGCTGAGACTGTAGTGTGAACCGTCAAACCAAAAGGCATAAGTCGTCACTACTCGAATGTACACGCTCAACAAATACTACTACCAAAATATCATATTTATAATCATAATAATAATAATGAGTGTGTGAGTTGATAAGTATTAGTGAATGAGCTTGAGATGTAGTGAGTTAGCAATAAATGTAGTGAGTTAGTGAACGGTGTAATGAGTTGAAATATTTATTAGTAATAAGTGAGTGAGAAGATGAGAGAGATATTGAGTGAGCTAGTGAATTAGTGACTGAGTGCGTGTGTTAGTGGATGAATGTGTGAGTAAATGAATTCAGTGAGTGATGTAATAAATTAAATATTTAATAAGGGAGTGAACAGGTAAGTGAGTAAATGGGTGAGCGGATGAGTTCGTGAGATAGAGAGTAAATGAGCCCATTGAGTGATTGAATGTGTAAGTTAAAGAGTGATCACTGACTCACTAAATAAGTGAGTAAGCATGTGTGCGTGAATGATAATGATGGACATAGAGAATGTTAATTATTGAGGGTGGTACTTGTAATTTGGGCTGCAAAACGGTAAGTCGATAAGGAGAGCGTTCAACATAGCTCTGGTCTTCAAAAGTTCCTACCTCATGCTTCCACGGGTCAAGCGATGACGAAGACCGCCAGCTAAGGGTTGTGTGCTTAGCTGGTAGTGCAGCCTGGATACTGTTGTTGTTGTTGAAATGTTGGCTCGAGAACTTTGGATACCTTTTTCAAGTGTCGGCAACGCCATCAACACCTCAGCATGATCCGCAAAGGGTTCGATGCGTTACCTGTGTCAACACCGAAGCTCCATCAGTGCAGAAGATAGAAATAACCATCCGCACAACTGCTGCATCGATTATTCTGTAATATATAGGAAACCACGTCTGAAGGCGTCTTAGTAAAGGTACCCAAAAAGGGTGACCTGACAGTAAGTATGCAATAATTGGCGGGGCATCAAGTTTCTGTATATCGTTCTCAAACTCCTCTGCAAAGTGATTCTCAACCGGATACAGGAGAAGATTGACGCAACTCTCCGACGGCAGCAAACAGGATTCCGTGCCGGACGATCCTGTGTGGACCATGTTGTCACGCTCCGTATCATCCTGCAGCAAATCAATGAATTCCACGAATCTTTTCACCTCTATCGACGATGAAAAAGCTATCGACCGTCTCAATCAAAGCCCTCAGGCGCAACGGTGTTTCTGAGAAAATCATCGGCCTCATTGAAGCACAGTACAGGGCATTTTCGTGCAGAGTATTGCACAACGGTGTCTTGTTCGATCCTATCCGGGTCGTTGCTGGAGTGAGGCAAGGATGTATATACTATCACCGTCGTTACTGTTCTTCATCGCAATCGACGAGATCCTGGTAGGTGCGATTGACCGTCAACCAAATTGTGGGTTGCTGTGGCAGCCCATTACCATGGAGCACCTAAATGACTTCGAAATGGCTGATGACGTTGCTCGCTTAGATCAACGGTGCTCTGCTATGCAGAGTAAGCTCAATGATCTTGCTGATCGCTCCTCGGTGGCAGGTCCCACCATCAACGTCAACAAGACCAAATCGTTCGATGTATAACCGGTCAACCCTTCCAGTTTCACGGTAGCTGGGCAAGCAGTAGAGAATGTTGAAATTTTCCAATATCTTGGTAGCCAATTGACGGCCGATGACGGCACCATAATCGACATAGGTGTACGGATCAAAAAGACGAGGGCGGCTTTTGTGAGTTTAAGAAATGTATGAGATAACAATCAGATTAGTCGACGCACGAAAATCCGAATTTTCAACTCGAATGTGAGAAGTGTGCAGCTGAACGCCAGTGAAACTTGGTGTGTATCAACGGAGAACACTTAACGGCTGCAGGTCTTTATTAATAGATGCCTGCGGTATATAATTCGTTCATGCTGGCCTCACAATTGAGCTCCATCGTCGATGTCATTAAAAGCCGATAGCGTTATAAATTCGGGAGCGAAAGTGGAGGTGGGTTGGCCACACTATACGCAGGAGCGGGAACGTAATCTGCAAACAAGCGTTAATTTCGAATCCCACAGGACATCGCAGCAGAGGCAGACCCAGAGGCTCATGGCGGCGCAACCTCAACAACGAAAAAAAGCAAGTCGTCATAAATTTGACCTGGGCATAGGTCAAGGCGATGGCGGGCAATTACCCAAGATGGAGATCTTTCAATACGGCCCTCTGCATCACCGTGGGTGCTCAGGACTGAAAGTAAGTATACGGTGGTATCTCAAAACAATTGTAAATATAACATAGCGAAGTCCTATGTTATACTCGAAGATGGAGTATCTATTCGATAAATAGATTATTCCTACATTTAGTGGATTCGTGAAAATCAAATTCTACACGTGGATCCTTTCCACACCTCTAGGTGCTGTCAACTCTCTTTCAATGTTCATTGTTGTCAACGTAACCCGCGTATCTTTCCGACCCGTTCCTGCCAGTCGCTCAGCGCTGTCACATTGTTTTCTTAAGTGATTCGTGACGAATTGAAACGACAACCCGCAGCAGCACCGGAGAGACTTTCTTTGAACGCATCACGATTGAATTGCTTTTGTTGTGGTACCCTTTGAGCATAATAATGAATCCCCCGAAGAAGACGAGGATGACGACGACTGATCAAATGCATGGCAACACCCTGTCATGCCGCCGCCTGAATGCTTTTGCGCTGCTACTGCATGTTGCCGTCGTCGAAGACAATTCCCAAAAGATATATGGTTCTCTGCTCTGAAGTGCGTGACTAAATCAATAAGAGTTTGAGAAGGAGACGAAGACGCGCAACCAAACCAACAATGCTGGGCCGTGGATCTGAATCTGCTGCAGGCATCACAGAGAGCGAGACACGTTTCTTTGTTTTGGGATACGAAACGCTTGCGCTTCAAGTGATGCCGACCTGCATGCGTATTGCGTACTCATGTCTTGATGGGGTCCTATCATGAAGTGCGCTGTAAATCTTGACGCTTTTGATACGGGTGATTAGCATCTGCTGCAAAAAGAGAGTTCTGGAACCGAAAACGGCAGATTTGTTTCGATGAATTTGGGGTATTAGGTTTCATGGCACGCATGGTACAATTTTGTATTTTTTCTGTTTCTAAATGACCTTGAATCAATAACTTCAAAATTCCTTTTTTTAATTTGTACAATTTGGTATCACCAGGATCATGCTAATAAATAAACTTATCGCAACTGTTTTCTTCCATTTTCTTTATTAAATGTTTTCAAGCCATAAGCCGTAAAGATGTTCCAAGAGAAATTTTTGTTATAATATATAAATGCAATAGAACCGGCATGAAATTTTTGAAATTTTATATTTTTGTGATGAAATCACTGGTAAGGGGCCGTCCACATACCACGTGGACAGAAAATTCATGGTTTTTGACCCCCTCCCCCCTCCCCGTGGATAAGCGTGGACTATTCAATTACCCCTACCCCCCTCCCCCAATGTCCACGTGGACATCCGAAAAAAAATTTTTTTTTCATATTTCTAAAATAAATGGAAAAGGTGATTTTGGAAAGTTTTTTTTTAATATTGTTTTTTTTTTCTTCGTGAACAATACCTTAAATATAATTTAATTTTTTTAAATACACATATTCTATAGCTTTACATAGAATACAAACAAAAAGCACAAAATCTATGATTGCCTGATTGTTTTGTTGAGATAAGGTAATTTTAAATCTTACATTTTTGTTGAGATAAGATTATATTTCTTAGAATCTTAGATTTACAGCAACTAAATTGTATTGCTGAGATTAAGACTTTAATATCCATTAGAAACATCTTCAATTTTGAAGGAATTTACAAAAAAAAAGTTTTTAAGATAAACCTGCAATCCCCTACATGTATTTTGAAAGTTTGAAGTAGTTTAAAAATTTGATATGAAACTTCGAGAAATCCATACAAAACTTTATTAACCCTTATGTGAACGGCAGGGTACCCGGGTACCCAGCACCCATTTAAAATACACGGTGTAGAAAAAAGCAAAAAGTTTGCCGGCCACATAACGGTTAAATTTTTTTGAACTGAAACACCAACATGTGCATGGTCTACACTCCATTTTAAATCTTCAGAATATTCCTCGATGAATGAAGAAAACTAAGTAATTATAAATTCTGACAATTTAAAACAAATTAGTCTGTGAATCAATACCATGAATTTTTTCCTTGAAGAAGTAACTTAAAGCTAAAAGACAATGTATAATAAAAAATGTATGAAAGAATTGTTAAAGAGAATCTCATCAATAATGTGACATAATTTGTTTCGTTTGTAGATCCTTGTTTCCTAATTTTTACGTCAATGTTGTCCACGTGGACATTTGAAGAACCCCCACCCCCCTCTCCGTGGACAAGCGTGGACTATTCGCTAACCCCCTCCCCCCTCCAAGCTGTCCACGTGGTATATGGACGGCCCCTAAAGTGATCTTATGAAAATTATAGAAGATCAAACCCATTTCTATTCAATCTGCCAAACCATGATAAAAGGCTTCTCATATTAAGTACCGTAAACCGGGGTCAAATTGATCAGCGGGGTGAAATTGATCAATCAGGGACTACATTGTAATTCCATTCTAGCAACATCTATACGTTGTTATGATTATAATGTTCTTACGTCATTCAGTTCATGGATGTCTAGAGATGAGTATGCACTTTTCAGTTTTTAGAAAAAGTTAGTCTTACATCACTTTTTTAAAGGTTTTTCAATGTGCTTATTACTTAGATGAAACCATTGGTTCTAAACAATCAATTGCCACTAGTATTACTTGTGAACTTTTTGTGTTCACATTTTTATGGAACCTTGATTGTGATGTTATGTACCTATTCTAGACAAGAATCAGTTATTAAACTATTGTATTTTGTTTAAAAAGTAATTTAATGTGGTTGAACTCGCTAATTTAATAGAAAATTGCCTACCTTTAGGCGTTTAAGAGTCATTTTCAAAAGTTAATTTAGCTTTTTAACAGCCAAATTCACAAGTTGTAAGAGTTTTGATACGTTATTCGTGTTCAGAAGGTCAAAATTAAGTGGATAAGGTGATTTAGAATTTTAACTGATGTTAGATTATATGCTGATCAATTTCACCCCACAATGGTATTTTCAATTTTTTAGGGTTTGAAGTTATTTAGCTTTATGTTAAAATTTGTTGAACCAAAATTGTGTCATGCAGTTTTATAGAGGTCCACCCATTACTGATTTTTCATAAATTCTTTTGATAATATTTGGATTGGTACTCACGTTATCAGCAAAAGGTGTTTTAAAGTGATCAATTTGACTCCGGTTTACGGTTCCAGCAGCCCTGGTCCCAAGTCTGCACGGGTCACACCCCTCCAACCATTATTGCTTCAACCCCATTCGCCACCACCTCCGTTCGACGAAACCGGTTCTGCCGGTGCTTGTTTTGATTTTTCATCGACTTTTCTTTGTCAGAGTTTCGCTTTCCTGACATCATCTGATCCAGCAAAGTGCAAGAGTTAGGTAGGGGGACGTGGTCCAAAATGCAATGGTCCTTCTAGAAGCCAGGCAGACGAGCCCCCGCAAATTATTTTGATTTCCAATGAAAATTGGCAACTTCCGGTTTTTCGTGCTGGTAATTAAGGTTTCCTGATGATTCTCTTGCGTTTGTATGGAGATTGAGAAACACATGGAGTCACATGGTTGTTATTACCTATGCTACCCATGTGAAGTAGTATCTTACTCCATGGCAGGTGACTTTCTACATTTCCCTTTTACGAACCAACATTTATAATCGCTAAAAATCAACGAAAATGCATTAGAATCGTGAATGTTTCCGTTTAAGTAGCAAGTAAATATTTTTAGTTGCTATTAACACTCCGAATGCTTTCCAAATGAGACTATTTATCATTGAAAACGACAAAACTTTGAAAAAAATGGCATCTTGCCCCACCTAACCCTACATATAGAGAGGTCTTGTTTTTATTTCGGGTTGCTTCCAATTTCTTCGTTCGTTTGGGCAATTTGTTGTTCGTTCAGCACCATATCCTCTCTCGCGTTGTTGGTTAGTTTGGTTGGTCGCGGTTGTTGAGTTGCTACGGATGGAACCCCAGATCGCAACAACAAGGCAAAAATTACCAATTCCAAATAAACGAGAAGTCCCACAGAGGTAACGAGAACGGTTTTTTTTTTTGCTTTGGTTGCTATATTTTGTTTTGTTGTTTTTTTTTTCGTAATTTCCTGTAAGGTGAAAGTATTATATAACTAGAACATGGGTCTTTGTCTAATTAAGGAACGTACAAACAACTAAACGAGTTAGACCTCGTCAACGGCTTTCCTATGCTTTTTCTCCCGACAAAAATCTTATTTTTTTTATATTTAATATTTCTGTGTATTTTAACTTAACCCTTTGAAGTCGGAATTTTCCCAAGCGTTATGATAAAGTTTTTTCTACGTATTTCTATGGTTTTAATGCTCAACAGCATAGAAAGAGTAGAATATGATGCAGAATATTTTTCTGGATATCCCAGATCATCCAAACTATTATTGAGTTTAGATCCTGAACTTGGCGCGTGTAACGGTAACTTCTTTCACTATACAAAGCTACGATTCGTTATCTATTATGTCCAGTAAGTCTTCTGTATGTTCAATAGACAGTATCAGATCAGTCGGGATATCCTAGGTCATCCAACTGTTCTTAAGTTCAGATTCTGAAGTCTACGCGTGTAACGGTAACATCTTTCATTATAAAGAGCTACGATTTGTATTCTATCGTGTCCATAAATCTTCTGAATGTTCAAAAGACAGTGTCAGCTTAGTCGGAATATCCTAAGCCATCCAAACTGTTCTTGAGCTTAGATCTTAAAGTCTACGCGTGTAACGGTAATTTATTTCATTATAAAAAGCTACGATTCGTAATCTATCATGTCCAGTATGTCTTCTGTATGTTCAATAGACAGTATCAGATCAGTTGGGATATACTAGGTCATCCAAATTGTTTTTGAGTATAGATCCTAAAGCCTACGGGTGTAACGGTAACTTTTTTCACTATACAAAGCTACGATTTGTATTCTACCATGTCCAGTAAGTCTTCTGAATGTTCAATAGATAGTATCAGATCAGTTGGAAAATCCAGCATCTCCAGCAATTGAAGTTTCTCTTGTAAAGTTTAAATCTATTTCATTTATTTAGCCTTTTTTTTTATTTATTCCGTGTCGGGTATTTCCATTACTGCGACCAGTTTTTTGATCTATTGTGACTGTTCGCGCAAGGGCGGGAATAATTAACCGTCGTGATTATTCGAACGCAATAAATTAGGCGAAACGTGGATGCGTCTTTCCATTGCAATGGTCAAGAGCTAACTATTTTTATTTATCATATATTACACATACATAGAAGTACATACAGGGGTTGAATACATATATACTCAGTTGCACAAACAGTGACATATGCCCCTGATAAGTTTTATTATAGCTATGTACAGTGTCGGACAAAACAATAAGACCAGCGGTCCTATTTCATACAAAATGGCCAAGTTTGACGATATGGTACTCGGTTTGTAGTAAACCGATTTGGCTAAAATTTTGACAGCCGACTTCGAATTACGGGAATTTTGATTTGTTTTAAATTGATTGAGTTCTGTTCACTACTTCCAAAGTTACAGATATACGGTGCGACAAAATTCTAACACCAGATTTTTATGATGGTTATTTGTAGCCAATTCAATAAAAATGTCCCCAAGTTTAAATGGCATCCTTAATTTTAGTACTTGTTTATCAATCATCAAGTATCAGATACTCTCAAATATCCTTTGGTGATGGTAATCTGAAAGTGGTCCTATTATTTTGTCGTTTCGTATATCTGTAACTTTTGATGTAGTGAACAGAACTCAATCAATTAAATGCAAATCAAAATTCACGTAACTCCATGGCGGCTGTCAAAATTTCAGCCAAATCGGTTCACTAGAAACCGAGCATCAGATCGTCAAACTTAGCCATTTTGTATGAAAAATGGCTGGTGGTCTTATTGTTTTGTCCGACACTGTATATCAAGAAGACGTACCACTATTGTGAGTGATCGCCATCGTTTGATTAATAGCATTAACCCAGCACGGTTCGACATTTCGAATGAACTGCACTACCGTACTGGGTGTTGTTCTCCAAATGTCAGAGGGTTCTAACAGCCCTTTGACGAAGAACTTACGTCTTGTTGTAAAGAGTGCCGGACAGTGGCACAGTAGATGTTCCGAGTCTTCTTTATCTGTGCCGCAAAAGCGACACATATCATCTTGAAGTTTTCCCATAAGCTTCAAGTGATATCGGCTCGGACAATGACCTGTTATAAGCCCAGTATATACGCTAAGATCTGTTTTGGAAAGATCCAGTATTTTGCAAGTCTTAGAAACATTTGGAATAATAAATCGCCTTGCTATACAAGTGTTTTCCAATTGTTCGTCACTTTCGAATGTTCTCTTATTTTGAACTCCATTCGCAAAGCACAGGCAGATAGCCCACAAAAAGGTTCGGGCCCTATGAACTGAAGAGATGATCCAAGCCTTGCTAATTCATCGGCTCTTTCATTTCCATCAATTCCGCAATGGCCAGGAACCCAATATAAGTTGACCTGATTACGACAGGACAGATCTTGAAGAGATTTAATGCACTCCCAAACATGTTTTGATGTACATACCGCTGACACCAAAGCATTTAGTGCTGCTTGGCTGTCAGACAATATGCATATATTTGAATGCCTATAGTTTCTTTGCAAACATATATTAGAGCATTCTAAAATTGCTTGAATTTCTGCCTGGAATACAGTTGGATACTTTCCTATGGGTATCGACAGGTTTATCCCTGGGCCAGTTACTCCTGCTCCCACTTTGTTGTTCAATTTTGAATCGTCTGTATAAAAATAATCGATCCTGGTCGAAATTCTGGACCACCGACTCGCCACGAACTTCGATCAGGGTCATAAACTTTAAACATACGGTCAAAATTGTACTTTTTCTCCATCCAGTCTTCGTTGTTCATAACTATGAAGTTATGCCAAAAGTTTTTAGAATACTAAGATGCCCATTAAGGTCACCTTCCAAGAGGTTCGTAGATCTTTTGATTCTTAGAGCGCTCTTTTCAGCTTCAAATTGTATAAATTGATGTAATGGAAGCACGTGTAATAAAGCATCCAATCGTCTGCGAAACCAATTATTACAAATCCCTGTGATTCTAAGTTTTTCAGTACATCATCAACTATCAAAGACCACAGAAGAGGTGATAAGACGCCTCCTTGTGGGCACCCTTTCACTGCTCTAACAGATATAGATGAGCTTCCAAGGTTTGCTGATATCTCCCTTTTGGCTAACATTTCATTAATCCAATCAACAACACATTTATTGAAACCTCGTTTCATCATGGCCGTTGCTATTGAATTATGAGATGAATTATCAAAAGCTCCCTCAATGTCAAGAAAAGCAGAAAGAGCAATTTCTTTGGCATTGAGAGATTTTTCAAGTTTTGTAACAAGCTTATGTAATGCTGTTACTGATGATTTACCCTCTTGGTAGGCAAACTGGTGTTTGCTGAGAGGATTTTCAATAAGATATGATGATTTTATGTGCTCATCAATTATTTTTTCCGTAGTTTTTAGTAGCACAGACGGTAAGCTTATTGGCGTAAAGGATTTTGGCAGTGTTTTATCCTTTTTATTGGCCTTGGGGATAAAAATCACCCGTACTTGTCGCCACCCTACTGGAATGTAACTTAAAGATAAGCTGGCTTGGAAAAGTTTAGTTAAAATAGGTGTTAAAATCGCCTTTCCCTTCTGCAGTAGTACATGAAGAATTCCATCCCTACCAGGTGATTTGAAGGCTGCAAAGGAGCCAATCGCCCATTCAACTTTCTTTTCAGTAAATATTTGTTTGGCCAAAGTGCAACTATCGATCATGTCTCTATTTGATCCAGTCGTTCCGCTCATTATTTCATGATCATACGTCCTGGTTTCAATAACGCCAGTTTCTGTTACAGCTGAACTTTGGTCTTCAGTTGAATTGATTACTGAACAGGGGAAATGTGTTTTCATCATCAACTCTAACGTTTCATTTGCAGAATTTGTAAAAGTCCCATTTTCTTTTTTCAGTGTTCCCAACCCGTCAGAATGATCCTTTGCAAGGATTTTTTTCAACCTGGCGGTTTCTGGAGTATTTTCAATGCTTTCACATGTATGCCTCCAAAATCAAATTTGATATTTGTTTTGAACTTTCTTCAAGTTCTGTGCATGATTTTGAGGATGTTTGTAATGTTTTACTCCAGCTCTCAGCTCTGAATCGTAAAGCTCCCAGTTTGTTTTTCTGGGATCTCTTATAGTTTGATCCGATAATGATGCTACATCAGATACATGCCAATTTGTTATTTTCTCCGAGATTTTCGGACTACACAATGTTAAATCAAGGTCTTCCTGCCTTATTGCATTTATAAATGTTGGTACTTCTCCCCTATTACATATGTCTATTTCATTGTTATAGATATAATCTAAAAGGTACTCACCTCTGCTATTGATGCCCGTGCTTGCCCATACCGTGTGATGGGCATTTGCATCGCAGCCAATTATACACGCTTTATTTTGTTTGTTACAGTGTGCAACAAACTCTATCACTTCTGGTGGAGGAACTTCTCCTATGTCTCCCGGAAAGTATGCTGATGCAACGTAGATTTCCGTTTTGCCATTGGTTGTTGGCACCTCCACCATTACTGCGACGATGCCTCTTTTTATAAATTCTGTGATTGGGACAATATTTACATTTCCATTTATTAAAATTGCAGCTCTGGGAGCAAGCTGCCCAGAGTTGTAAATTAACTTACAAGATGTAGGAATTCATGCTATCCTGCTGTTAGTTGTCCATGGCTCCTGGATTAATGCGATATCCAGTTTGCTCTTCGTAAATCTCCTGCAAAGTACAGCAGTTGCTCCCTTCGCATGGTGAAGATTCACTTGAATGAACTTAATATTTTTACTATTGAAGATGTCGTTGTTCGCCGCTTGAGCGGGGATTTACTTCATCCCCTTGCTTGGTTGTGCGACACACCTTATTTAGATTTTTCCCATCTGGAATCTTCAGTTCTTGGTATTCTGGGTTAAATGCTTTGTTTGTCGGTTTCTTTTCACTTTTTTTAGCGCCGACAGTATTTGCAGTGTGACCAGTAGCTTTACGGTTTGTTTTTGCTTCCCCGACTCCATTTGGTCCTGGGATTTCCTCAATCTGGTCTACGACCATCTTGTTATCGCCAGTGCCTACGTGGGTCTGTCGAGAATCATTGTCATCCCTACTCCCTGCCATCATTTTGGTACTTCTTTTGGAATTTCTTCCTAAGATAAGCAATCCCAAATTTGAAGTCGAGATTGTATTCACTTTTTTGATAGAGCTCAGCGAAGCTCCGTCGACAGTGAAAACGAGCTCGACGTGTCTTTGACTTACGACATTGCGCTGCAGTATTCTCCACAAATCAACAGTAAGCCCATCGTTTTGGCTTTCCAAGAGCGCCAGAATCTCTCCATTACTGTCTTCTGCACTCCATGGGAAAAAGCCGATCAAAATTTCAGGTTGCGGGATTTCGCTTTCATCAACCGCCAGTAATTCTGCCCCTTGCCAGGGTGTTATCGAAGTGATTGTAGTTTTAAGCCAGTTTGCTGTTTCCTGGTTTTTGCATACAATGACTAAGTATCCGGATTTGAACGCACACAAACCGAATTTTGGTTTCAGGGCCTCTTTTCGCTGTCCTGCAACTTTCGCCAATATGGCCTTACTTGTAGCTGCCATCTGTTCTTTCGTGAGCTCCAGATTCGGATATTCTTTTGGAAGAATTCCTACTTTTACAGAGTTGACTACATCTCTGTAGGAGTGGTTAATCATACCCTCAGTTCTATGAGATCCTGAGTGTCTAGATTGTGCTTCATCGATACGATGTTGCACTGAGCTGCCTGGAGGTCTACGAGCACCCCAGTCATTACGTGCTATTTTGGCGGGTGTTGGATTGCCGATGTATTTGACCCATTCAAGTCTGAATTTCTCTGTCATTTTAACAAATCTAGTTGATTGATTGGTATTTGAGCCATTTGATGAGCTTCTTCTCGGCTATGCCCACTATCAATCAGTTTTTTGAAGCGCTTTTGACCTGCTCCACTTAGTTTCTTTCCAATTGCTCCCTTATTATCGGCAAACTGGGATTTGGTAAATCGAAATAGCAAGAAAACGATAAGAGATAGACATTTGATGTCAGAGAACGAATTGTAGAGTGAAACAGGAGCCACAACTTCGCCAAAGAAAGAATTTTAATTTATTATGCATGTTTCAAAGATAATTGACAAAAACAAATAAAAAAAACTCTATTCTGAGATAATTTGCTCTAGAAAACTTAGTTATTTAACTAAACCAATTGATTCAAAGATGCCATTTGATAGAAAATTCAATAATCTTTCGATTGAGGGTCAAAAAATTGCGATAAGTTTGACCATTTTCAAGTTATAGCCAGTTAAGGCAATGAGAGTCAAAAACATGGGAAGTTCAATAACTACGTAACGGTTGAGATTTGACCATATGCGTAGAACAATTTGTTTCATCATTTATGGTCCTCTATCATCCTTAAAAAAGTTTGCACTCAGGATCCTAACACCCTGTATTTCTTCCCAGAAAAAAAAAAACAAATCACCTCACAAGCAATGAGGGATGCAAGAACTTGCATGCAAGTTGTATGAAGTTCATTGATTGACACACACGATGCACTTGTTTTGTTTTCTCCCTTGCTATAGAATTTAGCTGGGAGATAAAACCACTTATATCACTAATAATTTAGCAATTAACAGCCTACTTGCATACAAAATAAGATTCGCAGCACTCGAAATATACTGTGCACTCACAAATTAAAAACAGCACTATCAAAATGATTTTTGGAAATTTGGGAGCCGATGAAAATCGCACTTTGGACGTAGGTAGCAGTGTTGCCAGTTTTTCGCCTTAATAACAATAATAATTAAATTAAATTAACAATTGTTCATCAGAATGACCTTGGCCGCGTCCCATATTTGCCTTCAGATTAGTAATCGAGATGTGGCATAGTCAAAACTTCTCCTTAGGTTCTAGATCATAGGGAAGTTTGGTAATCCTGAAACATCTCAAAGGTATGTTGGAATGGCTCTGAGATTCACAGAAGTTCACGGATCTGCGTTAAACTAGGAAACGTAACTTTTTAATAATGATTACAACGAATGCAGTTAAAAAAAAAAGTTAAAAATAAAAGTTTGAACAACCTAAAATGTTTCAATCTTTGTAGAATATTAGGAAATATGGTTCATTATGTACACAGATCGAAAAAAGAATGTAAAAATGTGTGATATATGATGCACATGATTGGAGCGTGGGATAACACAGAAGTTTACATTACATATCATCCCAGATAACCAGCTATCGTATAAGATGTTGCATAGGATGATAAAGTGGAGGCCATATGCGTACATGTCTCCATTTAGGCGCATGTAAAGTGGACGCATATCGCCTCCACTTTAACATCTTATGCAACATCTTATACGATCACTGGTTGACTGGGATGTAAATGTCATAAAATATCATGTAAACTTACATTATATGTCATGTAATTCAACGTGACTCTGAGTGTTTACATGACATATAACGCAAATTTACATGATATATCATGTAAACCTTCATAACAGTAAGGTTACATGACCAAAATGAAGTTTACATGACGTGTAAATCTCATTATTTTTATCTGTGTATCATTATTTGGTGTAGCAGGCTAGTATTGCAAGTGTAAATATGAAGTTGTGTAATTCATGAAATATTGGATGACCTAAATTATCACAAATCTATCATGAAGTGACCCTTGAGAGTTAAGAGGTCCATGGATCCTATTTGGTAATACAACGTTACTGTTTAAAACCAAATCGCCTTATGTTTCAGTGGTTGTTTTTATCTACTAAGCTCCATAACAGTAATGGCCCATTATATCCCAAAAATATATAACAACTTCTATTGTTCCTCGAACTACTTTGGTAAATACAGAGGATGTAACACTACTTAACGTACTGGCAAAAGCTATTATCACAAGTGTACATCTGAAGCTATGGTCTCCCAAGTAGTTTAATTGGCCTGGAATATTTCAAAATTATCTTGGAATGACTTATGCAATATCAGTTGGATCTTTAATATAACAGTTCATTGTGAGAATTACAACTGTTACTGTCAAGAGCTGAAACTCAATACAGTATGGACGACCCTTGATACCCCAAAGGTTAATAATAATATATAGTAGACTTCAGGTTGATGCAGTAACCTCGATTGATTATGCAATGTCACCCAATATATCATATAAGGATGCTGTTATGAATGTAGACCTGAAGTTCTAAACTCCAAGGTAGATTGGCTGGCCTTGAATTTCCCTATAGTGGCTCCTAATGATATTTGACATTTCAAGAGCCTTACAGATCCCAGCAGATTATACAATGCTATTATTTATGGCGAAAACACATAAAGTTATTCTTGTAGAATTGAAGGACTTCATATAGGACAAATTGGACGACCATGAATGTCTTAAAAGTTTATAATAGTATCAAGCCGACTTCCAATTGATCCAGTAACCAAGAATAAATATGCAACGTTACCCAGTAAAGCAAATACGGCTGTTGTTACCAGTGTAGACCTGAAGTTCTGAACTCCAAGGTAGTTTGGCTGATCTTCAATATCTCTGTAGTGTCTCTATATGACATTTGAGTTTTCAAGAGCTTCGCGGATCCCAGCAGATTATGCAATACTATTATTAATGGCGAAAACACACAAAGTTATTCTTGTAGATTTGAAGGACTTCATTATAAAACAGTTTGGACAAAATAAAATTCTTATAGATTTGAAGGACTTCCCCAAATAACACGCATGTTAAATAAGAGTTATGGCAGCGCAAGTTTTGCACTGCCGTTTCTCTTATATGACATGTGTGTTGCGTGTGTCACTATAGGACAGTTTGGAACACCTAGAACACCCCAGAATATAAAACACCTTTTGATATTCTTGGCAAAGGTTAAATGAATACATATAAACGTAACCCACATCCAAGTTCAGCTATAAGATCATCTGGTATGTCAATTATTTCGTTTTTTCAGATTTCATGGTGTTCAGGATGTTCTAGGTTATCAATGAAGCCCCAAATACAAATACAGTCAGGTCTATTTTTTACGCGGTTCCAACTCCATATTAAAAAAATTTCATCGTCTTATTTTTGCATGATTCGTCGAGAAATGGTGAGACTTTTTTTACGTGGTTTTTTGAATTTTGAATTGAGGTTTTTTTTACGCGGTACGTATCCCCCGCGTAAAAAAAAAACCTGACTGTATGCCCATTTTTCCTCAATAAAGGCATCCATGCCAGAAAAAAAAAAACAAAACGAAACAAAAGTATAATAATCGAATCAGCTACCTCTTATATCTGTGCATGGCATGAACCTTTGATTTCGTTTTTATTTTTTTGAGTTATCATCGAATAAAATTTAATGTTTAATCTGACAGGCCATTTGAACGACTGGATGCACAATCAGGAAAAATTAACGAAAAAAAAAGGAAATCGAGCTCCCTGATTCCTCCCGAGTACAAAGCCTGACTGAAAAAAACTCGAACCGGTTTGAGCCCTCTGCGAGTTGCGCTTTGCTCTTCATCGTGACCACAACAACCCCACCGATCTGCCCCCATCAACCCGGTCCGGCCCGGCCGGCTCAACAACAGCCCACTTACCTGACTGGAGAGGGCTTTGCTTTATTTTGATGCTGTCGTATTTTTTTTTCTCTTGTCCGCTATCCCATCTCCGGTCGTTCGTGTTGTAGGTACACTTTCGTTTCATTTCTGCCTACCTATATTTTTCGCTGCTGCTCTGCTGCAAGCCCAACCAGCAAGCAAGCAAAGGTGATTCGAATGCGGGTCGCAGGGCGTCGTCGTCGTCGTGCGTTGGGGGCTGTGCTGTGTGGTGGTGGGATACACCCTTGGGGGCTCTTTCTCTTCCATTATTCCAAACCCCATCATCATCTCCACCTTCAACCCGCGTCCGTCGGTTGTCGGTTAGCCAGTCAACCAGCCAGCCAGCCAGGGGGCTGGTTTCTTTCCCCGTAATGGGAGAATCGTCGTGCACGTGCTAAAATCTGTTTGCAGCATCATACCATCATCATCAACAGAAACAGCACCAGCACCAGCCAGCCAGCTAGCCAGCAGCGACGGTATTATCCAGCCCAGCCTGACTGGCTGGCTGGCTGGCAAGAGGAATGGAGGTGATCTTCAAGTGTCTTTCTTTTCTTTACACGGAACCACCGCCCGCAGCTACCGCCTACCGCTATCATCGCTCTCGCATGTGCAATGGAAAAGAGGTTCTCAATTGTTTTTTTTTTGTGTTTTGGCTGCTTATGAATATTCTGAAGTTTCTAGTGCCTCCTAAAGCTACTAGAGCTTCGAGAACTCTTAGAACCTCTAGTGCTTCCAGAGTTCCTAGACTTTTCAAAGCTTAAAGTCCTCCTAGAGTTTCTAGAACTTGCAATGCTTCTTCTTCTAGGATTTCTAGAGCTTCAGAAATTCCAGAAGGTTCCATTGCTTCATGAGCTTCTTGAGCTGCTTGAGTTGTTGAAGTTTGAAGCTCTTGTAGTTCTACCTTAGATCATGTAGAACTTGTGGACCTTCTAGAACATCAAGGGGTTTTAGAGCTTCTAGATTCTTTAGAGCTTTTAGAACATCTTAGGCTTCTAGAGCTTCGAGCTTAAAGGGCTTCTAAAGCTTCTGGAGCCTCAAGAGCTTCTAGAGCTTCTAGAGCTTCTAGAGCTGTAGATCTTCTAGAGCCTGTAGATTTGCTAGAGGTTCTTGAGTTTCGAGAGAGTTTCTTGTAGAGCTTCTAGAGATTTAGGGAATTCTGAAGCTTCAAGAGTTTCTAGAGCTTGTAGAGTTTCTAGAACTTGTAGAGCTTCTTCGGTTCGTGAAACCTGGTAGAACTTCTATATAAAGCTTCTAGAGATTCTAAAAACTCTGGAGCTTGTGGAGCTCCTAGAGCCACCAGAGCTTCTTAGGCATCAAGGGCTTATAAAGCTTCTACAGCTTCTAGAGCTTCTACAACTTCTAGAGCTTTTAGAGCTTCTAGATCTTTAAGATATTCTAGAGTTTCTTAAGCTTGAAAAGCTTGTAGAGCTTCTAGAAGTAGTAGTGCTTCCAGAGTTTATAGAGCTTCAAGAGCTTCTAGAACTTCTAGAGCATCTTTATAAAACTTCTAGAAATTCTTGAGCTTTTGGAACTTCTAGAGCTAAAATAATATCTAGAGCTTCTGGTGATTGAAAAGGATTCAATTACTTCTACAGTTTCTCGAGCTTCTTGAGCTTCTAGAATATCTACACCTTCCAGAGCTTATAGAACATCAGAATTCTAGAAGCTACTTGTGATTATGAAGCTTTTAGAGCTGCTAGAACTTTACGGGCTTATAAAGAAGCTTCTAGAGCTTTAGATTGCTTAGATCTGCTAGATATTTTTGAGCTTCAAGAGCTTCATGGACTTCAACTGCTTCGAAAGCTTCTAGCGCTCTTAGAGTTTCTAGAACTTCTAAACCTTGTAAAGCTTGAAGAGTATGTACTCCGGAGCTTTTACTAGAGAGTAGAGCTACTAGAGCTTCAAGAGCTTCTAGTGCTTTAAAGATCGTTCATAGCCTCTAGATCTCTAAGAGATTCTAGATCTTGAAGAGCTTGTGGAGCTTCAAGAATTTGTAGAGTTTTTACAGCCTTCAGAACTTCTTTATAAAGCTTCTGGAGAATCTAGAGATTCTAGGGGTTGAAAAGCTTCAAAAATGTCTAGGGATTCTATAGTACATCTAGAACTTCTAGAGCTTTTACAGTTTCTAGAGCTTCCAGAGCTTTTAGAGCTTCTGGAGCCTCTAGAGCTTTTACAGCTTTTATAACTACGAGAGCTTCTACCCAAGTAACAGAACTAGCTGAATAACAGTTTCTTAAGCTAAAGTTTGCTTATTAGTGGTTTGTTCCACTGTTGAACAGCAAAAATGTTTGTTGGGTAGAGCTTCTAGAACATCAGAGGTTCTAGGGCTTCTGGAGTTTCTGGAGCATCTAGAGCTTCTAGAGCTTCACGGGCTTATAGAGAAGCTTGTAGAGCTTCTAGAGCTTTAGATTGTCTAGAGCCTCTAGATCTGCTAGAGATTTTTGAGCTAGAAGAGCTTCAATGGCTTCTACAACTTCGAGAGCCTCTACAGCTAATAGAGATTTAAGAAATTCTAGGGATTGTAGATCTACTAGACCATGTAGAGCTTGAAGAGCATGTTGAGCTTCTGGAGCTTCAAGAGTTTCTAGAGCTTCTAGAGTTTAAAATCTTCTAGAGTCTAGAGTCTCTAAATCTCTAAATTCCCATGACGTAGTTTGGTGAAATCTTATGATAAAATTTTTCTAGAGCTTCTTCTAAAGCTTGTTCTAGAATTTCTTCAAGATCTACTTCAAAAGCTTCGTCTACAGCTTCTAATAGGGTTTCTTATAGATTATATTGTAGAGTTTCTGTTAGAGCTTTTTCTAGAACTTCTTCTAGAGTATATTGTAGAGCTTCTGCTAGAGCTTTTTCTAGAGTTTCTGCTAGAGCTTCTTCTAGAGCTTTTCTGGAGCTTCTTCTAGAGCTTCTTCTACAGCTGCTTCTAGAGCTTCTCTAGAGCATCCTCTAGAGCCTCTTCTAGAGCTTCATCTAGAACATCTTCTAGAGCTTCTTCTAAAGCTTCTTCTAGACCTTCATCTAAAGCTTCTTCTATAGCTTCTTCTAGTGCTTCTTCTCAGAGCTTTTCCTGGAACTTCTTCTAGAGTATATTCCAGAGATTCTTCTGATGCTTCTTTTATTAATTCTTCTAGAGCTCATTATAGAGCAGCCTCTGAAACTTCTTTTAGAGCTTCTTCCATTACTTCTTCTGTAGCTACTTGTTAAGCTTCTCCCATATTTTCTTCTTCAATATATTTAAGCTTCTTTTTTAACTTTTCCATCTATTTCCTGTATAGCTTTGTCTAGTGCACATTCAAAAGCTTTTCATAGAGCATATACTGAAGCTTCTCATACAGCTTCAATTAGACCCTTTTTTAGCGCTCTTTCCTATGTTTCTTCTAGAGTGTTTTCTTGTACTTTTCCAGAGCTTCTACAAGATTGCTACTTCTAGAGCTTTTCCTAGCGCTGCTCCAAGAGTTTATTCTCGAGCTTCTTCTAAAGCTTCTTCAAGGACTTATTCTATAGCTGCTTCTAGAGCTTTTCCTAGAGCTTTTTCTAGAGTGTATTCTAGAGCTACTTCGGGAGCCTTTTCCAGAGTTTCTTCTAGAACTTCTATAAATTATTCCTTAGCTTATTATAGAGCTCTCTCTAGAGCTTCTTCTACAGCTAATTCTGAAGCTACTTGATAAGATAGTCCCATATTTTCATCTCTAACATATTTTAGCTTCTTCTAAATCTTTCCCATGTATTTCATGTACAACAACGTCTAGAGCACCCTCTAAAGAAGCTTTTTGAGTAAATATCGAAGCTTCTCCTACAGCTTCAATAAGAATCTCTTCTAGTACTATTTCTTATGTTTCTTCTAGAGTGCATTCTTGTTCGTTTTCTAGAACTTTATCTTTCGCTTCTGCTAGATCTTCATTTCGTGTTTTTTTTTCTCGAACTTCTTCCAGAGCCTCTTTTACAGCTCGTATTGATCTCGAAGCTTTGTCTGACGCTTCTTCTAGAGCTGATTAAACAGCTTATCTGGAGTTTTTGCTAGAGCTTATTCTTAAGCGTCTTGCAGAGGTTGCTCTGGTTGTTTTTTTGAAGAGCTATTCTAGAGTTTCTATATAAGTAACTTTTAGGGCTTTATCTTTAGCTTCTACTAGGGGCTCTCATAGCTGAGTATGATATGCAATCTTCAGACTCTCATTTAAGCATAATATTTTCCTCCTTTGAAGTTCTCCATCAGCTAGACAAGCTCCACAACGAAAACTCGCAAACAATTTGGCAATCCCTGCCAGCGCCGAATGGAAAAGGCCTCTGTTCGTGATCGTGTATCGCAGAAGCAGCAACAGCAGCAGCACCACCAACAGCATTTATTTATGCCTATAATGTGACTATAAAAAGTTTTGTTTATCGTTCAAGTTTTCTCCCTCTGATGCTGCTGCTACCAGCGGTCCCAAAAGCGTCATCTTCGCGGCTTCTTATTCATTGCGTGTGTGCTTGGTTCACTTTTTACACACATGTGTTTGTAATTTTTATCACTATCATACACTTTGATTTGGCTCTTCGGTTTGCGTTTGCTGTCTTCGCTCTTTTTTTGCTGTTGTTGGCTGCTGCAGCTACTTTATAGTTTGGTGGTCTTCTTTTGCATTCGAGCTCTGTGCTCCCCAACTCCACTGTGTGTTGTTTCGATGGATTCTGTGTTTATGTTATGTGCCCTGGAGACTTCAGTGTCGCTTTATGTATTTTTGTTGCGTGTTTGCTTTCTTGTCTTTTTTTTTCGAGTCCCTTATCCGGCCTTTTTTTTGGATGATGATCTCATTGTTTACAAAACAGTTTATGTGCATGTTTTATGGTCGTTGTGATGCTCGAGCAATCAGCAATAACTTCTCGAAAGATTCAGATAATGCAATTTACATAATCTTGGAAATCAGATTTGGCCCTTCTTTCCCAAACGGAACACGTCTAAGAAAAGAAACCAAACCAAGAGATAGCTCACGATCAAACGCAGCCGAATGACGTTAGTTGGTTCGCGTAAATCGCGCACTAATTTTGTAATTTCCCAACGTAGGTACACCGATCACCGTCATCGGTCACTACCCAAACTGCCATCAGTAGGGCGAGGAGGAGGAGCAGCGGGCTTAGAAGGAAATTGAAATCGGGAGCTAGTTAATCGCTTACGTGGCACTTGCCTGCCCCGAGTGAACTCTCGTGGGATAAAACACGGGAAATTAATTTTAGCGCACGCTGTTGATAGGAGAAACGGTCTTGCCAATGAGCTGTCGCCGCCGCAACGATTGATGACGATCGTCGTGGGATGCGCTCATTTTGGTGAATGTGAAACTTCCGTCGCAAAAATAAACACTTTCATTGCATGCGATTACGCTGTGTTTCTGGGAGCGTTATACATTGTGGAGCGTTATACATTGTGCAAAGCATGTTCCTAGGATATGCTAAAATTGACCAAAGTTGAGAACATGCAATGGTTATTATCAGGGATGTTTTCGATCACCTGGCAATCGTGTGACTCATTTGTGCATAACTCAGTTCAGAAACCTAATATTGAAAAGTGGTGTTCGGCAAAGTTGTAGATTAGAGTTTTTCCTACAATTATCACCACGGACGTCATATTCTACCTCTTGAATATACAGCGCTAGAGCTCTAGTACCACCTACTCATACTAAACGATCGAAAAACCTGATCGTTTAGTATGAGTACACACTTTTACGACGTTAATATTAGAGTTAGAAAATGGCGTCCTTGGTGATAATTGTAGGAGAAACACTAATCTACAACTTTTCCAAACACAACATTTCAATATTAGGTTTCTGAACTGAGTTAGGGACAAATGAGTCAAACGATTGCCATGTGATCGAAATCATCCTTGGTTATTATTTTAATATTATGAAACGAACTCACCAATAAATACCCATCCAAGTGTCCAGTGATTTCGGCAATCGTCAAACGAGGAACATTGTGAAGTCGTAAGTAGAGTGAAATTGAAACGTGAAATTTTGCGTAATTATTCGATTTCCAGTGCTAAAGAGGCTATCGATTGCTTACATCGTTTTGCTTCTATTTAATGAGACATTGGCGAAGCTTAGTCGGAGTATCTAAAATGACTATTTTCCGTCTAATGTGACGGGAATTAGCGTATATGACGAAGTAAATTTTTACCCTACGTGTTAGTTTTACTTTCAATCTTTAACATCTTCGCCAATCCAAGGTCACATTTTTTTCAGTTTCACTTAATCCTCTGCTTGGAAAATCTAAACTGTATTCCTCCCATCTTTAACATTTTCCCCCATGAACGCTGCACAACAGTTTTGTTCGGTATCTACTATGAACAAGTGGCTTTCCCCAATAACAAGCACCCATCGTCATCGCTCACCAGCTACAACCAACAACACTGCTAGAGCCCCTTCCTACCTCGCCACACGCACTTGGCGTCCGAACATCATACCACCAGCCAGCAGCCAAAGGAAAACCATGTCATCCATAATTCTCAATACTTTTCCGAACCGCTTTGTTTCCATATTTATTATCTTTGTTCGCAAGAAGTGACACACCATCGCGTCGTCGTCGTTGTTGTTGTTGTTGTTGTTTCGGCGATTCCCCTTCTATGTTTCCTACTATGTGTTTCTTTTTGGAAGAATCTCCCTGTCTGAACATCTGAAATTGAAACATCTTTCATGCCACTTGCTGTCATCGCAACCCAGGCTTGTATATGGGCGAAGGAAGGGCACATATCAAATGCGGAACACTGGCAGTATTGTAAAAAGTTGTGGATCGACGCTGCTGTCCGATGTTAGGTGTGACGATTTCCTTCAGTGTAACCAAAGGAGAGTTGAAAAGAATACAAAAATTCTTTGCAGGGGGCACATTCAACAATAATAGGGAAACAGTGCAATTGGAACATGTTGTGAGTGACGTTTAGGAAAAGCAATTAATTTGAATCATAATATGTGTACTCGAACGTCAAAGAGACTTTTCTACTGGTTTTTAACCAACCACAGAAAAAATCAAACATGGTGAAAAAATGCAAATGGTTATTTTTATTTTTTCCTCTCGTGCACAAAAGTGTATTGAAAACGCAACTACATCATACGTTTACGTTAAGCGAAAATTACTTAAGTTAGATGTATAATAAAATTTTCAAAAACTGTTCAACATTTGGGTAGTGATCAACAATTGGCGAATTATCCTAATCGCTGAAATTTTTGGAATGCACTTTTTTCGTTTTTGAGGTATGGCCAATTTTGGCCATCATAAATCAAAAAATCATAACTCAAGAACGAAGCATCGTAGGAACATAGTAATATATGCGTACATGGTCATTTTTCACAATATTGGGCGTAACTCAGGAAAGAAAAAAGTGCATTCCAAAAATTTTCTCTAAAACCTTCTCTAAAATATTTTTTTGAAAATTTTTCGCTAGTTTAGGTATAGTTTTTTCCGGCTTTCTTTACGAATTTTCTCAATTGTGGAAAAATTTGCAGAAAACTATTTCCAATTCATATTTGTTTTGGATTACTGAGAAAATTTGCTTTCATTTCCATAAAAAAAAAAACTTTGTTTCTACGATGCTTTGTTCTTGAGTTATGATTTTTCAAAGAAAAGGCTTATATGGCATATTATGCACATTGTTCAACAAAATTGGCCATAACTCAAAAATGAAAAAAAGGATTCCAAAAATTTCAGCATCTAGAGCTTATGAAATTACCTTGTCAAAAATATGTATATATATATTTTTTACAAATTTTGCACGAGTTTGGGCATAGTTTTTCCGGCTTTTCTTTACGAATTTTCTCAACTGTGGAAAATTTTGTAGAAAACTTTTTACAGGTCATTTTATTTTTGGATTTCTGATTTGAAAATTAATTAATTTTCAATTTTTAAATAAAAGAGTAACTTTTCCTCAGTTTCATTTTGATACCTAAAATCAATTTAAAAGAGTTTTTTTAAGCCTTTTGACAGCTAGGATATTGCTTGACACAAACTCCAACGAGGGGTGATTCAACAAATCGCTCCTCTACAAACTTCAAAGCGGTTTCCAAATAGGCTCCGAGACACCAAAATAATGAAAATTTGAATTTCAGCTCAGTCTGGCAGAATATGAAATTAGTTCAACATCGCTAAAGAAGCCATTTGGAGATTACTTTGTTAGATTTTTTGTTATTTAAACTTCTAACGGTACATGTTGTACAAACTGCTTTTTTTCTCAATATTTGATATCATACTTACTTGATAATTGATGAACTGGTCTCGGTCCTGGGCAAATCGCTTCGAGTCACCCGGAACGTTTAGAACCCCTATTTCCTCCTCAACTGCAAAAAGCCACCGTGTTCGCGGCCTACCACGAAGCCGACGGCTCCTTCCTGGTTTTCTGCTGAATATGGTTTTAGCTTGTCGTTCCTCCGGCATACGAGCTACGTGCCCAGCCCACCGCAACCTACCATGTTTTACACGCTTCACTATATCCATCTCTTTATATACTTGGTACAATTCGTGGTTCATGTGACGCCGCCAGATGCCGTCCTCCAGCTTACCACCGAGTATTATTCGCAGCACTTAATGTTCAAAGACTCCAAAGGCGATCCAATCAGAATCTCTCAACGTCCACGATTCATGGCCGTATAAAGTAATCATAAGCATGACTAGGTCATAAGCCTAGGCATGGCCATGTTGACATAGACTTTTTATATTCCAGAACTGCTCCAAGTGCTCCAAAGATACTTATCCCCTGAATCTCGTGATTCTGGAGGGGGGGCAGGCCCCCTGGCTACCCACTGTGCTAGCCACGCCAGTGCTAGCAATCATGTACTTGGTCTTTGTGGTGTTAATCGTTAGTCCAATCCTCGCAGTCTCCCTTTTAAAAGGTATGAACGCCTCTTCCACGGCCCGACGGTCGATCCCGATGATGTCGATATCATCCTCATGACAACGGTTCCGCTCTTTTACACACCAGCTCTTCTTATCGCTCCTCTCAGCGCTATGTTGAACAGTAAGTTTGTAAGAGCATCACCCTGCTTCAGCCAGTCTAAGGCTACGAACGAAGACGAAATTTCATCCGCAAACCGGACACTTGATTTTGAACCGTCAAGCGTCGCCCGAGTCAGTCTTATCAATTTCGCCGGAGAACCATATTCGATCATAATCTGCCATAACTCTTTTCTCTTCACTAAACGTACGCCGGCTTAAAATCAATAAACGAATGGCGGGTCTGCACGTTGAACTCCCGAAATTTATCGAGAATCTGTAACAGGGTAAACATCTGATCCGTCGTTGATCGGCCCTCACGAAAATCCACCTGATATTCGCCGACGAAGGACTCCTTAATCGGCCTCAGCCTGTTAAACAGAATTCCGGACAAAATTTAATTTATTTAATTCGCGCACGTCAGTCGATGACCTTTTTTGTATAGAGGGTAAATGAGACCATCCAACCAACTAGCAGGCAGTTCTTTCTCTTTCCATATATTCAACATAAGACGATGTAAGAGATGATACAGCTGCTCACTACCGTGCTTGACAAGCTCGATCAGGAGTTTGTCCTTCCCAGCAGCCTTATTGTTCTTTAGCCCTCTAATGGCTGTCTTGACCTCGTCTAGCGTTGGAGGTTCCACAGCTTGTCCGTCGTCGTCGATTCGAATTCTGTCTGTCGCTCTTCCATTCCCACCGTTCAACAACTCCACGAAGTGCTCTCTCCACCTGGCAGCCACCATTGTTTTATCTGTCAGCACGGTCGTTGCACATGACAAGAAAAGGCGCTGTTTTTCTCCGCACGCCATTGACAGTTTGATAAAACCTTCACATATCATTCTGCTCCATACTTTCTTGCGCCTGAGCAATCATATTTCCCTCATGGTATTTTTTCTTTCTGTGGTGGATTCGTTTTTCGGCTGCTCTCGCTTCCCCATATCGCTCACTGCTCTACCGGGTCACAGACACCAGCATCCGGCTGACGATATTCTTCATATCCGTTACACTCTGATACTCCTCGTCGAACCTGTGAATATTATGCAACTCACTATAACAATCCGTTTCCGATATTCTTAGCAAACTGCAGTAGAATCACTTGGCATGATACGGGACCTCGCAATACAGGCGACTGGCTCCACTAAAGCTCCACTCCTCAATGAGCCAGCAACACACTCACTGTCTCGTCATGATGATTGCTGTCACCGATGCTTACTAGGGGAAGGACGCGCAAGGGGAATATCACTAATCATTATTCACACCCCACAGAACCATCCGTTCCTAGGTCGTCTTTGCAAAGACATGAGACATGAGCAGCGCCTATCACCTCCCGCGCTGCCGTACTCATCGCTCGTGGATAGACTCCCACAAAGTATTGAGATTATCGCTCTCGTTGATTTCACTTATCCGCTCGTCCAGCTTCTGGTGATAGTCAGCTACCGTACCGTCTGCTGAAAAAGGCTGGATGTTAAAACGCGTCGATCGCCAGTTCTTAGAGTCCGGCACGGCTGATAACCGAGCTCGAATCTCACTAACTACGAAGTAGTGATCTGAGTCGGTGTTGGGACCCCTAAATGTTCTAACATCAATGACGTCCGAGAAGTGTCAGATATCTACCAGCACATAGTCGATTTGGGTGCAAACTTCGCCATTTGGATGTCTCCAGGTATGCTTGTGGATATTCTTGAGTGCAAAGTAGGTGCTACTAATGGCCATCCCTCTGGCAACAGCGAAGTTAACTAATCTCAGGCCGTTGTCGTTTGTGACGGAGTGAAGGCTCTCCGTACCGATGATTGGACGGAAAAAGTCCTCTCTTCCGACCTGCGCGTTGGCGTCACCGATGACAATCTTAACATCATGTTTTGGGCATTTTCCATAGGTCTTGTCAAGGCATTCGTAAAACGCATCCTTCGCGTCATCAGTTTAGTTGTTGGTCGGCGCATAGACATTGATCAGGCTGTAGTTGAAGAATTTGCCTCGTATCCTCAATACGCAGATCCGCTCGTTAATCGGCTTCCACCTCTTAACTCGCTTCATCTATTTCCCGATCACTATGAACCCGACCCCAAGTTCTGCCTTATCACTTCCGTCGTGTTAGATGTTAGATCATGCGAGAGAAAGTTGGAAACTTCGGAAGTCAAAACTTCGGCGAAGTTCGGTGTCGGCATTCTAATTTGGGGTTCGCCGACGCATAAGTATGCCTGTGTCGGCGACGCTTCAATTAGAATGCCGACGTTTGTACTTTGGCGAACTTTTGCTGGGAATAATTGATTTCACATACGGGCTTCGTGGCCGTGCGGTTAGCGGCGTCAGTCGTCTAGGCGTTTCGTAAGCCTCGGAGTGCGGGTTCGATTCCCGCTCCAGTCGGGGAAAACTTTTCGTCAAACGGAAAATTCTCCATTGGGCCACTGGGTGTTATGTGTGTTGTCCGTTGTCTCGTGTTAGTGTAATGTTCAGTCTGTGCAGCCTCTGGCTGAGAACGGTGTAGTGTCTTTTTTTTTTAATATCGACTTCGGTCTAAAATAAATCAATATGTACAATATATTTGAATGATGTGTTGGCGACGGGATCCACCGCCCTGAATTCACGTTCACCAGATTTGGGCCACCGCACTTCCTGAATAGCAGTAGCACACACACAAACTTTCTGCAATTCACGAGCCAAAAGGCTCACTCGTCCAGGTTCATTTAAGGTCCTGACGTTCCAGGTACCGAGTTCCCAATCATAGTCCTTATTTCGCTGCCGGGTCGGTTTCTGAGAGTATCGTTCGCATTTTCTTCTATTATTTTCATTCTTCGTGGTGGTGTAGGCTTCGACAGGCTACTTTACCGGGGTCGCGCTTCCTAAATCGCGTTGGTGGGGTTGCCACCTTAGATATGGCTGACGCGATACCGCGTTTCATATTCAGCCGCTGGATTCCAGAACAGACGCTGTTTGAGTCGCACTTCCTTGGTGAACAGACGCTCGGGGCTACCAGCTAGCACACAACTTTTAGCTGGTGGTCTTTGTCATCGATTGACCCGTGGAAGCATGAGGTAGGAACTTGTGAGGATCAGAGCTGTGTTGGACGCTCTTCTTATCGACACACCGTTTTGCAGCCCGTTTGATGTCGTAGGTTGAACTAAAAATTAAAATTATCTCCTGGCAGTATTTCATGGCTAAAATGTCTCAAATAGGGGATAACGTGCCTCTGGAGTTGGCGTTCTGCGTTTTCGAAAACTTTAAAAGATGGTTGTTAGATGAGCTATACTGAATTTAAAATTTCATCGGAAATGAAGTTTGGGTAGATGGAAACATGCAAAATTCAAGCAATATATATTGCTAATTTGGAGAAAATTTTCCACTTTACGGTAGATTGAAAAGCTACCGCAGCTGTCAGACTGATGATTTCCACCAATGTATCATCAATCAGTCCAAGGATACCTTGGATCGAGCCTTGGATACGACGCCGATGATCATTGTTTGTTGTTGCTTTTCAGAACATTTCACTTTGCAAGCATGCTTTGATTTGACCAAACTTTTCAATGATACGATCATTTTCATGGCTGCGGTAGGACTTTGACAGCTGCGGTAGAACTCGACGGCTACCGCAGAGTGGAAAATTTTCTAAAAATCCGCAATACAATATCCAGTAACAACAGTATTAAGACCAAGATTTGGAGCTGGGCAACTCTCGCTGAGACCGGCCCACTATTTACACCTTGTCTTCAAAAATGTTTATGGTGCCGATTTTCCGAAAGCCCTCTTTAAAAAAGTAAGAAAAATGCATTTGGTTACTCAAATTGAGCCAGTTAGTTGAAGCCACAACAATTTTTGCAGACCCCTCGATTTTGGTCAAATGGTGGCTCATTTAAACCGTTATAACTCGAAAGTTTCTCCAAAAACTACCTCAAAACGAATTATTGTTGAAAAGAGGAAAGATAGAGCTACTATTTACAATAATAAAAAATTGGGTCGGTCATATTGATTTTGGCCGCCATCTTGAATTTTTATACCAAAACATTTTTTTCACCATGAGGGCAACCACCGATTTTCAAAATTTTTGCATCAATTGAAAGCTGAGGCATTTATACGTTATGTATAAATATGGATATGTGTTATACATATGTGTTATACATCAAAAAATTAGAGATGTCTTTTTTCCTATCAAAAGTTATCTGCAGTTCTGTAAATTAAGCCACGTTTTCCCCATACATTTCCATGCGCACCGGCAGCGACATGCAACAGCATCCGAGTTTATGCATGTATACACAAAAGCGCGTGCCGCAAAATTTGGCCAAATCGGAGGTTCGTTTCCGATTTTGACTGTTTCTCAATGATGCGGGCATTGCTTTCATAACTTTTATAGTGTTTTGAAAAGCTTAAACCTTCAGATTTTCATTAGTGGACTCATAATTCAAATTCGTGTTCGTAAACACTGCGAAATAACGCTGAATTTATGTAAACGGCCGCACTGGGCCCAGTTCGCAAAAGTGGCATGATTTACAAAACGGAAGATAACTTTTGAAAGAAGAAAAAGCCATCTCTAATTTTTTGATATGTTATGCATATATGTATCAGCTTTCAATTGATGCAGAGATTTTGAAAATCGGTGGTTGCCCTCATGGTGAAAAACATGTTTTTGTAAGATGATTAACCTGGGCTTGTTAGGGGAATATCTGTAAATAGAAAGAAAATCGCGTTAAGTACTGTTGTTTTTGTATAAAAATCCAAGATGGCGGCCAAAATAAATATGGCCGACCCAACTTTTAATTATTGTAAATAGTAGCTCTATCTTTCTTCTTTTCAACAACCATTCGTTTTGCGGTGGTTTTTGGAGAAACTTTCGAGTTATAACGGTTTAAGTGAGCCACCATTTGACCAAAATCGAGGGGTCTGCAAAAATTGTTGTGGCTCTACCTAACAGGGGGTCCATCAATTTGAGTGACCAAATGCATCTTTCTTACTTTTTTAGCGAGAGCTTTCAGAAAATCGGCACCTTAAAAATTTTTGAAGACAAGGTGTAAATAGTGGGCCGGTCTCAGCGAGAATTACCCAGCTGTCAATAAAACTAGCACTACAGAAAAGCATACTGTTTAAAACAATTTGTTAATCATTTGCTGTTCATATCCGATAGCAATATTTTCCCTCATTTTAAATTATGTAATTGAGCTTCTTTAACCCACTTCCGGATAAAGCTCGCTCCTTCCCAGCTGATATTATTGAAACTATTCCATGCGAAAGCTCGTGTGACATTGCGTGCGTTTTATGGACGACATCGACGACGTTATTGAATACCCCATGCTGCTCCGATACCGTTGTTGGCCGTTCGATCTGGCATCTTGAGAAGCAAGTAGTGGCAGCAGCAGCAGCAAAAAAAAAAAAAACGAATCAATTCTTGACTCATGTCCCATTCACCGCACTTACTGCCATTAACACAGAAAAGTACTTCCCCCGAGCCTAAGCCCTTGCGCGCCTGATGCTGCCTGCAGCTCATCGGCTCACATTGTATTGCGTACATGTAACCTATGTAAGCTCAATTTCCCATGGCCGTTGTCATTTTTATTTTTATTGCACATTGCACTGAATAACGCTGGAACTACTGCTGACACGGCTGCTGCTGCGGCTACTGCCCGTGATCCGCACAATACATTGTGGAAGCTCATAAAAGCCATCCTCCGGGAAAGACGGCAAACGACGACTACGACGATGACGACAATAATGGTTGCAGCACTGAGAGAAATTACCAGCTTTGAGCCCGTTACTGTATGGAGTACGTTTTGCAGCGCGCCGCCGTCCGGATGGTGGTAACCCAGTCCCCGAATTTCGTTGATTGCCGATGACAGAAAACTAGCCGGAGGACCCTATTGGTGCCATGTGTTTCAGGCACTAGGGGTATGCGTGATATATGGAGTTATAGAGTTTTTCCGTTCACAATACAGTCAGGTTTTTTTACGCGGTTTTCATTTACGCGGCCGCGTAAATCATCTTTAACTAGCTGTAGTTTTTTTCAAAAGAATACAAAAAATAAAAAAACTAAAATACTTAAAGCTTATTATTTTATTGTCTTAAGAAAATTGTGCAGGGTATTTGTTTCCTTATTGAGCATGTGGCGCCCATTTTCAACCTACAAAAAAAAAACAAAGGATTGAATCGTTGTTAGTTTGGTTTCATATTTTGTATATTTTGTTAGAAGTGAGCACGCATGAAAACAAAAAGAACGGATTCAATCGGTGCCATAATCGCTTGTTTTCGAATAGGATGAATATAGGAGTGTGAAATTACTGATGACACACATACTCTAAGAATAGATTATTGGACATGAAGCTAGAGGAATTCTGGTAAAATACTGAAAAAATTGATAGCTGTTTTCAAGTGATATATCTCCAGATCAGGGATGCCAAATATACAGATTTATCTGAATTGTACAGATTTTAGAGCATCTGTAAAGGTTTCGTTTTAAATGAAATACATATTTGTACAGCCCCTGTAATTTTATATAGGATACAGATTTTTGAAAAGAGTGATAAAGATTTTTTTTTAAATCGTCTGGCATCCCTGCTCTAGATTGAATAATCAGAATGAAATGTTTTTTTTTACTTCATGGCAAATATAATGGACTAAAAAAAATAACATGTCACATAACTTTAAATTGTTTAATTTATTTTTTTCTGATCATTTCAAAAGAAAATGTAAATAGGTTCCAGCATGTTTCAATAAATTGGAAAC
Source organism: Aedes albopictus (assembly GCF_035046485.1). Classification (NCBI taxonomy): domain Eukaryota; kingdom Metazoa; phylum Arthropoda; class Insecta; order Diptera; family Culicidae; genus Aedes; species Aedes albopictus. The sequence continues at coordinate 396,660,092 of NC_085138.1, read as the reverse complement.
TGTGTTATTATACATGATATGTACGCATGAAAAACATACATATCATATACCCTCAAACAAAGCTGATGTTGCTGCTACTGCGGAGTTTCCCAACACCCCGAGTTGGGAAAGGAAAGAGGAATATTATCCAGCTGACTGTGACGTTTACGACGTGTGAAATATTCAAAATTTATCGACAGGCCATTCTCAGCCTCAGTCATTCTCAGTGTGTGCTGCCACCGACTAGAAGAGCGAGCATATCGGCAAAGTGGAAGGCCCCTTAATTCCCATACGCTACGCACACATTTCGGCAACATTGTTTGTTTAACGGCCTTTTGGGTTAATGTTGTTTGCTGCTGCTGCTGCTGCATATGTAGGTAGGTATCTGCGCGGAAAACGTTTGTAGAACCCGGCCGGTAGACCCTTTTGATCCGTTCCCGTTCTTTGTTTCAACATTGATAAATACTACTTTTCTTAACGGTTTGAACATCGGTCTTGAATGCAGATAGGTAACAACACGCAGCTTCGATATCATACTGTAGGAGTTTACGGGTTTGCTCCAAGATTTTGAAATGAACTGACAAAACCTTCAGCAATATGTTTCAAAAACATGGAAAATAATTGCTTCTACAGACAACCTTTCAGCACTTTTGGAAAGCAAATCATTTTTAAGTAGAAGCTTTTAAAAACAATTTTTCCAGCTGCAGTAATTTATTTTTATATTTAACAAAGTTGTGTGGTCTTACCATCAAGTACATCAGTATAGATTCTGGTGCGTATGGTTTGTCCGGTCCAATCAACGACGACAACCTGATTACGTTGGTATATATAACACTGAGGAAGGTGACGGGCTGTGCAAAGAGGACGAACGCAACGCAACGGTTCAGTTGTTACCGGGTCCTGAGAAGGCAACCTCGGGCTGGGAGGGTCCACTGGGACGTGCAAGGTAAGGAATTGTATGGTCAGAGGAGAGAAGAGCGAGGAGCGAGGAGCGATAATTAAGCTAAATGATATTGGAAATGCTTCAACGGCAATGTCATTTGTGTCAATTACGGAACCGGAATGAATGGGGATTGCTAAGGGAGAATGAGCAAGCGGAAGCAATGATGTTGAATGCAATGGTCCGGAATACCTACCTGCTGCTGCCTTTGCCTGCTAAAATGCTAGAAGCTGCTGTGTACGGTTGAGCTATCCGTTGAGAATGGTATAATGATTCGTTACGCGCCATTTGGTGGTTTAAACATACAATATATTGAATTGTCTGGTTGTACTAGATGAGGAGTTTCGAAATTATAATTCACTTTCACAAGGATAGGAGGTTACAAATTTGCTGGACCTTAGTATGAAATGAACCCTATATACATATTTCCTTTATGACTGAATGTCTCTAATGAGCCAGTATACTACCAATAGGTATTAAGGTAAGAAGTACTTTCAATGTCATTAACTCAAAGTTTTTTAATACGTACTTCAGTGAATCAAGAAGTTGAACCACGAAAGCTTCATCTACTTAAAATTTACAAATTCACTACTGAAATGAACGTGTGTAAAAATGCACAGCATTATAGGCTTCACGCCTTGGTGATGCCAACGCGCAAATCGGAAGAGAGGACTTTTTCCGTCCAATCATCGGTACGAAGAGCCTTCACTCCGTCACAAACGACAACGGTATAAGATTAGTTTACTTTGCTGCTGCCAGGGGGATGGCCATTAGAAGCACCTAATTTGCACTCAAGAATATCCACAAGCAAACCTGGAGACACCCAAATGGCAAAGCTCGCAACCAAATCGACCATGTGCTGGTAGATGGCCGACACTTCTCGGCGTCATTGATGCTAGAACTTTTAGGGGTCCCAACATCGACTCAGATCACTACCTCGTAGTTAGTAAGATTCGAGCTCGGTTATCAACCGTGTCGGACTCTAAGAACCGTCTATCGATGCGTTTGAACATCCAGCGTTTTTTAGCAGACGGTACGGTAGCTGACTATCACCAGAAGCTGGACGAGCGGATAAGTGAAATCAACGAGAGCGATAATCTCAACACTCTGTGGGAGTCTATCAACGGAGCGATGAGTACGGCAGCGCGGGAGGTGATAGGTACTGCTCGAAGACGACCTAACAGATGATTCGACGAGTAGTGTCAGAGGGTAACGGATGAGAAGAATGTCTCCAGAAGCCGGATACTGGTGTCTGGGACCCGGCAGAGCAGGGAGCGATATAGGAAAGTGAGAGCAGCCGAAAAACGAATCCACCGCAGAAAGAAAAAATACCATGAGGAAAATGTGGTTGCTCAGGCGCAAGAAAGCATGGAGCAGAATGATATGCGGAGATTTTACGAAACTGTCAATGGCGTACGGAGAAAAACAGCGCCTTATCTCGCCAACAACCGTGAAGGAAACTTGCTGACAGACAAAACAATGGTCGCTGCCAGGTGAAGAGAACACTTCGAGGAGTTGTTGAACGCTGGGAATGGAAGAGCGACAGACAGAACTCGAATCGACGATGACGAACAAGCTGCGGAACCACCAACGCTAGACGAGTTCAAGCCAGCCATTACAGGACTGAAAAACAATAAGGCTGCTGGGAAGGACGAACTCTAGACTGAATCCTAGACTGAACGAGTATTGCTGAGCATGAGTATGAGCATTGAGCATGAGCATAGATGACAGCACACTTCGTAGTTGCTACTCCGTGATTGACCGGAGCAATCGAAATTGCACAGAGAACCAATGAATAGGGCTCGGGATTAGCTTACTATTCTCAATGTGTACACATCGAGAACTCCCATCTTCAATAAAGTCAATAACGGCGCTGGCCACGTCCTTACGGTCATCGAGGATGGGAGGGAGTGTTAGTAAGACAACCGTTATGAAGACCGATAATCTCAGTGCCTCCCCGATTGTCTTAGGAAAGATTTTTGTTAGTAGGTATGTATCTTTAGTAGGGTACATTGTCAGTCAAAGAGTCACCTTTGGTTGGTGATGCGATTAGACAATGGATCAATCGACGTTAACCGCGAAGCACAACAATTATGTGAGAAATAATATAATTGCGCGTTTTCACTCCACTAGAGAGCAGAAACCTTTAGCCCATTTCCACATAAAAATGAACTGAACGCGAGAAACGACCAATCGGAACTTCGCAGTTTCCAATTCATTCGCAACCAACGTTTCTAACCGCATACTTTCCCAATATTGTCAATGATTTAACCTTCCTTGGTCCCTAAAAAAAAGTTACAAATAAGACCCTGGGGTCATTTTTGACCCCAAACTTTGAACCACTCGCAAAAATCAGTGGTTTGTCCAATTTCAGATCTCTTTGGCTCAAATGAAAGGGTCACAAGTCTAGTTTTCAAAACCACCGGAGAAATCCGGATTTGGCCACTGTGGCCACCGGGAACCTGCTTCAACTGAAAAATGCCGCTTTAGAGACCCTAGCTTTGACAAGCTACAACTTTGCAACCAAACAAGTAATCAGGACCGTCCAAGGATCGTTGGAAAGGTATTTACGTGGACTTTGATTAGAGACATTAATATTGACTAATTATTGAGAACCGGTTCCGGAAATCCGGAACATCCGAAATATTAGTTTTTATCGTGGCTATGTGCTAGAAAATCCACAAATGTATTCCCTTTATGCATTTTACTGCATAACTTCTTTGCACACTTCACTGAAATGAGAAACATATTGTTTAGGACCATTTTTGAAGGGTTCCGGCCAGGTCTGGTCAATGCTGAACAGGTTACAGGAACTCCGGGAGGTGGTCAATTGGGTAACGACAATGAACTTCGTATAGTTTTCGCTCCAAAACCCGGCGCCACATGGTTCAACCTTCGTGGATTTTCATGTCTGTTGTTCTTGTGATACATAGAGAGATTGATAGTCATCTTCTTCTTCTTCTTCTCTTCTTCTTCTGGAAAAAAGCCTGCTTCACAACTTCACCCTTCATAACGCGCGCTGTTGTAAAAAGTACAACACTACTAAAAAACCTCGCTCGTTGTATACAGCGCGAGCGCGGTGCAATTTCGGTTGCTTGATGACGCGCGTCCTCAAAGGTTAATGAGTTTTATGAGCACTTCTACGGGTATTTTCTGAGAGCTTTCTCTGCTAATCATTATTTTACATATGTATATCGTGTGGCAGGCACGAAGATACTCCATGCCCAAGGGAGTAAGGGTAGTTTCCCTTACGAAAAGTTCCTAGCCCGACCGTTAATCGAACCCGTGTCCCTCATCATGGTCATGCTGAATGCCTTTACAGCTTTGGTTATAGGGGCCCAAATTAATAGTCATATTGGTTCCACGTGGTCACTGGAATGGCCAACGGAAAAATCCATATTGAATTGCTCTTAGATTTTTACAACAAATGTAGGCTTTTGACGGCTCAATTTTAATCATTTACATTTATATTTACATTTATAATTTGTTCTGGTACAAAAATGAACAAATGATGATCTCGATCTTGTCTTGAAATTGTTGACTGTGAAGATTACAAATTGGGATCCAAGTTATGTGATCCGAAGTGTGAGAAACCAATCTGTCATTTGATTCTCTGTGATCGAAGAATTGATTATAAAATGATTTCGCATTTTTGAAAATAAAGTTTTCCGTGCTTTAGAAATAGAAGTTTTACTGAGGATTACTCCAAATGCTTCACTAGGAATTTCTCCAAAAGATGTACCAAACATTTCTGTAATAGCCAAACCGGGAATCCCTCCTTGAAAGATTCACCGATAAATCATCTAAAATTTCCGCGAAGAATTTCTTTAAGAGTTTCCCGGAGAATCTATTGAAGGCATTGTCAGATCGATCTCCTTCGGAAAAATTTATGGGAAAAATTCCGAAGGAACTCTTGAAGGAATTTTCGGACGACCACCCGAAGAAATTTCCTGAGAGACTACTGAACGAAATTCTAGAGATCTACTGAAGGAATTTCTGCTAGAGAGATTATTGGTAGAAACCCTAGAAGAATTAGCGGTGGAACTCTTAGGACAATTCCTGTGGAAGTTCTTGAGGAATTCCTGGTGGAACTGTTTATTGCCTGTGTTTTTTTTAATTAAAGAAATAATGAAATTATCTCTTGGAGGAATTACTGGTGTAACGCCTGGTGAATTTTTTACAGAATTTTCCGTCGAAAATCTTCGAGGGTGTCCCGATCAAAATCTTAAAAACAATCGAATAAAAGTCTTTGAAGAATTCCATATGGAGCATCCATAAAAACTAGTTATGAACCAGAAACATAGGGCATTTAGTGGAACTCCTTGAGAATTTCCCGTTTAACTTCTAAACATATGTACGGTGGAAATCCAAGAGAAATTAGAGAGCAACTCTGGATTTTTGCACAAAAAAAAATGTGTCATGGAGGGAAAGTGGTCCAAAAATTAAGATTTAACGAAGACTACTTTATTAACAAGACATGGAACTCTGTTATTTTCCGATACTAATGGCAAGCGTCACCGACGGCACCACCGCCTAGTGAGCTAAGGTGGTACCTCCGTATAAAAGTGTGAGAGTGTATTGATGCAACTATGAATATTTACACACACTATCATGAATAGTGCCACCTTTATCCGTGGTGGCGCTGCTAACAGTGACTCCCGATCTTCAGCAGTGCTACAAGTCTTCTTCAACTACAGCATCGTCAAAGTCCACTGCCCACACGAAGGGAGACCCGATGACCGGAAAGAAGCGTTCTACGCGCAGTTAGAGCAAACATACGATGGTTGCTCGCCGCGTGACGTGAAAATCGTTGTCGGCGACATGAACGCGCAGGTAGGAAGGGAGGAAATGTACAGACCGGTAATCGGGCGAAACAGCCTGCACGCCGTATCGAATGATAATGGCCAGCGATGCGTAAACTTTGCAGCCTCCCGTGGTATGGTAGTCCGAAGCACCTTCTTCCCCCGCAAAGATATCCACAAAGCCACCTGGAGATCACCCAACCATCAAACAGAAAACCGAATCGACCACGTTCTAATCGACTGTAAATTCTTCTCAGATATAACCACATACCGCACATACCACAGTGCGAACATAGATTCGGATCACTACTTAGTCGCTGTATGTATGCGCTCAAAACTTTCGACAGTTATCACCACGCGTCGAAGTCGAACGCCGCGGCTCATCATCGAGCAACTTCGTAACGTAGAAGTGGCTCAAGACTACGCGCAGCAGTTAGCAGTGGCCCTACCAACGGAAGAGCAGCTTGGCGCAGCTACACTTGAAGATGGCTGGAGGGACATCCGATCCGCCATAGGTAGTACCTCGGCTACAGTACTAGCCTTCGCGACTCCGAATCACAGAAACGACTGGTACGACGGCGAATGTGAACAGTTGAAAAACGACAAGAATGCAGCATGGGCGAGAATACTGTAACACCGTACGAGAGCGAATGAGGCACGTTACAAACAGGCGCGGAACAGGCAGAATTCAGTCTTCCGGATGAAGAAGCGCCAGCAGGAAGAACGAGATCGCGAAGCGATGGAAGAGCTGTACCGCGCTAAGGACACACGAAAGTTCTAGGAGAAGCTGAACCGCTCGCGCAGAGGCTTTGTGCCACAAGCCGATATGTGCCGAGATAATCACGGGAATATTCTCACGAGCGAGCGTGAGGTGGTCGAGAGGTGGCGGCAGCATTACGATGAGCTCCTCAATGGCGACGTTGCAAGTACCGAAGGTGGCGTGGTAACAGATCTAGGAGTATGTGCACAGGACGAAAGACTTCCGGCCCCTGACCTTCAAGAGATTGAGGAGGAGGTTGGCCAGTTGAAAAACAACAAAGCCGCTGGAGCAGATCAACTACCAAGCGAGCTTCTAAAATACGGTGGAGAAGCACTGGTGAGAGCACTACACTGGGTCATTACCAAGATTTGGGAGGAGGAAGTATTACCGGAGGAATGGATGGAAGGTATCGTTTGTCCCATCTACAAAAAGGGCGACAAGTTGGATTGCGGGAACTACCGCGCGATCACACTACTGAGCGCTGCCTACAAGATACTCTCTCAAATTTTATGCCGCCGTCTATCACCGATTGCAAGAGAGTTCGTGAGGCAATATCAGGCTGGATTTATGGGTGAACGCGCTACAACGGACCAGATGTTCGCCATCCACCAGGTGTTGCAGAAATGCCGCGAATACAACGTGCCCACACATCACTTGTTCATCGATTTCAAATCGGCGTATGATACAATCGATCGAGAACAGCTGTGGCAGATTATGCACGAATACGGATTCCCGGATAAACTGATACGGTTGATCAAGGCGACGATGGATCGAGTGATGTGCGTAGTTCAGGGAGGAATCTCCGCGCCCGCCACCCCGAATTCACATCGACGGTGATGAAATCGAGGCGGTTGAAGAATTCGTGTACTTCGGCTCACTGGTGACCGCCGACAATGACACCAGCAGAGAAATTCAATATTAGACCGGTAGTCCTGTATGAGCAGAGGACCAACGCGCCCTTGGAGTTTTCGAAGGTGTTGCGTACCATCTACAGCGGAGTGCAGATGGAAGACGGGACTTGGAGAAGGCGAATGAACCACGAGCTGCATCAGCTGCTGAGAGAACCAACCATCGTCCATACCGCTAAAATGGTTCTCGAGAGTCATCCGACCGGTACAAGAAGACGTGGAGCGCAGCGAGCTAGGTGGGTCGACCAAGTGAAGGACGATCTGCGGACCCTACGCAGAGTGCGGAACTGGAGACAAACAGCCATGGACCGAGTGGAATGGAGTCGGCTACTACGTACAGCAGGGGCCACCCCGGCCTTAGCCTTCTTGATAATGTGGTCTTCGGATTTAAGTATTACGTAATAACTTAATGCTGACAAATTTCCGAAAAAACTTCTAGAAAATTTTGCGCTGAATTTTCTGCGAAAATTTCAGAGCAATATTTCATAATACTTGTAGAGAAATTCTCGTTGGAATTCCTACAGGAATGTACGGTAGAGCTTCTACAGTAATTACTTAGTATTCTCAGCAGTACTCCTGTTAGAAATTTTTAGTGGAACTCCTACATGATTACACATTATAACTTCGAGAAGTATCCTCAGTGAATTAAACTTTCAAAGGAATTCCTGACAGAACTTCTCTAGGGATTAAAAGTTTATCTTCTAGAGGAAATTTTCGGCGGAACACATAGAGAAGTATTTTGAGGAATTCTTGAGGAAATTCTCTTTGGAACTTTTAGAACGATTTCTGAAGAGATTTTCGGTGGAACTTTGAGAAAAATTCCCACAAGAATTTCCGGTAAAACTCTTGCCGGACTTCCCGATGCAAATTCGAGAAATAATTGATGCAACTCCTAGAGAAAAACTCTAGACGAATACCAAGTCGATTTCCTAGTGGGATCCTTGCTGTAGCTCCTAGAAGAATCTCTGGTTGAAGTCTTAGAGGAGTTCATGGTATACTGGAAGAATTCACAGTGGATTTGCTGGACGGATTCACGGTGGATCAGCTACTACAATTTCTGGGTATTAGCGGAGGGGGCCCTGTAAGTATTCATAGAGGATTTTCGAGTGAAACGTAAGGGAAACTACCCTTACTCCCTTGGGCATAGAGTATCTTCGTGCCTGCCACACGATATACATATGTAAAATAATGATTAGCAGAGAAAGCTCTCAGAAAATACCCGTAGAAGTGCTCATAAAACTCATTAACCTTTGAGGACGCGCGTCATCAAGCAACCGAAATTGCACCGCGCTCGCACTGTATGCAACGAGCGAGGTTTTTTAGTAGTGTTGTACTTTTTACAACAGCGCGCGTTATGAAGGGTGAAGTTGTGAAGCAGGCTTTTTTCCAGCAGGGGTGTTATGCCAAGAAGAAGAAGAAGATGACTATCAATCTCTCTATGTATCACAAGAACAACAGACATGAAAATCCACGAAGGTTGAACCATGTGGCGCCGGGTTTTGGAGCGAAAACTATACGAAGTTCATTGTCGTTACCCAATTGACCACCTCCCGGAGTTCCTGTAACCTGTTCAGCATTGACCAGACCTGGCCGGAACCCTTCAAAAATGGTCCTAAACAATATGTTTCTCATTTCAGTGAAGTGTGCAAAGAAGTTATGCAGTAAAATGCATAAAGGGAATACATTTGTGGATTTTCTAGCACATAGCCACGATAAAAACTAATATTTCGGATGTTCCGGATTTCCGGAACCGGTTCTCAATAATTAGTCAATATTAATGTCTCTAATCAAAGTCCACGTAAATACCTTTCCAACGATCCTTGGACGGTCCTGATTACTTGTTTGGTTGCAAAGTTGTAGCTTGTCAAAGCTAGGGTCTCTAAAGCGGAATTTTTCAGTTGAAGCAGGTTCCCGGTGGCCACAGTGGCCAAATCCGGATTTCTCCGGTGGTTTTGAAAACTAGACTTGTGGCCCTTTCATTTGAGCCAAAGAGATCCAAAATCGGGCAAACCACTGATTTTTGCGAGCTGTCCAAAGATTGGGGTCAAAAATGACCCCAGGGTCTTATTTGAAACTTTTTTTATGGGAGCGCCCCTAGGGGTCGTTCAATACTTTTTATTTTTGGGAAAGGTTTATTTCCGCGAAAAAATAATTGTCAGAAAATTTCAGATTGCTAGGATTCGTTAAACAAAAACTACAGAGAATTGAAATTCGAAAAACGTCAAAAAAGACCCCAAGACCTTACTAAGGTTAAACGCGATGCTCATCTATATATATAAAAATGAATTTCTGTCTGTCTGTCTGTCTGTCTGTCTGTCTGTCTGTCTGTCTGTCTGTCTGTCTGACCGCTATGGATTCGGAAACTACTGAACCGATCGGCTTCAAATTTTGTATGCAGGGGGGTTTTGGACCGGGGAAGGTTCTTAGCCTGGTGTGAGACCTCTCCGGTCTCTGGAACGGGGGGCTCCCATACAGATGACTTTGTGGGGACGTCTCTATGGAGCTGCATGTCAAAAAACACAGTAGGCAGGCAGTACGACGTTTGCCGGGACAGCTAGTTCCATATAAGAACAACCCAGTTGCCCTAGATTGAACGAGTATTGCTATTGAAAAAGTCAATACAGTAGTTCCAAAGATTTTTGGTTCGAATTTGTGTTCGGTCAGTTGTGATCGTAGTGTGCCGTGCTTCCTGACGGACGTGAAAATTTTCACTCCCGTCATTTGGTTGTTTTGTTCATCCAATTTATGAATTTTCAAGTTGTATTATACATTTAAATGTGGAAGTTATTTAAACATGTATTTAAAATGTGTGAAAATTAGTGCTAATGTGAAACGAATGGCACCAGCGGAAACTCCGGCGGATTTAGGAACATGTTTATAATTGCTGCTGACTAACACACGAGCTCCAGGAAGGTGGGCTGCACAGTCAAATTTTCATGTGGACAATTCGGTAAGTTTGTTCCTTTTAACACCAAGAAGCCGCCCGGAATCAGCGTGCAGAAGCGGTTTTAATAAGGGTGAACATATTTCAATCCATGTTAGTTCCGTAGTTCTTTCTAAACCGTGCCTTCTTGGTTCAACATTAAACCATGACAATAGAGACGTAGTCGGTTCGCTAAAAAAGTTCGAATAAGTGTATATAATTTTCTGATCGTGGTTGCATTCGTAGTGTTTTGATCCTTTTCCTGTCCGCGACATTTCTACCCAGAGCCGAACGTGGATACATCGAAGCAGCATGTGCGCGAAAGTAGTTAGACCAAGCCCACCCGTGGGCTTAATACTACACACGCAACAGCACGTCGTTAACGATTTTTAATTTCGTTATCAACCCATTTTCGCACCGGTCGTTCGTTTCCATGTGAGTAAAATAATGATCGGTCGCCTTTGCGCACCGGTGGTCTCTATTCTCTCCGTACCATCGGTTTTTTGCACTTCTGTAAATCATCGCAATATTTTGTGTATTTCTATGGGGTTATTGCAAATCATATTCAGTATAATAATTTGTGCTCATATTATGAAAGATGGGGTTTTGGATAAGACTGAAAACTGTTGGTAAAAATTGAATTCAAATAAATAATTCCATTGGAGATTTGTACCAGTTTTGGTGCGTTTAAAGATATCATTTTCTCAATAATTTATGATTGTATTTAATCCCGGAATTCAAGCAATCTTTTTTTAAATTATATGTTTGTTGCTTACTGTATGACTTGTAGGTTGAATTTTTATCTAAAATAATATCCATCTCTTCAATATTCATGTTGCCTTTCTCGCAAGAAATTTATCTGAATTTGAGATTATGAGCATCTTTTTTAATAATTAGGTTTATTGAATAATTACATCCCTTGCATTTCCAACACATTTATAACGTAGTTGTCTCCTTTACAACTTCGCGTAGGTCAAGATTCTTGAATCCTGGTCATAGTAGAAGCTGTCTTCTAACAGTCTGCGATAAGTTTGCGCAACCTTTTTTCATTAACGTGTATTTTAACATCAGCTAATTCTATACTCAGTCACAACCTTTTAGTTACAAAGCATCACTCGCAAATCTTAATATATATATTGCGATCTTTTGGATGCTGGTATATGAATATTTTGTTGGAAGCAGATTCTATGCGCTTGAAGTAGACTGCCCACTCTCCTTTTTGGCACTTCATACAACAATTATTGTATTATAACACCCAACGCCTTGCTTTTTCTATAATGAGGAACCTACAATATGGCAGTCCTGCAGAGCGCCTATTTTAATTGGTGAAACTTGGCAGCTCGACTACATTTCTTAAGATTTTTATCGGTATGATTTAGTTTTTACAAAAAGAAATAACTGTAGTGTTTCTATGATATCTGAGTTGAATTAGGTACAGTCAATGCATCTTTGAAAAATCGTAACTACTCTTATCTAATCTCATACATACGCGGAATCACCCTGGAAAGCAATCGTGTTACTTTTCTTGTCAATACTGAGGCTTGCAGCATATCAGAGATATGACACATGCATCAAAGCGGCCTGGTCTACTGCGTTGTATTTACGCGCAAAGATGATTCTTCAAAATACTTGGAGTACAGAATATTTTTTTTCGGCAAGCTACTTCTCGAATTTACAGGGGAGGAAGGATGCGTGGACGGTGAAGTTACCCATTTCGCACATTTTCTTCCTAATGTCTCGTTTATTTAATTTATATTTTTAAATTTATATTTAATAAACCACCATTTTCAAAAACAGCAATCAAACCAAAACTCTTTTGCCTTTTTGAAATATACACGACAAAACGAAACGCGAGGCACAGCTCTTTCAAAGCGGAGGATCTCAGCCCGGAAAGTGAAGAAAGAAAACCTTGTGGTCACTTATTACCGTCAAATAGTTTCTTTTCGGGTTAGAAAATACGCACATCTTCTCACCGGAATCTGCGTCGGATGACGATAATTTTGAAACTTGACGGAACGAACTTCGCGAGTTATTTATTTGGACATTTTTCTAAATGTGCAAAACTAAGCTTTACTTGCTGCGTAGAAAACCCGGCTCAAACATGTACGTGTTAAAACAGCAAAACTCACTGAATCACTATACATTTCTTCAAATATTAGTTTCGAAACGATCGGCCGAATCGAAAACTAAAGGTGCGATTATGAGCAATCGTAACTATTTTTAAGAGAAAATCAATACATTTTCGATATGAATGATCCTAAAATTGGCGAAGAAGCGAAAACTTTATTCATAACATACTTAAGCAAAGCTTGTCAATTTAAACCTATTATTTTTCTGCGTTTGTATTGTCACTCTATCACAATTCTATGTCAGACAATTTGTTGTGTTATTCGTGTAACGATCTATGATATTGATTGGTTGAAAATTTCAAATATGAGATGCAAACTAAAATAAATTCCTACCTATACAAAACAAGAAAACCATCCTATATACCTGGCAACAAATCCATACTCATGTTCTTTCGTCTCCTCTTTACGCTACCCAGAGAGCTAAACGCGAGAGAGCGCACGAGCCTACGGATAGAGACCGTACTTTGCGTGTCTCTATATTCTAAGCCCTGCTACGAACCGTACGTAAACTTTTCGCTTTCGAGCCCTACTTAGCAGCGACCGGTGCGGTTCGCTCCTTTGTTCGGGGCTCTACTTAACGATAAAACGCTTGATTGAGCCCATGAGTGGGCTTGGTCTTAGTGATAGTTTTTATTTGTGCATTTTATTTACTGTTGGTGATAGTGCTAAATGTTTGTTTCCTGTTCGCGTTGTTCAATCTTACTGATTATTTTATTTCTCGTAACTTGGGTTGTTTGGTACCGCCGGGGGAGGGATCATCATATTGTTTTTTTTTTTCTTCTCATTTCAGAGAGCGAGCAATGGCGCTTAAGCCTAGGCTTTCGAGCCACGGCATAAGGCATAAATTCCTATGTCCCATCCCAGGACGATCAGCTTCAATGGAGTGACATTAATTTTCTTAGCCGCATCACTCCCAACGTTTTTGCTTTATATCTATAACACATACTATACGGAGCGGCTGACGAGATGTCGCCGTTCCATGGTTTTGTTTAATTGTATTTAATGACGCTGCACAGTAGGCCTGGCCGCTTCAATACTTGTAACACATTTTCAATGCGTTGCAAGTATTGATAATGACAAGAAAAATGATAAAAGTAGTCGATTTTATCATTTTCCAGGATTCTTCCATGCGATGGCTGTGTAAGTGTAGACTAGACTAGACTAGACTAGAATTTGTGTTCGGTCAGTTGTGTTATTTTGTTAGTGACAAATGCAGTCGAAATTTGCGAATCGTTGACCAGGTTATCGAAAAAGCCACGATTTGATGTGTTGCATTCATACGTTTGGTTCATTTTTACATCTGACCACTTCCGTCGCATGCCCCATGTATGGGTTAGCTGCAATTTCTCATCTGACCTCAGGAAAAAGCTATTTACCAGTCCGGAACACAAAAATAGTCATAATTCAGGAACGGCTGGACTGATCCGAACCACTCACAATAGAAAACAATGATGGGACCAGATACCGCATCTAATGAACCACATGTCGTTAAAATCGGTTTAGTTCTTGTACTTGTACTGACTTTTCGAACCCTCCTGGTAACTGCTCTAGTGGTAATTGACACTGACACTGAGGAAGATTACAAGTGGTAGTCCAAATACGCGAATCTGTCAAAGGATAAGCAAAATAGGGCAGAACTAAAAGGTACAAAACTGGTTTCACTCATTCGATGAAGTTTTGTGCCAAAAGCAAGTTTATTATAGTCTCGGGCCTGACGAACCCCCCCGCTTGCGAGTCAGCCTCGTAGTCGTTGGCTAAGATTAGGACTTAGCGTTAGCGTTAGCGTAGTTACGGTATACTTCGTAGATTGGATACTAACAACATTCATGTACCTTTTGCTAATCTTGCTCGGATTGCAAAAAGCTGGGGAGTTAACTTTGCTCCAATCTTATGCAAGAATACCAAAAGCACAAATGTCATTATTCCCGGCCACGCCCATCTTTACCGTAACTTGGGATAGGGGAAGGAAATGTTGATGTAGCACTTATATAAGAGGCCTCCGACTCAGTGACACTCCCATAAGTACTACGGAGTGGGTGGTTGGGAGATGTATTATGTAGGTCAAGGATTCGCCTGAAAAGCTGACTCGAAAAAAAAATAACAAAATAAAAAAAAATAAACAAAAAATCAAAAAATAAAATAAAATAAAACAAGATCGCGTAAAACGAGTAAAAAACCATGATTGGCAATCCAAAAAAAAACAATTTTTCTAAAAAAAAAATTCATCCACACCCGCGACATTACGACACAAGGCTCAAAGAAAAACGACGCGGACAACGTGGTCTACCCGCCACCGAATGATATGGCGATCTTGACCCTTCAAAAAAATAAGAAGGATGTTTCGCGTCCCGACTGCAGGGTTGCCCGCTTGTACATCTGAAATAGAAAATAGTATCAAATGGTGATAGTCTCACAACAGTTACATAATATTCGGAAATAAATCTCTCTATACATAGACAAAAATTACCTGAATCCTCCTGAAGCAAATGGTTTATTAACAATGAAAAACATAATACAAAAAAAGTAGAACAAATTATGATCTTGGAATTTTCTTGCATTTAAATTAACAAAGTTAAAAATTACAAGATCAGAATTTGGTATGGTAGATCTTACACCGTAACGCACCATTATAAGGTGATCTACCCACGTTACGGGGCGTCGTTGGCTAAGATTAGGACTACACACTAACTCCATTTCAAGGTGTCATGCGACCTGTGCCGAGGAATGAGTGATCGAGGGGGTGAAAAAGATGCTCAATCATTAACGGAGTCTGTGGGGTACCTGACCACAGTAATTCGTCCCTTACCGCGTTAATACAGGGTTCTGACGTGGTGGACCTCTTTTTCCGTGCTACTCGTAGGATTATTGTGCGCGACGGAACCCGAGGCGTTCAGTACCACCCTTACATCCACTGAACGTGATACTCGGGACAGAGTGGAAACCAACGCTGTCAACTAATTTGACGTTCTTCCTTTTGTAAAACCAATCTAAATCTAAACGTAGACGATACAAAGTGACATTGAACACGTTAAAACTTATCTCTAAATAGTTAAAATTGTGCTTCTCTTCATTTCTTATGCAAAATTTGTAAGCAGAATTGAATTATATTGAATTTTGCGAACTAAACATAAATATCTACAGGACAACACAAAACACCGAACAAACATTGTTACAAAGACGGAAACTAGACGAAGAAAAACTAAAACTGTAAGGTAACCCTAAATTATAAACCAAAACATGCGTTAATAAAAATCTTTGTAGCTTGTAGCTGACTCAACTAAAAAGCGAGTTTGTCTGAAGAGGTTTTCGACGTCCGTCCCGTAACAATTATTGATAAAAAAAATCAAATAAAAAATCTAAACCAAATAGGTAGTATTGCGGCGCATATAATAAATCCACATTGGGCGGCGGCGATATGGCCGCTAGAAGATTCCCGCGATACAGACGCAATGTCAAAATCGAACAGATACTGTCACCCACCCAGCAGCATCGCAGCAGCCTTCAGGCCTTCTTCTTCTTCTTCTTCTTTATGGCTCTACGTCCCCACAGGGACTTGGCCTGCCTCGCTTCAACTTAGTGTTCTTTTTTAGCATTTCCACAGTTATTAATTGAAGGGCTTCCTTTGCCTGCGATTGCATGATTTTGTATATTGTGAGGCAAGTACAATGACACACTATGCCCAGGGAGTCGAGAAAATTTTCCCGACTGGAACAGGAATCGAACCCGCTCTGGATTGGCGATCCATAGCCTTAACCTCTAGGCTACCTGGAGACCCCTGGAGCCTTGAGGCCGTTCATATCAAAACATAAGTTAGTACAATGGCATCTCAAGTGACCAGAAATCGTAATAATATTTATCGCGACATTGTTTCACTATACGCATATGCATTACCTCGTCGGCTTTGTATTTAATAATCAGGATGTTATTAAGTGATGCTGCAGGAGGATGCGGCTTCATCTTTTCCATTTCCACATTGCGTCTGTATCGCGTGCATCTCCTCGCGGCCATATTGCCGCAGCATCATGTGGATTTGATATGAGCGCCGCATGCAGAATTTCTGACCATCAGGTCGCTCAAAGTGGTGCGGCCATATTTTGACAACTTGATGAAAAAGAAGAAGACAAACGCGTTTTGCGGATTTATCTTGCAAGGCACAATAGTAGTGGCGAGGCTAACCCATTCGCAAGAAGTGGGACGGCGAGGTCTCCGTTAGGGAGAAGCGTGGAAGTAGGTGCTGGAAGCTGCGTACGTGGCTCCAGCGTGGGAGCTCCGATCCACTCCTCGGCAAGTCAGCCGGTGGAGATACTGGACTGAGCGTGGTTGTTGAGGGCCATCAACCAAAAAGAATAAGGACCTCGATTGCGGGCAGGTAACTGATCAGCAGCTTGGCAAGGTAATCGACTTTGCGTCCATGAAGTCCAACATCATTAAGGATCTGAAAACGGCCGTGATGCGACTTCTTAAGTCGATGGATGAAGACTGCAGAAGCGGCGGAACCTGTAAAATAAAAGGTTACGAAGGCTACCCAGACGGAAGCCTTCGCTTTCGCAGGTAGTCCACAAGACGTGGTGGATGCGACTGCTTGTGATAAGCACTGGCAGAAGTGGGTGGGGTAGCCGTCAGGTGAGGAACTGTCTAATGGTGCTCGCAAGGCCAGAAAGATACCAACCCCGAAGGTCGGCAGTAGTGCCGGCAAGTCGGACGCCATCCAGGTGTCCCGGAAAGCTGGGAAGGGTGGGCCTGAAAAGACTGGACCGTCCCGGAAGGATGGAAACATGGAGTTGCGACCATTGTTTGGCCTTTAGCAACCACAGAGTAGAGCAAACCAAGGTGACTACACCTCTTGGACGAAGGTCGAGTAGAAAAAGAAGACGATGTAGCCGCTAGTCGAGGTAGCTAGGGACGTCAAACAAAGGCGTAAAAGAGTAGGTGCCAAGTGCGAGAAAAGTGACGGTCTCGTCATCAAGACCGAACAGTCGAAGTACTCGGACGTCTTGAAGGCGATGCGAAACGACGCCAAGCTCGCGGATCTGGTAGCTGACGTGCGCAGTACGGGTGAGATGATCCGGGAGCTGAAGCGGGATAAGAAGCGCAAGGGCGCCGCCAACAAAAGTATTTCGGAAGAGGTCCTTGGCGAAGGGGTGGAGGCGAGGGCTCTCACCAAAGAGGCGACTCTGAAGGTGATAACCCTAGACGAGGTTACCAAATTGGAAGAGCTCGTCATCCGGCCAGTTGGCCGGATATTGCGCATGCGCCTCTGCGTCTGGGCGATACCCGGGTACCTGTACGAGATTCTCGGAAGTTACTTCCCGAATCTAGTACTAGTTTACGACTCAGAGGTAGGCCGGAAGTGCTTTCACCTAACCGAAGGAGCCTTGCAAGCTTTCATCCTGGGTCCGGTGTTATGGAATGTCATGTACGACGAGGTGTTGAGGTTAGAGTTCCCAGTGGAGGTGGAGAACGTTGGCTTCGCTGGAGACGTTACGCTCGAAGTCTACGGTGAATCGGTGCTTATTTAGGATACCGACAAACAACATTTCCCTTTTTTTAGCGACACTTTATTCAATCGCCATTACCATGCTTTGGCGGATGCATCATCATCATTTTCCATAATTGTATGTCGAAATCAACAATGTAGTTTATTTTTCTATTGCAGTGTAAACCAACTTCGTTACACATTGGTTACAATCTAATCTCCTATGCAACGAACAACATGTTGCACAGGAGCTCCACCTTCTGCGCTTTTTCGGTTGCATAGAGCTGTGGGAATCAATGTTGCAGTCATCTAGAATCTACTTTTGCATTTGTCGCATAGAAATTACCGTGATTTAGTTGTAACAAAGTGTGCTGCTTGGGGGTCCTCGGCAAGGTCGGGGCAGGTGGATGCCCCATGTCGGCACGTCTTTCTGTGTGCCGGCTGATAGGGCCTTACTTGCGGGACATCGCCGTGTGTATCATGCATGTTCCAGTTGGCTTCAGGTTGTTTCCGGGGCATTTGTGAGGTTTCTGATGCATTACAGTGGGTCTCAGGGAGTTTCACACGTGCTAACATGTGGTTTCAAGGGAGTTTCTAGGGCGTTACAGGGGTTTTAACAAGTCTCAGGAGATTTCAGGGATTGTCATGGTCGTTCACGGAGGCTTCAGAGTGACCTCAAAATGGGTTCCCTGTGGTATCAGGCGTGTGCCAGTGATTTCCGGGGGGTTTCAAGTGATTTCCAGTTATTCCCAGGGGATTCATAGGACGTCAAGGACGGTTATTACAGGTACAAGTTATTTCAGTAGGCTCAGATGGGTTTCATGTGGTTCCAAGTGGTTTCAGAAGGTTTCCAGAGTATTGCAGAAAGTTTCAGTGGCGTTGCAGGAAGTCACAGTGTGATTTAGGGGGAAACACGGTAAACCTTCAAACACCGCTAAAATTTCTTCAAAACAAGTATTATAAAACTTCCGGATACCACTTTAAATTCCCCAAGAAAGTTTCTGCAATCACTCAAACGCCTTGTAATGCCTTCAAACTCCTCTGAAAACTCCATGAAAATTTCCTGGAAGTCAACTTAAAATCCGAATAAATAGCTTCAACCATCTTCGTGTATTAGGATCATATATTATCCAAACTGTTCATTACGCCAATGAGCTGTTCCCAACGTGATGAATTAGGAAGGCCCACTTAAAGGTGAAGATATGACGAAGCCACATCTCGAATTTTCAAGAGCACAAATCTGAAGAACCAAGTGCAGATTCGCTCTGAAAAGTTGATCGATTGGTCACCACCAGCGGGGGTCACCAATCGATCAACTTTTCAGCGCAAACCGACAATGGGTTCTTCAGATTTGTGCTCTCGAGAATTTGAGGTGTGGCTTCGTTATATATTCACCCTAAAATTCCTGCGGATATCATTTCCAAACAACACTGAACGTCTTGGAACCCCTCCTAAACATCCCTGAAATGCGTTGATACGCATTGAAACTCCTCTGAAACTCCCTTAGATCCCACAGGAACACCTCCGAAACTCTTCTGAAACTCTCATGAAACTTAAAACTGGCAATCTGTCAAAATTCTTTTAATTGCAAATTTTGGCTACAAGACTGGATTAATACATTTACTGTGCCATGTGATTGCATTTCAAAACATTTAGCAGCACACCGACTATCGCTCCTGAAACATCTTACTAAGTACGCATTCTAAATGTCGTGTCGATAGATCGCAGCAGTAGAGCAAACCCCTCGGAGACCAGCCAGTAGTAGTGGCACAGCCAAGAAAACCGGTGGAGAGTGAAATTTATGCGAAAATGCTAATGCGACATTTGCTGCTCACCCATTCGGCGAGTGAGTGAGTGAGTGAAGAATGGCCCAAGTTGAACTGAGCTGGTAATTAATAATTCTTCCGTACCGTTTTGCCCTAGTTTTCCCCAGAAGCAAATGGAAATTGAAGTACCAATACGGCGCGCAGAGAGCGTTCCATATATTGAGCCACCGACCGACCGTGCGTGTGGCATTCAACAAAGGCCGGTGCTGGAACCTTAGGTACCTTCCTTCCACGCCACGTAAAGAGCGAGAGTACAACAATCGCGTATGCATAAATGTACGTAAGTTGGGAAAATGGGTCATACATTTTATTATGTGCGGTACTGGCTGCCTGCTGGCTGGATGGATTGAGTAAGAGTTTCCCTGCGGGGAATGCCCGCGGTGCGGAACGACAATTATAATTATATGATCGACAAGGAAAAGGGGTGCCTGAAGTACTTTGCGAAGGTCACTTTTGGGATTATTTCATTATGATGCAAATGACAGATGGTGGTGACTTTTTATCCGTGGAATGCAGGCTGTTGAAGCCCGTCATGGATAGCCAGCTGTCGATTGTTACGGTTACGATGCAGGAGGGTTTTTTTCGGGTGAATTAATGCAGATTAGATTAGTGTGGCGTGCAGTAGAATGTGTGAAAGCGAAGTTTGGAAACATTTCGACGAATTGAGTTTTGCATTACATTTAGCCGTTGGTCGTTTTTCGGTTAAACTAATTTATTAGAATGTATAATTTAACCTTAAATTTCATAGCAATTTGATTCCACTGAAATCATCCAAACACATCAATGTACATCGTGATTGCATACAGGTATCATTGGCCGACTCCGTTATCCTCCATTTGGGGCATTTGTGCCACATTTGTCGAATCAGCCAACATGTTGGGTTGGTCATTTTGCTACCATTTCTAGGTCGTATTGGTAGTTATCTTGACTTCCTTTGGCATGCAGTATTTTCGGGATTAAAAAAAGTGCTCGGTTACACTGCAACCTCCATTTAGGTAGGATCCATTTAAGAAAAATCTATTTAGGTTCCTCCATATATAGGTAACGTTACCTAAATGGAATTTGATTATGTTCAGAGCGGTTGGAATACTCAAGATTACAGCTAAAGTTGATTTACGGGAACAAGCAGAATTAAGAGTTAAGGGACGTTTACGAAGTGTTTAAGGGTTAATAGTTTAAGCGTATCCGAGAGCTCCCTGGAGTTAAGGCCATCTGATCTACAAGCGTGATCAGCGATCTATTGGAGCATTATGAATGAAATTTATGCTTACACAGCCTCATGTTGATATGTGTTGTCAAGTGGTGAGTTTGTTATCAGTTTAAGGATCTTCAAGAACCTTCTTTGAGTTGAAGAAACCCCTTGTTGAGTTGAAGAAACCCCTTGTTGAGAATCAACAAGGGGTTTCTTCTTTATGGCTCGACGTTCGCATTGGAACTTGGCCTGCTTCTCTTCAACTTAGTGTTCTTAAGAGCACTTTCATAGTTATTAATTGAAGGTCTTTCTTTGCCTGTCATTGCATGAATTTGTACATTGTGTGGCAAGCACAATGATACATTATGCCCAGGAAGTCGAGAAAATTTTCCCGACTGGAACGGGTATCGAATCCGCCGTCTCCGGATTGGCGATCCATAGCCTTAACCACTAGGCTAACTGGAGACTAGTACGAGAGGTACTAGTTGTATCTAAGAGCATTAAGAATTAGGTTTATACTCATCACAGGCATCTATTTTCTATCAAGTGGTGGATTCTATGATTGGATAGCATATCCGAGAATTCCCTAGAGTTGAGGCCAAATTTCCTTCTCCGCTTAATTTTGCTCTTCTAAAACCGAATAACAAGTTTAAAATCATACAGCTAGTGAATTTAATACTTTAAATGAAAAATTAAATTTTGAAATTTCCCCTTAACCGCCTAAAGGTAGGCAATTTCATTTGAAATAAGTGATTTTATCACAATAAATGACTATTTAATCATAAAATGAAATGAAATGAAATGAAAGGTCATCGGATCTACTAACATATTTGGTTGTCTTTAAGAGATTATCGGCTAAGGTTCATACTCACACAACCTCAGGTGGGTATGATTTAACACGTGATGAGTTCGATGATTTTTCAAGTTTGAAACGCCTCTGAATCCCCCATGAAACCTCCGTGAAATTCACCTGCGAGCCTCTGAAGCCCTCTTAAGCGCTCCTCGTACCTCTTGAAACACCATAAAGCGCATTAAAACGACCAGAACGCCTTGAAACGCTTTGAAAAGCTTCTAAAATTCCTATAAAACCTCCATGAAATTCACCTGCGACTCCCTGAAGGCACCTTTAAACTTCCTGAAACTTTTTGAAAGACAATGAAACGCATTAGATTGCTTTGAAACGCTTTGAAACACCTCTGAAACCCCCATGAGAGGGCCCATATAGCCGAGGCGGTAAACGCACGGGTATTCAGCATGACTATGCTGAGGGTGACGGGTTCGATTCCCGGTCGGTCCAGGATCTTTTCGTAAAGGAAATTTCCTTGACATCTTTGGGCATAGAGTATCTTCGTGCCTGCCACACGATATACACATGCAAAATGGTCATTGGTAGAGAAAGCTCTCAGTTAAAAACTGTGGAAGTGCTCATTGAACACTGAGAAGCAGGCTTTGTCCCAGTGAGGACGTTACGCCAAGAAGAAGAACCCCCATGAAACCTCCCTGAAATTTGCCTGTGTGTCTCTTAAGACCCCCCCCCCCTTCCCCCAAATTCATCGGAAATCTTCTGGCCCTGAAATGAATTAAAACGCTTTGAAACGCTTGTATAACCTCCTGAAATGCATTGAGACGCCTTTAAACGCATCTGAAACCCTCATTAAACCTCCGTGAAATTCATCTGCGAGCCTTTCAAGCCCCCTCAAATTTCCCGGAAACCATCTGAAATTCCCTGAAACGCATTGAGACGCCTTGAAACTCTTTGAAACGCCTCTGAAACCCCTTTAAAACCTCCATGAAAGTCACCTGAAAGCCTCTGAATCCCAGTTAAAGCCTCTTAAACCTCATGAAACGCCCTGACACGCATTAAACGCATTGAAACGCTTTGAAACGCATTGAAACGCTTTGACGCTTTGAAATGCTTTGAAACGCCTCTAAAACATTTTCAAAACCTCGGTGAAAGTCGCCTAGGAGCCTCTGAAGCTCCCTAAAACTCCTGTGAAACCTACTGAAACGCATTGAAATGCCTTGAAACGCTTTGAAATGCTTCTCAAACCCTCATGAAACCTCTGTGGAATTTACCTGCGTGCCTCTTAAGCTCCCTCAAACTCACCGGAAATCTGCTAAAATTAGGGCACGCCCTGAAACGCATTGAAATGCCTTTGAACAACTTGAAACGGTTCACATGAGAGCCTATGAAGCCTCATAAAAACCCTGGAAAACCCTGGAAAACCTCTTGAAACGCCCTGAAACACATTGAAACGTATTGAAACACTTTGATATGCCTCTGAAACTCTCATAAAACTTCCGTGGTATTCACCTGCGAGCCTCTTAAGCTCCCTCAAACTCGCCGGAAACCTCCTGAAATGCCCTGAAGCGCATAGAAATGCCTTGAAACGCTCTGAAACGCCTCTGAAACCCATTTAAAACCTCTATGAAGGTCACATGCGAGCTTCTGAAGCCCCTTAAACCTCATGAAACGCCCTGACACGAATTAAACGCATTGAAACGCTTTGAAACGCCTCTAAAACCTTTTTAAAACCTCAGTGAAAGTAGCCTAAGAGCCTCTGAAGTCCCCTAAAACTCCTGTGAAACCTCTTGAAACACATTGAAACGCTTTGAAACGCTTTGTTTTTGAACCCTCATGAAACCACCGTGAAATTCACCTGCGAGGCTCTTAAGATCCCTCAAGCTCACCGGAAACCTCCTGAAATTAAGGCACGCCCTGAAACGCATTGAAATGCCTTGGAACGCCTTGAAAGGGCTCATAAAACCTCCGTGAAATTTACTGAAGCCTCTGAAGCCTCATAAAATCCATGGAAAACCTCTTGAAACGCATTGAAACGCCTTGAAACACTTTGATACGCCTCTGAAACTCTCATAAAACTTCCGTGGAATTCTCCTGCAAGCCTCTTAAGCTCAATCAAACTCGCCGGAAACCTCCTGAAATGCCCTAAAACGCCCTGAAGCGCATTGAAATGCCTTGAAACGCTTTGAAACGCCTCTGAAACCCATTAAAAACCTCAATGAAAGTCACCTGCGAGCCTCTGAAGCTCACTTAATACCCCTTAAACCTCATGTAACGCCCTGACACAAATTAAAAGCATTGAAACGCTTTGACACGCCTCTAAAACCTTTTTAAAACCTCAGTTAAAGTTGCCTAAGAGCCTCTGAAGCCCCCTAAAACTCCTGTGAAACCTTTTGAAACGCATTTAAGTGCCCTGAAACACTTTGATACGCCTCTGAAACTCTTATAAAACTTCCGTGGAATTCACCTGTGAGCCTCTTAAGCTCCCTCGAACGTGCCGGAAATCTCCTGAAATGCCTTAAAACGCCTTGAAGCGCATTGAAACGCCTTGAAACACTTTGGTACGCCTCTGAAACCCTCATGAAACCTTCGTGGAGAGGAGCGGACCTGGTGTGATGGTTAAAACACGTGACTGGTGACTATCGCGCCGAGGACCTGGGATCAAATCCCACTCCCGACAAACTCGCATAATGTGAGTTCTTCCTTCGGAAGGGAAGTAAAGCGTGGGTCCCGAGATGAACTGCCTAGGGCTAAAAATCTCGTTAATATGTACAGATAAAAAAAAAACATTCGTGGAATTCACCTACGAGCCTCTTAAGCTCCCTCAAACTCATCGCAATCCTCCTGAATGGCCCTACGACGCTCTGAATCGCATTAAAATGCTTTGAAACGCTTTGAAATATCGCATAAACGCCCATAAAACCTCCGTGAAATTCACCTGAGATCCTTTTAAGCCTCATAAACCCCCTGGGAAACCTCTTGAGATGACCTGAAATGCCTTGAAACACTTTGATACACCTCTGAAACCCCCATGGAACCTCCGTGAAATTCATCTGCGAGCCTCTTAAGCTCCGTTTAACTCGCCGGAAACCTCCTGGAATGCCCTAAAACGCCCTGCAACGCATTGAAATGCCTTAAAACCCCCATTGAACCTCCGTGAAATTAACCTACAAACCTCTGAAGGCCTTAAACTCCTGAATCTTCTGAAACGCCTTGAAACGCCTTGGTACACCTTGAAACGCCTCTGAAACCCTCGTGAAACTTCCGTGAAATTCGCCTGCGAGTCTCTTAAACCCTTACTCCTCCTTATTATCGGCTTTGGACTGACTTGCGCTCTCATTGCTCCACAAAATTCTGCAAAAATAAATGAAAATGAAAAGAAGTATGTCCTACTTGAGAAGAAGAACAAAGTATTTAAAAACAAATTTCTCAATATTATATCTTGAACTTATTCAGACTTTCTTCAAATTATATTTTTTATGCCTTTCACAACATACATATTCTTCCCCAAATAAACTCTCTAAATCAGTGTTCTTTCAACACCCCACACCTCGTCGGTCCACCATCTTTCGCGCTCTTCGTCCCAAGCGCCCAATGCCCAAAAACAAACAAGTGCGTTTGTCAGTGCATTTTTACGACTATGTAATGTGCCTCTTTTATTTGGTCATAAATTTCCGATGCTACGCGTAACATAAACGCATCACCTCTCCATCGCCGCGGTGTAAGAACACCTCTCCATGGGTACCATACCTTCTTGGCCTTCTTGGCTACTAAACATCACGCGATCGGCCTCTTGTGGGTGCTTTTTTCCGGAGCCTATCCAACTAACCAACCGATGTGGAAGCCGTAGTAGAATCATCGAGCACGCTTGGTTTGCTGTTGGTTTTTGGATGGTTGGACCTACTATTTTTATCCATCCAGCTTAAGCCAAAGCCAACAGGGCTAAAAAGATTTTCCGTGAGATGGTGCTCGAGGTAGGTAATTAAAATAGAGGCCTTTCCTGCATTGCGAGATTTTCGACAATGCACGGTGGGATTTGTGCATCAAATAAAAAGTCATAAATATTCACATTTTTTTCTCAACTAGGATAAACGATTGCTGGGGTGTCTAATTAGCCTAGTGGTTAAGGCTATGGATCGCCAATCCGGAGACGGCGGGTTCAATTCCCGTTCCGGTCGGGAAAATTTTCTCGACTCCCTGGGCATAGTGTATCATTGTACTTGCCTCACAATATACAAATTCATGCAATGGCAGGCAAAGAAAGCCCTTCAATTAATAACTGTGGAAGAGCTCAAAGAACACTAACTTGAAGCGAGGCAGGCCAAGTCCCAGTGGGGACGTAGAGCCATAAAGAAGAAGAAGAAGAAGATAAACGATTGCTCGCCGGGGTCGGTGGCGCAGTGGTCACAAATTCACTTCGTAAGTGGATGGTCAGTCTTTGGTACGATCCCAGACCCAGCACTTGCAATTTTTTGTCAGCTGCTATTCTTCGTAATTCTATGAGGATGTAAAACAACGGTTATAACTTTTGGCATACTCTTCTGTCCGATGTCGGTAATTCTTCCCACTTAGCTTCCACTGTGCGGCCAGCCTCCAACGCGACTCCAATCTGCGCGGTTGGTAGCGCGGAGGGTCCACGGAATATTAAAAGCAACTCTCCATCTCCGAAGCAACAACCAACGGAAACATGGGTGATGTTTGAACTCTTACCTTACGAGGTGCTTGTTCAAATGTTTACACCAGGCGACCGGAGTGCGCTGACTGGCTGGTTGGTTGGTTGGCTGTGCCTTCTCTTCTCGTTTGAACGCCCGTCTATAATTAACTTTTATTTACATTTAAAGCGACATCCAATGAGATTTTTGAGCCGGCCGTGCTCGGCGTTTCCTCCGGGAGGACCACATTGGAAAGGCAACGTTAATCAGAGTTAATGGCTTGGTAGCCGCGTATGTGCGTGCACCATACGACCATCCAGCAGTGTGCAACCTTTTTCGATGTACGTTTAGCATAACTCACGCGAGAGCATCATATCTCACCGCTTCATCCGGCTTATTTTAGCTGGATTTCAAGACCCCTTTTTCCCGAGGTGTACATTATGTAACGAAAACACGAGTGCCCGAATTATGTAATCGGGTGGGGTGTCCCTCGAGGTAGGTCGTTCCAGCGGTTTTAGAGCTTGTCCGGAAATGATGTGTTTTTTCGTCAACCTTGAAACCGAAAAGGAAGCCCCTGTGCGCACTTGTGCATACACACTTACCCGCATCTGGTTTCCAATTTCAAGGTCAGAGGAAATTAATCTGGGTATGAAAATTGATACGGGTTAACCCTTCGACGCTGAGGCAATAGTGTAGCATAGCACTGTGAAGGAGCCATTGCCGAAATACAGAGTTTTTAAATTGAGGGACATCTTGCTTCGATATTTACAACACATATGTTAGGACTATGTCTGTTTATATTTTGTACCTTCTCGGGCTGATGTTTCAGAAAATATATGCGGAGAACGTTTAGGATAATTTTTAATACATCGATTTATCCAGGAAGATTTTGCAGGTATTTATGCCTAAACTACCTAGAAAGACTTAATACTATATTTTTAAGATTCGAAGCGTTCTCAAGCACGATAAAATCAAAATAATTTGCTTTACGTCAAGAGGTAAGCCCAGAGGACAATGTGTGCTTCCATACATAATAGAAATTGCTCCTGGGGTTACATACCTTACGGAGATAAAAAAATCGAACTTATTTATTGCATAATCTGCGCACTCTTCATAAGGACAAGGCAAAGCGATTATCTCTAAAAGATAAAAGTTTTTAAAAAGTGCCATCATGGTGATCACGATGTTCTGAAAAGTAGTTGACCGATTTGCATTTTTTTTTTAATTGTTCGTTTTCCAAACCTCGAGAATCTCAATTCGAGAATCTGGTTTTCGTTTTCTTCCATGAAATCAGTGCTCTTGGATACATTTTCACGGGTTCCGGGTTATTTGGCCGAATGCCGTTTGGGCGAACGCCATTTGGCCGAAAGGGTCATTTGGCCGAATTCCATTTGGCTGAATGCCGTTTGGCCGAAAAATGAATTGTGCACTTAAGTGATCATACCTCTGTTCCCAGCCTCAATATGTATAACTTTAAATAACAGCCTATGAGTCAAAGAAGGAAAAATTTGTGATAAAATATTGGCAGTTTCAACGTTAACTAATCTCTGAATGGCAAAACTAGAAAGAATAGCCTATGATTAAAAGAAGGAAATATTTCTGATGATCATATTGGCAGTTAGAATGTCAAAAACTTTAGCATTTTTTAGATCACGATTCGTTCAAACGACCCTTTCGGCCAAACGGCATTCGGCCAAATGGCCGGACACCTTTTCAAGATTCCGGTTCTGCGATGGATGAAGAGATTGCGCTCTTTTGAGAACGATTTTAAAAGATAATCACTCAATGGTGTTTTTTCCTATTTCTTATCTTTCTTATAAATCCAGTGGCATACATGGGACCGCACATAACTTGCGAACGGAAGGTCCAATTTTGGTCGTCTAAGTTTTGTTCTGTTAGTTTTCACCCAAGGAAGGTTTATGAGGCCTAAAACATGGGAAAATTGAGAGTTTTTGAAAATCGGGTTTTCATACATTTTGAACGGGGACTTGGGCGCTTGACTAGGGGCTTGAAACGTCAAAAACGCAGTAGGCAAGACAAAGTTTGCCGGGTACAGCTAGTTTTTTATTAAAAAATTATATATTTAATAATAACAGCTTTATGTTATTTATGTATTATCCAGCTAGTATAGTTGTATAGCTTTTTTTATTCCCACAAGGTGTGTAACCCTGTAAATATAAGAAACTGCCTACGATTTTTTGTGCCCTTATATATGTAGAAAAAAGTTTGTTACTCTTCCATTTTTTTGTGACCGTACGATACGTATGATAAAAAATCCTCTGTTATTGGGACTTTTTCTAAGGATTCATTCAAAAATCCCTACAAAAAAAAAGATTTTTGGGGGATTCTTTCAGAAATTCATCCTTGGATTGAAGGATTACCTCACAAAACCTTTTCTTAAATTCTTCTACGGGATTTTAAAAAACTATCAAAGATCTTCTCCAGGGTTTTATTTCTTTTTTCACATGGATATCTGCAGAAATTCATCAAAAATTTTCCAGGAATTTGCTTTAGAAATTTCTCCAGCGATTCCTTCAGAAAAATTTCCATGGTTTTTTAAAAATACTTTAGAACATCTTTCCTTAGCCGAATCCCTTTAGAATTTCTTTCGAAGTTTCCTTCGGAATTTCGGAATCCTCTCTCCGAAAAGTCCTTTAGAAAATCTTTCACGGATTTCTTTGAAAATTTAGATTTTTTCAATAATCCATACGAGAATTCTCTCAGGAAATCATCCACGGATTCTTTCAGAAATGCTTTCAAAGTTTTTTTTATGGAATTCTTCCAGTCATTCTTTCCGATCCTAAAGATTTCTTAAAGAATTCCTTCAGAGATTGCCCATGAGATTGTCCAGGGATTCCAAGTTCAAGTAAATCTTCTAAGGATTTCTTTCAAAATAAATCCATGGATTCCTTCACAAATTGCTCCAGGAACTTGGTTCTAACATCTATCAAAATTTGCTTTAGAAACTCCAGGGATTGTTTAAGAAATTTCTGCTGAAATTCTTTCTGATGATATGATTGCTCCAGAAATTTCTCCAATAATTCTTTCAGGTAGATTTCGATGGGTTCCTTCTTCAGAAGCTTCACCAGGAATTACTTTAGAAATTTTTCAAGGTAATTGTTGATTCCTTCAGAATTTTCCAAAGGGATTACTAAAAAAATTTTTTAGAAATTTTCTTCCGACAATTGTCTGATTGTTCTTTTAAATATTAGTTAAGTTATTTATTTAGCCCACCAGAATTCTATTGATAATGGATTCCATTCAGAATTCTATTGATAATGGAATCCATTGAAAATTCCCACATGAATGAATCCAAACATTTCTTCAAGGATTTAACCAAAAAATCCTGCATGAGTTTATCCGGAGATTCTTGGATTACTACTTTCAGTGAGACAGGAAGGACATCTTCCAGAGACTTTTGAATGAGTTGAGAAATTGAATGTTGTCGGTAACTGTTTCATGAATTTTAATGTTTTTTAAGAGCTTTTCCTGTAAATTGCTCCATATTTTTTTTTTAGAAATTCTACCGAGGGTTTTCCGAGAAGTTTCTCCAGGAGGTTCATACGAAATTCTTCCTAGAGTTTCTTCATGTTTGCCCATGGGATCTCATCGGATACCCGTCCTGAGATTTAGTCAAAAGTAGATTTCTACAGGGGCTCTCTTGAAGATTTTTTTCAGAAATTCCTGCTGTGATTGCCTCTAAAATTTCATTCAAAATATATATTTATTTGCAGATATTTCTTTTAAATTTCAGGAATTTCTTTAGGAATTCCATTAAGAAATTTCTTCAAAAGTCTTCCATGAAATTTTTTCTGAAATTTTTGAGTAATTGAAAAAAAAATCCACAAATCCTTTTGAAATACTTCCCAGCGTTTCTCCAAGATTTTTTAGAAATTCCTTCAGTGATTTGGGCAGATATTCAAACAAGGATTATTTTTAGAAATAACTGATGTGATTTCATCAGGAATATCTCCTGAAACGTCTTTATAGATTCCTGCAGATAATGTTGGGATAATTCTCCTGGAATGTTTCAGAAATCCTGTTAAAAATTGCAGAAAATCTTATTTTTTTTTCAGAATGCTTTTGAGTATTGTTTAACGAACTCACCTTAGGGAACTTAAAAAAAGTTCTTGTAATTTTTTGGAGGAATACTTGGACAAAAATTCCTGCAGCAATTTCTTTATCAATTTCAGTCCTTCTCTGAAAACAATCTTGGGAGACTTGTGGAAGTACTCTGCAAGTAATTAAAAATAACTGCTTGAGAAATTTCTGAAGGGATTCCTGGAAAATTCTCATTAAATTTCTGAGGGATCCCGGGACGATTTTCTAAATAATACCTTGGAGAACTGCAGCACCCTCTACTCTCTAATAATTGCTTGAATTTTTGGAAAACAAATTCTGAAAAAAAAAACCTTAAGGAATGTCTGAAGAAATTCAAAGCAATACCTGAGGTAACTATTGAAGAAACCTCTGCAGGATCTTCCAGAAGAATCTCTTGAGAATTTTTAGAGGAATTTTTGGAATAAATGCCTGAGAAATTTCATGGGTTTATAGAAATTACTTGGAGAAAATATTAATTTTTTAAATTGTCAAATTTCTGCATTTCTGTAGGATACCCTTAGAGGAGCTTTTGAAAAATAGCTCCGAATTCTCTATGTTAAAAATTCTTCTGTACTTGCTTCTTTTGAAGAAACTTTTGAGGGAATTTCTGGAGAAACCCCTGGAAAAATTCATCGAAAAATATCCGGAGAACTCCCTTGAGCTTGATTGACCGCCCGTAGATGCTACTCCAGTATCGCCAGACCAGCTAAACTCACACAAGGAACTAATGAGACATATGTCGGGGACTAACAGGCATCTTCAGTGTCTGAGCGTTGATGATCTTCTATTTTTAGGCGACAGTGGTGCCAGTCACGTCAGGTTGCAGTCTAATGTGGGAAAGGGTAAGGAAGTGATGATCGCAATCGTTTGTATTCACGTCTGACCGAATATACCTCTGCGTCTGCACAAATTCATGCGGATGTCGGAGTGTTGGTGGGACTTGTTTGGCAGAAGGTTCACACATTGATGTGTGGATACCAGGGTAATGTGATATAATTGTGTGTTTTCATTATTCCGAAGATGTGCGGCACAGTTCGCTTGATTGCATAACTTGTATGCGTTATCTAATAGGATTGTGACACTGTGAAGGTTTGGAAGGAAGGGAAACGGTTTTCTTCCACCCGTTTCTGTTCTAGCGATGGCTATGAACATGTGAACATACATGAGTTGTATATGTAGAGAGGAGGGAGAAAGTATATTGAAAGATGCAAAGTAGAAGAAAGGGGACGGGCCAGGGATTGAACCCAGGACCTTCTGCATATGAATCAGAAGCAATAGCCACTAGACCACCAAGCCCGTCGTACATCGAAAAATATCCGGAGAAATCCCAATGAAAAACTCATGAAACTTTTCAAACAATATTTTTGGAGGAATTCTTTCAGAAATGTTTAAAAATAACATGAAGGAATACAAGCACGAACTTATGGAATTTTTGAATTAATTTCCTATAGCACCTCGTAAGGAACCCCAGGAGGAATTTCAGAGGAAACCTGTGGAGCAGTTACAAGATGAATATTTCGAGAAATTCTTTGAAAAACTCCAGAAGATGTTCTAGGGAAAACCCTAGGTGATTTCCTCTGGGGGATCCCTGGTGAAATTTCAAAAGAAATCCTTGGACTGCGATGCACTCTGAAGGGATAATAGAAGGATGCTTTGGATGAGCTCTTGCTAAAATCATTCTAAGAAATCCTACAAGAATCTTCTCTATGTAAACGTTTCGGAAATTGTTCGATAAATCCCAAAAAATCCCTAAAAGATTTCATGGCGGTGTCTTTGGAGGTAATCCTAGATATTTTCCTTAAATTTTCAAGAAGAATTATTGCTCAACTCAGTGCTTCCCAAACCGAGCGCTGCGGCGCTCTGGTGCACCGTGAATATACGCGTGGTCCTGAACATCCTATTTTTGTACCTCAGTTTGTTGAAATTTTCCACACTGCATTTTTCACCAACTATCTTTGAAGGTTTGGAAGTGTGTGTCATATTTGTTAAGATTGTGCGAAAAATATATGTGATATTTAAATTGTATCAAATATTTATAAAATCCTTAAGCAATTTAATTTAGATTTTATGAAACAAAAACTTTTTTTGAAAATTCTTCACAGTTTTGCATTCAATTAGCTGTTCTAAAATAATGAAAATTATCTGTAAGAATATTTTGGTGCGCCGTAAAATTTCAAAATTTTTAAAAGGCACCACGGTAGCAAAATTTTGGGGACCTCTGGCTAAACTTATTGGAGGAATTCCAGCAAGGGCATCGATAATTAAAGGAGAAATTCGCGAAATAATAGTGCATGGAGGGGTTTATTATTATGTTGTATCATATCTGTGAATTTTGATGTAGTGAAAATAAAAACAATCAATTTAATACATATCAAAATACACATAATTCCATGGCGACTGTCAAAATTTCAGCAAACATGGTTCAATTGAAACCGTTCACTATATCCATGAACATTTTGTATGAGAAACGGCTGTTGGTCTTATTGTTTTGTCCAACAATATATGGCATAGCTTCTCAGCATTATCGTCATGTAACAAGTAACTCTAGACTAAAGAGTAAAAATGGCGTAACAGTCCCCAAGTAACAATTCCATTGCTGCTTGGTTTTGTTTGATTTTTATTAGGGTAATAATTAAAACTCACAGTTTTATGACTACTTTTATGAAAATTACCAATGAATTTATAGTTTACTACCAATTCCATAACATGCTCACATAAATAAACACTCTCAGCTGAGTTTTCTTGTGTTTCGAGTTAGTTTTCCTAAATTAACAAATTGATTTCTTTCATTCCAAGATGAATGTATTCCCCACTTTCGAAGCGCATTAATTTTATGTTTCTGCAACCTCAATATTCACGGTAAAATTGGATGCGCATAAGCCTACCATCACAATAACTACTAAAATATTACTTTGAAATGATCGCTTTCCTCCTCTTCTTGGCGTAACGTCCTCATTGGGACAAAGCCTGCTTCTCAGCTTAGTGTTCTATGAGCACTTCCACAGTTATTAACTGAGAGCTTCCTCTGCCAATGACCATTTTGCATGTGTATATCGTGTGGCAGGCACGAAGATACTCTATGCCCAAGGAAGTCAAGGAAATTTCCTTTACGAAAAGATCCTGGACCGACCGGGAATCGAACCCGTCACCCTCAGCATGGTCATGCTGAATACCCGTGCGTTTACCGCCTCGGCTATATGGGCCCTAAAATGATCGCTTTCTAATAACGAATAATGTATCCTCGTGCCATCGAAGAAGCTTTTCTGCATCTTGAGCTGTCATAGTTTTGTAGAACAAAAAACAACAACAATCATCATAACCTCTTTTCGAGAATGGAAAAATTTTCAACTAGGTTTTAAAACGGTTTTATTACTGCTCTTAATGCGGTTTGCAAAACCTCCCCGAGAGTGGTCCACTTAGCCGGAAGATGCTCTTATAGAGGTTATCAAGCAGTTTTGATGTATAAATCAGTTTTAGTGTAAGTTTTATAAAATTGATCATGAAGATCTCTTACACGGAGAGACGAAACTACCCAAAAGTGAGTTCTTTCCACCCAACTTCGGGGTTGCGTGCGTCAAGCCAATTTTGAGTTGATGGAATCGATGTTTTTGTTGGGTTGTTCCCGCTTGCTTCCATGTGAAAAAAATACCTAATTTTATGTTTTCTCCATCCAACCGAAATTTTGACTAGGTTGTTTTCACTCAAATTTGAGTACTGTGCTAGAAACTCAGTGTTGGCTTGACGCACGGAACTGCAAAAGTTGGGGTGTTTCTCTCTTCACTCTCTGACAACAATAGAAAGAACGCATGAAAAGGGAGATGAAAAAGAACTCAAAATTGAGTTTAAAGGTACCTAATTTTGAGTTTTTCAGTTTCTCCGTGTATAGAGTCGAACAAAACTTAAAATGTTACTTGGGCCATTGCGAATTTCTGCTTCTCCCGTTCCTCCTGGGTATAGTAAAGTATTTACTACTATAAATGAAATCTCAGATAGAGCTGACTCCCCTCTGTATGGTAACGGGATAAGTTTTTCTAAATAAATTTGAAAACGCAGGGTTGAAGAAGCTGAGGTGTGCAATGGTTGTTTTGCCCTTTTCACATGTTGGTCTAGAACTATCTAACATTTCTGATGATCCCCACTCATCGTGGCATTAAAATCCCGCACTACAAATGGTTGGCAAACCGACTTTTAATTTCTTTCCTAAACCAGGTGACCCTGTTCCATCCTTACCGTTCGCCGTCGGGGGCGGATATCCTTTCCTGGCTCCTTACGGAAATTTCGCGCAGTCGAAGGGTAGTTTCGGTCTCTCGACAATTTGTCGATTCCGGCATCCTACTTTTTTATTTTCGCTTCTCGCAGGAAACAAACATTTTTGCCTGTTCGGCTTTTCGGGTACGGAAACATTCGATAAACACCGGGCGCGGCGCGGCAACGACGACAGCCGGTATTTTTTGAGCAGAGGATAGAAGAGCGAAACCATATCCAGTGGGTATAGTGCAAGGTGGTGGCAGCATAACGAGCATAGAATAATATGCCACACATCGGTGGCGAATGGCGGAACTCTGGGAAACGGCAGGTTTCAAACGTTTGCTGCGCTCTCTCTATTCCAGGAATTTAGAACGGAAAGAACAAATTGCATCGGAGCTCACAATAGCAACCGTCCAAATATGTATGCGATTTTTTTTCCCTGAGAGCTCGTCAGCTTGCGATCATACTTCGAACTCTTAGCAGCGGCCTATCAATTAACAAATAGTCATTTTATTTTTTTATTACGCAGAGAGGAATCACAAATGATGCATGAATTTCGGTGAATTCCGGTCAGGGAGTATTCCACCCAGTTTCAAACGTGCATTCATTCGATTGGTGTTTCCCTTGAGGAGAGTGCAAGTTCAAATGTACTTTCTGAAGAATTATTTAATTCTCTTTGAACAAGTTTGATACGAATCTGAATGTCATTATATGACGATTTCTGCTCCTTCCTGACTATAGAAGTTTGACAAATCTTGTGAATGAGTTTTCATAATCATGACTTTGGTACAAAAGAGCGTGGGCGGACTTCCTCACCGACGAAGCCGAGAAAGCCGCAAACACCGGCGACATCCGTCTCCTCTACGATGGTTCACGTCGCCTTAGTGGGACTAAGATGAATGCTACGATGCCCGTGAAATACACGTCCGAACAGGTATAGACCGACCCGGCTGACCAGCTGAATCGCTGGTTAGAGCACTTTGGGAACTTTTTTCAAATATCGGCCACCAACATGATCCGCCAAGGGTTCGACGCATTACCCGGCTCGAAACCTAAGCTCATCATCGGTCTCATTTAAGCACAGTACAGGGCATTTTCATGCAAAGTACTCCACAACGGTGTCTTGTCCGATCCCATCCGGGTCGTTGCTGGAGTGGATGAACTATCACCGCAACTGTTCCTCATCGTGATCGATGAGATCCTGGTAGGTGCGATTGCTCGTGAACGAAATTGTGAGTTGATGTGGAAACCCGAATGGCTGTTTGATATGCAGAGTAAGCTCGATGATCTTGGCAATCGCTCCTAGGCGGCAGGTCTTACCGTCAACGTCTTCAAGACCAAATCGTTGGATGTGAACACGTTAAACCCTTCTAGCTTCACGGTAGCTGGCCAGCAGTGGAGCATATTGAAGCTTCCAACATCTTAATGGCTCCAAAATCGACATAGGTGCACGGATCAAGAAGGTGGAGGCTGCAAGAGGTGGTCCAGGGGTTCGGAGTCGGCTTCGTAGGTTATGCCGGTGCCCTGCAGTAGAAACTGACCCTTACAGCGTGGAGAGAACGCCCTGGTAGCGTTGCTGTTGTGGCGTTGGTCTACTGGGTTGGATCTGAGCCCGTGGATAAAAAGGGGTCCCCGGTAAGCGACGAGGCAGGTGGAGACCCTTCTGTCAGCAACCTTCTGGTGGGATACCCTTGCCTTCAGCAGGTCAGATCTGTTTGCACGTATGCAACAGTTCTTGATGCATGCAAAACAGTTAGGCGTGGGCGTGGTATCTGGTATCAGAAGGCCGGCTCCAGAGGCACGTTATCGTCCATTTGGGACATTTGTGCCATTACCAAAATAATAGCCTATTTCATCATCTAAATGAGGGAAGAGGAAGGAAATAAGGATAAGGATGGGCATAAGGAGAGGTAGGGAAATAGGAAAAGTACCCTGGAAGAAGATACTAACGCATAAGCGTACCCCAATGGGTTCAAACAGCGCCCTGAAAAGGGCATTGTAATAACGCATAAAGCGATAGAGAGCCTATAGCTCTTTACCACAGCGGGTTAAGAACAACAGAATATCCTGAATATTCAGGTCTCTGAAGTCAGTTTCACTTAATAAGTGTTTACCGAATACTCGGAAACGCAGTTGCGCAAAAACTGGACAGTTACATATCAAATGATACGAAGTTCCATAATCGGATTCACAGCTATCACATGCAAATGAATCAGCTTGCTGAATATTCGCCATGTGATAGCTGAGTCGGCAGTGGCCAGTCAATGCATTGACCAGAATGCTGCAATTCTGCTTTGACAGATTTGTAAGATACTTCGCCACCCTTGGAGATGGCTCAGTGCAATACAATTTGGTTCGACGACATGACTCCAAACTATTCCAGTATTGTCTGTGTTGAGTATCAGCGCAGGTGTGATTCTGAAGCTTTGCCCAACACTTCGATATCGGAATAGCTGGCTCAGGGCCAATGAAGTCATGTGATGCTCCAGTGCGAGCTTACTCATTGGCCAATTCGTTTCCAGCGATGAAAGAATGGCCAGGTTAACAGCGTTTGCTGAATTCAGCTCCTCGATTTGAGTTCGACAAGCGATAACTATTTTCGACCTGGAGTTGGCCGATGCAAGTGCTTCAATAGCAGCCTAGCTATCTGAACAGAAGTATATTACTTTGCCAATTACGTGCTGCTGTAGTACTGATTGCACTCCGCACATAAGAGCAAAGATTTCGGCCTGAAAAGCGGTGCAGTGTCTACCAAGTAAGTAAGACTGATACAGCCTTAGCTCACGAGAATAAACACCAGCACCTGCTCGACCTTCGAGAAGGGAGCCATCAGTGTAACATACGATGTCGTCTGAAATACTTCTTTCCAGATATCCAGTTGTCCACTCTTCTCGGGAAGGGAATTTCGTGGAAAATGTCCTATATGGAAAACTACAAGCAATTGTAAGATCACTTGGAGCAAGGACAATTTTGTCCCAATTCACCAAAAGTGTAAACAACGAGGTGTGTGTTGATGTGCGGTTCACAGGAGTTTCCTCTAGTAGACCGAGTACCCGTAGACGATAAGTGAAAGAAACCCGGGTAGAGGAAAAGAGCTCAATAATAGCATATTTTGATATTGAGATTAAAATGTGATATTGGTTTGATTGATATAAGAGATAAAAGATCTGAAAATAATATCTTAAATTTACTCCTGCTACATCATCATCAGGTCATATTTAGATCTTGTAAGATCTAACCAATAGCAGCAAGCTATTCATTTGATCTTGAAATATCAAATTTTGATGTTGTTCAGATGTTCCAGGAACATTTTTCAGATATTATTTTCAGATCTTTTATCTCTTATATCAATCAAACCAATATCACGTTTTGATCGTCAGTAGTTAACTTCTACCCGGGAGTGCTTCTTGTTTGAGATGAATGTGTAGTGGAGTAACGTTAAAGAGAGTTTCGAGCTTCTAGAACCCTTAGTTGTTATTCTAGAGCCCCTATCTACCGTGATGGGACTGCTTCCGATTTAGGAGCATTTCATGTTCAGTCGCTGGATGCCAGATCCGTTATCTGAACAACGCGTCCTTGATAAACAGAGGCTTGGGAGGTATATCCCCTAAATCCAGCTGAATCACAAGTGCTGGCACTGCGCTATCAGCTAAGTACACAACATCTCTTCGCTGGGGACCCATGACAGCATGAGGTAGAAACGTGTGGCGCCAGAGATATGTTGGAAATGATTTTCTGAGGAATGGTTTTCATAATCGTTTGTTTTATATTCTGAACATCGGGATGATATCGATGATCTCATATAGCACAATGATTCTAGAATACTTTGTGAGATACCAGTTAACTAATTGAATATGGTAGAACACTTCTTGCAAAAATGATGTAGGCGCTGGCAGCAGATGTTCTGTAAATTTGAAGGTGTATCCATCTCCAAAAAGCTGCTAATAACAAAGTCGTGCTCATATTTCCCGCGATACCCTACACGTCAGCAGTTTGAACATCCCCTTAAGATTACCTCCAGCAGTTTCTGAAATGTGTTTTCTTTTCCCCGGGTGTATGATCATGTTTCTAACCAAGAGCAAAACACGTCAGGCCTCGACTCGACTCAACATAAAGCGTTATTAAATTACGCCTTGTTATGCAGTCCATCAATCATACCAATTTCTCATTTATCATTCCTTTAATTATCGCTCTCAGGGTCATCCGCATCAGCTTCAAGGTCTCTCTGCCTCTCTCTCGGTTCAATCTGGAATCCCAAAATGAATAGTTCCCTGATTTGACTGACGGGCATCCGTAAGGTCTGGGACCATTTGGGCTGGGGGCCTATTTTGGGCACTTGCTGCTATAACTCAGTCCATTTCAAAGCAATTGACTTGACTTTTTGAACATGACTAGACACTGCACGTTTATGATCGTCTCAAAAATCAAGTCAATCGGTTCAAATTTGACTGAGTTAGAGTTTCAAGTGCCCAAAATAAGTCCGCCTGCCCAAATGGTCCAAGACCCTATCAGTCCGTCGAGTTGAACAGATCCAGATGAAAATAGCCGTTCGAAAAAGAAGCCTGAATGTTGTTCGATTATTATTTGAGTTGAAGATGTATCCAGCAATGATGCTTCAGGTTCAGGTTCAGTCAATCCTTTGCATTATGATTGGTTCTGCGCTGCAAGACGACAGCGATGATGATGCGACGAGCTCCGTCCGTACCTACATTAATGATAATGGTTATGATTACCTTGTCGAGAGAAAAGTGTGTGTAAGAGGATGATGTTTTCGATTTCGCTCTTCCAAATATAATGAGTATGATCAACGACTGTTTGTGCGATTGTCATTATGAGCTGTCTGATGAAAATCTTTTCAAAAACCAGTTTCTGAATTGCAGACGCAGACCTATTGAAAGCCTGAAGATTGCATGGCACTGACTCCCTTCCGCACTGCGTCGTCGGTCGCCCAGTTGCATAAGCGTTTTATCGATTCAGTGGGCAATAACAAAGAGACACGATTCCTGCCTGCCGGTTCCTGTGTCCCGTATCGGCGAGAACTCCGCACCTTCCTGCACACCCATTCTTTGGAACAAGTTTCGTTTTTTGCTTCACTGCGGACGTGTTCCAAAACTGTCAAGTGACTGTGTCTTTTTTACACACGTTCCGTTTCAATGGCACAATCGAATTGCCTTCTAGCCTTTGCTCGCAAGCAATCATCCGACTTAACCTGGAAAAGAGTCCTTTTCGTGCTGTTGATTAAGCTTTTACCCCGAGAACTCGATGGAGGGTGACGTGCAGCGGAACCTGCTGCGTTGTGGTCACCTTTCGTCCTCCACGAACGGTCTTCGCCAGCGCAAGAACAAGATACACATTAGCAGATTTATTGCTTCGTATCGTGTTCGAATCCTCCGGGCCAATGAGCATAATAAGCGGGGAACATGCTCCGGCTGTGCTAGGGTGTATCTTCACACGCTGCGCACTGTCCGGAAGGTTCTTCACTCGGAACCACCCCAGCTCCGCCGGCCCGGCACCCTTTTCCAGTCAGCAGCGATAGTTGTGGAATCGCATTCAACAGAGTGCCAAAGCGAAACGGACCTTAAGCTGTCTGCAGAACTGCAGTGCACGCACGCACCAGGCCAGCCTGTAGCGGGACCGAAGACGAGTCCATTCCGTGCGGCAGAAGAGAAACCGAAACGAACGAGAGTGCGAGCTATTATTATGTAATGAATTAAATTTGTTGTTCTTCGCGGAATCACGTTCTCACGTTCTGGCTATCATCGTCTTTGGAGCAGCATTTTCTGTTTTCTGGTTTCTGGATCGGAGACCAGCTAGCGGCCAGCAGCAGCGTTACGAACCTGTCGTGTTTGCTGATTTAGTAGCCTTGTTACCCCCTTCCTTATAGCTATCTCTCTCTATCTCTCTCTGCGCTGTAATGATGATGACTGAATGGCTAGTAAGTGTAGACAGTTTCGATACACTTGGACTGGAATGAACATTGTAATTGCGATGTAATTTGTCTGACTGTTTTAAAGTATTATAGGTAATCTACCTTTGAGACCTTGTCGCCAAGGATAAAACCATTTAAAAATGAATAATAAATTTCTGTTTCAACATTAGCATTTTGAAGATATCACTAGCTTACAGCATTTTTGAACTCGGTAAGCTAATGTTCATTTTTTGTGTAGAATCATGCCCTGATTTCGAAAACGCGAAGGAAAAAAAATTACAGTAGAGCGGATTTTTTTTCGACTTTCCATACAAAGTTGATGATTTGAAATCGATTTTTGTTCTATTTTTAAGCAAAGTCACTCACTTCAGACATCTCATTCTTCGTAATCAATGCTCCTATTGAGCTGATTTGTTTACTGTAACTCGCCTACATATGATATGTCAGATAAACGTTGAGAAAGAATTTTTAAATTGTGTTTTGTTTATATTTCTCTATATATTTTTGGAAATATTGCTAAAATTTAAGGAGATCGCACACTGGGGCAGAACGCAGTTATGGACAGACAAAACCTCTAGTGCTCTGGATATGCATCCTAGAGATTTGGTGTTTTGAGAGAAGTGTCTTGTAAGAGTTTTGACTAAAATCTGGTAACTCAATAATTGGTCTAGATAAGTCGCAACTGATCTAGATCAGTTTTAGCTTTTTATAGAAACGTCATAGAAGAAAACTTTCTTCTGCAAAGTTGTTCAATCTGATATTTTTGACATTTTTTCCGAAGACACTTATACTCTATAATGCACACGAAAGGCACAGTGGGCTACTTTACCAAAAAAGTGAAAAAAATCGATTTGTAGTAAAAAAATCAGAAAAAAATTCGAACGTTAGGTTAGCAAAATTATATAAGAAAAAGATTATTCCATCAAAAAACGTACATAATCACGGAAATTGGAAGTTTTTCTTATTAAAATAACAAAA
Organism: Aedes albopictus; assembly: GCF_035046485.1. NCBI lineage: Eukaryota > Metazoa > Arthropoda > Insecta > Diptera > Culicidae > Aedes > Aedes albopictus. Next base: position 396,618,447 of record NC_085138.1, on the reverse strand, counting down.
AAAGGCGATTTACAATTTATTTGATAACTCATGAAGCAGCAAGCGGAGGCAGCTAATTTTTTGGCCAAAACATGTCAATACCACTAGCATCGATACAGTGGGGAAAGACAAGTGGGGTAACTCAGGGCTTTTGTTATATACTAGTATGAAATCATCACGAAAATAAATGAAAATTGACCAGATTTTAGTCAAAACTCTTACAAGACACTTCTCTAAAGACACCAAACCTCTAGGATGGATATCCAAAGCACTAGAGGTTTTGTCTGTCCATAACTGCGTTCTGCCCCCAGTGTTGCATTTGAACTGAACGCGAGCCAAAAATAAACTGAACGCGTTCAATTTTTTGAACGTGAACGCAGTAAACATTGAACTTGCGTGTCAGAGCTTTTCACTGCTCAAGAACGCCCGTTCAGATCCCGATTCGGCTCAATGTTCTAATGCACTATTCTATCAATATGTAAAGCTAATGAATCGGTCCAGCCGTCCAGAGTTTCGTAGAAATGAGACTTCATATGGAACATGGCCCTGTACCACATAATACCATATTAGTAATACGTACATACACTCCCGTTCAAAAGTTTGGGGTCACCCCCTCAAAAACATGTCATTTTTTTAGGCCCATATCTCCGCCAATTTGCGTCCGATTTCAAAACCCAAGGTTTCATTCAAAAGATAATAAGTTAAAGAAACTTTGAACATGATTTAAAAGAAACTTTTTCAAAAAATTTTGTATGTAAACTTAACCCAAAGTTGCCAAATTAATTTACTTAATAACTTTGTTTCTAGATTTTTCAGCTAAGTTCTGTAAAAAGCAGTTGAAAGCTAATAGAAAATGGATCATATTACCGCTCTCATCTTAAAATTTGGTCGACCCAACTTCCAGCGACACTGCCGTAAGTTTATGTTCATTTTTTAGAAAATTTGGCAACTTTGGGTTAAGTTTACATACAAAATTTTTTGAAAAAGTTTCTTTTAAATCATGTTCAAAGTTTCTTTGACTTATTATCTTTTGAATGAAACCTAGGGTTCTAAAATCGGACGCAAATTGGCGGAGATATGGGCCTAAAAAAATGACATGTTTTTGAGGGGGTGACCCCAAACTTTTGAACGGGAGTGTACATTGCATTGTGGGGTTGGGAAGGAAGCGGATCGAATCGTTCGGAGTGACAGCGCCTCGGTCCTTATGGCGCGTTTTTATGCAAAACACTGGGCAGACTGCCCCAGTGTGGATCGTTCCTAAAACTCACCAATATCTTGAATTTCATCAATCTGACGCATAACCTGCATTCAGATGATCAAATGGTATGTATTATATTCAGCTTTTAATTTTTGGAAAAAGATTCAAAAATAGTTGAACAAAACGCAAGATATTGGAGTTTTAGTTATTTACATGTTTTAAAAAGTTGCTAAACTCAATATTGAGCTTAAACTAAAAACTGTTCAACTTAATATTTTTTGAAGCACGGTTTCGAAATCAGCGCTAAATTGTGCTTCAAAAAATTTGGTCGTTTGGTGCGAAGCACTAGGATGTGCAGAACGTTCTCAATGTTTTGACACAGTTGTAAAATATTGACGATATTCTATGCAACGTATGGCAGCGCTTGAAAATTGAAGCGTTTTACCTCAGACGAATCAAAATTTGCTCTTCTTTGATCGGTGCTTTTCAACCCAAAGCGGTAGCAATATGCCTTCATTGGCTAACATGCTTCTGAAGCAAGTGGGAGCGGGAGCAATAAAAAATATGAGTGAGAATGAGGAACGACGATTCAGCGCCGTGCGGCTCTCTGAATCTCTCTCTTCGCCGGTGTATACGGCAATGAATATACTTGATTTTTATCTCGTTATTACAGTGCAAATGACATAAACTCGAATTAAATCGCTTATAATAGTCACGTCCATCATTCTCTTATGGATAAATGATTGTTTTTACAAGTTTTGAGCAAAAAAATAAATCCGCTGAATCATTTACGCATCTTCAGCCTCACCACAGCAAGTGAGAAATAATCGTTACCAGTCAATATGCTTCACCAGCCAACCGACCGATGAGGAATAGTGGTTGCGGTTGGTTTGGTTTTTCTTTGCTCCCTGTGCGTGTTCGTTCGTAGTGATGGTTGGCGCTGATGACTGATCGTACCATTCATATTCACTCGATTTCAAGCACTGACGTTTGGGGTTCAACAAGTTGTGATTAAAATCGTCATCTCGAAAACATATACGCCCAATGCTGATCATGCTGCGTTTACCGCAGGTAGCGTTAAAATGAAAATGTCAAACAAGAGCAATAGTGCTGTCATGGTAACATCAGAGCTGGATGTTCATGTTCTTCTTCTTCATTATGGCTCGACTTTCCCATTGGAACATGGCTTGTCTTTTTTTCAACTAAGTGTTCAAGAGCAAGGATGAAAATCTAGTGATCATGATCAGATCTTGAATGTGCCACGGTTGAAAGGCATCGCGCGATCATAGCAACAACGATAACATGTTGTCGTCAAGCATCATAACAAACTACGGTCCGAGAATAATGATTCGCTCGGCATGTGCGGGCGCGATGCGATCGCTATCATGAAGTTGAACTGATAAATTCCCGATTTCATTCACTTTTTGAGCATTCTTACGTATCTAACTTCAAGATATGCTTATGAATGTATTATTTCTAATAATGAATGCGGTTTACGGGTACATAAGTGGCCTAAATTGAGATGAATAAAATTTATCACGACTTGTAACATGATCCGATAACGGGTCATCACGCGATAAAGCGTGCGGTTCTATACTATTTCCCGGAAAGACATTTCCCGGAAATCATTTCCCGGATACCCCATTTCCCGGAAAGACATTTTCCGGAATAGCCCATTTCCCGGAAAACCATTTTCCGGAATGCTCCATTTCCCGGAATGCCTAATTTCCCGGAAAGGCAATTCTAGTAACACCTGAGACCTCAGAAGATGTTTTAGAATCTTTAAACATGATCTGTTTTTTTTTGTTTTTTACGACTAATTTTATCAGTTGATGATCAATTTCCAGAAAATTGAGCCATAAAACTTGTTTTAAGATTGTAGAACTTTTTAAACGAATGGAACTCAGATTCTCGTTTCAGTTCACTTAACAAAGTAGATCCAGCATCGTTGAGCCGAATGAATATTATGTTTTCAGTTCAAAACCAAATTAGCGAAATTTTTTCTTCGACTTCCGCTGCTTTTGCCTTGCGTTAAGCACAGTGTCGGAAGTAGTGCGCTGTATAGATTTCCAGGTGTACAATACAGCGCGCTACTTCCGACATTGTGTTTAACGCAAGGCAAAAGCAGCGGAAGTCGAAGAAAAAATGTCGCTAATTCGGTTTTGAACTGAAAACATAATATATTTTGACTGACTTTTCAATAACAAATTGTTCTTCCTTTTCGTCAAAGGCTGTTCTAGATGCATTTATATAGTTGAACTGCCAACTGCATAGGAGATGTGCCCTTCTTCAATTTACAGGCTGTTCTTTCTAACGATGTAACGTTACAGAATTGATTCGCGCCCAATTTATTAATTCCATCTGGTGTTTTTCTTTCTTTAAAAATAGGTTGTTCTTTCGACCTCAAAAAACAACAAATTTTTAAGAGAAGGAAAAAAAATCAGATAAAGTTAATAGTTTGGCCGCCAATCAAATACGCAACGTTGTAACTAGAAAGAACAGCCTATTAAATAAAGAAGGGCAACATGTGTTTTATTGGCACTTGCTGCATTTTATATAGGAGATTTACCCTTCTTTATATAATAGGTTGTTCTTTCTAGTTATAACGTTGCGTATTTGATTGGCGGCCAAACTATTAACTCTATATGATATTTTTCCTTCTCTAAAAAAAGTGTTGTTCTTTCCAGTTGGACTGTTACAGAGTTGTTTAATTACCAAACTGCACCTTAAGAGATTTTCCCTTCTTCTAGCAGTTAGCTGTTCTTTCGAGGCCTAATGACAATTTGGCTTAGTTATAATGTGGCCAAATGTATTTTCGGCCTAATAAGCCACACCCTGTCGGCAAAAAGTTGAAGTTGGTCTCTTGTTATTTACAGTTTTAAAGGCTTAGTATCAAAAAGGCAAGGAACATATGAGAGATACAATAAGGGGGTATACGAGGGAGAGTGCTACAGATAAATTTAATACAGTATACAGTTCTTTGAAATAGTCATTCAAATTTTGACTTCCCCATTTTAAAGATTTGACATTTCGTCTCTCATTTAATTTTTTTCAATTCATCTTTTTATTTTTGTTTTTTTTTTGTTCGTGTCTGATGTGTAGGTTCCAGAAGCGTTGTCGAAAGACGAGCCAACTTTTTCATTTCATAAGCTAATATTGACTAACCTGCAACCCACCTATTGAGCTCGCAAGTAGTATGGAAACCCTAATAAACCAACACCATACACGGACCGTAATGTAGACGGTTCAACAATACCGCATAATGTTCGAATTGTATCCAGAATGGGTGGTTGAGTTATGGTTATCGTTTATGCGAGAACTTTAATCCAAGAGTATGCTGGTTACACACTATGCGCAAAATGCAATCGCTATCATTTTATTAGATATAATTCCTTTCTTTTGTTTTCATTCGAATGTTATCCTTTGGAATTATGACTGCCAGAATTGAAACTTTTTGTTCATTAAACAATGGCTGTTAATTCAAGCTGTAGTAAAACTGTTGGCATCATAACTGCTAATAAATTTTAATGATTTTTCGAAGATTTGGAAATAACGCTGAAAGCCCTGCTCAAATTCTTCAACGAATACCAACCAAAATGAGTCAATTATTGGGCATTTCATAAGTCTGGGAATATCGATCACAGTTTTCCGGGAAATGTTCCATTCCGGAAAATGGGTTTCCGTAAAATGGTTTTCCGGGAAATGGGACATTCCGGAAAATGGGTTTCCGGGAAATGGGTCATTCCGGGAAATGTTTTCCGGAAAATGTCTTTCCGGAAAATGATTTTCCGGGAAATGTCATAGAATCAAGCGTGCATCAGATGCTTTGATTGCTCTGTGATACGAGTACGGTGTGAGGCGTCGGCATCATGCTACTGCAAGAACAAGGCTATCTTGGATTATTCGTATCCTGTATCATTTATCGCTTGAAGTGATTTTCTTCCATCCTTGTTCAAGAGCACCTCCACAGTTCGACAAAAAACCTCTTCTTGAATTATTTTTTCCCCGATTTTTTTTCTGTAACTATCGCGGATGGGGCATTCTTGCAGGAGTTCCTTTAAAGAGTTCAGCAAGAGTTATGCTAAAGATTTCTCCAAAACTTCTTCCAGATTGTATGAAAAATAACAAAAACATCGCCAGAAAAGCCTTTGAGATTCTTTCAGGATTTACCCATTCTTTCCTAGAAATATCCGGAGAAGTTTCTGCCCAGATTCTTTCAGAGATGTCTTCTATGATTTTCCTTTAGATATCAAGAACTTTCCACTGAATCTTTCAGAAATTATTGTTGGTGATTTTCTAGAGATCCCTTTATGTATAACTCCATATGTTCAGGAATTCTCTCAGGTTATTTAGAAAGTACTCCACAACATATTCCTTGCATTATTTGCAAGCAATATCTCGGAGAGTTCTTGTATGGATACTTTTAGAGAGTTTTCTAGTTCCACTAGGTATTCTTTGATAGATTCCTTCAACAATAAATTATTTCTTCAGTGATTCTCTAGAGAATTTCTTGCAGGTTTTATTTTCTGCAGGGTGTCCTTCATGCATTCCTTCAGAGGTATCTTCTGGAGGTTTTCGATGCATTCTTGTTTAACCTTTCAAGACGCGCAGTATCAAGCAGCTGAAACTGCACCGCACTCGCTCTATATACACGAGCAAAGTTTTTTTTGATAGTCTTGTACTTTTTACAACGGCGCTCGTCCTGAAGGGTTAAGCAATGTTCCTTTCGAACTACTTCCAGAGTTCCTCTAGCAGCTCCTTATGACTTTTTCTGGGAATTGAAGAGTATTCATCAAGAAACTCCTCTTGAGATGACGTCATTAATCTCTTCAGGAATGTTTGTCCAGGAATTTCTTCAAAAATTTTTCAACAATTTTCTCAAAGAATCTTCAATGATATCACCAAGAGTTTCGAAAGACAATTTACCAGTTATTTCCTTAAAAATGTCTAACGAACTTCCATGGTATATTCTTGTTTTTAGCTGACGTATTAATGTTGTTATTTGTCATCTTATTTGCAGAAATCCATTAAAAATAAAAACTCTCACAAGGAACCTGTGGAAGACTTCCTGAACAGGATTTCTGGAGGATTTTCTAAAGGATTTCATGGAGCAATTTGGTTTGATAGTGGAGGGGAGCTGGTGTGATGGTTAGAACACGTGAGTATTACGCTGTGGACCTGGTATTTCGACAAACTCACAAAATGTGAGTTCTTCCTTCGGAAAGGAAGTGAAGCGTGGGTCTCGAGATGGACTAGCCTAGGGCAAAAAATCTCGTTAATACAGATAAAAAAAATGGTTAGATCATATTCGGCAGTAGTGCTTCTTGATCCTCTGAGTATGCAATAAGGTGAAATCTGTTTACTTTTCCACTGAATGCTTCCAGTTGGCGATCATCGAGGAGCTCTTCCCACGTAGTTCTTGGTTTTCTTTCCTAGAACTGCTGGGGATGATGAGAGGAGGGTCATCCATGTAGTACTTGCAAGGATTATCTGCCACTTGAGTCACTATTCTGATAGATAAGGTCACAGATCCGAATAGAGCTCTAAGCCACATCTTAAAAGAAACCATTGAAATGGCTCTGAGATATTCAGATCTGCCATGCAGAAATATGTGGAAGAGGAGTCTTTCCAGAGTTAAAGTTAAGCGGCTAAGCATGGTTCTATAGCTAGAGGCGGGAAAACCACTTGGGGACCCGTCGGTATATAGACCAATAGACGAAAGCATCGTCCGCAACAGACTATTGCGACACACCGAGGGTGTAGATGGTCTCTGAAATAGCTAGTTTGGCTTCTGTAAGGGAAGGTCGACATGGACGCTAACTTGCCGGTTAAGAAATAACTCTCCAACGCAAGAGGTGTGGTATTCGCTAATATCCAGTAGTGATCCTTTCCGATTTTCGATTCCTGAGGATGCGGCTTTGTCATATCTTCAAGAAATAATAAGGGAGTAATCTGCTGAACACACTCTTTGGCGAGCGTTCGTTCGAGACAGTCGCAACTTTTCGTTCGTCCGGTTTGTCTCCAGTTCGGTGGCTATTTTCGTGCTAGTGTTTCCGGGTGATTAAGTTTATTAAGTAATTATCCCTAGTGGGACGCGTGCGGTTGGCGAGGCCACAATTTTTGCCGCAAAAGTTCGTTTAGTTTGAGTAAAGTTCACGTTTTCATTATATCACGTGGCGCATTGACCGATTATCGAGCACAGCAGTGCAGCACCCCCCGCATACCGCGCCGCTCGCGCGGCCGTGATCGGCTTCTTCCAGTGAGTACCCAAGCTCATCGTCGTCGACAGCAGCAGCCCACCGAGAGAAGAGCAGAGAGCGTTCAACCGCCGCACACCGCTCGCCTCCTCCCAGTGCGGGCGATCCCATCGCTTGGACCTGTCGTCGTCGAGCCTGTGGCAAAACAGAGCACAAAGCTAAGTATTCAAAGTTACCCCTCGTTGTTCCCCCCTCTCCACTGACTCTTTGATTAGGTTTAATTTGGTATATAAGCAGTTTTTTTTCTCTTTTTTTTTCCTCACTTTCCCTGTACAGTTAATTTTGTCCCTTGTTTTTTTTTATTATTTCGTCCCCGTGATAAGTGTTAGTTTAAGATTTTTGAGTGCCCCGTGGTGGTAGTTAGCTGCCACAATGGGCGATGATGACGATGGCGGGGGTACGTCGTACCGCATCAACGAAGCTTTGTTATTGGCATCGGATTGCTCGAGCCAACAAGGCGATTTAAATGCTAACCCCTTTGCCCCCCTTCACCCTGGTGCTTCTCCAATGGACACCAACAGTAAATCTGTTTCGACGTCCCCCCGCCTCAAGGCCTACCCTCCCGACTTTGGCGGGCCATATGTTGTTTTCTTCCGACCCAAAGGCAAACGTTTGAACACCGTTCAAATCAGCAAGGATCTGACTAAGCGATATTCTTCCGTTGTCTCCATTGACATGGTCGGTACAGCTAAGCTTCGGGTGACAGTAGGCGACCGAAAACACGCTAATGAGATTGTGGCCTGCGAGTTGTTTACTCTTGAGTATTTTGTCTACCTTCCGAGCGCGTCAATTGAGATTTCGGGGAAGGTCGCCGACGCATCTTTGACCTGCGAAACGATCATGCAAGGCTGTGGTCGTTTCCATAACCCTTCTCTACCTCCTGTCCAGATACTGGATTGCCGGCAACTGCATTCGGTATCCCAGGAGGGCGAGAAGAAGGTTTACACACCATCTGAAGAATTTTCTGTGACCTTCTCCGGATCTGCATTACCAGATCTGCTGGTGATTGGCAAACTTCGGCTACCTGTGAGGCTGTATGTACCGAAGGTAATGAATTGCATCAATTGCAAGCAGCTGGGCCACACCGCCCAGTACTGCAGCAATAAACCTCGCTGTGCAACATGCGGGGAGAGACATGTGGACGGTGCGTGTAAAACGCCGCCCAAGTGTGTTTATTGTGGTAGCGACCGTCCACACGATCTCAATGTTTGCCCGAAGTACATACAGCGAAAACAACATCAAAAACGATCGTTGCAGCAGCGTTCAAGGCGAAGCTACGCCGAAATGCTAAGAAAAGCTGCTCCGGTCGTTGAATCACGCAACATCTACTCGTCTTTGTCTCTCGATGATCAGGGCTCTGACTCTGAGGTCGGGGACGGGGTTCCCTTTGTTTTTAAGGGTGAAACGAGGAAACGGGTGAGGCTCCAGAGACCCACCAAAAAACCTCGGAATCTGCCTAGCAGTGACCCCCAACCTACCGTGACAAATTCTAAGAGTGTTAAAAAAGGTAACAAACGTTCACCTCCTGGATTCAAAATCCAAGATGAACGAGACTTTCCTTCGCTCCCGGGAACATCAAAAATCCCAGATGTCCCAATTTTTTCGACTTCTCAGCCAGAGGGACAGCATTCGGAGAACCAGGAACAACCTCTTGGTGCTCCGATGTTTACGCTTTCTGGCATCGTAGACATCGTCCTTAACTTCTTTAATGCTTCTGACTCAGTGAAGAGCATTGTCAAAGCACTTCTTCCTTGTGTGTCTCCTCTTTTGAAGCAGTTGGCTTCTAAATTGCCCCTCCTTGCGACATTCGTATCTTTCGATGGCTAATTTAACCACCGAGGTCGAAGATATGATTTCTGTGCTACACTGGAACTGTCGTAGTATCGTACCAAAATTAGACTCTTTCAAATTTTTAATTAACAATTTACAATGCGATGTTTTTGCGCTATCCGAAACAAGGCTGACACCCGATGTAACCTTACCTTTTCCCGATTTCAACATTATCCGTCTTGATCGGTCCGACTCGTACGGAGGGGTGCTTTTAGGGATCAAATAGCAGCACTCATTTTACAGAGTCGATTTTCAACCGATGACAGGCATCGAAGCCGTCGCATGTGAGGTGACAATCCGAGGTAAAACCCTCAGTGTTGCCTCCATATATCTTCCACCGAGAACTGCGATATCTCGCAGGGATCTCGCCCACATCTGCTCGGTTATGCCTGAGCCACGGCTGCTCATGGGAGATTTCAACTCCCATGGTACAGGCTGGGGGGAACTGTACGATGACAGCCGTTCAACTTTGATATATGACCTCTGCGACGACTTCAACATGACAATTTTGAACACCGTAGAAGTTACGCGAGTGGCACCTCCAGCTAAAGATGGCAGTCCTAGAGACAGCCGATTAGACCTCTCAATCTGTTCGAGCTCACTATCGCTGGAGTGTACATGGAAGGTTATCCAGGATCCCCATGGTAGTGATCACCTTCCGATCGTTGTTTCTATTTCCAATGGTTCACGTCAACCTCCATCTATTGACATTTCCTACGACCTCACGAACACATTGACTGGGGAAAGTACGCGGAAGCAATTATCGACGGTGAGCAATCGGTAGAAATTCTTCCACCGCGGGAAGAGTATCAGTTTCTATCAGAACTGATCATCAGTAGCGCGCTGCAGGCACAACGTCGGCCAGTTCCAGGTCCTTCGGCTCGTAGGAAACCCCCCAATCCGTGGTGGGATAGCGAGTGTACAGAAATCTATCGCGAGAAATCCGCTGCGTTCAAAGAGTTTCGGAAACGCGGTTCGGTTGAAAACTTTAAGCGGTACGTTTCCCTTGAAAGCAAGTTCAAGAACTTGATCAAGGCGAAGAAAAGCGGTTACTGGCGTCGGTTCGTCGAGGGTTTATCGCGCGAGACATCAATGAGAACTCTTTGGAACATCGGGAGAAGAATGCGTAACGCGTCGTCGGTAAACGAGGATCGAGAAAGCTCTCCTCGGTGGATTCTCAAGTTCGCAAAAAAAGTTTGTCCAGATTCCGTACCCGTGGAGCGAATAATTCGTGATGTTTCCGAGGATAGGGACGACATGGATAGGCCGTTTTCGATGGTTGAATTCTCACTTGCTCTTCTTTCATGTAACAATTCCGCTCCAGGAATGGATCGAATTAAGTTCAACTTGCTTAAAAACCTCCCCGACGTCGCTAAGAGGCGCTTGTTGAACTTGTTCAATCAGTTCCTGGATAACAACATCATTCCGGATGATTGGAGGCAAGTGAGAGTGATAGCTATTCAAAAACCCGGGAAACCCGCGTCGGATCATAATTCGTACCGTCCAATCGCGATGTTGTCTTGTCTGCGGAAGTTGTTAGAGAAGATGATTCTCTTTCGACTGGACAAATGGGTTGAATCGAATGGCATGTTGTCTGATACACAATTTGGTTTCCGCAGAGGCAAAGGAACGAACGACTGTCTTGCGTTGCTTACTTCAGAAATTCAGCTTGCCTTTGCTCAAAAGCAGCAAATGGGCTCAGTGTTTTTGGATATTAAGGGAGCTTTTGATTCAGTTTGTGTCGATGTTCTCTCCGACAAACTACACGGAAGTGGCCTTTCACCAATTTTGAACAACTTTTTGTATAATTTGCTGTTTGAGAAGCAGATGAGTTTTACTCATGGCGACTTGACAGTTTCACGAATTAGCTACATGGGTCTCCCCCAGGGTTCATGTCTAAGCCCCCTTCTTTACAATTTTTATGTTAGAGACATAGATGATTGTCTCATGGAAAATTGCACGTTAAGACAGCTTGCGGATGACTGTGTTGTTTCTATAACGGGATCAATAGCAGTCGATCTGCAAGGACCACTACAGGATACTTTGGACAATTTGTCTACTTGGGCTCTCAAGCTGGGTATCGAATTCTCTCCGGAGAAAACTGAGATGGTTGTCTTTTCTAAAAAACACAAACCGGCAAAGTTTCCGCTCCATCTGATGGGTAAGACAATCACTCATAGCATGTCTTCTCAATATCTCGGCGTCTGGTTCGACTCCAAATGCACCTGGGGAAAGCACATTGTGTATCTGATACAGAAATGCCAAAAGCGAATCAACTTTATGCGAACTATTACCGGAACATGGTGGGGAGCACATCCGGAAGATCTGATCAGGCTGTACCAAACAACCATTCTGTCGGTTTTAGAATACGGTAGCTTCTGTTTTCAATCCGCGGCGAAAACACACTTGCTGAAGCTTCAACGGGTTCAGTACCGTTGTCTTCGGATCGCGTTAGGTTGCATGAACTCAACTCACACTATGAGTTTAGAGGTACTCGCTGGTGTACAGCCTCTGACAGACCGCTTTGCGGAGTTATCGTTCCGGTTCCTCATCCGATGCGAGGTTGTGAATCCATTGGTCATAGAAAATTTCGAAAAGCTGCTCGAACAGAACCCTCAAACTCGTTTTATGAGTGTGTACTACTGGTACATGACGCTGGAGGTAAGCCCATCTCCGGTTAACACCAATCGTGACAACTTCTCAAACTTCGACAGCTCCTCAGTGGATTTTGATCTCTCTATGAAGGATGAGATCACCGGTATTCCGGAATCTTTTCGTTCCGTAGGTATTCCACAGATCTTTGCAAGTAAGTTCGGGCATGTTGGCGGGGACAGACAGTTCTTCACAGACGGTTCGAAAACCGATGATTCGAGTGGTTTCGGTGTCTACAACGAATTTCATAGCGCCACCTACATGCTTCAAAAGCCATGTTCGGTATACATTGCTGAGCTAGCGGCTATATACTACACCTTAGAGTACATTCGCACTCTTCCACCTGAGCACTACTTCATTTTTACCGACAGTCTAAGCTCTCTGGAGGCTGTTCGGTCAATGAAACCGATGAAGCACTCAGCGTACTTCCTGAATGGAATACGCCAAGTCTTGAGTGCTTTGTCCAAACGCTCATACATCATCACCATAGCTTGGGTCCCTTCACATTGCTCAATTCCGGGCAATGAGAAAGCGGACTCTCTGGCTAAGGTGGGCGCTAGCGGAGGCGATATTTACGAGCGTCAAATCGCCTTCGACGAATTTTTTGCATTGGCCCGTCAGGAGACCTTGATCAGCTGGCAACACAAATGGAGAGATGGAGAGATGGGTAGATGGTTGCACTCCATCATTCCACAGGTGTCGAAGAAGCCATGGTTCAAAGGGTTGGATTTAGGCCGCGATTTCATTCGTGTAATGTGTCGGCTGATGTCCAACCACTATTTGTTGAATGCACATACCTTCCGTATTGGGCTCTCAGAAAGCAATCTCTGTGTCTGTAGCGTAGCTTACCAGGATATCGAACATGTCGTGTGGCAATGCAATGAGTATCGTGAGGTCAGATCTGAGCTGCATGAAATTCTCCGGGTCCGAGGAAAACAACAGAAACCCGTTAGAGAAGTGTTGGCAGGACTTGATTTGGAATACATGAACCTGATGTACCAGTTTTTGAAACGTGTTGATGTCAGAGTTTGATGTAGTACGTTCCTTGTTTTCGTTGTCCGCCTTTTGGTTTTGTTGTTCGCCCCTGTCTGTCGTCACCCCCCTTCCGTTTGTCCTCTTCTTGTCGTTTTCTACCGATAAAGTCCTTTTTTTTTTTGGTTCCGTTACAGATATGGACAATTTGTCCCATCAATGTTTAAGTATAAGTTAGCAAATAATTTAGTTTTAAACCCATAAATCCCTCCTTCCCAATTTTATTTTTTTTTTCTCAATCCTTAACCTCGAAACAGCCGCGAGTACTTCGGCTTCCCAAACTAACATAGCTTAAGGCAGTAATAAATTGTAAAATGTAAAATCATTGTAAAAAAAACAAAAAACAAAAGATTTCGGCTCAGTTATGCTCATGTGGCGCCCGAGCCTTCCAAATAAACGAATAAGTAAAAAAAAAAAAAAAAATCTGCTGAACAGACGCCTGAACAGGGTGGTCCAGATAATATGGGGTTAAGGACCCTCTTCTTCAAAAAAGTGAAAGCCAGGACTACGCTTTCTACGACATGCGCATGGTCACCAAACTCTTCATCTCTCCAGCCAGAACCACCAAGAAGGCATTGCTTCAGAGAACGGCTTATGGATATCGCATCCTCAAGGTTAGCGGCTCTCTCTCTCTTTTCTTGGCGTAACGTCCTCATTGAGACAAAGCCTGCTTCTCAGCTTAGTGTTCTATGAGCACTTCCACAGTTATTAACTGAGAGCTTCCTCTGCCAATGACCATTTTGCATGCGTATATCGTGTGGCAGGCACGAAGATACTCTATGCCCAAGGAAGTCAAGGAAATTTCCTTTACGAAAAGATCCTGGACCGACCGGGAATCGAACCCGTCACCCTCAGCATGGTCATGCTGAATACCCGTGCGTTTACCGCCTCGGCTATATGGGCCCTCAAGGTTAGCGGCGTAGTCTGTAATAATTAGCATCGTTGACTCACTTTGGGGAGTCCACCAAGGTAGCGTGTTGGTGTTTCCAGTTTCCCGAGTGGTCCTTATCACTCCCTTTGTCCTCGTAAGACAGGCGGAGTCGACACCACCCCAAGCAACACACATGTTATAATAGAGTTACGGCAGCGCAAGTTTTGGTTGTATAGAAGTTTATTTTACGTAATTCTAACATTGTGTTGAAATAACGTAAAATAAACTTCTATACAACCAAAACTTGCGCTGTCGTAACTTTCATATAACATGTGTGTTACAAACTCATCCCTACACTACCCTACATATCCTCTGGACATGATTGTCCGGTGTAATGTCCTCCCCGCATGTGGCAAGCATGCCTTCACGCATCTACACACAACACAAACCGGACCAACACAAACCGGACATTCGGGAGATCCCGCATGACCGAAACGATGCAGATTCTATCGGAAGCAACTATGACCCGAGAGGACCTGAAGTGCAATATTACTTCCTCTTGAGGCCTGTTAACCTAACTAGGTATCTACCCTCGGGATCAACCTGTTGGTCTACTTTCCTTTGGTGAAAGTGTCCCACGCGCCCTGCCATTTGATCATGGAGGCCAATCTGAAGGTTACTGGCCATACTGAAGGTCTTTTTTTTATAGAAAGAGGAAATCTGCTTTTACAGATACCCTAAGTGGTTCCTCGGGTTATGCGTGGTCGACACTAAAACCTCTTTCTCTCTCTTCCTTACCTTCGCGGTACGCCCGTTAGGGAGGTCTACTGTAAATCAATCGTAGAAGTAGAACTGGAATTTGCTCTGCACAAAACTGAAATGAAGCAAAAGGCGTTAATAAGGGCGAGCGATTGCACCATGAAGCGCTTCATCAACACCTTGAGACTAATGATCAATGGTAAGCTGACAGTTACGAAGATATTCCTGTATGATCAGAAACACAATTTCAACTAATAAATTGTTTTGATATTTGAAAAAAAAAATAATGTATTTTAGCAAATACAAGCCAACTAGAGTTTTCAACGTGTACCTCTGGGTATACAGAATCAAATTGATGTGGAATCATAAACAAACATCATTAAATATGCCTATTCCAATTTGGCTCAAAAATTCATGCACGTCTTCCGACCCCTCCCCAACAACCACTAAAATTCGTAGGTATTGTTTTACATTTGCTGATAAGGTGAAAAACTTCCGACATCGCTTCAGGCTTGTTCACCCAGCTCC
Source organism: Aedes albopictus (assembly GCF_035046485.1). Lineage (NCBI taxonomy): Eukaryota > Metazoa > Arthropoda > Insecta > Diptera > Culicidae > Aedes > Aedes albopictus. The sequence continues at coordinate 396,603,341 of NC_085138.1, read as the reverse complement.
TCAGCTCCTCAACTCGACATCCTTTTTTCCCGACCGCATCGCCAGCGTTCCGTACCAATCATCGTCGTACCTACCTACAGTTACTCCAAGCTTTTGCGTAAATTTCCTTGTTTTATTTGTTTTAGCAACATGTGAAATAACGTTCACGGTTCTGCCCGGGTGGGCGGGTTCGATGGTGGTGGTGGTCGGGTTCGTTGGTGCGGTGTTTGACATTCGCCGTAGAAATGGGATGTACGTGCGGCGCTGACGCTGGTTCGCATGATGGGGATTGGGGAGTATCTGCCGAAAATTCTGTACGTTCCAAACAAAAGAGTCAGCAGATGGTGGGCTGTTTTTCTTTCCATCGTTTTCGGGCTCCACTGGGATATGGCGGCTGGCTGGAGCAGTAGTGTGGAGGGGGATCACAAAGATAATCGCTGATGGCAGTTTCGGTATTGTTTATGATGAAGCTCCGTTTGCTCTGGAACCATAGTCGACCACAGTAAAGTGGTTCATTTTTTCGTTCCCTATCATTTTGATATTTGTACCACTTTTGAACTTTTTTTTGCTTTTTCAGAAGAGGGTTCCTAAAATAAACAGCCTCCATAAATACAAAAAGGTGAGAAGTCGATCCTAAACGGGTTGGAAATAGAGGAAAACTTTCGTTAAAAATTTTATGTGCGTTAATGCGTCATAAATTGGTTCCGAAAAAAAAAATACGATCGAAGTTGATTGCTAAGCGGCATAAATCTGGGCGGTATTAGTTTAAGTGGTGCACGAGCGGCTCTTAAGACGGCCGCCGATGATGGTGGAGCATACTCTTACCAGCTCATATCTGTGTAACCCGAAAAAAAAGCCGACAAGCATACAGCGTTTTTCATCCACTTCCAGATATGATTCCCAGGCGGCGGCGGCGCGGCGCGATGGCATGTTGCGTAGAAGTGCGTCTGCTGTTGGCTTTCAGAACCAATCAAGGGGAAGAGGTTTTATCGTTCCTCTTTCGTTGATATGGGTTCCTAATCCGCTATTAACGATTCCGGAATGGTTTGTTTGGTTCGGGAATTGCCTTCTTTGTGCTTGTAATAAAGATTATACATATGAAACCATACTGGCAGCGACTTCACATATGAGCAGACTTTGAGCCAGTAGGAAATCTAGTGTAAAGACGAATGCATCCCAAGTAACAATCATAATTCTATTTGGTTTTATTTGTTTTTATGATAGTTTTATCGGGACATTGCATATTCTAGTTGATCTTATCGGAGTCTTAGCTGAGCACAACTATTCTTCGTCAATATGTGGTTTTAAAAACACCTCCAAGAATACTTGAGGTTCAGTTCATAAAACCATAAACACAACAAGAACTGTTGAACTTATTTTCAGTTTTATAAGGTTCTTGTAATTATCTTCAATCATCCGTTCTTGATCAAGAGTAACTGTTCTCGCATAAGAACAGTTTGGTACATGAAAAATACAAGAAAAAACTCAAGCATCAGATTTTGATTCTCATCGTTCCATTATTGCTGCCAATCAGGTGTTCTATCCGGAAACCCAACCGCAACGCGGTGCAGTGCCAAGTTCCTCCGGTTGCAGCATTCGAAATGAGGTGGGTATGGTCATCTAGGACGTCGTTTCCCGTGCAATCGGGGTTCCAATCATCGATCTTCAAAATCAACAACTACTTACCTGTTGGAAGTGCTGTCCGGAGGAATGAGGCACTGCACCGCATCAAGGCCGGTTATCGAAAAAGGTCTGCCTGGTTTTCAACAGTACCGGGCTGATAAATAAATTCATCGGACGAGATTCACAAAATCCACCGCGGTGCGATAATTTATTGTTTGTTTACAATTTGGCGTACATGTTTTATGACGTTCTTGGCGGAGTTTGCATAAACCTATATCAAGAACGTTATAAACCTGAGTACTCTTGAGTAATACTTCTTACTCTTGCATAAGATGAAATAAATTTAAGGCGTTCTGGATGGAGGCCAACCAGGCTGCATTGAGAACGTTATAAATCCTAGTATTCTTGAGTTATGCTTTTAGCTCTGGCATGAGTTGAAAGAAATTTAAGACGATCTTATGGTGATGTTGATTAAAACCATCGATGATGGACCGACCACCGGCCTAGATTTCAATGGAAGCCATGTTGAGAAAACTCATGAGCAATGTTCGCATGACCAGGAATAATATTTTTAAATATTTTATTAGTGCGTTATAATGGAAGCGCGTTGCGATTTTTGGAAGTATCTTGCAACATATATACGATGAATTTCGCTTGGCATTTGGCATCCTTGTTACACCACGGAAATATTTCCAATTTGTGTAATAAATTAATCCCGATTACAATAATGTGTCATTTTCATTGTGTTTTTAATTTCAATTTAATTCACCAAACTTTTCTGTCGACATAAAAGCTGCATCAGCAACAACACTGACAAATTTATTATCGTTTTATCGTGCACTTGAAGAATTCTACAAGGAGAGAGCAATTCGCCTTGAGGACAACTTGGGAAGTACAACAAGTTTTAAGAGAAATTTAAAAACAACTCTCCAAGAGCATCTTAGGATGGGCCTCTTTGGTCTTATGGCGGGTTTATGGTTGAGTTGATGTCGTGTTGCAGAGCAATTTGGTTTATGCATGGTTTTAAAGAACAGGTATTGAAGAATACTTCAAAAGCATTATAAAATTAATTTTGTTACTTGGGATGGCTATTGAATAGGAACTTATTAGAATACTACAATTTGTATTTTTCTTAGTAATTGTTAGTAAGTAAATATCGAGAGTTTGTCGTTACTGACAACCAACCACCATAATAAAAGGAAAACGTGACATATCCAATGGTGGCGACATTCTGACAAATCTTGTCCAGTGCCACGTATTCAACCTCCATGGATGAGAGATATGAACGAGAGACACACAGATTCTTGCCAGCTGACCCAAATGGTTCCTCTTGCATACACAGCAAATATTTTTGTAATGTAATTCCAAGAAGGTTTTCGAAGCATTCTCGAACCCCATGTAACGCACCACTGAAAACGCCTCAGTAACGCTTCCAAACCCCGTTGAAAATCCTCTGAAACTCCCTTAGACTACCGAAAACACCCTGAAACCTGATCCGAAAATCGATGTCCGCACAATCTTACGTAATCTCCACCCTTGAGATCGTTGAATTACCACAGGAGCCCCCTGAAGCTCTATTATAGGACCCTTCAAACCCCCTTGAAATGCATCTGAGATCTCTTTGTACCCCACTGAAACTCCTGAAACGCTCCTGCAGCCTCCCTTTGTTTTCCCCTATAATCGTCCCCTGGCCATCCTTGACCGTTATCATTACATTTTCTTATTCTTAGGAGAATTTTTTGGCTTTTCAGTCCGATTGTGAGATCAAAAACACCTTATGTTCTCTTACTCCGACGTTTCGATCCGTATCGGATCTTTTTCAAGGAATCGAGTTTTTGGTCGTTTTTTCGTCATGTAGATTTTTCAATCTTTCAACATGACAAAAAAACGACCAAAAACTCGATTCCTTGAAAAAGATCCGATACGGATCGAAACGTCGGAGTAAGAGAACATAAGGTGTTTTTGATCTCACAATCGGACTGAAAAGCCAAAAAATTCTCCTAAGAATACACCAAGAACAGTCGTAATCCATCAACTTACATTTTCTTATGCAAAATATTGGTGCTCAGTATCCTTTTTTAATGCAGGACATAAAAAAGATGCATAAATCAAAAGTGCTTAAAAATAACCTGCAAAAAAGAGGTTTTAAAGTTCCTTTTAATTAGTAAGAACGATAAGTGTTGTGTTCCGTCTCGTGTTCGCGTATTTTGTGACCAAGACAAATTCGCATAAATGTGGGTTCTTCCTTTGGAAGGGAAGTAAAGCGTGGGTCCCGGTATAAACTAGCCTAGGGCTAAAAATCTCGTTGATACAGATAAAAAAGTAGAACAAGACATCCTCAGCAACACCTATGAAATCCCCTCCAATCAACAAAAGTGCCCTGAGTTCCACCCAGACACCTTGTGAACTTAACCTTAAAACCCCGTAAAAGGCTATTATAACACGCTCTTTCTCTAAGGGCTTCACGTGTGCCTAGTTAGTGTCATTACAAACGTGAAGCCTCCATTCACCGTAGATCTAAGAGGATTTGAGCGAATAAGGACTATCGTTTTACACCAAGAGACTTAGAATTAGCCTAAGTTAAAATACATAGAAATAAAAATTAAAAAAAAGTTTTACGCCAACAATGAGAGATTGAAGCTGATACTTTGAGGAAGAGCCCGCTTTACTGACCACGAAACTCCTCAGGGTTTGTTTCAGAAATTCCTTCTGAAATTACTTTAAGAAGATATTTTTTGTCTCCAGAGAATTTTTCAGAATTTTAGGGATATCTTCAAGAATTCCAGCAAAAGATGTCTTCAAAAGTTCTTCCTTGTTGTAGCATTTTCTGTCTCATTTGCCTTCTTGATAAGGGAAATTAGGTCACACTTTGAGGGGGGTGCTTTCACCAAAGTGTGACTGCCCTCACAAACATTTTGGAGACGCCATACAAAAAGTGTGAATAGAGTGGAAGGAAGTTTGAAAATTGGGTTTTTTTTGCGTGACGTAATTTATGGGATCTTTGACATTTGGTCGAAAGACGTTTAGTCGAATGATATTTGTCGAAAGTACATTTGGTGGAACGGACATTTGGTCGAAAGCTTCAGCATCAGAAAACAGCAAAATTATGAAACTACAAAAAAACGGGAAGAAGGAAAAGGTAAACGTCTGCAGCTATTTCATCCAAATATCAAACGGAATAACAGCTTGTATTCAAAAGAAGAAATATCTTCTGAAACATTCAGCAGTTGGTACAGGAAAACGCAATGAAAATAATAAATGTGAAATAATAGCCTATATTTCAAAGAAGGAAAAATACATGATAAAAAGACAGCAGCTATGACATTTAAACACAGTACAAATACGAAACTTGAAAGAATAGCCTATCCCGAGCAGAGGATGCGTTTCTAGAGATTCCCTATTAAAAGCGTTCCTAGATTCTTCATGAGCATTTAAAATTCTCTCTTTTAGTCCTGAGCACCCATGGCGCAGAGGGCCAAATTAAAAGATCTCCATCCTGGAGAATTGCTCGTCATCGCACAGTGAAAAAGTAAGGTACAAAGGTGTCAAAAAGTGCTGTAACTTTTGAAAACCATGAGTACAGTTCACGAAGTTATGCTTTCTTAATGTAAAAGTGTGCGGAGAATTGAAAGAAAGTAGTTGCATACGCCAATCGTATCGTTAACATACTCATTTGACCCTAATTTCTATTTGTAACATGTCGATTTGGCCACCGAGCTTTTCAACATTTGCTTACTCAGCTACCGTAAATCTGCAAGGGTTGACTGTATTTACAACCAACGATTTGGTCATGTTGACGCTGATGGTAAGACCTACCGCCGTAGAGCGATTGGTAATATGTGACCAGTCGCTTCGCGATGTTCACTCTTTTTCAAAGATTTTCAGTCTGACTCAATGGAATAAATAAATTTAAGAGGGAAGACAAAGGATTGCATTAGCTAGCTAGTAGGGGAGATTATGCTTAATATTAAGATAAAATAAATAAATTAATAAATACCTAAAATATTAGTAAAACACGCAGCTATATATAAACATACCCATGCAATTACCATATCAGATAGATAGGAGGACGGCAAACAGTCAAATCAAAATTTTATACAAACACAGAACACAATTTGTTAAGAGACAGACAACACTACACACCCACAATACACCCCACTCTGACTGCGCTTGGTAGCCGATGCAGTTTGGCACTTGAGCAGCTACCAATGGACGGAAAAAAGGACTATTCGCCGGTTCCGAGTAGGCAGGGAGCCCGAGACTCGTCCACTTGCTAGAGGACTACGATAGCTTCAACACCTCTCGAAGATTAAATCTATCCAAAAGTGTTTCAAAAGTATTGGGAACGTTTAGATTCCCTTAAGTGAACTGTAGCCAGTGACTGGCAGCAAACGACAGTGCCAGTTCGAACGGCAAGACCCACGAACCCCACAGTGCTGGCCAATACTCACCGTTCGTAGACCGCGTGGACGGGCTGCGCCAATCCGGCCCAATCCGTGGTGCAGAAGAAGACGGAGTCGGGTCCAAAGCCGTGGTGCCATAGTATCAACGAGCTGGTGACGAATTACACCCCGAGCAGTGAACTGTATCCAAAGCGTAGGACGAAAGCGGAGAAGTGAAGCCCAGGTTCTGGACTGGAACCTAGTTTGAGAGCCGTGCCAAGACTACGAGGACCATTCTTGACGGCGAAGCGAGACCGCTCCAAGACCACGAGTGTGGAGTGAAGGTGTTCCGGGTCCGCAGAGGAATTCCGGTGGACGAGACGTACCAAGCCGGCCACGGCAGGACGCCCGTGAGCCCCACGTGAAACTTCGGCCGGTGAAGCCATTCCACGAGGGCCAAGCTACGTGCAGGACGGCAGCGCGGTTCCAGGCAGCGTCATCAGGGCCCCACACTGACACCACACACTACCGTAAGTACTGCGTTAGGGCAAAGATAGGGCCGTAGGGACTTAGGTTACCTTGAATAAAGCCGTCAAACATTCCAATCCTTTGTTTCCCCTCTTCTTGCAAAGCCTCGGCGGAACTAGCCGACCCTGAGTGGGCTGGGAGTCCTTGGGACTGAGCGGGCGTAACGAAGGTAAGTTACAAATATTATCGAGCTTACACTGTATATCAGGATCTCGTCGATTACGATGAGAAATAGTAGTGGTGATAGTATACACCCTTGCCTTACTCCAGCGACGCCATGTACTGTGCTTCAATAAGGCCGATGATTTTCTCCTGAACACCCTTGCGCCTGAGGGCTCCCTACATATTTTCGTGGTTGAGACAATCAAAAGCTTTTTCGTAATCAATGAACACCAGTTAGAGAGACTTTTGGAATTCATCGATTTGCTCAAGATTATACTGAGCGTGGCAATATGGTCCACACAGGTCTTGCGGCACGAAATTCTGCTTGCTGCCGTACATCTCAAACCTTCCCATACACTCTCGCACAATCACAATAATAATACAATATGCAAGCTTATTTGAACTGACTTGTTTGCCCTAAGCTTCAACCTACAGTTTACAAAGATTAGCATATTTAATATTGTGCTTTTTGTGGACAAGATTCGTGCTCTTCACGCTAAAACGACTCAGCACCTATAATGTGTAAGTCCTATTCATAAGTGCATAATTTCCAGACCACACAAAAATGTGTTACAGTTACACATTCTCAAAAACAGCTCGTACACTCGTCTAGATGCGAAATGTCGATATTTTTTTGTTTTCCAAGGTCACTAGTAAACCTAGCTAGATTGCTGTACAAAATTGTTTGCGAATTTAACGATTTTGCGAACAGAGGAGCTGATATTGTGAATGTGCAAGAGCTACACATTTTTGGTGTAGTCTGGAAATTATGCACTTTAGTGCTGAGCGGCGTTAGCGTGTTGAAAAAGTGAGTTGAGATTGCGTCTGAACGCGCTTTAATTTGAACTGTGCCATATTTGTGAACCCATATACCATAAGTTCACTTCATATTTCACAATACCACAAAAATTTATAGTTCAAGCCCTCGCCTCATACCCGAAACGGGATCACCGCACTCCACCCGGCCACCCAACTAACATACCATGTAATTAGCTGTCTGATTACGATCCGATGGCATATCCCTCAAATAAATCACCTCGTTTGATTTATTTCTAATTCCAACCAACAGCGCCCGCACGCCCACTTTGCTTTGGTGGGTTCTCCGAGCCGAAAGCCGCGAGAAAAATTAGAGCCTGCTGCACCATTTCGTTTCACTAATACCTAATGCGACACCCTTTTTTAACGACCCGGCAGCGAGCGAACCAAAAAAAGAACGCGAACAAAAAAATACCAACTTCGTTAAAGGGCACTTGAAGAAAGCCCTTCCCAGATGTTACCCACCATCGCGTACTGGTGGGGGCTCGCTTTTTTTACCCAGCAAAACTGCTGCCTTGGGGATCAAGTTGGAGCTGTGGGGTCTCCGTCACCCAGAAGACGTCGGTAGTGGAGCGAGCGCTCGTTTGTTCTTCCGGTAAACCGGGAATCCTGGCATTTGGAGAATGTGACGTGCCAGGATGTTTTATTTATTGGATTTTTTGCTCGTTCTTTTTCCATGGCTTTGAGGAAGGAGAATAAAAAAAATCCTGCATGATTACACGCAACAAAACTCCACGTCAAGTTCTCGGGAGTTGGGTGGGTACCCCCCGAAACAGGAGTCTGTCTCGCTGGCAACGTCTTAAGAAAAGCGAGGATTTGTGTCTCCGTTTTTCGATGGGTATGACTTTAATAACGGCCTAATCTGAAAACCTTCCAATGGGAAGATTATACTTCTTCGTTTTTCGTCAGGAGAAGTTGGATGCCTTGTGGGAAGTCTTCCGGGAGATGGTTGAGAATTTTTCTTTGACATCCAGGTTAATGTTTGTAAAGTTTTGGATTTTTCCTTGCTGAGGATGATGCGAAGTTTCCACTTATGAATTTGATTTATTTATCTTAAAATGTTTTGGCCTAAAGAAAGGCACTGCTAAATTTAGCAATAATAATTTATTTCGCGGTAGCATTCGAAGGCAATTATTCAAAATAATCTATTTAGACTGAAAGTATACGATGAGAGCAGTTAAGTAAATTGGTTTTATCTTCACTATGTATAGACATTTATTGGTTTGATGCTCATCAGTAACGAGATTTCGTTCAAATTTAGAATCACAGTCTTCGTCACGCTGGCATTCCATAGAGCCAGGTATCAGGTATCAGTAGGTCGGCTCCAGAGGCACGTTCTCCTCCATTTGGGAAATTTGTGCCATCGCCATGAACACGAGCCTATTCATCATTTACCTGACGGAGAAGGGAAGGAAAAAGGATAGGACATGGGAAAGGACAGGTAAGGGAATAGGATCGTCATACTCGCAAAAGCGTACCACAATGGGTTCACATAGCGTCCTGAGAAGGGCACTGTTATAACGCATAAAGGGTAAAGAGAGCCTATAGCTCTTTACCACAGCGGGTCAAGAACAACAGAACGTCCTGAAGATTCAGGTTTCTGAAGTCAGTTTCACTTAATAAGTGTTTACCGAGTACTCGGAAACGCAATTGCGCAAAAACTGGACAGTTACATATTAAATGATACGAAGTTCCATAATCGGATTCACAGCTATCACAGGCAAATGAATCAGCTTGCTGAATATTCGCCATGTGATAGCTGAGTCGGCAGTGGCCAGTCAATGCTTTGACCAGCATGCTGCAATTCTGCTTTGACAGATTTGTTAGATACTTTGTCACCCCTAGAGATGGCTCAGTACAATACAATTTTGTTTGACGACATGACTCCAAACTATTCCAGTATTGTTTGTGCTGAGTGGCAGCCCAGGTGTCAATCTGAAGCTTCACCCTACACTTGGATACCGGAATAGCTGGCTCAGGGCCAATGAAGTCATGTGATGCTCCAGTGTGAGCTAACTCATCAGCCATGTCATTTCCAGCGACGGAAGAATGGCCAGGTACCCATACAAGGTGAACAGCGTTTGCTGAATTCAGCTCCTCGATTTGAGTTCGACAAGCGATAACTATTTTCAACCTGGAGTTGGCCGAAGCAAGTGCTTTAATAGCAGCCTGGCTATCTGAACAGAAGTATATTACTTTGCCCATTACGTGCTGCTGAAGTGCTGATTGCACTCCGCACATAAGAGCAAAGATTTCGGCCTGAAAAACGGTGCAGTGTCTACCAAGTGAGTAAGACTGATACAGCCTTAGTTCACGAGAATAAACACCTGCACCTGCTCCACCTTCGAGAAGGGAGCCATCAGTGTAACATACGATGCCGTCTGAAATACTTCTCTCTAGATAACCAGATGTCCACTCTTCCCGGGAAGGGAATTTCGTGGAAAATGTCCTATATGGAAAATTACAAGCAATTGTAAGATCACTTGGAGCAAGGACAACTTTGTCCCAATTCACCAAAAGTGGAAACAACGAGGTGTGTGTTGAACTGCGATTCACAGGAGTTGCCACTAGTAAACCGAGTACCCATAGACGGTAAGTGCAAGAAAGCGCTTCTTGTTTGAGATGAATGTGTAGTGGGGCAACGTCAAAGAGCACTTCGAGCGCTGCCGTAGGAGTTGAAGAGAACGCTCCAGACATCGCCATTAAGCACATCCTTTGGAGATGGCCTAATTGTGATTGAACCGTTCTCACTTCGCCCTTTTGCCACCACACTAGACATCCATAAGCCAATATTGGACGAACAACAGTTGTGTAAATCCATTTGATATACTTGGGTTTAAGACCCCAAGTTGTACCAAAGGTTCGCCGGCATTGCCCGAAGGCCATACAAGCTTTCTTGATTCTGAACTCAACATGAGGTGTCCAGGAATGCTTGGAATCAAGAATGACTCCAACGTACTTTACCTGTTCAGTCACATTGATTTCAGAATCAAAGAGACGTAAAGGTCGAACACCATTACGGTTTCGCTTTTCCGTGAAAAGAACAATAGATGTTTTACTCGGATTTACCGAAAGGCCATATTGGCGACACCAACCCTCAACTACCTGAAGAGCGTTTTGCATCAGGTCGAAAAGGGTGCTGATGCACATACCGACTAACAATGTTAGGTAGTCGTCGGCAAAACCATAAGTAGGAAAACCGCTATTATTGAGTTGCCTCAATAGCGTATCTGCTACGAGATTCCACAAAAGTGGTGATAAGACTCCCCCTTGGGGGCATCCACAAACACTCAATTTCCTAATCGCCGCTTGACGCAAAGTCGAGAAGAGATGTCGGTTTTTGAGCATTTGGTGAATCCAATTGGAAATCATTGGAGATATACCATGACCCCGTGCGGCTTCCAATATGGCATCGAAAGGCACGTTGTCAAAGGCACCCTCGATATCTAAGAAAACACCCAAACAGGATTGCTTTTGAGCGAATGCCTTCTCGATATCGTAAACAACTTTGTGTAAAAGAGTCACAGTGGACTTTCCAGATTGGTAAGCATGTTGGTTCACATGAGAAGGCACATTAGCCAGATGAACATCACGGATGTGATGATCGACTATGCATTCTAAGCATTTCAGAAGAAAAGAGGTCAAACTGATAGGTCTGAAGCTCTTTGCTTCTTCATACGTCGCGCGACCCACTTTCGGAATAAACTTCACAGTAATATCCCGCCAGGATTTGGGAATATACCCTGTAGCAAAACTGCAAACAAGTAGTTGTTTCAAAACATATTTGAAGTGATCAAATCCCTTCTGAAGCAAAATAGGATAAATCCCATCTGCCCCAGGAGATTTGAAAGAAGCAAAGCTATTAAGTGCCCATTCAATCGATTCTAAAGTTATGATACTCCGAGCCGAAGCTTAAGAATCATAACTACAAGAAAAGACATCAGGTTCATCCGAAGATGTAATATCCACACATCCGGAGAAGTGTGTACTGAATAAACATTCCAAAACTTCCTCATCAGAAGAAGTGAAATCACCATTTGGCAAACGAAGTTCGTTCACTTGAAAATCCTTAGATTTTGCAAGGGTTTTGTTCAATCGACTGGCTTCACTCAGACTGGAAACATTTGTACAAAGGTTTTTCCAGCCGGATCGTTCAGCAGATCGAAGAGCTTTCTGGTAGGCCTTGCGAGCCGACCTGAAAGCCTCCGATCCAGCCGAACGTCGTCTGTTCCAACTCTTTCTACATTGTTTCCTGAGCTTCGCCAGATCGGAGTTCCACCAAGGGGTTCCTCTTGTGGTCTTCACAGACCGCAGAGGGCAGGCTTCTTCAAAAGCTTCCATAATGAAGGCCGTTGTAGTAGCAACGGCATCATCTAAATCACTTGGAGTGTCAATTGATGGTGAATATCCATCAAATCGGAAAAGAGATTCCAGTTTGTTGACCGGGGATTCCTGAAACGCAAAGTTTGCGAAGTAACATTCACATGTTCAAACAAGATGTAGCGATGGTCAGATAAAGATTCTTCATCTGACACATGCCAATTGGTCAGCTCATGACTAATTCTGCTAGAGCAAAGCGTTATGTCTAACACTTCCTCTCTACCAGATACCATGAAGGTTGGGCGGTTGCCTATGTTAAGTAATCCAAGATCTGTACTATTTAAGTATTCCATCAAACTGGAGCCTCTCAAATTGATGTCTGAGCTGCCCCAGATTATATGGTGAGCATTAGCATCACTGCCAACAATTAGCGGAAGGCCTTTTGAAGTGCAGTATGCAATGACTTGTTTGAAAGCATCCGTAGGGGATGGTTCATCATGCGGTAAATAAACCGAACAATAAACGTATTTCCTGTCGAGGTTTCGAACAGATACATCGATTGTGATAGCACATACATCTCTAGTAGTTAGTTCAGAGATGAGTGTAGCAACGATTGCGTTGTTGACAAGCACACATGCTCGAGGCATGACACGTGAGTTTTCCATTTCATTTTTACTGAAAGTAGCAAACACCGGATTCACAAGGTTTCCTAGATAGAAATTCCCCTTACGAAAGTAAGGTTCTTGGACTAACGCCACTTTGAGTGCACCAAAGGCGAGGATGCACAGAATACACTGTGTAAAACGCATAATGCGAAACCATATAGGTGAAAATTTAAACTAATTAATAACATCTTCATAATCCCGCCCTTATTCAGCCTCAAATTTGAGATTGAAGAAGGGCAGCTGATTGTCTCGGAGAAACACAAGGTCCACCGCGCTATTGCTCCTGTTAGCACAGTAAGGGCAAATACTGTGGAGGGTGCCCTGGTACTCCACAGGCTCCGTTTGCGATTAGGTTTTTATAAGACCCCCCTAACCATTCATTCCTAGGCACGGTAAGCGTAAAGCCGCATAACACCATGAATTAGGGGTCACCTGATTAGTGGATTCCTACCACTGGAACAGGCGGTCCGTAGTGCTATTCTTAGCCAGTTGAACTAACCGCTACCGACACTACACAGCTATCTAGGCTGATCGGGAAAAGAAGTTAATATTGGTGATCAACTTCATACGGACCCGAAAAGCCGGCCTAAAGAAAGGCACTGCTAAATTTAGCAATAATAATAATTTATTTCGCGGTAGCATTCGAAGGCAATTATTCAAAATATTCTATTTAGACTGAAAGTATACGATGAGAGCAGTTAAGTAAATTGGTTTTATCTTCACTATGTATAGACATTTATTGGTTTGATGCTCATCAGTAACGAGATTTCGTTCAAATTTAGAATCACAGTCTTCGTCACGCTGGCATTCCATAGAGCCAATTAAAGTAAAATATATTCCGAAGAGAGAGGCAGACAGGCAATTCCGTGGTTGCCGACCGTCTTGCGTGACATTTAGTCCTTCTCTCAGAGACAACCGCAACCTGAGGAAGGACTGCATCACGCTAGTTGGTTACCCGGTGTCAATTACAACATCATCCGGGATCTCGACCACGCGGGGTTCGGCAGCCGTAACCGCCGCGCCGCAGCAAAAGAAGCCATTTCAATCTCGCAAAGGAGATTTACTGGGACTTCGGAAGCAGTCCCGTCCTCCTAACAATAACGAACCAATCCGAAATGTGCTGAACAAGTGACACGGATCATGTATCACATCGTGGTGCTGGGTTTGGATTTTTCTTGGTCTCCGCTTGCATCGCATCGGTGGATGAGTGTTTGTGACTTTGTACAATTTAACGAAGGTCGACTTTTATGATCGACATGCGGCCGGCCGTGCCTCGCCTCGCCTCGGTCTTGAACCGATGCAATGCAACTGCACTGCTGGCTGATGCCATTATTGCTATACAGACAGAGAGTGCTCATCGTCTCGCGTTGTGCTCTGGTGCATTTCACACAGTGGGATCGACTGACTGGATGCTATATCTAGCTGAAATATTTATGGAAAGCATGCTAGTAGAATCTGAACCAGTGTTCCGATGACGTGATACGGAATTGCTGCGGATAGAGATTCATGATGCTCTAATGAGCTGTCAGGGCAACCGGCGTAGTTGCAGCATCATCAAGAATATTGTCATTCTTCCAAGGTTCTTCTCTCAGGTTACGTAAATAGCGACTATCACGCACATCTTCCGTGACGGGGCAAAAGAGTTTTGCGACAATTATGTTGCTTGAAGTTTTATCATTCTGCAGCCAATCTTCCCATGAATTCAGTGAAAATTCTGCTAAAGATTTCCTCCAGAGATACCGTCAGAACTTCCTTCAAGATACATCATCATTTTCCGGAAATTTTATAGAAGGAGGATTCTTGCAATATTTCCTAGAATGCTTCAAGCAAGAACTCCCCCAAAGGTTGCTCCAGTATTCCTTTCATTTCTGTCTATGCACTTCATTGAAAATTTCTCGAGGAATTCTTTTAGAGATTATTCTCAGAACTCCTTCACGATTTTTTCTTGGGTCTTCTTCAGAAGTTTCCCAAGAAATTTCTTAAAAGTTGTTCTAAAAACTAGTCCATGTAGTGTAGAATTAGCGTTTAAGTTAAAATACACATTAATAAAAAAAACTAGTCCACGAGTTTTTTTTTTTTCAGAAATTCCTCGTTTCTGTAGGTTTCTCTCACGAATATTATCAGTATTATTCCAGAATTTTCACCAAAAGTTTCTCCAAAGATTTCTTCAAATCCCAGGAAAATAAATTGACATGAATTCGGAGAATATTTCAGAGATTTATTTAAAAACTCCTCTAGGGGTTTCCATTGGAAATGCAGATTTTTTCCAGGAACTGTTTCAGGAATTATTGTTGAAATTTCTCAAGAGTTTTGTTCAGACCTTATTCTATATATTCAGAGATACCCTCTGGAATTTATTTCGAATTGCTTTCTAAAAAAAAATCTCAAAAGATTCTGAAAGTACATTCAAAGGTTTCTCCAGAAGTTCCTCCAGGTATTCCTGCGGGGATTGTTTAGAGTTTATACAGACCTTCGGGGATTTTGTCATAACATATTCCGATGATGCTTTAGAAATTTCTCCAAAGATTCACTCATCAATTACTTCCGAATCTATGCATTTTCAAAGAATTTATCAATAAATCCTTCTATGAATACTGACAAAGGGTTCTCCTGTTCTTCCAGGTATTATTAACAGACTCTATAAAAAAAATCAGAAATTCATTCAGAAGTGCTCTTAACAATTTTGCCAGGATATTTTTTTGTTTCTGCAGAATTTCATTCAGAGTATAAAGAATTAGCATTTGTTAAAATTCACGAATAGAAGGAAATTCAAAATAAATATCATAAAATTCTTCATCAGGAATTTTGTTCAGGGGTTTTTGTGTAATTATCTCCGAAGAAATTGCATTGGGTAATTCTCGCTGAGACCGGCCCACTATTTACACCTTGTCTTCAAAAATGTTTAAGGTGCCGATTTTCTGGAAGCCCTCGCTAAAAAAGTAAGAAAAATGCATTTGGTTACTCAAATTGATGACCCCCCGTTAGTTAGAGCCACAACAATGTGGTATGTGATTTTGGTCAAATTTTGGCTCATTTAAACAGTTATAACTCAAAAGTTTCTCCAAAAGCCACCTCAAAATTAATTGTTATTGAAAAGAGGAAAGATAGAGCTACTATTTACGATAATAAAAAGTTGGGTCGGCCATATTGATTTTGGCCGCCATCTTGGATTATTATACTAAAACATTTTTTTTACCATGAGGGCAACCACCGATTTTCAAAAGTTAATAGCTGTAATTAATAATAATTAATAGCTGAGGCATTTATACATAACATATCAAAAAATTAGAGATGGTCTTTTTCTTCTTTCAAAAGCTATATGCCGTTTTGTAAATAATGCCACTTTTGCGCCCTGGGCCAAGTGCCGGCCGTTTACATAAATGCAGCGTTATTTCGCAGTGTTTACGAACACGAATTGAAATTCTGAACCCAGTAATGGAAAGCTGAAGGTTTAAACTTTCCAAAACACTAAAAAAGTAATGAAAGCAATGTGAGAAACAGTCAAAAACGGAAACGAACCACTGATTTGGCCAAATTTTGCGGCACGCGCATTTGTGTATACATGCAGGCGTAAACTCGGATGCTGTTGTATGTGGTTGTCGGTGCGTATGGAAATGTATGGAGAAAACGTGGCTTAATTTACAAAACTACAGATAACTTTTAATAGGAAAAGAAAGACATCTCTAATTTTTTGATATGTTATGTATAAATGCCTCAGCTTTCAATTGATGCAAAAATTTTGAAAATCGGTGGTTGCCCTCATGATGATGATGATGATGATTGTGTACCCACCATCAGCGCAAGGATTACCTATGGCTGCAGAGTCATACCGGAACGGAATGATCTACCTGATGGTTTGTTGTAGCAGGGTAAGCTAAATTCACTGGAGACCTTCGGAAAACAACATGATAATTGTTATCTCGTGACAAAGTCTGGCCACCCCACGAACATTTGCCCGGAAACCAGTTCATTTAACTTCCTTAGGCTTCCCCTCCGAAATCCCCATATATGTCATGTTCAAATATAAAGTAATAATATGGAACGAACTCACCGGGTAATCCTGACCAGCTGGTTTTCTATGTTTGGCTTTGGTCTCAGCATACAAACGGTCCAAACCATATTAAATGTGCACTCGTTCACACCACTCGCTGATTCTCCGATCGTCCATCGAAGAATCCGAAAAAAATACATAAGCGAGAATACCCGACGCACAGAAAAACAATCTCTTGGATACTAGCATTTCCGAACTCGGAATAACGACGAACACGAGCACCACGACGCGGGCAATGTGGTCTCTTGCCACCGAGCCATCATCGATCGTTTACATTACACAAAGTGCGAACAAAAAACACAAAGGAAAATACGAAAACGCGGGAACGACAAAATGCCTGAAAATCGGTGGTTGCCCTCATGGTGAAAAAAATGTTTTGGTATAAAAATCCAAGATGGCGGCCAAAATCAATATGGCCGACCAAACTTTTTATTATTGTAATTAGTAGCTCTATCTTTCCTCTTTTCAACAACAATTCATTTTGAGGTGGTTTTTGGAGAAACTTTCAAGTTATAACGGTTTAAATGAGCCACCATTTGACCAAAATCGACCAAAACGCATTTTCCTTACTTTTTAGTGAGGGCTTCCAGAAAATCAGCACCTTAAACATTTTTTGAGACAAGGTGTAAATAGTGGGCCGGTCTCAGCGAGAGTTACCCATTATAAATTCTTCTACGAATTCCTCCTGATATTTCTCCGTGAGTTCTTCTAGGGATTCCTTCGGAAATTCCTACAGGGATCCATCAGAATTTTATTGACAGATTTATACAAGAATTCCACCAGTACTTTTGCCTGCAATTTCTGCTGGAATTTTGACAGACATTTTCAAGAGAATCCTTAATTCAGAAATTTCTCTGCGGATTACTGCAGAAAATCTTCCAAAAATATCTGAATCAATTTTCCCGTGAAACTACTTTAAGATTTCCACAAGTAGTTTCTCATTAATTTTTCTTGGAATTAAGGAGGTATCTTAAAGATTTTTTTTAAATACTTTCACAGGATTATTTTTCCAGGAATTGCTCCAGAAAATTTTCAAGAATTTTCTATATGAATCTCCATAGTTAAAACAAGGAGTTGTTTTAAGAAGAATAGCTTCAGACAATCATCCAGAGATTTCTTTATGAATTCTTTTAAGAATTCTTCCAGCCATTTCATTTTTCCGTTTTTTCCATATTTTGTGCAATTTCTGGAAGAAAATTCCTTAAAATAACTCAAGGACATATTGAGCAATTAGCAACCGTGTAGGAATCTCTGCAGGATTCCTGGAATTTCCGAAAAAATCTGCGTGAGATTTTTTTTAAAGAAATTGTTCGATGATTCTTTGTAAAATTCCATGAAAGAACTGTTGATGAAATTCCTTAATCACTGAAGAAGAGACGTTTGAAAGAACATCTGCAGAAATATTTGAAAAAAATCCGGCGGGAATTTCAGAAAGAATCTCTAAAGGAGTTTCCTGAAGATATCTCTAGTAAAATTTCTGTGGAAATCTCAGGAAGTACCTTTCAATGAATCTCTAGACGAATATCAAAACAAAAACCCTGGAAAATTCTCGAAGAAATTCCAATAGGAAGTATTGAAAAACTTCCTGGAAAAAAACATCTGGAGAAATTCCTCGGAAAAGCCTTGAGAAGAACTACTTGAACTGTTTATTGAGAAATATTTAAGAAAATTTTTGAAAACAAAAATCCTTTAATAAAATTTCTTAAGGAGTCTGTGGAAGGTTTTCTGAAGAAAACCGTGGAGAAATTTCTCGAGGAATTTTGAATTTTGGATTTTTTGAAGAAATTGCTGAAAACATTTCTGAAAGTATTCCTGAAACAATTTGTGGACATATATCTGAAGAGATTTCTGTAGTAAAGCCTGTATCCGCAATAATCGGGACAAAAAAGTACGGCAGTAACTCTGCATTGAGTCAATAAAAATTGGCCAAAAATTAACTGAGAACTCTTTGATGTATGGTTATTATTTGGGCAAAATTTCATAAAAATCGATGCATTACTTTTAACTGTGGATGAGAAACAAACAGACGATGTTTTTAAGATTTTGTACAATCATCACCAATTTTCATTCGCATACTAGATGGTTCTTTTCCGCTACAATTCAAAGTTCTGTGAGGATAATTATGAAACTTCGTGAGCAGCTATGATACTTATAGAGACACTTTCTTGCAAAATTTCATCAACTTTAATCAATTGTATTGAAAGTTACTGGTGTTGATAGGGGATAGTGTTAGTGAAACTGTTTCATGTTTTTTATGTGCGATGTTTGCCCATTTATTACTTTTGAATATCTCTGTCAATTTTCATGAAATTTTCTCAGAAGGTAGTTGATTATGTGTATATTATGCCTGCAAAATTTGATGATTATTGGTGTAGTACTTTCAACAATACAATCCAAACAATAAGGGGTGCTCACTAATTGTTGTCTGAAGGGCTAAAATCACGGTCAGCCCCAATATATGTTTCAACTATAAAATTGTTGATAGTGCATCGATTTTTTTGAAATTTTGCCTATGTAAGTAAAGTAGATTGAGAGGTTTGTGTTCAAAATTTCAGTCATTTTCTTTATCAATTTCAAAAGTTACAGTGCTGACAAGTTAAACCAAGGGCTGTACAAAATTCAGTTGCTCGCATTCTACTGTTTCATTGCTACATTAAAAGGTACTCCACCGATTCACATGAAATTTTGCAGGTGAAATGAACACATTTTAAGATATTATCAGGCAAAATTTGAGCAATTTTAAAGTATCTATTGCAGAGTTACAGCCATATTTCTGTGTCCCGATTATTGCGGATACAGGCTTTAATACTATAGAAACGCCTAGATAAGCTGATAATAAAAAAAAAATCCCGGAAACATTTCTGAACAAACTCCTCAAAGAATTCGCGAATAAAAGCTTGGAGTTATCCATAAAGGAAATGCCGGAGAAATATATAACAGAAATATCTGATGGAGATCCTGTAGGAATCTCTGTATGAAATACTGGAGAAATTCCTGGAGAAATCTCAGTAGGATGTGCTGGATGCATTCATGTAGAAATTCCTGGACACATTCCTGAATAAATATCTGTACGAATTTCTGAATGAATCTCTGGAAGATTTTTCTCAAGAAACCACTGGTAAAAGAACCTTTGAAAGAATTTCTGAAATATTTGCTACAGAACTTTGTGAAGAAATTGTAGATATTTGTGAAGTAATCCCCTAGAAATTTTCCACGGGTTTCCTAAACGAATCCCTTAAAGAATTTTTGAAGTTATCCTTGGCAGAGTTTCAGAAGAAAGTCATGGAAATCTACGTTAAAGATTTCCGGGATAAATTTCTGTGTTCTTAAGCGAATTTCTTAAGAACACCTTCCGGAAAAATCCATGGAGCGATTTTGAAAGCAATTCATGGGAGACTTCTCCATGAAATCCTTGGAAAAATTTATGAAGATATCTCAAGAAAACGTTTTGAAGAAATTTCAAGGAAATTTCTTTGGGTATCCGTGGAGTAATTCCTAAGAAAAAACTAAGGAAGAATTCCTCAGACATTCTGTGGAAGATTTTCTAATGAAATCCATGATGAAATTTCTGAAGAAATGCTGAACTATTATTTTCTAAAGAAATTCGAGAATAATTACTAGAAATAATTCTTGCACGAAAGTTTAAAAGGAAAAATATGAAGTAATTTCTTAAGAAACCCATGATGCTTTCTAGGGGAGTTTTTGGAGACATTTTCGGAGGATGGTCTAGAGATAATTCTAAAGGAAATTCTAGAGCAATTTCTGAAGAAATTCATGGCAAATGTTCTGAAAAAAAAAATATTCGAAATAAATCTGTAGAAGACTTTCTGAAAGGATTTTTCAAAGATTTTCTAAAGGAATCCCTAGAACATTTTAGGAAAGAATTCAAGGAAGGTTTACATAGAATTTTTCAACCAATTTATTGGGCAATCACTTCAAAAATAAATAAAAATAAGTTAACGAGTGATATCAATAAATCTTTTTTTTTTATCTGTATTAACGAGATTTTTAGCCCTAGGCTAGTTCATCTCGGGACCCACGCTTTACTTCCTTTCCGAAGGAAGAACTCACATTGTTGTGAGTTTGTCGAGAGTGGGATTCGATCCCAGGTCCTTGGCGTGATAGTCAAGTGTTCTAACCATCACACCAGATCCGCTCCACAAAAAAAATCTTTGATAGAACTCTCAAAACAATTTGCTGAGAAATTTCCGAGGGCATTCCCGTCAGACTTTTTTAATTCTATGGAAAATTTTCTGAAAGAATCACTTTGGGAAATTCTGGAGATTTTTTTTTCGGGAATCCATGGAATAATGTCTGAAAATATCTATAAATTGTTTTCCAAGAGCATCCTTTGATAAATTTGCAGAATTCTAGGAGATAGCTCTGCAACATTAGAAGAATTTCTTGTACAATTAGGGAATAAAGTTGGAGGGATTAGGTCATAAAGTTGAAGGAATTTACAAAGAAAACACTACAGAAATTTTGAAAAAAAAAAAATCCATAGGGAAATCTTAAAGGAGTTACAAAATGAATTTCTAAAGGAGATTAATTTTAAGAAATCTCTGAAGAAAACACTGGAAGTACTTAAAGGGTATCCGGAAAAGTTTTTTATGCAATCTCTGAAGAAAGTCCTGGAATAAATCCTAAAAGGAATTTATATGTATAGCAGTCCTGTGAAAGGGATTTGTAGGAACTTTTGGAGAAACCAGTGGAGGAACTTCCAGAGGAATGTTTTGAGAATTTTCCAAAGAAATTTCTGAAGGTGAGCCAATACATAATTTCTGAAGGATTTTCTGAACGAATGCCCGACAGGATCCCTGGAGAAATCTTTGACGGTATCCCCAGAAGAACACATGGTGTTCAATAAGTTCGGATACACCATATAACATGAATTAATTTCACCTCTGTAATTCATATTTTCAAAGTAAATGTATTTATTGATAGGTTATATAACCCTTCCGTTACCAACCCCCCCCCCCCCCTAACAAGAGTGCGAAAATATTTTTCGAACAAATTTTAACACAATAAGCGGATATCATTCTAATTCAAGGATTTGCTAAGGATTGTTAGAATGGTCACCTGGTTCCGGAGATATTCCGGAATCAAAATGGGTCATTCGATTTGGCCATTTTGGAAAAAGTAAATTTTCAATATGAGAGCCGTTCAGTTTTCAGAACTAAGTGCACTAGAATGATAGAAAAATTTGTCTAGAAGTCCATCCCGGTCACTACGTGCCTTGGAACCCGTTTTACGGATGTTCCGGGGAAGCGGTTCCGGGGTCAATTTTTGAATATGATTCAATACCATTATGCGACACCTCAAACTTCGTGATTTTTCAAGATGCATCATTCTGTGCTGTTTTGGCGTTGTCTGAAATACTGTTGACCATTTTGGAACCGGTATTCAGATTTCCCGAGAATCGGTTCCGGTGGTTCCGGGGTCCAATTTTCGAAAATAAACAAACATCATCATGCGACATATCAAACTTCATGATTTTGAAAATTAAGGCATTTTATCATAATGATTGGCCACTTATGATACATTTGGCCAATATGGAAGCGGTATACAGATTTTCCGGAATCCAGTTCCGGGGCCAAGTTTTGAAAATGGTTAAATACCGTCATGCGGCATCTCAAACATCGTGATTTGGGAGCGTTCATAAATTTTGTCACGCAAAAAATGCCCATTTTCAACCCCCACTTTCCCCTATGTCACACTTTTTGTATGAGACCTCTGAAATTTTTGTACGGGTTGTCACACTTTACTGAACCCCCCTGCCCCCTAAAAGCGAGACGTAATTTATGGATGTTTCCTTTGCAAAATACATCATTATGGGCTAATATTGCGTTATCCGAAATACTGTTGGCCATTTTAGAACCCCCGGGAATCGGTTCCTGTGGTTCCGGGGTTAATTTTTCGGAGATGAACAAACGCAATCATGCGTCCACGAGCGGAACCATTGCATTGATTGCTATCCGTATATTTATGCTTTTAACCAAAAACTGACACTGTTGGGTATTCATTCTGAGAATGCATCCAGGAATGCCTTCCGAAGATTCCTCATGGAATTCCGCAACCTCTCCAAAGAATTCCCTCCGGAAGTCATCTAGGAGATTCCTCTTGAAGGATGTAATTCCAGTTTATTCAATGCAGCGAGGTTACCAAAAACTCATTCCGAGGATTCCCCTAGGAGTTTCCTCCGAAAAGTGTCACAGGAATTCCTTTTAGGAATATTCCTTCAGGAGTTTCTTATTCAGGAGTTTTGTGGAGCCTCGTAGCCGTGCGGTTAGGGTCACCAAGCTTATAATCGCACCATGCTATGGGGTGAGGGCTCGATTCCCGCTTCGGGCGTTGAAACTTTTCGTGAGAATAGTTTCTTCCCCGTTTCCACTGGTGCATGCTCCGTTGTCCGTTGTCTAATGTTAAGTTTAAAACAGTCTGTACAGCCGAAAGCTGAAGAAGTTGTCCGTGTTTTTATGGAGATTTGATTCCGGGGACTCATCCGAGAATTCCTTTTAGACGTGCTTCCTGGATATTGTAAGGGTTCCTCCAGAAATTAATAACAGAGAATTTTCCAAAAACTCGTTTCGGGAGATTTCGCGTAAAATGCTTCCGAACGCTGTTGCACATGTTACCTCCGCAAACCTCGGAGGTTCCTCCAGAAGTTTCTTCCGAAAATGCAAACAGGTATCATTTACAGTATATTTCTAAAATTGCACCAAAGATTCCTTCAAGAGCTCCTCCGTGAATTCTTCCGAAAGTTCCTCCAAGAATTTCTCCAGGAAGTTCCCCCTGAAGTGTTTATGAGTTTATGAGTTTTTATTAGAATTCCTCCGAGACTTCCTTCGGGAAATTTTCCAAAATTCCTCCTATAGTTCATTGAGAAATTTCTTAAGGAATTCTCCCAGTAAGTTCCTCCAGGAGTTTTTCTGGGAATACCACCGAGCATTCCTCAGGGAGGTCCTCCAGAACTCCCTCCAGGAATCCTTCTAGAAGTTCCGCTAGGAATTCCTCTAGAAGTTCCTCCAGGAATTGTCCCAGGAAGTTCCTCTAGGGACTCCTCCGACCGAAAGTTTCTGCAGGAGTTCCTCCTGAAATTTCTCTAAATTTTCCTCCAGGAGTTCTCCCTGGAAATTCTTGCGGGAGTTTCTCCTGGAATTGCCTCAAGAGCTTCTCCAGAATTTCCTCAATGAATACTTGTAGGAATCCCTCCGGGTGTTCCCCCAGAGATTCTTCCAGGGAGTTCCACCAATAGTTTCCGAGAGGAACGCCTGGAGGAACTTTCAGAGGAAATCGTGGAGGAATTTCCGGAAGAATTCCTGGAGGAATTTCCAGAGGAATTTCCGGAGGAATTCCTGGTGGAATTTCCGGAGGAATTCCTGGTGGAATTTCCGGAGGAATTCCTGGAGGAATTTCCGGAGGAATTCCTGGAGGAATTTCCGGAGAAATTCCTGGAGAAATTCCTGGAGGAATTTCCGGAGGAATTTCCGGAGGAATTCCTGGAGGAATTTTCGTAGGAATTTCTGGAGGAATTTCCGGAGGAATTGCTGGAGGAATTCCTGGAGGAATTTTCGGAGGAGATTTTTTTCTAAACTTGTAAAAGAAAAAAAATTACAGGAAAGCATAGAGTTTTCCATTAATGATTCCTTTCACAGTTTCCGTAAAGAAATGTTTGGAAAAATTTCAAACAACTAAAGATAGAATCTATTTTTATAAAAAAAATCATGAATTTGGAGCCACCGGACGAATAAAGCATATACTGTACTAGTTTTGTCCTCCTCACTCCCTAACGAAACCGGTTCCGGAATACTCGGATAATTATATTTGGACTCAATGTCCACAGTTACGTAATATCTATCCGTTTGGTCAAATATGATTTCTAGGTCACTCTACGTACCTATGTAGATATTGAAATTATGAAAAAATCTACAGCTCAGCTGAGATTTTTAGCACACGGTCATTATACACTAGAGAAGAGGGCGTACTTCGTTATAAATTTTGGGAAGTTTTTCCGAGCACCTCGAGCATTCATCGAGTGTAACACAGGCTGAGTATAGACCACTTAATAACTCGCGATAAAATGCCAAACACTGAGACAGCTGTGGTTCCAAATCGAGTTAAGCGACATTTGCGTTGTTGACAAGCACACATGCTCGAGGCATGATACGCGATATTTCATTTTTTTTACCGAAAATAGCAAACACCTGGTTCACAAGATCTCTTAGATAGAAATTCCCCTCTAAGGTTCTTGGACTAAGATCACTTGGTGCTCCACAGGAGAATTGATGAACAACGTTCTGCAAATACAATCTCTCAATTAAATCCATTAACTTAAAAACCCTTAGAAAGTTGTTTATCATTGTGGTTTATTTTTGAGATTTAAATTCGTTATGCCGTGCAATGTGCATTCTTCGAGTGCATTTCACCGGCTGCCTTCCGCTTGATTTTCGCTGCCATGGTCTCCGAATTCAGCGTTCCTTGAAGGTCTCGGCTCACAGGCGGACACGTAACCATCAAAGCATGGTGGGTAGCAGCGTAAAACAAGCAGCAGCAGCAGTACCGACGCAATCTTAATTTAAGGAAGAACAAAAGTAACCAACAACGCCAATGCACCACACCATCATCATCAACAGCAGCAGTAGCAGCGGCAGCACCAAACCCAGAAGAGATGTCACAAAAGGCAAGTTATTTAAATTTTACGACTCTTTCTTCTGGATGAGTGGCTGGCTAGGTTGGGCTCAGAGCTGTGCTGCTGCTGTAGTCGCCGGTGCCAATGATGGTGATGGTGATGTGCGTCCGAGCAAGCAAACCAAACCCAAAAAAAAGACCGAATTTATATTTTCTGTGCGCTTCTGTACCACGCGCGCAGTCTTCGCCTTCTTGGTTCAATCTCTGTCTTCATTAACATTTCATCGTTTGTGGTCATAAATTGTTCTTCCAGCAGCTTCGATGCCTTTTGCTTAGGTTTCTTTCGTTTTTTTCTGGGTCCCCCGGTAGTGTTGGGATTTTGAGATGTGTGTGGAATATTTTGACGACTTTGGTTTCGGTTGTAAATTTAGATGAGCTCACGTTTATGCAGTTGAGCGCTTTGTAGTCTTCTGGAGTGTTCTATTTTATATTGTTTTGTTATCAGTTTGTCGGATTATAGTTTTATGGGTTTGGCTATGGGTTTCTTTTTTGGTGATGATTGTTTAGAACTTTCTTTCTGGATACTTTACATGTCTCGCGAAAAACTGCTAATCTTCTCGCAATTATAGGCAATTCAATACAATTCCGATGGACAAATGTATCAAATGAATTGGACAATTCTTCGTAATTCAGAAATAATATTTGCATGAAAACTATGTAATTAACTTGCAGTTTAGCTGAACCACGTAGATTTGTTGAGGAAAAGTGGAGTTCTAGTAAGTGCTGAAAAAGTCAATTCGATATATCTAGATGCAATTACCCACAGCTTATTTCAGAAGCTGAACCTAAATACACTAAAACCCCAATTTACGCTCACTTCTTTTGCGCCAAACTCAATTTGCGCCCCCCGATTTACGCACTAATTCCCAAATAACGCTCCCCCCATTTACGCACTAATTCCCAAATAGCGCTCCCCCAATTTACGCTCCTTAGGCGTAAATTGGGGTTTTAGGTATTCGGGAACAAGTAACATGTGATACATATGATACATAGAGGGTTAGGGTAGAGGGTAGGGTAGATGGTTAGGGTAGAGGGTAATGTTAGATGGTAGGGTAGAAGATAGGGTAGAGGGTAGGGTAAAAGGCAAGGTAGAGGGTAGGGTAGAGGATTAGGGTAGAAGGTAGGATAGAGAGTTGGGTAGAGGATTAAGGTAGAGGGTTGGGTAGAGGGTAGGGTAGAAGGTAGGGTAAGTAGAAGGTAGGGTTGAGGGTTAGGGTAGAGGGTAGGGTAGAGACTATGATAGAGGGTTAGGGTAGAGGGTAGGGTAGATGATTAGGGTAGGGGGTGGGTAGAAGGTATGGTGAAAAGTTATGTTAGAGGGTAGGGTAGAAGTAGAAGGTAGGGTAGAGGGTAGGGCAAAAGGTAGGGTAGAGGGTTAGGATAGAAGATAGGACATAAGGTAGGGTAGAGGGTACGGTAGAGAGGGTAGAGTAAAAGAAAAGAGGGTAGGGTAAAAGGTAGGTTAGAGGGTTAGGGTAGAAGGTAGGGTAGAAGGTAGGGTAGAGTGTAGACGAGAAGGTAGGGTAGAGGGTAGGGTTGATGATTAGCGTAGAGGGTAGGGTAGAGGCTTATTGTAGAGGATAGAGTAGAGAATAGGATAGAGGGTTTGAGTAGAGGGTAGGGTTGAGGGTTAGGGTAGAGGGTTAAAGTAGAGAATAGGGTAGAGGGTTAGGGTAGAGGGTAGGGTAGAGGGGAGGGTAGAGGATAGGATGGAGGGTTAGGGAAGGATGACATGAGATGAGAGATGAGAGATGAGAGATGAGAGATGAGAGATGAGAGATGAGAGATGAGAGATGAGAGATGAGAGATGAGAGATGAGAGATGAGAGATGAGAGATGAGAGATGAGAGATGAGAGATGAGAGATGAGAGATGAGAGATGAGAGATGAGAGATGAGAGATGAGAGATGAGAGATGAGAGATGAGAGATGAGAGATGAGAGATGAGAGATGAGAGATGAGAGATGAGAAATGAGAGATGAGAGATGAGAGATGAGAGATGAGAGATGAGAGATGAGAGATGAGAGATGAGAGATGAGAGATAAGAGATGAGAGATGAGAGATGAGAGATGAGAGATGAGAGATGAGAGATGAGAGATGAGAGATGAGAGATGAGATATGAGAGATGAAAGATGAGAGATGAGAGATGAGAGATGAGAGATGAGAGATGAGAGATGAGAGATGAGAGATGAGAGATGAGAGATGAGAGATGAGAGATGAGAGATGAGAGATGAGAGATGAGAGATGAGATATGAGAGATGAGACATGAGAGATGAGAGATGAGAGATGAGAGATGAGAGATGAGAGATGAGAGATGAGAGATGAGAGATGAGAGATGAGAGATGAGAGATGAGAGATGAGAGATGAGAGATGAGAGATGAGAGATGAGAGATGAGAGATGAGAGATGAGAGATGAGAGATGAGAGATGAGAGATGAGAGATGAGAGATGAGAGATGAGAGATGAGAGATGAGAGATGAGAGATGAGAGATGAGAGATGAGAGATGAGAGATGAGAGATGAGAGATGAGAGATGAGAGATGAGAGATGAGAGATGAGAGATGAGAGATGAGAGATGAGAGATGAGAGATGAGAGATGAGAGATGAGAGATGAGAGATGAGAGATGAGAGATGAGAGATGAGAGATGAGAGATGAGAGATGAGAGATGAGAGATGAGAGATGAGAGATGAGAGATGAGAGATGAGAGATGAGAGATGAGAGATGAGAGATGAGAGATGAGAGATGAGAGATGAGAGATGAGAGATGAGAGATGAGAGATGAGAGATGAGAGATGAGAGATGAGAGATGAGAGATGAGAGATGAGAGATGAGATGAGAGATGAGATGAGAGATGAGATGAGAGATGAGATGAGAGATGAGATGAGAGATGAGATGAGAGATGAGATGAGAGGTGAGATGAGAGATGAGATGCAGTGGTTCTCAAACTGGGGTCACGGGCCATGCTGTTTTCGCAAGAACCTTAAGGCCGAGGATAAAGAGTGATTATGCATCTCAAGGGGTATTTATTACAATGCTCTGGTGTTGTAAACATCAGGGGTTTTCAAACTGGAGTTACGGGCCATGCGAATTGCTCAAGAATCTGAAAGGCGATGAGAAAGTGAAATCGGCTTTTCAAATTATGCAACTCAAGCAGCATTATACATTGGGTTCCGGGTCATTTTGCCGAATGCCGTTTGGTCAAACTCCATTTGGCCGAAAAGGTCGTTTGGCCGAATGCCGTTTGGCAGGAAAATGCATGATGAAATAAAGTGACCATGGCATTGTTTCCCGTTTTAGTATATCTCTAAAGAACAGCCCATAATTCAAAGAACGAAAAAGCTTTGATATAATATCGGTACAGTCGAACCTCCATGAGTCGATGTTCCTTGACTCGATATCGACTCATGGAGGTAATCTTTTCCATACTGAAAAATAATTTCTGGGTTACAGGTCGGACTCGATTATCCGGGTGACTACAAAATTATTTCACCCCGGATAATCGAATCACCCGGATAATCGGGCCATGCGAAAGAAAAGAATTATTTTGGATGTTTTTCAATCAAAAACTGTTCGCAAAACATAGAAGCTAACATACATGACGTTGTAGTGCCTAAACTTATCGTTTGGTATTATTATAACCATGTTTTTAAAAAATGAAATTTTAGCTGAAAAATGTGAAAAAATAAAAACAATTTTCAAGCAGGCTAATCCTATTGACAGGTGTTGTATTTGATGATTACCACATTTTTTTTAACATATTGTAATCTAAAAAATTGTAAACAAAGCAAAAACAAGTTTTTTCCCGGATAATCGAGCCATTTTTGCCGGATGATCGAGCCCCGGATAATCGGGCCCCGGTTAATTGAACCCCCGGACAATCGAGTCCGACCTGTACTATGATGGTCCCCCCCCAAAAAGCTTCCCAAAGGATTTTTGTTCCACTACTCGATATTTCCTTGAGTCGATGGTCCCTTCAATATCGACTCATGGAGGTTTTACTGTAGTTTCAACGCCAACTAATCAATGAAAATCAATACTACAAAGAATAGGCAGTTAGAATGTCAAAAACTTCCTCTGAATTATTTTGATCATAATTCGGCCAAACGGCATTCGGAAAAACGACCCTATCGGCCAGATGGCATTTGGCCAAACGACATTTGGCCAAACGAACTTAAACTTAAACTTTGCTCTTCTTCCTAGCACTTTCGGTTCATGAGATATTCACGTGGCCCGTGACCATAGATTGGAAACCACTGAATTTTCAACATATCTATATTAGGGATCTTGATCCTTAAGATGATCAATCCGTAAAACATTTGCTCTTCTACCTAGCACTTTCGGTTCTTGAGATATTCACGTGGCCCGTGACCATAGATTGGAAACCACTGAATTTTCAACATATCTATATTAGGGATCTTGATCCTTAAGATGATCAATCCGTAAAACATTTGCTCTTCTACCTAGCACTTTCGGTTCTTGAGATATTCACGTGGCCCGTGACCATAGATTGGAAACCACTGATTTTTCAATATATCTATATCAGAGATACTGATCCTTGAGATGATCAATCCGAAAAACATTTGCTCTTCTTCCTAGCACTTCCGGTTCTTGAGATATTCACGTGGCCCGTGACCATAGATTGGAAACCACTGATTTTTCAATTTATCTATATCAGAGATACTGATCCTTGAGATGATCAATCCGAAAAACATTTGCTCTTCTTCCTAACACTTCCGGTTCTTGAGATATTCACGTGGCCCGTGCCCATAGGTTGGAAACCACTGATTTTTCAACATATCTATATCAGAGATACTGATCCTTGACATGATCAATCCGAAAAACATTTGCTCTTCTTCCTAGCACTTCCGGTTCTTGAGATATTCACGTGGCCCGTGACCATAGATTGGAAACCACTGATTTTTCAATATATCTATATCAGAGATACTGATCCTTGAGATGATCAATCCGTAAAACGTTTGCTCTTCTTCCTAGCACTTCCGGTTCTTGAGATATTCACGTGGCCCGTGACCATAGATTGGAAACCACTGATTTTTCAATTTATCTATATCATAGATACTGATCCTTGAGATGATCAATCCGTAAAACGTTTGCTCTTCTTCCTAGCACTTTCGGTTCTTGAGATATTCACGTGGCCCGTGACCATAGGTTGAAAACCACCACATGTTGCAATACAAGTACATTGTGATAAGTACATACTCCCTGAAGTGCAGAATGCAAAAAACCTTTTCACTTTATCCTCACACCTTTGATTCTTGAGAAATTCGCTTGGCCCGTGACCGTAGGTTGGGAACCACTGAAATTAGCAAAACTGCTAAATTATTACACTAAAACCCCAATTTACGCTCAAAACGGGGGGAGCGTAAATTGGGGGAGCGTAACTTGGGGGGAGCGCTATTTGGGAATTAGTGCGTAAATCGGGGGAGCGCTATTTGGGAATTAGTGCGTAAATCGGGGGAGTGTTTTTTTTTTCAGTTTTATAATTAGTTTGTGAAGATCGAAATCACAAAGTTCCTATATATATATATATATATATATATATATATATATATATATATATATATATATATATATATATATATATATATATATATATATATATATATATATATATATATATATAGTATATAGTATACGAAAAACTTGTGCGGCTAGACCAGTTCTATAAAAAAGTCATGCGGAAAACGGATATTTGCACGAGTTTAGAATTTCTACCTGTGATTTATACAGGAGTTCAAATCGGTGTTCTTCCAGCAGTTCCACTTTCCCCTGGGATTTCTCCAAGAGCTCCACTTAGAGTTCGTGCATAATCTCACCGAGAATTCTTTCAGGAAGTCCACTTGAAAATTCTGCAGGAGTTCAATCTGAAAAAACTTGCAGGATTTTTACAGAAGTTCCACCTATGATACACATATCTATGTTGCCTTTAATAGTTTGGCAATGCGTCGAACCCTTGGCGGATCATGCTGAGGTGTTGATGGCTTGTCCGACATTTGGAAAAGGTTTCCAAAGTGCTTGAACCAGCGTTTCAGTTGATCAGCCGGGTCGATCAATAGCTGTCCAGATGTGTCTTTCACGGGCATCGTAGAATTCAACTTAGTCCCACTGAAGCGACCTGAGACACCGTAGAGGAGACGAATATCGTCGGTATTTGCGGCTTTCTCGCTTTCGTAGGCTAGGGCATCCGCCCACGCTCTTGAGTCCCGCCTGCATGAGCGCTGCACTTCATCCTCGAGAGCGAATAGCGATGACGGTTTTGGCTCCTCGTGTTTTCGCTCGCTGGCGTTCCTTCGCTTCTCTATTTTTCCTCCAGGAATCATCTGCGATCCGGGCTGCAAAACGGTGAGTCGATAAGGAGAGCGTCCAACAGAGCTCTGGTCCTCACAAGTTCCTACCTCAGGCTTCCACGGGTCAAGCGATGACAAAGACCGCCAGCTAATAGTTGTGTGCTTAGTTGGTAGTGCAGCCTGGGCAATGTTGTCCTTCTAACTTCAGCTAGATTGAGGACCAGAGCGTCTGTTCACCAAGGAGGTGCGGCTCAAACAGCGTCTGTTCTGGCATCCAGCGGCTGAGTAAGAAAAAAAAAAAAAAAAAACGCCCAGCTAGATCCAAGGTGGTAGCCCCATCAGCGTGGTCGTCCCAGTGTTGGTTGGGACGTTAAACAGAACTGGCTCGATGACCCTCCGGCGTGACAGGAGTGTTGGCGTAGGCCCAATAAGCCACCCGTAAAAATCCCCATTGCGAATAACATAGGAGAAAATACGACTCGATACAATCGGCAAAGACCCACGCGACGAAATAAGGACTACGATTGGAAACTTGGAACATGGAATTGCAAGTCACTAGGTTTCACAGGATGTGACAGAATAATTTACGACGAACTACATCCCCGCAACTTCGACATCGTGGCGTTGCAGGAACTTTGTTGGACTGGGCAGAAAGTGTGGAAAACGGGCATCGAGCGTCTATCTTCTACCAAAAGTGGGGCACCACCAATGAACTGGGAACAGGATTTATAGTGTTTGGCAAGATGCGACAACGTGTGATCTGGTGGCAGCCGATCAACGCAAGGATGTGCATGTTGAGAGTTAAGGGCCGTTTCTTCAACTACAGCATCATTAACGTCCACTGCCCACACGAAGGGAGACCTGATGACGAGAAAGAAGCGTTCTACGCGCAGTTAGAGCAAATATACGATGGTTGCTCGCCGCGTGACGTGAAAATCGTTGTCGGCGACATGAACGCGCAGGTAGGAAGGGAGGAAAGGTACAGACCGGTAATCGAGCCTGCACGCCATATCGAATAATAACGGCCAGCGATGCGTAAACTTTGCAGCCTCCCGTGGTATGGTAGTCCGAAGCACCTTCTTCCCCCGCTAATATATCCACAAAGCCACCTGGAGATCACCCGACCATCAAACAGAAAATCAAATCGACCACGTTCTAATCGACGGTAAATTCTTCTCGGATATAACCAACGTCCGCACATACCGCAGTGCGAATATAGATTCGGATAACTACTTAGTCGCTGTATGCATGCGCTCAAAACTTTCGACAGTTATCACCACGCGTCGAAGTCGAACGCCGCGGCTCAACATCGAGCAACTTCGTAACGTAGAAGTGGCTGAAGACTACGCGCAGCAGTTAGCAGTGGCCCTACTAACGGAAGAGCAGCTTGGCGCAGCTACACTTGAAGATGGCTGGAGGGAAATGCGATCCGCCATAGGCAGTACCTCGGCTACAGTACTAGGCTTCGCGACTCCGAATCACAGAAACGACTGGTACGACGGCGAATGTGAACAGTTGAAAAACGAGAAGAATGCAGCATGGGCGAGAATACTGCAACACCGTACGAGAGAGAATGAGGCACGTTACAAACAGGCGCGGAACAGGCAGAACTCAGTCTTCCGGATGAAGAAGCGCCAGCAGGAAGAACGAGATCGCGAAGCGCTGGAAGAGCTGTACCGCGCTAAGGACACACGAAAGTTCTACGAGAAGCTGAACCGCTCGCGCAGAGGCTTTGTGCCGCAAGCCGACATGTGCCGAGATAATCACGGGAATATTCTCACGAGCGAGCGTGAGGTGGTCAAGAGGTGGCGGCAGCATTACGATGAGCACCTCAATGGTGACGTTGCAAGTACCGAAGGTGGTGTGGTAACAGATCTAGGAGTATATGCACAGGACAAAAGACTTCCGGCCTCTGACCTCCAAAAGATTGAGGAGGAAGTTGGCCGGTTGAAAAAGAACAATGCCGCTGGAGCAGATCAACTACCAAGCGAGCTTCTTAAATACGGTGGAGAGGAGAAGCACTGGTGAGAGCACTACACTGGGTCATTACCAAGATTTGGGAGGAGGAAGTATTACCGGAGGAATGGATGGAAGGTATCGTGTGTCCCATCTACGAAAAGGGCGACAAGTTGGATTGCGGGAACTACCACGCGATCACACTACTGAGTCCCGCCTACAAGATACTCTCTCAAACTTTATGCCGCCGTCTATCACCGATTGCAAGAGAGTTCGTGGGGCAATATCAGGCTGGATTTATGGGTGAACGCGCTACAACGGACCAGATGTTCGCCATCCGCCAGGTGTTGCAGAAATGCCGCGAATACAACGTGCCCACACATCACTTGTTCATCGATTTTAAATCGGCGTATGATACAATCGATCGAGAACAGCTATGGCAGATTATGCACGAATACGGATTCCCGGATAAACTGATACGGTTGATCAAGGCGACGATGGATCGAGTGATGTGCGTAGTTCGAGTATCAGGGACACTCTCGAGTCCCTTCGAATCTCGCAGAGGGTTACGGCAAGGTGATGGTCTTTCGTGCTTGCTGTTCAATATTGCGCTAGAAGGTGTAATAAGGAGAGCGGGGATACACACGAGTGGAATGATTTCCACGAAGTCCGTTCAGCTGCTTGGTTTCGCTGATGATATTGATATTATAGCTCGATAATGTGAGACGATGGCGGAAACGTAAGTCCGACTAAAGAGTGAAGCCAGGCGAATCGGATTAGTCATTAATGTGTCGAAGACAAAGTACATGATGGTAAAGGGCTCCAGGGAGGAATCTCCGCGCCCGCCACCCCGTATTGATATCGACGGTGATGAAATCGAGGCGGTTGAAGAATTCGTGTACTTGGGCTCACTGGTGACCGACGACAACGACACCAGCAGAGAAATTCAGAGGCGCATTGTGGCAGGAAATCGTGCTTACTTTGGACTCCGCAGAACTCTACGATCGAATAAAGTTCGCCGTAACACGAAGTTAACCATCTACAAAACGTTGATTAGACCGGTCGTCCTCTATGGGCACGAAACATGGACCCTACGTGCAGAGGACCAACGCGCCCTTGGAGTTTTCGAACGGAAGGTGTTGCGTACCATCTACGGCGGAGTGCAGATGGAAGACGGGACTTGGAGAAGGCGAATGAACCACGAGCTGCATCAGCTGCTGGGAGAACCAACTATCGTCCATACCGCGAAAATCGGGAGGCTACGGTGGGCGGGTCACGTCATCAGGATGTCGGATAGCAACCCGACTAAAATGGTTCTCGAGAGTCATCCGACCGGTACAAGACGACGTGGAGCGCAGCGAGCTAGGTGGGTCGACCAAGTGGAGGACGATCTGCGGACCCTACGCAGAGTGCGGAACTGGAGACAAACAGCCATGGACCGAGTGGAATGGAGGCGGCTACTATGTACAGCAGAGGCCACCCCGGCCTTAGCCTGACCGGTAAGTAAGTAAGGTTTCGAACCTGTGTTCTGAATCTGGCTACAATTATCCTCTTAATAATGGGTTCCTACTTCATGAGCAGCGTAAGCGTGAGTGCTGAGTAGGAAACCAACTCCACGGTGGCGAGGAGCTTGTTGACCTCGTAGGCCATAGTATTGACCAGGCGTTAACCTAGTTCGACCAACGGACTGTATTCAGTCCTTGGATCTCAAGCTTCATATAGCATGCCTCATTATCTAGTTGTGCCAGTTTACCCTGCTGGGCTAGGGTTAATACATTCCAAATTCTAATTCTTGTCCGTTGTTTCGTACTAAAAGCCGTTGCCGTAATCAGTTCATAATCTATGATTTTCGGTTTCTGTAACGGTTTTTGGGTTTGGGAACAGTAGGTCGTTGGCCTAAGGTCCCCTATTAACTGTGGTGGGGCTGTCACCTGAGGTATAGAAATCCGGTGGAGGAGCAATTCCTAATAAGTCGCTCGATGCTAGAACACACGCTGTTTGAGCCGCACCTCCTTGGTGGCTCTGGGGAGGATTTAATGCGCCCGCCACTCCGAATGAGTATCGACGATGATGAAATCAAGGTGGTTGAAGAATTCGTGTACTTGGGCTCACTGGTAACCAACAACAAAGACACCAGCAGAGAAGCTCAGAGACGCATTGTGGCAGGAAGTCGAGCTTACTTTGGACTCCGCAGAACTCTATGATTGAGCAAAGTTCATCGTCATACGAAGCTAACCATCTTCAAAACGCTGATTAGACCGGTCGTCCTCTATGGGTACGAAATATGGACCCTACGTGCAGAGGACCAACGCGCCCTTGGAGTTTTCGAACGGAAGGTGTTGCGTACAATCTACGGCGTAGTGCAGATGGAAGACGGGACTTGGAGAAGACGAATGAATCACGGGCTGCATCAGCTCCTGAGAGAACCAACCATCGTCAACACTGCAAAAATCGGGAGACTAAAGAGGGCGGGTCACGTCATCGGGATGCCGGATAACAACCCGACTAAAATGGTTCTCGAGAGCCATCCGAACGGTACAAGAAGAAGTGGTGCGCAGCTAGCTAAGAGTGCCGATCAAGTGGTGGACGAATAGCGGACCCTTCGCGGAGTGCGAGACTGGAGACGCACAGCCATGGACCGAGTCGAATGGAGACGACCCCTACGTACAGCAGAGAACACTCAGGCCTTAGCCTGACCGGTAAGTATTGTTCTTTATAATGTTATCAGCTTGAAGTCTGGTAGGCTTGGGAGGAGTTAATCATCACTCTGGATGTACTCTACTTTCCTGAACTTGCAACTTACTAATTTGTTAACAGTTCAGTTATCTCACCTTTTTCCATGCTCGCAATACAAACCTTATCTAATAATTTTGATAATCAAATTACGTATGAAAAACGGATCTATTCTTCGACCAAGAGTCCAAGATGTGTTCTCTTTCTAAGCGGTAGTTCTTGAAACAATGAAGCCGGATATATGAGGGATGTTTAACTTAGGGCTCTCTTCCATCTACATATGTTGTAATGCCTCGAAAATATAAAAAAATAACACTCCACTAACCTACAAACATCGAGTCACACACAAACACCGGATGACATCAGCCATCCTTGACACATGGCATCTTCTTGAGCGACTCAAGGAAACAACCATTCAAAGCCGAACCCCTTTCAGTCAACTTCAACTCACAGCTCAATTCGTAGTCACATCACGCCATAATTACCAAGCCTCCCTCGCTCTTTTTTTGGTCGTTTGTTGATATTTTTTTCCAACGCCCGCAACTATTCGTGCACCCCAGCTATACCTATGTACCTAGAGATGTGTGTATATTTATTACAGCAATAGCGCAAAGCACAGCGCACCGGGCAAACGTAAACCACGTTGACATAGGTAATGTGTTTACCAGCCGAGCTCACTCATTCACAGAGGCAGAGGCATTCTACATCTCGCGCGCTTAGGCAGGCCGGTATAGTTCTCGAATGGGGAAACGCACGCGATGTGCGGCCCTGTTATGGCAAGTGGAGGAGGAAGGACCACCGTTCATAATCTCTGTTTCTTACCGGCCTCGGTCAAAACAACTGGCCGGCCGGAGACTCGGTCCATCCGCGGTGGTGCTGCGCTGCTGCACTCACTCCGGCGGGGCACTCTAATTTACATTTCAATATCCAATTTCTTCACGCCCCGTAACGTGTTTATGCGACGACTATGGCTACGACTGTGAGTGCGGGTGCGGTGAACGGACGTATGGTTGAGAAGAAGGTTGTTTGTTTCGTTCGAGTTTTGGTGCGCTGTGCTCGTTCCGCGATATCGATACCGGGTAGGTACGTTACGGCCGTGTATCCGTACAGTACAGGAGGGATCCAATTTTGTCAACTGGTCTGGATTGACTGTACTTTCCGTATTTGCATTTCTTGTTTGAACGCATCCGTAGCACCAAAAGATGTATTATAATATCACATACATCCCGGTAGTTAGCTCAGAGACAAGCGTCGCAATGAATGCGTTGTTGACAAGCATACATACTCGAGGCATAACACGTGAGTTCGCCAGGTTTTATTAGACCCCTCTAACTGTCCATTCTTAGTCACGGCCAGGGATGGGAACACTCACGACTCACTTGCAAAGAGTTACACTCACTTACTCAGCTCAGAAGCGTGCAATCAAGGAACGATGTATGGACGACTTTTGCCTTGTGGCACATAACATAAAAGGAACTCCATGGTCAGAGCGAAGGAAAAAGTTGTATCCTTTTCCAGCACGCGTAACTGTTATATCTTTCATAAAAGGCGTCGAACTGCCACTTATTTTGGTAAACCAAAAACATCTGATCCAACCAGTTTTCCAGTTTTGGAAAAGAATACATGAACGAAGATTGGCATCTGAGATATGCGCAAAACTAGCTGCTGGAAATCTACTTATTCATGTTGTCATAAATGTGAGGTGCATACCGAACTGAATCATTTATGCCGTTTTTCTTTTTTAACCTGCACAGTATTAAAAATCCATGTAAATTTCCGCTAAACATAATGCACATAAAGGGAATGCTAAGATTCGCACAAAATTCAGCGCGAAATTAAATTTACAAGCCTTGTTTTGATTGCAAGTGTAAAGTTTAACCGTCGTGTAAATTTACTTCGTGGCGGCTTATGGCGTGTTTGGATTCCTGTCAACCAAAGAAAAAATGAACGGGCGGAAAAAATCTCAGCTGGAGGGCATACGCTTTTCGTTTTCTGGGATGCTGTTTCTGCAGTAGAAAGAAAACAGTAAGCTTGCATGACAAACAATCTCTTTTATTTCATATTGAATCAAAATGTGTTTCACTAGGAACTAAATGCTGATCTTAACACAACCCGAGAGGCAATTTCACAACGGTATAGAATGTTCTTACTATTTACGCTCAAATCACAATCATTCTACTATAATTTGTTGATTAATGCACTGTCACTAACTTGCAAACACGTTAAAATACAAATTTTGATCACACAAGTACCACTAAATGTATAAAATAAGCTTAAAAGATCCAGTTGTTGACATTTTCTCGCGGAAGCAAAGAAAGCACTTTTCAATATGGGTGGCAGCTGCTGCGGTGCCCGCGCGAATGCCAAACGTAGTTACACGCATTTCGTGTAAAATTAAGTCATTGTTTGCTGAAATCTCATTGCGGACAGCGAATGTTAAGCTAAATTAAAAGAAATGTCGAAATAACAGCATCATTTTCGATTATGACCGGGGTTGAATGCTGATGTGTTTTCAAACGCGTATATTTACGCTTGATTTATGATTACATGAAACAATATTCTATTACTTTCGTTATTGCACTTCAGTTAATATTAAGATTTTCTTTCTGTGTGGGTTGGAACTGGATTGGCGGAAAATGTTCAAACAAACAACGTCAAACAAACTTTAGTACAAGCGAAACCGAAGTCGGGTTGGGGTTGAAACTGTGATCTGATTGGAACTGGATAATAAAGAAAAACGGCATTAGTCTCCTACCCCCTTCCTCTGATGATAGTTCAATGCAGAATCATTTGACAGCCTCATTGTGTTGGCATCACTGCATGAACCACTGCTGCACAGCGGATATCGAATATGCGTGATCCCGGGCTTCGCCATCGCCATTGCAAAGTACAGTGTCGAACGGTCAGGACGTATCTACGTGGATCGGTGTGTCTCGTGTCGAGTTATCCGTACAGTAATATTTCCGCAGGCTGTTATTCGCGTATTTGGTCGTGTATTTACAATAAATTCATTAAAATCTTCGAAATAACACATCCACGTTCCACATTTCGATCTCCTTTTATATTTAAAGCCGCAAAACGTACTTTTAACTTGAGTTTACAAAGTTTATTACAATTTATGCCCTATTTTATATCTCCACGTGCTGCCAGTCTAGATCTATGAGGTCTTTGTTTCACTTCACAGCAATGAAAAATGGTATACATGCTGAAAAATAGAATGGCAATAATGTTATAATGCATTTGACATTTCGATGCCCTGTATACCAGCGTACGAATTCGGAAAGGCATCAACTTTTTGAGCCAGAGTTCCACTTATGTTATGTGCTTGTGGTTTTGTCTTAAAGTATGCCGAATAAAGTAGGAGTCGTGACAGAGCTGCGAGAGCGACTCTCCCCTAGGTGAGTGTAATTTGAGTGACGGTCACGGTAAGCATATAGCCGGATCGAACCATAAATTAGGGGTCCCCGTTAGTGGACTCTTGTCACCGTACCGTTCATCGACTCATTGACTGACTGTTCAAAAAATAGGTTAAAATTGATGATCAACTGCAGATAGGGCCCGACCAAACGCTTCCATAAATTTGAGCAACCACTGTCATGTGGTATGATGTGCTTTTCGGTTCGCCTCATTCCGAGTGAAAAACACATCAGAATCCGAAAAAAAACCTTGGCCAGTAGTTTTCCAACCAACCCGAGACCAAGCACACACCGTAGTGCGGTGGTTTGTTTGTGATAATAATTTCTGTTTATCCGATCTATGCGCGGTGTGTGTGTCTGAATAGGGGATGATGGTTGGTATACGCTTTCTTTTGCTCAACGCCTCAATAGGTACACAAATCCGGCTAGTTAACGACCTTGCTGATCGCGCGAGCTTGAGATCTTCGGATCCACCATTGCTGCACTGTACTGACGGACTGACTGGCTAACTGATTGGTTTGCGCTGCCTGGATGGTTTTGGTTAAGAAATTTGGATGGGTACTTATCCGCTTGTTTACGACCTCGATTCGTAAACGGATCTTTTTGTTTCTTGTTTACCAAACGAGCCGAATTACTGCTGGTTGTATGTTTCCACTGAGTGCTCCACTGTTGACTGGTGATGAGCGAGCAGCGAACGATGGTAACTGAATGGGAGAGCACATTCGAAAATATCGCAAAGTTGCTGTAATTATTGATTTTTATTGGTTGGCTTTTTTTGATGGGATTTGTTGCTTCAAGTGAATCTTCCGATTGATTAGAATTGCTAAATTTGGCCATAAT
Organism: Aedes albopictus; assembly: GCF_035046485.1. Taxonomy (NCBI): domain Eukaryota; kingdom Metazoa; phylum Arthropoda; class Insecta; order Diptera; family Culicidae; genus Aedes; species Aedes albopictus. Next base: position 396,562,882 of record NC_085138.1, on the reverse strand, counting down.
GTTTGCTTTAACCTTCCAGCACGCGCGCTGTTGTAAGAAGTGCAACACTACCAAAAATCCTCGCTCATCGTATACAGCGTGAGCGCGGTGCAGTTTTGGTTGCTTGATGGCGCGCGTCCTGAAAGGTTAAAAGTACTTCCAAAAGGTATCCGGCCATTTGACCGAATGCCAAATTTTGGTGATCCTCCTTTTGTTGGTTGCGCAGCTTTTTCTAAGATCTATTTTCCTGAAAATGCTTCCTGAATTGATCCGGAAATCCTTCCCGACATCCGTTCGACGTTCCTCCGGAAATTCTTTCCGAAGTGTCATTCGAAGATCCACCGGATATTCCGCTCGTAGTTTATCCGGAACCGGGAATTTCTCCCGGAATTCCTCCGATAACTTTGAGATGTACCTCCTGGAGCTCCTTCCGAGATTCTTGTGTGAATTATCTTAAGAGTATCTCTGGAAATTCTTTAAAAAGTTCAACAGGGAGTTTCTTCTGAGGATACTCTGGAAATTCTTCCAAAGTTCTATCCTCAGTTCCTCTGGAAATTCCTCTCGAAAATCCTCCGCATTTTTTTCCGGGGTTCCAGTGAGACCTCCTTCCGAAATGTTTGGATGGTCTTCACGGGATTTCTTTCCGAGAATCATTTTCAGAATTCTTTCAAAAACTTTCCGGAGCTTTTGCAGAAGTTCCTTCCAAAGTTCTCTAAAAAATCTTTACGGAATCCCACCAGTGATCCTACCGGTACCTCCAAGATATCTTCTCGTAGAGTCATCAGAAAATCTCTACGACTCTTTTGGAAATACCTTCGACCTTCCGGTAAATTGTTCAGGTGTTTTACCTGGAATTTCTTCCGCAGATCTCTTAAGTTTTTTTTTTCAGAAATTGTTTTCCTTCCCGACTCCCTTCCAATGTTTCTCCGAGAATTATTTCCGAAGTTCCTTCCAAAGTGTGATTCGAAGGAGCACCGGATATTCTGTTCGAAGTTTATTCGAGACCGAGAATTTCTCCCGGAATTCCTTCGAAAAAAAAACTTTAAAATGTTTCTCCTGGAGTCCCTCCCGTAGTTCTTTTGTGAATTCTATTCAGAGTATATATGGAAACTAGACAGAGTGCCTTCTGAAGATACCTTGGAAAATTCTTCCGAGATTCCTTCCTTCCTTCCTTTTCTTATGGGACAGTGGGACTTTCTTTCAGATTTTTTTGGATGCCCTTCTTAAGTTTCTACGGAAAAAATTCCGGAGTTTTCCCGGAAATCAATTTCGGAATGCATTTGAATACATTTCCGGAGTATGTCCGGGCATTAAGAAAAAGTTAAAAATGATGCGTTGGGGTAGTTAAAACCCAGAAAATCTATCTATTATATAATGATAAATTTGAAAGATAATTTCATCAAGAATGCGGGGTAGCATTCTATACTGCCAGTAGTTGTAGAATATTTCTCGCACTGGACCTTTAGAAGGATACTGTCGTCAACCAAGTTGCTCAGAAGGCTAAGATCTTTCACGTAGACAAACATTTATTTTGAGAATCACTCACTACGTGGCGCTAGTGTTCTAAGAAGCTTTCAGTTGAGTCTGAACGTCGTATACCTTACGTTCTGTACCATTAAGAAGTATACTATCTTCGACATGGTTGATGGAAGATTAAGAGCTTTTCTTTGAAAATCCCCGAAGCATTTTTTCTGAATACTTTCTGCATTATTTTGTGGAAATTTGTGTGTCTTTGGAAATTTTTTAAACTGGCTATTTTGACGAAAATGAAGTTCACTATTCCTTTGGTAAATATTTTCAAGATGTTTTTGCCTTTCTCGTACACCAAGGTGTACCGAAAGGCTATATGTTCACTCCAAAAATGAAATCTTGATAGAACCCCCGGAGGGCCAAGTCTTATATACCAACCGATTCAGTTCGACGAGTTGAGATGATGTCTGTGTGTGTGTATGTGTGTGTGTGTATGTATGTATGTGTGTGTGTGTGTGTGTGCGTGTGTATGTGTGTATGTGTACAAAAATGTCACCTCACTTTTGGATAGTAAATATCATCCGATTTCAACGCTTTAGGTTTCAATCGAAGCGGAATATTGTCCTATTATTTCCTATGGAAAATGGTTTGAATCGGTCCAGCCGTTTCGGAGTTATGGCCATTTAGGTATTCCGGACCGCTACCCCAGGAGGGGGCCAGATATGAAATTGCAACAAACCCATGCATGCGACCCATCAAACCACGGCATTTTCGTTCATCTGATAAACGGTAAGCAGGAAAATAGTCGCAGACTATATCTGAACCGGTAGTGTTCCGGAACCGGTTCCGGGTGTCCCGCCGGAAGTGGCCATATATAAAAGTGTACCAAACCCATGCATGCGACACATCAAAGCGCAGCTTTTTGTATAACCTGATGAACGGTAGACAGGAAAATAGTCTAAGACCATATCTAAACCGGTAGCATACCGGAACCGGTTCCGGGTGTCCCGCTGGAAATGGCCAAATATAAAAGTGAAACAAACCCATGTATGCGACACATCAAATCACCGCTTTTTCTGTAACCTGATGATTGGTAAACAAGAAAATAGTCTCTGATATCTGATCTGGTAGTGTTCCGGAACCGGTTCCGGGTATCCCGCCGGAAGTGGCCAAATATAAAAGTGAACCAAACCCATGCATGCGACACATCAAATCGCAGCTTTATCTATAACCTGATGAACGGTAAATAGGAAAATAGTCGTGCACTATATCTGACCGGTAGTATTACGGAACCGGTTTCGTATCATATCTGAACTGGTAGCATCCCGGAACCGGTTCCTAATGTCCCGCCGGAAGTGGCCTAATTCATACATGCGACACATAAAATCGTAGCCTTTTCGATAACTTGTACGATCAGCAAGAAAATAAGCTAATCCCACATTAGAAACCACGGATAGTGTTCCGGAATCGGTTCGAGGTATCTCGCTGAAAGTGTCCGATTGCAAAAACAAACCAAAAAAATATTCGCGGCACATTAAATGGCATTTAAGGTATCCTGATGAACGGTTACAAAGAAAAAATATCCCTGACCATACTTGGGAGAACTAGTAGTGTCCCGGAATCGGTTCCCGGTATCCCTCCGGATGTGGTGAAATGTAGAAGGGAACCGAACTCCCTTCCGCTTCATCAAATCGCGTTTTTTTCGATATGCTGATGAACGGTTATTAAGAAAATCAGCTGAGATTACGTTCCACAACCGGTTTCAGATGTTCCGCCGGAATTGGTCAAATGTAAAAATGAACCATATAAATTTTCCGGAACCGGTTAAGAGTGGAAATGGACATATATAAAAGTGGATCAAACCCATGCTTGCGGTATCAAATCGCTTTTTTGTCAGTAACCTGATGCGTGGATAATAAGAAAATAGGCACAGTCCACAGAAGTGTTTTTAAATCCGGGTAACCTGATTAACAGTTTTCATAAACTAGTGAACATAAAGTAGTGCTCCGGAATCATTTCCGGGGGTCTCGTAAGCAATACAAAATAGACTGAGACTACATAAGAGGCTACCGGTGGTGTTGCAGAAGCAGCGTTGGGTGCTTCAGCGGAATTACGAAAGTGAACTAAATCAATGCAAGCGATGGATATGTGTAAGAGAACCAAAAACCTAAAAAAAACTAAAGTGATCTCATTAAATCACACAATTTTAGATTCCTGAGACGTAAATTTACAGTAGGATGGGTCAACGTTACATGGAAAAATTAAAATTTAAGCGCATCAGCCCGAACATTCTTTGAAATCTTTATTTGCATCTAAAATTACTGCGCAAAATTTTGATGTGACTGGAGAGCGAGCTCTATAATGTGGTTTATATTTGAATGTGATATAACATTGGCAATTGAAATTACTACATAACAAATTTTACATGGATCTTGTAACCAATGATAACAAAATATAGCATAAAGTGTGCAGATTAAACTTTGTCAAAATGATCTGTGAAAAAGTTAAATCCTGGCTTGTAATTGTCATCTTGATATGAATCAGCCTCCAGTGAAGATTATCAAGCAGTCAACTAAAAGGTCTGATACTTTCGGCTCTGCCCATACGTTGAACATAACGTAGGAATAAGTGCCCCAATTCGATGATGACCTTGAATTTCCAAATAAAGTATTCTCATGATTCAGAAATTCGTAGGTGGTACAGTCCCAGATGGCTGTTATGAGCATTTCCTCCTTCTCGTCCGTTACCAAAGCACAGAGATTTAGGCCCCAAATTTTGGGGCTGATCACTGACTCTAAGGCAAGATTGATTGCGTCCACGGAAAGATTATTAGTACATATTCGACGAGAAAGGCACTATCACCACTAGGTGGATTAATCTGGGTTTTTTTTTTATAAATGCTGTTAGAAGTTTCTATGAATGTTTCTGTGACAATTCTTTTAAAAATCTTGACGCGACAATTCTCAGCAATGCTTCAGTAATGGCTTTGTGATTTTATTAAATTTATTCCACTTTTTTTTTTGAAATTTCAACTGTAATTTTTCTTTTAATACCATTCGTTTGGAAAACCCTCTGGTAATTACTTTGGGGATAACTTCAACATTCGTGTAAACTTCTTTGTCAATTTCTGTGAGAAATATTTGGGTGATTCGACATTCCCTTTGAAAATCGATTCGGCGTATTTTCTGTGAGTTACCCTGTAAAAATCTTTCGAATTTATTTTTTCAGATTTTTTTTTGCTAATCCTTTGGAAATCTTTTCAGCAATTTTTATTGGATTTGATTCAAACATTTTTATAATATTACGTTTTTGTTTTTTTATTTCTTGGACATGTTTTTTTGGCAACTTATTTAAAAAATTGTGGGTAACTTTTTAATAATTTTCTCGGGGAGTAAGGTTATTGTTTTTGAAAATACGTACAGTATAGGCTTTCGATATCCTTTAGGCAATTGTTACGAAAACTTATCAGGCATACGCGATTTTCTTCAGCAATTTCTTCGATAACTTCTCCACCTCCCTCCACTAATATACAGGAGTTGGCCAAAATGTTTGAAAAAGGCAAGTTTTTTTCTCCAACAAAAATATTCAACATGCTGTAACTTTTCATAGAGTGCATTATATGTGCATCATTGGTACAAATTTGAGATCGTTTGGTTAGTCTTTCGCGAAGCTAGAACCGTTCTGGTAAAACACTATTTTTTTTAAGCAACTCATTTCTAAACTGTCATATCTCGGAAACCAGTGAACCGAATTCAATGAAATTTTGAACGTTTTTCAACGTTATCTAGTTGTCTATCCCAAACATATTGGCCATCCCCTTAGTAAAGGGATTGGCGGCGAAATTCCCGAAGAAATTGCCAAAGAAAATCCCTTATGCCTTATACATTTTCGAAACAATTACTTTTGTTTTTTTTATAGTTTTTTATGATATTCATTCAACGAGTAGGGTCTGGGACCATTTGGGCAGGAGCACCTATTTTGGGCACTTGCTGCTATAACTCAGTCAATTTCAAACCGATTGGCTTGAATTTTGAAACATGGCTAGCTACTGTGCCTAGCTGATCGTGTCTCAAAAATCAAGCCAATCGGTTCAAAATTGGCTGAGTTATAGCAGCAAGTGCCCAAAATAGGTGCTCCTGCCCAAATGGTCCCAGACCCTACTTTGAAGATTCCTGAGTCATTTCTTTTGTGAAGTATTTTTCCCAATTGCTGCGCCATGGCAAATTTTGGCGGAGTCACTCTTTTCATAGGGTTCTCATTCCTGCCACCAGAGAAAAAGAGTAATCGTTAGCTTTTGTCAGATTTGCCTATAGCCCGATCAATCCCAATGGAATCATATTAAGGCGGTCCTTTTTCTGGAGTTTTTCTGGGAATTATTTCCGCAGCTCCAGAAATTCTTTCCTAAGTTTCAAAACAATTCGTAGGTTTCGTTCCCGACATACTTGAAGGAATTTCTCGAAAGATTCATACTTACAATATTGTTTGCATAGATATTTTTGCCTTTCTCGTACACTAAGTGTACTGGAAAGGCTATATGTTCACTCCAAAAACGACTTTTTGATAGAAGGCTCGGAGGGTCAAGTCACATATACCAATCAACTCAGCTCGACGAATTGAGGTGATGTCTGTGTGTGTGTATGTGTGTGTGTGTGTGTGTATGTGTGTGTGTGTATGTGTGTGTGTGTATGTGTGTGTACAAATAAACTCACATCACTTTTTGGCAGTAAACCTAAACCGATTTTAATGACCGACGGTTCATTCGACGCGGAATCTGGTCCCATTGTTTCCTATTGAAAATGGTTCGGATCGGTCCAGCCGTTCCGGAGTTATGGCCATTTACGTGTTCCGGACCAGTACCCTTGGAAGGGGCCATGCATAAAAATGTAACAAACACATACATGCGACACATCGGATAACCTGATGAACAGTCAGCAAGAAAACAGTCTCAGACCATATATGAACCGGTAGTGTTCCGGAACCGGTTCCGGGAGTCCCACTGGAAGTGGCCAAATATAAAAGTGAACCAAATCCATGCATGCGACACATCAAATTGCGGCATTTTGGATAACCGGATGAACAATCAGCAAGAAAATAGTCTCAGACCATATGTGAACCGGTAGTGCTCCGGAACCGGTTCCGGGAGTCCCGTCGGAAGTGGCCAAATATAAAAGTGAACCAAATCCATGCATGCGACACATCAAATTGCGGCATTTTGGATAACCTGATGAACAGTCAGCAAGAAAACAGTCTCAGACCATATATGAACCGGTAGTGTTCTGGTACCGGTTCCGGGAGTCCCGCAGGAAGTGGCCAAATATAAAAGTGAACCGAATCCATGCATGCGATATATCAAAGCGCGACTTTTTTGATAACCCAATGAAAGGTTGGCATAAAAAAAGACTCAGACCATATCTGAACCGGCAGTGTATCGGAACCGGTTCCGGATGTCCCGCTGGAAGTGGTCATATATAAAAGTGATCCAAACCCATGCATGCGGCACATCAAACTACGGCATTTTCGATAACCTGATGAGCAGTTAGCAAGAAAACAGTCTCAGACCTTATATGAACCGGTAGTGTTTCAGAACCGGTTCCGGGTGTTCCGCCGGAAGTGGCCGTATATAAAAGTTGACGAAACTCTTGCATGCGGCAATTCAAATCACGGCTTTTTCGACAACTTGATGACCGGTTATTGAGGAAGTAGGCTAAGACCACATTATGGACTGTCAGCAGTGCCGAAACTAGTTCCCTCCGAAAGCGGCTAAATATAAAATTGAACCAAACCCATGGCTTTTTTGATAACCTAATAAACTTTAGCAAGCAAATAGGCTCATTTATGAGGTACCGGGCCGGAAGTGACACCAAACCCATGCATGCGATACCTTAAATCACGGCTTTTAGGTAACATGATGAACAGTTGCAAGAAAATAGACGCAAGCCCTATCAGTGTGTAACGGAACTGATTACGGGTGTCCCGCCAGAAATGATCAAATGTAAAAGAGAATCAATACATGCGACATTTCGATGACTTATTCAGTAACAAGATAAACGGTTAACCAACAAATAATCTCAGACCATATTTGGGAGAACCGGTAGTGTTCCAGAACTGGACAAGACGAGTAACACTTCGGAAGTGGTACAATATAGAAAGGAACTAAACCATAGCGGCGTTTTTGATAATCTGATGTACGGTCAACAAGAAAATAGTCTCAGGCCACAGTAGTTCAGAATCGGTTGCGGGTGTGATTTGATAGAAGTGAACCAAAACCATGCATGCGATACATAAAATCGCGGCATTTTCAAAAATTTGCCGAACGTTTAGCAAGAAGTTAGCAAGAAGAGCCTCAAACCACATCATTTTCCGGCTTTTCAGGCCACGTGATGAACAGTTGACAAAAACATAGTCTAAGACCATATTTGAGACAACCGGAATCAGTTCCATGTGCCCCGCCGGAAATAGTCAAATGTAAAATTTAACCAAACCCATGCAAGCTGCACATCAAATAGCGGAATTATAAAGGTTAACATAATAAATGTCAAAGCGATAAATGAAATTGTGGCTTTTTTGATAGCATGTAAACGTTGGGTAAGATTATAAATGAAGAAATGATCAAAGTCTTCATATATGCGAGAGAACGAAATCGTGGCCAAAGCGATCTCTTCAAATCACACCATTTCAGATCCCTGCGGTGTAAATGTATAGTAGGATGGATCAATGTTTTATATAAAAATATAATTAGTCGCATCAACCTTATACAGTTTTTCAATCTCCAATCTCCTTATGCTTCTAAAATTACTGCTCACAATTTGGGTGCGGATGGTTGAGCCTTCTCTCTTCTCATTGCGATTGAAATTTGAATAGAAAATCTACATTTTCTGCATTTTCCCCGTAGGAAGGTCAAATTTTACATGAATCGTGTTACCAATGATAATAAAATATAGCCAGAAGTGTGCTGAAATAAACATTGGCGAAGATCACAAAGTGATCTGTGATTGTGAATAAAGTTAACCTTCTTCAAGCATTAGCTGACGCTCACCCCGCTGCCGTAGTGGCTGGAATGGGGTCACAATGACCCCAATACACGACTAGGGTTAAGGTGGTCAAGCAGTCAACTGACAGGTCTGATCTTTTTCTGCTCTGATTTGTTTTTGAACATAACATCGGAATATGTATCATCAATAAGTTTCGAAAATCGATGATGGCTTTGTTAAAATTGTTGCTAGTGTAAAGTGTTTTCAGGATTCAGGAACATTTTGGCTAACGTCGAAGAAAAGTTTATGAGTACATATTCGACGAGAAAGGCACTATCACCACTAGGTGGATTAATCTGGGTTTTTTCCTTGTAAAATTAGTGGTGTTATAGGAATTCGTAGCAAATATAGTAATAATACTTTCAAATAAAACTAACAACTTCAAGAATTCAGATAATTTCCCGTTGAGAAATTTCCTGACATGTTCTTTTTCATATTCGAAACAAATATGGAAAAACTCCGGGAAGCATTTGACGAAATTTGAAAAAAAAACAAGATAGAGCTGATGAAGAAATCTCTGGTGGAACTGCTGAACTGGTTGAACTATTAGTGTCATAGGTGAAACTGGGAAAATTTTTAAAATTATGAGACACAGAATGTTGATTAATTGACAAATGGGAGATGAAATTGTAAAAAAGGTGTTCTGATGCGATTTGAACCCACGACTCCGTATTCGCTTGACCAGTGCTTTAACCAATGTTACCGTTGGATCATAAAATCCCTTATCATGATGCCGAGTAAAAATAATAGAAAAAGAAAATTCAAATTGACTGTTGATGTTACATGTTGTTTCCTTATAAATAGTTGTTATTTCCAATATTATCCTAAATTTGTTAAAAACCTAGCTAGGGATAGTTACTATGAGCATGCACACTATAATAAATAAATTAATTAATAATTCAACACAAAGTAAATTCTAAATGTTATATTAAGATTCACAACAAAATTTGTAAAACACATTTCGAACACGACACAAAATACACTAAAATGTGCTGCAGGGGATCATTTCGAATGGTTGTCGCGAGCTAGCTAGAGGACGGTCAAAAGGAGAGGAAAAGGGAATATCGCACAAAAGGGTAGATGACTGGCAAATCTGGATAGAAGCATCGATCTCTTTCCTACTGTGATAGCCAAAGTCAGTAGAAGTTTGCTATTAGCTCTAAAAAATCAGAGATCCACCCGGTAAAATTATGTTGACCTATTAGGTCTGCCGAAATAAGTCTTCAGCAGCTGTGAAATAAGCTACCAAGCGAATCAGGACCCATTAATCCTTGGGCACAACAAACCCATCAAAAGGCCGAACTCGCTCGGTCTAAGGGCGGGCATCGTGGTCAGATTGCCTATTGGAAGAGGAACCAGTGACCATAGTACGTCGGACGCACGTTATTTCCGTTTGTAAAGGGCCATTGGAGGCATCCGCGAACACCTTGGACTCCCACAACGACGTGGTCTTGCCCAGCCCATTGTGGATTGACCAAACCGACCGCCAGACCCATATCCCGGTTGAGCCCTCCCTCAAACCGACCGCCAGACCCATATCCCGTGCTTCAGCAACCCGTTCGCCACCCCCACCATTAGCAGCAGCACCACCATCGACGCCGGCCGGCCACCCCAGAGGAATGTCAGTCGATCATGAGCGACCATTTCAAAAATATCTGAAACTTTGCACAGTTTTTTAATTTCATATAAATCGCCATTTTTTGATATTAAACCTTCATATTCACTCACGACTAACTTTTCAAAAGGGTGTATGCGAAAATAGTTCTAAAATATTCTAAAAGCTGTACAGCAAAAACGGATTGTTCGATTGTTATAAATTTTTCAGCAAAGTTAGATATCTAAATGATGATTCCTTAGAAAATATACACTGTAAAAATTTCTTTTTCTACTTTGAAAAAATATGATCTTTGTCACAAAACCTCAAATATCTCAAAACCCTATCTTTTTACCAACTTCAATTTTTTAGGGGAAATGGCCCATTATATCAGCTATCTACCATAAAATTTTGGTGATGGTAAACTGATAAACAAAAAAGTTATGACATTTCAAACATTTCACAATTTTTACATTTAGTAACAAAAAAAAAATTTTTTCTGTGTAAATTATTTCGAGAATTATATTTTGATGCTGATTTTATTGTAAAGGCTACCGCCTGAATTAAACAAGTTGTTTTCATGATACTTTAGTTTGATTATTCGTAATTACTATAGTATCTATTTGAAACTTAGACGCGATCCAGTGTTGTGATCAAAAATATTGAGATTGTCATACTTTTTATTGTACGTGACTGGTGAAAAAATCCCTTGATAGTGTTGAAAAGCTGTTGATTATAAGAAAAATGGAATTGAATTTATTTTTAAGACAAAAGCTGTATAATAAAAGTTTTATATACGCGTATACGTCTAGTTTATCCGCAAAATAAATCCCTCTTACACACTTATTTCTGAATTGCCTGTTCGGTACTTTTTTGACGAGATTATAACAGCAGTACGATCTCGGTAGTTTCGATAATCGATTTTACTGAGGCTCAGTAAAACAACTGTCAAAATCGTATGGAAAAGGTAAACAATGCATTTTTGCTGAACGAGTTCGGTGCTCAGCAGTTTTAATCTCGTCAAAAAATTACCGAACTCGGTAATCAAAATTAAGTGTGTAGAGAACAGACTTTATGATCGGAAGAATGCGAGTAACTTCAACAACAACAAATGCATAAGAGGTACATACCACAGACAAACAGACGAAACGCCTAGAACAATTTTAGTGAAAATTCATCGCCCAGTTCACACTATCACCACCTGGTGGAAATGTTTCACGAAACACTGCGTTGTGCAATATCGTCATCAGAAGGCGCTAGTGTGAAACGTCAAACGCAAAGAAAAACGATGGGCGCTCTTCTTGTTATGAAAGCCACAACCAAGATTCAAAATGATTGTTGAAGGCGTGGTCAATGAAAATTTCGCCAGTGTTACGTTTGTTTGTCTGTATACATACCTGACAATGCTCACGAAAAAAAACAAAAAAATACTACCGCTATGAATATTAAAAATTGTATAGTATTTTTTTTCTTCAGAAACCAACACCAAACAAGTAAGTTAAAATTAATAAGTGATTTTGTTTATTATAATCTAACGAACAAGATGAACAGTCGCTTTCTCAAAGGTCTTCAACTCAACGCTCTCTTGTAGACCGTTTGATGAAAAAAAATGTTCAAAAGAGTTACGAAATCTCACCGAAAGCACCATAGATAAACTGAAAGAGACTGGTTATGCCCAAATGTCCACATTGTGTACAAAATTACGCATTTGCACGTCCTGCCGTCCAGAATTTGACAAACGAGCCATCTGTATATCATCGGTAAAGCAGGGCGCAGGAAGTTCGAAAACGACAACAACTGAGAAATTGCCATCAGCGACATCTGTTTAAACAATTTAATTACGCCCCTTTTCAAAAATGCCCTGTAATATTCTTCAACATCTATACCCATTTCATTATTTTTAACGTTGCAAAACACGCTTTCAACATTCATCTTGAAGAAGAGGGAAAACACTTGTCCTCAAATGTAACAGCAAATTAATGAATAAACGACTAATGCGCGGAGGGCGTGATAAAATCGGAACATTACTGTACATAGTATATTATATGTATATATAATATATAATAAAAACAACTTGTTTTACTCACGCAAGGCCATTAACAATAAAATCAGCATAAAACTTCAATTTCCGGCCGAAATAATTTACACTAAAAAAAATTATTACTAAATGTGAAAATTGTGAAATGTTTGAATTGTCATAACTTTTTTGTTTATTTTCATGGTAGATTGCTAATACAATGGACCGTTTTCTCTAAAAAATTACGTTGGTAAAAAGATAGGGTTTTGAGATATTTGAGTTTTCGTGACAAAAATGATATTTTTTAATGTTAAAAAAGATTTTTTTCACAGTGTATATTTTCTTAGGAATCGCCATTTAGTTATCTAACTTTGCTGAACAATAAAATCAGCATCAAATCGCGATTCCCGGCCGAAATAATTTACACAGAAAATTTTTTTTTACTAAATGTAAAAATTGTGAAATTTTTGAAATGTTATAACTTTTTTGTTTATTAGTTTACCATCACCAAATTTTTATGGTAGATTGCTAATACAATGGACCGTTTTCCCTAAAAAATTCAAGTTGGTAAAAAGATAGGGTTTTGAGATATTTGAGTTTTTGTGACAAAAATGATGTTTTTCAATGATAAAATAGATTTTTTTTCACAGTGTATATTTTCTTAGAAATCACCATTTAGCTATCTAACTTTGCTGAAAAATTCATAACAATCGAACAATCCGTTTTTGCTGTGCATATTTTTGAATGTTTTTGAACCATTTTCACATACACCCTTTTGAAAAGTTAGTCATGGCTCTAAATAAAAATTTGATATCGAAAAATGGCGATTTAGATGGAACTGAAAAACTGTGCAAAGTTTCAGTTCAATAGAAAATCATGAATTAAAAATTTTCCTTAATTTTGATGCTGTTGCTTGGAATCGCTCCCCATCAACAGACCCTCACACCCACACACAGACTATTTGTAAGTAAGTTGAATTAATTAAGATTAAAACTATTTAGTTGATGTTGCCATTCATTGAGCCTTGATTAGCCCCTCGTAGTAAGCCGACCCTGCAGAGCCGGGAGTCCACGCTCAAGCTTTCCGGTATTCAGGTGAAAGCCAGGGGTCCGTCTGACCCAGAGTAACACCAACTATGCTACAAAACAAATAACGATTTTACGGAATAGAAAGTCAAATTGAGCGAATACGGAGTCATGCGTTCGAATTCTAAACGAAAACTATTTCCTTCTTGTGTTTTGTGAGTCGAAACGAGTTACGGTCTTCAGCAATATTCGTCCATTGAGATTTGAAGAGCTCAATTTATCTTTCACCTTATGATTTAACCCTTGTATACAAACGCTACAGCGCGGAAAAACTTTTTAAAAAATTTTCATAATAATTCCCATGTAAAGCTTTTTTGCTTTTGGATGGGAGCTTGGATTTTTTTTATCATGTATTGAATCGGAACTGAACTAGTGTTAGGTTATTGTTTAATCTTTATTATGGGGTAATTTAGCTCAAAACTAGTTCACCACGATTAAAACTGGAATCCGGATAGAAGGTTTTAATGTTGCACTTTCTTTCAATAATGCTATTTACACAACCGTTATGCTCGTCACAAAAATAACAATATCAATACCGAATTCTTATCAACCAGCAAGGAGGTAAACGAAAGTCACGAGTGTAATCCAAATAAAACAGTTTTATTCATTACTTCCCCTCGGTGCGAACCTCTACATCAGACCAGCGCAGTGACTGCGCCGAGAGATGTTGATATGAGATAAGGATTCACGACGACTTCGAAAGGAAGAGTGCGCAAACATAACATTTCAGTGAAAGACCCCGTGGGGCGATTGATGAATAGAGCCTATTTCTGACGAGCTCTACTGACTGCTCCTCGAGAATTTCGGCTTCCATCAGCGACAAGCGAGTAAATCTCAAGAGGATGTGTATGCAACGTAAACAAACCCATAATCCAGGAAAATCTTCTACTGATTCAGGTACTTTGAGATTCGACGCAGAAACGGCATTCAATACGTCGTCATCGCATGTATCGCCCCGCAGTCATCAGAAGGCTCAATCGCCAAAACCGTATTTCCCAAACGTTGTGAAAGCACATCATCTCCCTTGGCCACGGGTGGCGACGACGGTCCAAACGGAATACGGAAGGAGGCAACGAGACTGAGAACAGAGGAAAAAAGCAAACAGCAAACACACCGTATGGATTTTTGATTTATGATACCAAACAGTTTGGGTTTGCTGTTGTGGTATACAACAGCGGCGGCGACGATGCCATTATGCTGCCATCGAGGCTCATTGTGACCATGTTCTGGCGAGACAGCAAAAACAAATACGCACCGTAAGGAAACTATAAACGGCAGGATAATAAATGGCAGTAAGATTACTTGCCATGCTGGGCTGTGCGCTGTGGAAGAAAGCAGCCGGGAAGAAATCGCAGCTCAGATTTTTTTTCTCTCTTGGCCAAGAATCAAAACCGGAGGATAAGGACCGAAAATAAATTGTCTGCTTCCGAATTTGTCAGTTCGAGGGGGAGTGTTGCCTGTTTTCGCTTCAAATGTTCGTGAGATTAACAAAGGTGATCTGGAAACGCTTTTTCAGCGTTACCAGATCTATTCATTTTGAATCTTATAATGAAATGTACGAAAACTTTTGAAAATTTTACAAAACTTCTTTCACAGTTCGGAAAAGGCAACCAGCTGGCATCACTGGCGTCTTTCATCAAGATTGCAGCATGTTTGTTCCTTTCACTTTTTCACCCATGGTAACAAATGGAGCAACCAATTGAACCCAAGAAAACAGAAGTAAGGCAAAGCACATAAAAATTGGATGACGCCCCGGCAGTATGTAATAGGATCATCAATATCCCTAGCGCAAATATCCAATCGGGAAGACAAACAAGCAGCAATGTATGCACGCCGCTGCGCTCTCTAGGAAAGCAGCATTATTATGCGCTTTTTATTGGCAGTCGCCAACTTATTTTGTCTGTAGGTACTTGCCGGAGTCGTAAATTCGCCAAAACTTTCCTTTGCGATCAATCCCCAAATGAAACTGCATTGATTTCCCAACTAGGGTGGCTACACAGAGTGGAGTGAGTGGCGGCGGTACGTCACGCTGCAGCAGTTTTCGGGAAACCAGTCGTCGAGTCTTCCTGCGGGATGATGGATTACCACCACGGTGTGTTCGAAGAGAGATTATTCTGTTGGGTGCGCTTTTTTGTTGCAAACCCCTACCGCTCCAGACCGCATTCAACATGCAAAACTGCAAGAACCTATGACGAGTGAAGCAAGCGCGTCTGCCTGCGGTTGGGTGGAGCCGTGCTCATCCGAAGAGTGGTGCTGCGCTTCGATATGTTGCCGCTTTGGGGGAAATAAGTATTCAATTTCTTGTTATGTTCTTTTGCGTTGCAAATTGGGATTCGAGTGAAGAAAGAAGGATGAATCCGTGTAATCATCATTAATCATAAAGTTTCGAGAGCGCTTGTGGAAAGTTTTTTGAATAATGCGGTGAAATGGCTTTGAAGGATGTAAGAAACATGCAGTGTACAAATTGGATGGATTGCAGTGCTGCTGCCGTTTAATGGTAGATAAATTCTGAAGAATGAACTGTGTACTGCATACATACATACACTTATTTACACAGCATCACAATTGGCACAATAGTACGCCACAATACTCGGTTTGTGGCTTCCATTCATCCTAGGTCGCGCCCAATGCTCGCTAGGTCACGCTCCACCTGGTCCGCCCATTGTACTCTCTGCTCTTCACGCCTTCTTGTATCAACCAGATCAGCAGCAAACACTAGCATTCCAGGGACATTTGTCCGGTATTCTTGTAACATGCCCTGCCCATCATATCCTCCCGGCTTTGGCCATCTTCTGGATACGTGGTTCGCCATAGAGTGCAGCAAGCTCGTGGTTCATCCTTCTTCGCCACAAACCGTTCTTCTGCACACCGCTGAAGATCATCCTTAGCATGCATCGCCCGAAAACTCCGAGTACATGCAGGTCCTTCTCGAGCATGGTCCATGTCGAGTTCGTAGAGGACCACCGATCTTATAAGCGTCTTGTATGTGTCGCATTCGGTGTGGGGTTGACCGCAGCTTCCTCTGGAGCCCGTAGTAGTAACGATTTCCACTGATGACGCGCCTTCGAATTCCACGGCTAGCATTGTTGTCAGCCGTCAGTAAGTAATGATCCGAGGTAGACGATTACCTCCACCATCTCGAAGGTATCCCCTTCTATGGTGACATTACTACATAGATGGATTGACCGGATTTTGTGAAAATCGTATCGTGGCTATTGAGCCCGGCTTGTCGCGTTACACCTTCCAGAGAGATTTGAAGAGTAGGCATGAGAGTCCGTCACATTCGTCCGCAGTCCTCGGTGAACTGGATGAACGAATAAACTGGATACATACATTTATTTGTGCAACATCATTAAGACAAGACATAATCAACAATAGTACGCCACAATACTCGGTTGCTCTCCATCCTCGGTCGCGCCTAATGCTCGCCAGGTCACCATCCACCTGGTCCGCCCATCGTGCTCTCTGTGCTCCACGCCTTCTTGTGCCAACCGGATCAGTTGCAAACACCAGCTTTGCAGGGTTGTTGTTCGGCATTCTTGCAACATGCCCTGCCCACCGATTCCTTCCGGCTTTGGCCACGTTCTGGATGCTTGGTTCGCCGTAAAGTGCAGCGAGCTCGTGGTTCATCCTTCTCCGCCACACACCGTTCTCCTGCAGACCGCCGAAGATCGTCCTTAGCACACGTCGCTCGAACGCTCCGAGTGCTTGCAGATCCTCCTCGAGCATGGTCAATGTCTCATGCCTGTAGAGGACCACCGGTCTTATAAGCGTTTTGTACATGGTGCATTTGGTGCATGAGTGAATCTTTTTCGACCGCAGTTCCATCTGGAGCCCGTAGTAGGCACGACTTCCGCTGATGATGCGCCTTCAAGTTTCACGACCCATGTTATTGTCGGACGTCAGTAAGGATCTGAGGTAGACGAATTCCTCCACCACTTCGGAAATATCCCCGTCTATCGTAACATTGCTACCCAGACGGATCCGGTCGTAGTAGGTTGTACTTTGTTTTTTTAGGCATTCACCACCAGTCCGACCTTTGCTGCTTCGCGTTTCAGGCGGGTGTACAGCACTGGCCACCGTTCCAAATGTTCTGGCGATAATGTCCATGTCGTCCACAAAGCACACACATTGACCGGATTTTGTGAAAATCGTACCCCGGCTGTTGAGCCCGGCTCGTCGCATCACACCTTCCAGAGCGATGTTGAAGAGTAGGCATGAGAGTCCGTCACCTTGTCGCAGTCCCCGGCGAGATTCGAATGAACTGGATAGTTCACCCGAAACCCTCTCGCAGTTTTGCACACCGTCCATCTTCGCTTTAATCAGTCTTGTCAGCTTCCCAGGAAAGCCGTTTTCGTCCATGATTCTCCATAGCTCTGCGGGGTCGATGCTGTCGTATGCCGCCTTGAAGTCGATGAACAGATGATGCGATGGGACCTGGTATTCACGGCATTTCTGGAGGATTTGCCGTACGGTGAAGATCTGGTCTGTTGTCGACTGGCCGTCGATGAAACAGGCTTGATTACTTCCCACAAACTCATTCGTTTTAGGTGACAGACGATGGAAGATGATCTGGGAATGCACTTTGTGGGCAGCATTCAAAATGGTGTCCGCTCTGAAGTTCTCACTTTACAAATCGTCGCCTTTCTTGTGAATGGGGCAGATTACCCCTTCCTTCCACGCCTCCGATAGCTGTTCGGTTTCGCAGATCCTGACTACCAATAGGTGCAGACAGGTGGCCATCTTTTCTGGGCCCATCTTGATGAGTTCAGCTGTGATACCATTCTTACCAGCTGTTTTGTTGATTTTGAGCTGGTGAATGGCATCCTTAACTTCCATCATCGTAGGAGTTGGCAAATTTCCGTTCTCTACTGCATTGCCGTAGTCTTTCTCTCCGTTGATGACGCAATTGATGTGCAGCGAAAATGATGCGATATCACAAGAAGTCTATTGCTGTGTAGAGATTCCTGCAGCAATTCATATATCAAGTCATTCAGGAATTCCTCCAGGTATCTCACCATGTTTTTATTGTCAAAAATTTTCCGACATTTCCTGTAGGTATAACTCTAAGAACTTTGCCACGGATTATCTAAAGAGTCATTTCAAAAATACTCAAAATAATTCAAAAATGTCAGTAACTTTTCAAAAATATGTTTGTTATTTTGTTTTTTATTTTTGAGAACAAGACGTGTATTCTGGAATTTCTTCTGAATTATGTCCTCAGAATACTCCAGGAATACTTCAGCAAATTCTCTAAGAACTTTACCGAGGGAATTCACCAGCAATTTTTCTAAAAATTCCTCAATTAGCTGATCTTCAAAATCCCCAAAGGGTTTTTGGACGCGGTTTCCAAATTTTTTCATCCAAAAGTTTTTCATAAATTCCTCCTGGAACTCCTTTCGGAATTTTCCTAAATCCAAAAAATCTGATCAAATTTTTTAGACGAATTTCTAAAAAAAAATGCCTAAAACAACCCGGGTTAACCCCATAATATACATGGACGTCTTTAGTTATTCTTCTGCAAATTCTTTCAAAAATACTTCTGAGATCTTCAACTGGACATGTATTTTGAAATACATTCAAGGATTTCTTCAGAAATTTATGCTCAGATTCCTTTTAAAATTAATTCAAACATAGCTTCAGATACTTTTTTCTGAACTGTAGGGGTTTCTTCAGAAATTTCATCAAGATATTTCTTTGAAAAGTAATTTCATGGAATTTCTGAAAAATTCCTCTAAAAACTACTTTAAAACTTCTACAGAGGTACATTCGGATTTTTTTTTTTTTTGAGAAATGTCTTCAAGAATTCTTCCCGAAATTTATTAAAGAATTATTTTTAGAAATTGCTCCTGCGCTTCCGCCAGAAAAAAAAAAAAAAAAAAAAAAAAAAAAAAAAAAAAAAAAAAAAAAAAAAAAAAAAAAGACGCGGACAAAGGCTGTACAGACTGAACATAACATTAGACAAGGGACACACGAAGCATGCACCAGTGGATACGGAGAAGAAACTATTCTCACGAAAAGTTGCATCGCTCGGAGTGGGAATCGAACCCTCACTCCACAGCATGGTGCGATTAGAAGCTCGGTGACCTTAACCGCACGGCTACGAGGCTACCTGGAGTACCTTCAGAGCCCAAGTAACACAGAAAACATCTTTCAAAATTTAAGATTCAAAAGATGTTTTATAACTGTAATATAAGTGTATCAGGAAGCACATTATGTTATTATTAGGCTTTCATAATGTCAGCCGATTACAAACAGCAAAAAAAATATCACAGATCACACCAAGTCTATTTTACTAGTATATAACAATACTGGAGCATCATGCAACTCACTCATGAAAGCCACAATGTTTTTTATTTTACAACAGCAGCTCATTTGGGTTTGCTGCAAAATTCAACACAGATTAAAGCTTCATGAACCATATTTTGGTCGGCAATGGTCTGAAAGATCTCCGACGATGACGATGATGTCGAGAAAGATTTACGAAAGCTGTCTAGTTTACACAGGGTCTCGAGAAAAGTTTGATCTGGGCAAGTTGTTATTGAATTTTAGGACGCAACTCGCAATTTGAATAGTGGCTGCTCACACACCGTTTAGCTTATCACCAAGCACCATCCTAAGTCCTCTCGGCAGCAGCTGATGTTATTCCAAATCAGATTGCGAATAATCTAAATCTCAAATTTCCAAAAAACTAGTGGTCAGATATAAAACAAAAACGAATGAGAATCTGCACCAACAGCAGAGTGAAGGGAACATTTACAATGCAATGTTTACGTTTACATTTTGACAGATTTAACTAGGTATGCTGAAATTTAGTTGTAGTGTAGTTATTTCGGAGTTTAAATTTTGACCGCAAAACATAATTATAGCTTAATAAAACGTATGTTGTATGTATGTTTTCATTATGTATTATAAACGTATTTTTAACGCAAGATCTTCATATATAGCGTCTCTTCCACAGCAAACCATCCAAATTACAGTACCTATCAAAAATATGAATGCACAAATAAAAACATGGAAATCAATTGCACATGTTTTTACCTTCAAATCATTATAAATTCTTCAAACAAAACTATTTATAAATTTTACATTACTCTTATCTCCACGTGTGCCCAAAACAGTGATACATTTTAGGCTGAAAAACCATTATTATTAAGATTTGCATAGTTGTTTACATGTTTTGTACGGCACTGTAAGTATGATAGAAAATCAGCCATATTGAATCTACGTGTGGAGTCAATAAACTGATAGAACAGTACAATTTGGATAGCTTATTTTTAATGGTTATGGTTGGCATTTCTAATTGAACCTAGAGCGCTTGAAATCTGGATGAGCAAAATCAAATGTTTCACCATAATTTTTGAATTGCATGTAAAATAGCGCTACCATTATTGAGCATAAACCGTGACTTAATTGGCTTTCCAAATAATTCACAAATAATTGACCCCATAACATTTTCCAAATTCCATGTTCTGTGGTTGAACAAGCCAAATCGGCACCAACATTTCAAAAGGGCGTAACTGCATTTTGAAACAAACCACTCTTTCACATCTGTGGGTCATATTTTAAGTTTTCCACGAAATTCACAAACATTACTAGACAGAGAAATTGCTCTTCTTTCCTATACTGGCGGTGATTTGTATGGTGGCATTGAAATACAATCTACAGATGTGAAACAGGGGTTTGTTTCAAAATGCAGTTACGCCCTTTTGAAATGTTGGTGCCGAAATATGTTTATAACAAAATTTATTTTGTTTTTTTTTTGTGTTCTGTCAATTTCTTATGCCAGATATACTTTTGGACATCTTTTTTTGTAGCATAAATGCTTCCTATTAGTTATATAACATTTGAATAGCTCAATTCGAACCTGTGCAAATGATGTGTAATATAAATGTTTTTTACAAGTTATATTACTACCAAAATGTTTTATAAGAACTCGTGTATGTAATTGTTCTATATGTGTATTTTGCAAGTGATATTGCTGATAAATGTATCAAAACATTTTTGGGAGTTGGATGATGTGTCCTATATCATATTTTTTAGTGATATTAATGTGTTGAGATACATCTTATATCACATGTAAGATGTTTTATAAGCCGCCATTTTTTGCGCTGTTTTGATTATACAAGTGTTCAAAATTAAGTAAATAATACAAGAAAAATACACTACGTTATGTATGAATAGTGAAATTTAAACTCTTATAGAGCATGTTGTGTTACTTGGGAGATTTCTGAAGGAATAATTTCGGATATACCTGTAGAGATTTTGTTCAGAAATTACCCCAGAAATTGCACAAATAATACTGGAAAAATTCTTGAAAGAATTTCTTCAGAATTTCTGGAGGATTCCCCAAAGAAATTTCTAACATAACTCCTGGTGTTACTTCTGGAGATTCCTAAATGAAATTCTTGAACATTTCTTGAAGTTTCTGAAGCAATTTCTGACGTTATCACTGGAGAAATTCCTGGATCAATGGCTGGGGGAGTTCCTGAAGAAATTCATTAGGATACCTCCTCAATTTGTTGAAAGAAAATCATAGAAAGCTTCTGGATGCAATTGTAACTATTTTCAAGAAAAAAATAGCTTGAAATATTTCTAGATGAATTCGTGGAAAAATCCGTATAGAAATTTCTGAAAGAATCCTAAAAAAAATGTCACAGAAATCACAGTCAAAAGTACTTGTGAAATTCTTGAAGAAAACACTAAATAAACTCCTGCGGGATCCCTGAAGAATTATCTGAAGACCTCCTTGAGATACTTCTGGAGAAATTCCTTAATAAGTTCTTGATACAACTTCTAAAGGGATTAGTACACAAGAATCCCTGAAGTACTGGAGAAATTTCTGAAGAAAATACAGTGGCGTTTCGGTTTTATCACTAGTCGTTTTAATCACTACTCGCTGAAATTCACGGTTTTCTGTTCGATTATATCACGATTTTAATTTCGTTTTTATCACACTTGTTTTAAAACATTCCGAAATCAATATAAAATCAATACAGCATTGTCCACTCCACCAAAACAGTTAAAAAATATAAGCTACGACTTATATATTTTGCAGCTGAACGATTTTGGATGAAAAAATTACATTTATTTCTCGTTTCGCTAAATTCACGATTTCGTTTTTATCACGGTAAAATTTTTTTTGACCGTGATAAAACCGAAAAACCACTGTACTAGAAAATTGATCCTAGGGAATTCTTTCGAGAATCACTGAAGAAATATTTAGCATGTAATTTTGAAATAACCTTAAAAAAAATACCTAGTACATCTGGATAACTCTCTGTAGGTAATCATTGAGGATTTTTTTTTAATTTATTGAAGAATGCCAACAAACTAATTTTGGAGTAATTTCTGCAAGAATTTCTAAGATTATATTTTAAGAAATTCTCGAAGTACCTGAATAAATGCAGACAAGAAAAACCTGGGAAATCGGGGGAAAAATTTGTTTCTTACGGGACACCCTAGAGGAACATTTGATAGAATCTTTGAAAGAATGTCCGAAACTCCGTGTAAAAACCTCCTGGAGTTGCATCTGTTGAAGAAATCTTTGGACAAATTCCCGGGAAACCTCGTAAAGTAATTTCTCGAGGATTTTTTTAAAGAATTTTCTTAAACAATTTCTGGAGAAATCCCAAAGGAAAGCTTCAGGAGGAAATCTGGTTACATTCTTGAAAGAATACTTTCTAAAGTGTTTATGCAAAGTGTGGCCAGCAAAAAAAAAAACGTAAAATGGCAGCAGGACACCCTGAAACTATCATATCTCCGGTGGGTATAGGAAAATCTGGATTTCCAGATCCCTGTTTTAATACAGTAAAGCAATTCCTCTGGAAGCTCCTTCAGGTCTTTCTCCAGGGATTGTCCAGGATTAATTCAAACTTTTTCCAGGGTTTTTTTTCAGAAATTATTTCGTAGATGATTCAGGATTTTCCCCAAAAAGTTTCCCGGCTATTCCTGCATAAATTGTTCCAGAATATATTGCTGGGTGTTTTTCAAGTATTTTTTTTTTCTTGCAGAAGGTGCTTCAGTTCTCCCAGGTAGTTTTCAAAGATTACTTCAAAAAATTCATCTAGTTTTAAGAAATTTCTTCAGCGATTCTCCACAGAATTCTTCCTTGATTATTTTATTTGAGCAAGATTTTTTTCAGACTTTTTTTTTATTTTTGTGCACTAATCCCTTCAGGAAAGGAAAATTCTTCTAATAATCGACGCGAATAATTTCAAATTTTTTTCAGAAATCCCTTCGAAGAAATTTATTGAGGTTTTTTTTTCAAGCATTCTGAATTGCGGAAGGCACTATTGTCTGCAATTTTTGCAGACTTTCCTTAACAGATTATTTAGAGAGGTGCTTAAGGAGTTAATTCAGGTAATCTTCCAGGAATTTATCTAGGAATTCCTTCAGACATAACTACAAAATTGTATCAGGAATGATTGTCCTGGAAACCCTCCAGATTAAAAAAAAACTTCTTGGGGAACGTTCAATAATGGCGTAGCATTTAAGGGGGGAGGGGTCAACCTCTGATATTGCTACGAGCCATGTATTCCTCTCTCTCTTCTTGGCGTAACGTCCTCACTGGGACAAAGCCTGCTTCTCAGCTTAGTGTTCTATGAGCACTTCCACAGTTTTTAACTGAGAGCTTCCTCTGCCAATGACCATTTTGCATGTGTATATCGTGTGGCAGGCACGAAGATACTCTATGCCCAAGGAAGTCAAGGAAATTTCCTTTACGAAAAGATCCTGGACCGACCGGGAATCGAACCCGTCACCCTCAGCATGGTCATGCTGAATACCCGTGCGTTTACCGCCTCGGCTATATGGGCCATGTATTGGGTAGGGTAAAATAGACTCGGGGAGAGGGAGGGGGTGTCAAAGGTATCACCAAAAGTTCAGTTCAGATTTTTTCAGAAAATTTTCAGGAATCTCTTTGGAAAAAAATCAGAGATGCTCTAAATAATAGTACCAGTTTTTCGTTCCCAAATTCTGGAAGAGCTTCTGTTAAACGAATGCCTAGAAAAATATCTCAAATAATGCAGGAATTGCTACAGGAATCCACACGTTTGTTCTGAAAGAACCACAGTAATTAAAAAAAATGTAGGAATTTCTGCGATAATTTTTGAAGGAATCCCTTAGGAAGGAAGAATTTCAGAAGCGAACTCCGTAGAATATTTAAATACACTCTTAGAGGAATTTCTTACAAAATCCATGCAAGAACTTTTTAAGGAATCCTATGCTTGAAATCATGAAGAATGCTGCTTAGAAACATTAGGTAAGTCTCTAGAAATATTTTTGAAGGAATATCTGAATAAATAAAAGTAGAATCTCTGTTGAAGGCTCAGGAAGCACTGTTGCATGAATCAATTGCGAAATATTTGAAGAAATCCCAGGAAAATTCTTGATGCAATCCCAGGAGAAATTTCTTTGGAGCTTCTTGAAAAAATATCTGGAGACAATCATCGGGAAACCCTCTGTGGAATTTCTAGAAAAGTTTATCAAGAAATGTTTAGGAAAATTCCAAGAAAAACCTTGAAGGATCTTGAAGGATTCTCTAACAGTACTCTTAAAGCAATCTATTCACGTATTTCTGGATGAGTTCTTGTGGGAATACCTCGAGAAACTCCTTTACAAACTTCTGTAAAGATCTCTAAGAAAAAAAAAACCTTTGACATACTTCTGAAGGAATTTATGTAGACATTTCTATGAAATGTTACTAAGCACGTTAACAAATTCGTGGAGAAATTTTACATAGAGGAAATCCTGATGGAATCTCTGTATGCACTCCTGAGTGGAGCGGACCTGGTGTGATGGTTGAAGCACGTGACTATTACGCCGAGGACTTGGGATCGAGTCCCACTCCCGACAAACTCACAAAATGTGTACTCTTCCTTCGGGAGGGAAGTAAAACGTGGTTCTCGAGCTAAAAATCTCGTTAATACAGATACAAAAAAAAATGTATGCACTCCTGCAGGAATCCCAGAAGAAATTTCTGCCTGAATAATACAAGTTATTATTCAAGCATCTCCGAAAAAAAATCCTGGATGCATACCTGAAGAAAGATCTGGACATATACCTGCGGGAATTTTCAATGGAAACTCTATATAAATTTCCTAAAAAATCTGTGATGGACTTCTTAAAGAAATTCGAATTTCTGTTTGAATTTCTGGAAGATATTCTGAAGAAACCATGGTGGAAAAATTTATGAAAGAATTTTTGAATGAATTTCCGAAGGAATTCCTATAGAAATTTCCTGTAGAATTCCAAGAGAAATTCTTGAATGGGTTTCAAAACAGATGTTTTCCCTTTGATGAATTTATAAAGCAATCCCTGACAGAGTTTCAGAAGGAACACTTGGAAATCTACCTAGAAGAATTAATGGAAAAATTCAAAGGAAATATTCGAAGCCCTGGAGAAATTTCCTAAGAAGTCCATAGAAGAGTTTCTGAAAAAACTGCTGGTGATGTTTTTGATAGAAACTTTGGTAGATTTAAGGACTGAACTCCTAGAATCACAATGGCATTGGATATATTCACATTTGCAACTTCATCCATAATTTTTAGAAACTGGTCATGCTATGCCACATCTGTAAGTAATGACAATTCCTTATCGTCAACACGGATAACGATTCGTTTGAGATAACGTTCAATTTGAATATGAAAATTGTGATCGTTGTTATCGATTTAACAAGCATGCAATTAGCAACTATAATTTATCGAACAACAAACCTGTTTAAAACGCAATAATGTTTGATCGGGCGATTTTCCACACCTCCAGCAAAAAAGCCACCCTTTCGATTCAGCTCAAAAGTGATGTAATGCTACATGCATCTGATAAGCCCCAGTTGTGTCGACGCAAACAGCAGCAACGTTTTCTTCGCCGTTACTGACCTAACCTATCGCCATTGTTTCACCTAGGTACGGCGAGTTTGCACAGCAGCAACAATCCCTCGGGAACACTTTCAACCGCATTCCAAACGATTTGATTCATCGCTGCATCGCGCGCCGACAACAACCACAAGCTAACCGGCCGGCAACGTGACCCCATATCAACGTGGAAAATCCTCCCACGGCAGCACTAGCGTGCACAGGGGGGGGCAAGGGGGGGCACTTGCCCCCCCTTCTATAAAAAAATCTATGCACCATTTTTGCAATTCTTGAACCTTGGATCTTACCACGCAATGTTGAGAATCACTGTGCTATGGTGCACCATTGACACATACAATTTCTTAGTATCTCATGCACAACCATGATGTTCTCAAAATCATCTAGGCTAAACTCACGCACCATCTTCAAACTAATCAGTGATGTCAGCACCACATTTGAAAAACATGCACCATTTTGGCATTTTGTATTCCAAAACTGTATTCCATGTACCTGAACCATGGTGACTTCGGCACCACATTAAATTCTAAGCACCATTTTTTGCAATTCGTGCACCTAGCCATACAAAATAACGAGTATCACTGAATAACAGTGACGACTAATACAGCACACTAACATCATGCACCTTCTTCAAAGCTTTCAATGCACCATCATGATGTCCACAGAATGATCTAGGTATCCTCGCATTATGATGATCGCATGAAATGTCTTTTTATCAATTAAGTATGTAATACCTCATACTGATATGCACCATCATAAAATTTCATGCACCATCACAGCTCTTCAAGCACCATTTCAGCGTTTATCATAACACTGAGCCGTGAGCATCACTTAAAATATTTTTTTTTGTATGCTATGCACCATTTTTGCAATTCGTGCACCTAACCATAAGCTCTGGAAAACGGTGACAATTAATGCATCATCTAGTATCATGCACCTTCTTCAAAGCTTTCCAACCACCATTTTGGCATACACTATATCATCTTGGCATCTTATGCACCATTATGATGTGGTTCACAAGTGAATTTGATGCACCATTTTGTCATTTCGCATACAAAATAGCATTCCTTGTATCTGGACTATGTTGATTTCTGTGCCGCATTGAGTTTCCTGCACCATTTTTGCAATTCGTGCACCTACATATGGAATTTGTTGAGTATAACTGAATCATGGTAAAACTAATGCACCATACAGACATCATGTAGCTCCTTTGCATTCCATGTACCACCATGATGATCACATAAATAGCTTAGCACCATCTCACGTGTCATCTAAGCATTTAATTCACATTTGAATTTCATAAGCTCCATTTTGCCATATCGTACACCCAATTGTATTCCATGTACCTGATCCATATTGACTTCCGCACCACATTAAATTCTATGCATCATTTTTGCAATTTTTAATTTTGGATCTAACCACCCAATGTTGAGAATCACTGAATCATGGTGGCAACAAATGCACTCCTGATACATACAATTTCTTAGTATCTCATGCACAACCATGATGTTCTCAGAATCATTTTTAGGCTAATCTCACGCACCATCTTTTAACTAATCAGTGATGTCAGCACCATATTCGAATAACATGCACCATTTTGGCATTTTGTATTCCAAAACTGTAATCCATGTACGTGAACCATGGTGACTTCGGCACCACATTGAATTCCAAGCACCATTTTTTGCAATTCGTGCACCTAGCCATACACAATGTCGAGTGTCGCTGAATAACGGTGACAACTAATACAGCACACTACTAATACAGCGTCCAAGAATAATCTAGGTATCCACGCATTATGCTGATCTCATGCACTATCTTTTAATCAACTAGGAACCTAATGCATCATACTGATATGCACCATCATGAAATTTCATGCACCATCAAAGCTTTCCAAGCATCATATCAGCGTTTATTATATCATCTAGGCATCTGATGCACCATTATGTTGTGAGCATCACATAAAATACATTTATTTTGCATTCTATGCACCTTTTTTGCAATTCGTGCACCTAACCATGCAACATGTTGATAATTTTTGAATAACGGTGACAACTAATGCAGCTCACAAGCATCATACGCCTTCTCCCAAGCCTTCCATGCACCATTTCGGCATTCATTATACTATCTAGGTAGCTTATGCACCATTATTATGTGGTTTACATTTGAATTGATGCACCATTTTGGCATTTCGCATACAAAATAGTATTCCACGTACATGGAACATGTTGATTTCTGTGCCACATTGAGTTTCCTGCACCTTTGCACGAATTGCAAGTGCACCTTAATATGAAACATGACGAGTACAACAGAATCATGGTGAAGCTAATGCACCATACAGACATCATGCACCACCATGATGTTCACAGAATCATCTAGGCAACATCTCACGCACCATATTTGAATCAAATATGTGTCTAATTGCGAAATAATGCACCATCGTTAAATTTAATGCTTTAGTAATGCTTTTAATGCGTAATCGTGGCGTTCACTATATCATCTAGGCATCTATTGCACCATTATTATTGTATGAAGTTTCGTACATCGAAATAGCATTTCTTGTACGATGTCAACTCTAATGCATCATACTGACATCAAGCACCATCTTTGAATGACATGCTCCATATTAGCATTCAATGCACCATACCAATGAACTCAGTGTTATCAGAAGATCCTATACACCGCGGTGACATCATGCACCTTTATTGCCTCACGCAATTTGATTTTTATGCAGCACCAACATTTATATGTTTACACCATCTCCAAATCTCATGTTTTATCTTAGCATTCTATAAATCAAATTGCAATTACTTGCCACGCATGAATTATCTCGACGTTCCCTTGATCATTAAGGTATATAATGAACCATACTCACATCACACACCTTTTTAAAATTATATACACCTTCTTGGTGTTCATTGTATCATCCACAATTGAATTTATGTACCATTTTGTGATTCGCGCATCAAAATAGCATTCCGTGGATCATTTTGAAAATCACTTTACCAGCTGGAGAAATATCTGGAGTAATCCGTGGAGGCATTCTAAGAGAAATCCGTGGAGAAATTTCTGGGGGAATCCTTGAAGGACTTTCTGGAGGAATCCCTGAAGGCATTACTAAAGAAGTGCTTGAAAGCATTCTTGAAAGAAGCTCTCAAAAACTGGAAGAGTAGTCTAGAAATTCCTGTAGAATTTGCAGGAGGAACTACTAAAGGAATTGCTGGAAAAATTATTGAAAAAACTCCCTGGAGGCATTCCTAAAGGAATCCTTGAAGAATTTCCGGGGGGAATCCGTAGAGGAATTCGTGAAAGAATTCATAGAGGAATCTGTGGAGAAATATTTCGAAAAACTTCCGGACAAATTTCTTGAAGAGTTTCAGCAGGGGTAATTGACGAACCCCTGGAGGATTTCCTGGAGTAAACTCTGGAGGCATTCCTGGAAGAAACCCTGGAGGAATTCATGGAAGAATTTCTGGAGGAATCTCTGAAGGCATTCCTGAAGGAATCCTTGGAAGAATGCCTGGAGGTTTCCTTGTAAGAATTCCTGGAGGAAGCTATGAGAAATTCCTGGAGAAATCCCCGATGTAATCCCTGGAGGAATTCCTGATGGAATCCGTGAAGGAATTACAGGATGAAACACTGGAGGGGTAACAGAAGGAATCCATGAAATAATTCATGGAGGAATTCCAGGAGGAATTGCTGCAGGAACTCCTGAAAGATTTTTTGGAAAAACTCCTGCATGAATTTGTGGAAGAATTACTCGAGGAATTCAATGACGAATCCTTGCAGAAATAACTGGAGAAATCTCTGTAGGAATTTGTGGAGGCATTCTTTCGAGAATTATTGGAAGAATTTCTGGAGGATTTTCAGGAGGAATACTTGGCTGAATCCCTGGAGACATTCATAGAGGAAATCTTAGAGAATGCTTTGGAAAATTCCTGGAGAAATCGCTGCTGAAATCCTAGGAGGAATTCCTGAAGGAATCCTAGAGAAACTTCTGGAAGAATCCCTAGAGGTTTTTCTGGAGAAATTCCTAAAAAAATGTAGGAATTCCTGGAAGAATTTCTGGGGGATTTGCTAAAGGAATTCTTTGAAAAAATTCTATAAAAATATTTGCGGCTTCCTGGAATGATTAAACGAACTCCTCGAGCAAAAGAATTCCTAGAGGGATTTTTGAGAAATTCCTGAAAAATTCCTGGAGAAATTCCTGGCGAAATCCATGGAGGAATACCTGAAAAAATTTTTCGAGGAATTCCTGGAACAGTTCCAGGAGAAGTTTTTTTTTCTGAAGAAATTCATGGATAAATTCTAGAGAAATTCTTAAATTTTCTTAAGGAATCTTTGGAGAAATTCCTGGAGGAATCTATGTTTGCATTCCGGAAGGTATTTCAGGATGAATTCCTGAAGAATTTTTTGGTGGAATATCTAGAGAAATTCCTCGATGAATTCTTTAAGGAATTTTTGGACAAATATTTAAGGCTTTCTGGAGGAATGTCTAGAACAACTCCTCGAGGAATTTGTGAAAGATTTTTTTGAGTAATTTCTGAAGAAACTCATGGATGAACTCCTGGATGAATTCCCGAAGATATTCCTGGAGGAATGCATGGAGAAATCCCTAAAGGAATTCCTAGAGAAACACCCAGAAAAGATCCGGGAAAAAATTCATGCTGTAATCCTCGGAGGGATTCCTGAAGGAATCTGTGAAGGATTTCAAGGATGAATCCCTGGAGAATTCCTAGAGAAATTTCTGGAAGAATCCTTAAACATTTTTCTGGAGAAATTCCTGAAAAAATGAAGGAATTCCTGGAAAAATTTCTGCAGGATTTCCTGAAAGAATTCTTTGAAAAATTTCTGGAAAATATTTGCGGCTTCCTGGAGGAATGATTTAAGGAACTCCTCGAGAAATTTCTGAAATATTTACTAGAGGGATTTCTGAGGAATATCTGAAAAAAATCATTGATGGAATTCCTGGCGAAATCCAAGGAGGAATCCCAGGAGAAATTTTTAGAGGAATTCCTTGAGGAATTCCTGGAACAGTTCCGGGAGAAGTTTTTTCTGGAGAAATCCGTGGATAAACTCTTGGAGGAATACCTAGAGGAATTTTTGGCTGTATCCATGAAGAGTTTTTTTTTAGGATTTTCTGGAGCAAAAACTATAGAAATTTTGATAGTTGTCCCAGGAGAAGTTTCTGGAGCGATTCTTGGAAAAATTCCAGAAAAGAAAATTTTGTAGAAATCCCTGGAAAAAATTCTCGAGGAATTCCTGGAAGAGTTCCGGGAGAAATTTCTTCAGGATTTTCTGGAGAAATCCGAGCAGGAATTCCTTAAGGTATCCTTGCAGAAATTCCTGGAGGAATCCCTGTAGAAATTCAAGATGGAATCGCTGAAGAAATTTTTGAAGGAATGAATGGAGGAATTCTTTCTTTTAGGTATTTTTTGCGAAACATTCCTAGAGGAATTCCTGGAGAAATTCCAGGATGATTTTCTTCAGGAATCTCTGGAGAAATTTCTGGAAGAATCCATGTTTGCATTCCGGGAGGTATTTCTGGATAAATTCCTCCAGAATTTTTTGAAGGAATTCATTTATGAATTCTAAGAGGAATAACTAGAGAAATTCCTGGATGAATTCTTTAAGGTATTTCGGTACAAATATTTAAAGCTTCCTGGAGGAATGTCTGGAGGAACTCCTCGAGGAATTAATGAAGGATTTTTTTTTAGCAATTTCTGAAGAAACTCATGGATGAATTCCCGAAGAAATTTCGGAGGAATCCATGGAGAAATCTCTGGATGAATTCCTAGAGATTCTTTGAGGAATAAATAATAGAAAAAAAATAAAATATAAAATAAAAATAAATAATAATAGAAAAATTCTTTTAGGATTTTCTGGAGGAATAAGTCGAGGAATTTCTGGAAGAATCCCTGGAAACAATATTGGAGGAATTCTGGCAGAAATTCTTAGAGAATTTTCTGTAGGAATTCCGGCAGCAATCCCTGAAGGTATTTCATGAGGATTCCATGGAAGTATTCCTGGAGGAATTCCTAGAAGAGTTCTGGGAGAAATTGATTGAGTATTATGTGGAGGATTCCGTGAAGGATTTCCTGGGAAAATCCCTGGATGAATACCTTGAGAAATTTCTGGTGGAATCCATGGAGGGAGGAATTTCTGAAGGAATTGCTGAAAAAAATCCTGGAGAAATTCCTGGAGGAATCCATGGAGGTATCCCTGAAGGAATTCTTGGAAGGGTTCCGGGAGACATTCCTTTGAGATTGTCTGGAGGAATTCTGACAGAAATTCCTAGAGGATTTTCTGGAGTAATTCCTGGAGGTATTTCTGGATGAAATTTTGAAGAAATTCATGAATAAATCGTTGAAAGAATGAATCCCTGAAGAAGTCCTTGAGAATTTCCCGTAGATTTTCCTGGAGGAATCCATGGATGAATTGCTCGAAAAATTCCAGGAGGAAATCCTGGAAGAGTTCCGGTAGAAATTCCTTTAGGATTTTCTGGAGGAATCTGTAGAGCAATTCCTTGAAGAATCCCTGGAGGAAATATTGAAGAAATTCTGGCAGACATTCCTAGAGGATTTTCTCTAGAAGAAATTTCATGAGGAATCTCTGGAGGAATTCCTGGAGGTAATTCTGAAGAAATTTCTGGAGTATTTACTAGTCCTTGAGAATTTCCTGTAGAATTTCCTGGAGGAATCCATGGAAGAATTGCTCGAGAAATTCCTGGATGAATTCCTGGAAGAGTTACGGGAGAAATTCCTTTATGATTTTCAGGAGAAATCTCTAGAGCAATTCCTTGAAGAATCCCTGGAGGAAATATTGAAGAAATTCTGGTAGACATTCCTAGAGGATTTTTTCTAGAAGAAATTTCATGAGGAATCTCTGAAGGAATTCCTGGGGGTAATTCTGGAGGAATTCCTGGAGGTAATTCTGAAGAAATTTTTGGAGTATTTACTGGAGGAATTCCTGGAGGAATTATTTGGGAAAATTCAGGAGAAATATATGAGGCTTCATGTAGAAATTTCTGAAGGAACTCCTCGAGGAATTTCTGAAGGAATTTCTAGAGGAATTTCTGCAGGATTTTTTTTAAGAATTTCTGAAGAAATTTTTCAACGAATCCATGCAGGAACTACTTGAGAAACTCCTAGAAAAAGTTTTGGAGGAATTCTTTGAGGAATGCAATGAGAAATCCCTGTAGTTTTGGTGAAAATTCCCAGAGGATTTTTTAGAGGAATCCCTGGAGGAGTTCCTGGTAGAATTTCTGGGGCTCTTCCTTAAGAAATTTCTGAAAGAATTGCCGGAGAAATTTTTGCGGAATTTCTGAAGAAATTCATGGATGAATCCTCGGAGGAATTCCTGAAGAAATGCCTCGAGAATTTCCTGGAGGAATCAATGGGGGAATTTTTCGAGGAATTCTAGGAGAAATTCCTGGAACAGTTCCGTTAAAAATTCATCTAGGATTATCTGGAGAAATGCGAGGATCAATTCTTAGAGAAATCCCTAGAAGTTATATTGTAGGAATTCTGACAGTCATTCCAAAAAGAAAATTTCAGAAGGAATCTCTGGAGCAATTATTGTAGTATTTACCAGAGGAATTATTTGAGGAGTTTCTGGTGAAATATATGAGGCTTCCTGGGAAATTAATGGAGGAATGTCTGAAGGAACGTCTCGAGGAGTTTATGAAGGAATATCTGGAGGAATTTCTGAAGACATTCATTATTACATCCCTGGAGGAATTCCTGAAGAAATTTCAGGAAAAAATCCTGGAGAAATTCCTAGGGGGTTTCGTGGAGGATTCCCTGGTGGAATTTCTCGCGGAATCATTCGAGGAACTCCTGTAGGAATTCCTGGAAGAGTTTCGGGTGAATTCACTTTAGGATTTTCTGGTGGAGTTCATGGATGAATTTCGAGGAGAAATCCCTGGAGGCATCTCGGAGGAATTTCTGGAGGAATGTCTGAAGGAACTAATCGAGCAAATTATGAAGGAATACCTGGAGGAATTTTTTGAGGAATTTCTGAAGAAATTTATGAATGAATTCCTGCAAGAATTCTTAGATAAATTGCTGGAAAAAATTCCTGAAGAAATTCCTGAAGGAATCCGTGGAGGATTTCCTGGACAAATTTCTTGCGGAATTCCTCGATAAATTCTTGGAAGGGTTCCGGAAGACATTCTTGGGGAACTCAGACAGAAATTCCTAGAGGAGCTGCTGGAGGAATTTTAGGAGTTCTTCCTCGACAATTTTTTGAAATAATTCCTGGTGGGATTTCTGGAGGATTTTTTGTGGAATTTCTGAAGAAATCCATGGATGGATCCCTGGTGGGATTCCTGATGAAATTGTTTGAGAATTTCCTGGAGGAATCCATGGAAGAATTCTTGGAGAAATTTCTTGAGGAATACCTGGAAGAATTCCGTGAGAAATTCCTTTAGCATGTTATGGAGGCATCCGTGGAGAAAATATTGGGGGAATTCTGACAGACAGACATTCAGGATTTTTCCTTGAAAAATGTCAGGAGGGATCTCTGGAGGAATTTTAGGAGTATTTAGTGGAGGAATTCCTGGAGGATTTATTTGAGGAATTTCTGGAGAAATATATGAGTCTTCCTGGAGAAGGAATTCCTGAATGAATTTCTGGAAAAAGTTTCTGGGGAATTTCTGAAGAAATTCAGTTATGAATCCCTGGAGAAATTCCTGAAGAAATTTCTGGAAAAAATTCAATAGAAATTGCTGGAGGATTCCCTGGTGGTATTCCTGGAAGAGTTCTGGAAGAAATTCCTTTAGGATTTTCTGCAGGAATCCGTGGAGGAAATCCTGAAAGAAATCACTAATTGTTTATTGGAAGAATTTCTAAAGAAATGTCTGAAGGAACCCCTCGAGGATTTTCTAAAGGAATATCTGGAGGAATTTCTGAAGACATTCATTATTGAATCCCTGGAGGAATTCCTGAAAAAAAAATCCTGGAAAAAATCCTGGAGAAATTACTGGAGGAATCTGTGGAGATTCCTCGCAAAATTTTTGGAAGAGTTCCGGGAGACATTCTTTTAGGCATTTCTTTTCTCTGGAGAAATTCTGGCAGAAATTCCAAGAGGATTTTCTGGAGAAATCCCTGGAGGAATGTCATGATGAATTCTTGGAGGATTTTTTTGGGAGGAATTCCTGTAGGAATTTCTGGCGTTATTTTTCGAGAAATTGCTGAAGGAATTTGTAGAGTAATTTGTTGAGGAATTTAAGAAGGATTTTTTGAAATAATTCATGGATTCAGGAATTCCTGATGAAATTCGTTAAGAATTTCCTGGATAATTTTCTGAAGAAACTCCTGGAGGAATTTCTCGAGGAATTCCAGGAAGATATTCTTCAGAAATTCCTTTAGAATTTTCTGGGGAATTCCGTGGAGCAATTTCTAGAGGAATCCCTGGAGGAAATATTGGGGGAATTCTAGCAGACATTCCTAGAGGATTTTTCCTGAAAAAAAATTCAGGAGGAACTCCTGGAGGTAATTTTGGAAGAGTATTTACTGGAAGAATTCTTGGAGGAATTATTTAAGGAATTCCTGGAGAAATATTCGAGACTTCCTGGAGGAATTTCTGAAAGAATTATTGGAAGATTTTTTGGGGGAATTCCTGAAGGAATCATGCACGAATCTTTGGAGAAATCCTGGAGGAATCTCTGTAGATTGCAACAAGGATTCCGATCAAAATGTTCTATCTAGGAATTCTGACATTCTCCAATTCTAGCATCACTAATTGTCCAGGATCAAAATTCTTTCACAACGACAATATTTTTTTTTTCTATAATTGATATTTTTTTCGATATTCTCCATTGTAACTATTTGATACGTTTATAAAATTTTATAAGAGTCGAGATAATGACTTCATATTAAAGTTTCGTAATGCCTTGAAATCATCACCATCCGAAGCCTTCTCCAGAATCCCAATATGAAGTACTTGGCGATGTTAGCACCACAACATGTTGAAACCCCTACTTGGGAATTCATATTGGGTGTAACACCATAATTCTGTTTTGCACCATGATCATACATATGTTGCACCATTATTATGGTGCCCCCCCTAAGCAAGAACCCTGCGCACGCTAGTGCACGGCAGCTGCTGATGGAAAATCTGCAAATACCTAATGTGTTTTGTTTATTCTGCTCAACCGCTGCGCTCCGTTGCCTTGAAGGTTGTTGTTATCAGTCTGACCGTTCCCCAAACAGCATCAGCAGCCAAGCTGACTGGTAACGCAGTGGCACAGTGGATGGAAATCACTGTTTTCAGTAAGTTAGAGATTGAGAAAAAAAACTCAGTTAATCGATCATTGAAAGAAGTTTGTTTTCAAATGGTTGTCCTGTTTCGTGGCAGTAAGTAAAAAAATTTTGTTCGGAACGCAACGCAGGTCTTACGAGATATTTTTCCCGCCAGAAATACTGCTACCCAGTTGAGGACCTGCGGCGTCTCAAGACCTCTGATCTGATCACGATTCACTGAAGAAACCACAACTCTCAATAAATGACTCACTCAGACACACAGACATGGACGTAGGTGTGTGGGTGTCACATGTAATTCGGCAGCACTGCCAATTGTATCTGTCAGAATGCGTGCACCTATCCCACTCTACACCAGCGTTACCAGATCTACGGAAATTTCCGTAGATCTACGGAATTGAGCCTCTTCTAAAGATTTACGGATCCGTAGATTAAATATACGGAAAACCCGGTTTTTCAACGGAAACCTACGGAAAGCTACGAAAAATCTACGGATTTTTCACCTGCATCTGCGGAACGAAAATTCTGAAATTCTCCCCCCCTCCCCGCTCATCACTTTTCATCTACGGAACCACTCGCGAAAAAATCTGACATCACTGCTCTACACAAGTTCTACCTGCTAAAAAAAATCTGTTTTCCGATTCTTCAACGTTTTTCGAAGCGACTTTTGAAAAAAAAAATCAAGAAATTTTCTTAAATCCTGGAAATTCCGTACAAAAGAACATTTTCAAATTAACCAAAAATATCACATGATTTGCGAAATAAATCATTCTAGGTGATTGCCAAGAACTACCGAGTTTGGGCAAATATATATCAGACAGTGTCCGTCAGACACTTAATATATTTGAAAAAAGTCTCGCTGAGACCGGCCCACTATTTACACATTGTCTTAAAAATGCTTAAGGTGGCGATTTTCTGAAAGTCTTTGCCGAAAAAGTAAGGAAAACGCATTTGGTTACTCAAATTGATTTACAAAACTGCACTTAACTTTTGATAGGAGGAAAAGACATCTCTAATTTTATGATGTGTTATGTATAAATGTCTCAGCTTTCAATAGAATCAAAAATTTTGAAAATCGGTGGTTGCCAACACAGCAAAAAAAAAGGTTTTGGTATAAAAATCCAAGATGACGGCCAAAATCAATATGGCCGACCCAACTGTAAATAGTAGCTCTATCTTTCCTCTTTTCAGCAACGTTTCGTTTTAAAGGGGTTTTGGAGACATTTTCGAATTATAACGGTTTAAATGAGCCACCATTTGACCAAAATCGAGGGGTCTGCAAAAAATGTTGTGGCTCTAACTAACGAGAGGTCCATCAATTTGAGTAACCAAATGTATTTTCCTTACTTTTTCGGCAAGGACTTTCAGAAAATCGCCACCTTAAGCATTTTTAAAGACAAGGTGTAATCAGCGGGCCGGCCCGAGCAGAAGAGAATGTCAATAGCATAACCCGGCAAACTTTGTCTTGCCTACTGCGTTTTTTGACGTTTCATGTTTCTAGCCAAGACAAAGTCCTCGGTCAAAATGTGTGGAGAATCGATTTTCAAACTCTCAATTTCTCCATGTTTTTTGGCTCATAAACCTTCCTTGGGTGAAAACTTACAGAACAAAACTTAGTAGACGATCCAAATCGGACCACCCGTTCGCAAGTTATGCGCGGTCCCACGTATGCCACTGCATTTATATGCATTTATATATATATATATATATATATATATATATATATATATATATATATATATATATATATATATATATATATATATATATATATATATATATATATATATATATATATATATATATATATATATATATATATATATATATATATATATAGATTTCACGCCGTCTTCAGCCAGAGGCTGCACAGACTGAACGTATTACTTACACTAGACAACGGACAATACACAGAACACCCAGTGGCCCAGTGATGAATTTTTCGTTTGACGAAAAGTTTTCACCGACTGGAGTGGGAATCGAACCCACACCTCGAGGCTTACGATACGCTTAGACGACTGACGCCGCTAACCGCACGGCCACGAAGCTCACCATATGTTATTTTGGCAAAATAACTGTATAATGGAATTAGTATTTTTTATGTTATTAGCATATCTTATTATGTTATAAACTTGTCTGTCATAAGCGTCAAAATAAGAAAAACCATAACAAAAAATATTGGTTGATTTTCGACCGTCTTGATAATTTATGGGATTTTTTGGCGCTATATCGGTCTTCGGGTTTCTTTAAAAACAACCGGTTAGGTTAAAAGCCGACGTTTCGAATGTTTATTCATTCATCCTCAGGGCAAACTACAAATTTCACATTTAGTCACTTATTAACATATAACATACAGATTATACAAATTACTTACACCAAACAGTTATTTAAAGAAACCCGAAGACCGATATAGCGCCAAAAAATCCCATAAAAAAACATAACAAAAAATGTTCATGTAAGTCCAACTTAACTACATGTTTTGTTAGATTCAATAACAACCTAATAACAACCTAATTTGAGAACTTGTTATTATTGTGTTATAGTTCATCACATATTTGTACATTTTCAATAGTAGAATAATAACAAAACTTAGTCTACAACAAAGCATATTATTGAAATGTTATTTAGTGGATGAATTTCAATAAGGGGCTGTCCATTTATTACATAAGGGGGATTTTGCGATTATTCGACACCCCCTCTCCCCCTTGTAAGATTTTTTGTATGAGAACCCAAATATTTTTGTATGGCGCGTAAGATTTCTCGAACCCCTCCTCCTCCCATAAACCCTTAAGTAATTATTGGACAGCCCCTAACATAATTATAACATAATAAGATTCCCTAATAAAACATGTTTTAAAAAAGTGATACTTTGATAAGTTATTAATAACAAATTATGATATAAAAACAGGCAATGTGATTCTGCTGTTATGAATTTGATATACTCCTCTGCTCGGGGGTCTCAGCGAGAATTACTCATTTACAAAATTTCCCTGATGGATTCCGAAATTTCTTGAAAACTCCGACATTTTTCAAGATAAAATTAAACTCTCTGATCATTTTTTATTTCCTGAGGGTTTCCAAGTAGGGTAATTCGCTAATTGTTGAACATCACCCAAATGTTGAGCAGTTTCTGAAAATTTTATTATAAATCTGACTTAAGTAATTTTCGCTCAACGTAAACGTATGATGTAGATGCGTATACTTGTGTGTCACGATATTGCTCCAGATAAGTTACAAAGTTATACATATTTTACGTCAAAAATATTGACTGCAAATTTTGTACTACTGATGACACGAAAACTGCACAATTCTTAAGATTAATTTTAAGAAATTGCTCTCACGAAATAAGCTTTGCTGCCAAATCGACCACAAATATCAATGTCACACCATAGTTACAAGAAATGAAAGAATGTCCTTAACAGTTTAACATTGTTTAAAATCACATTTTCATAGGAATTTCATTTGTAAAAAATATTTTACTTATCCCACTATCATTATGCACCTAGGATCCAATTGTTGAACACTGACATCCCGAGCAAAGTCTGATAGCAAATTGAAAACTAATTTTGATGTTGTGATATTGCAAATTTTGATAACTCAGGTTGTTGTCATTTTGGTCGTTTTAACGGTTAAAACATCAAAAATGAGAGCAGAAAAATGTTCCTGTGACAGCAAATTGAAAACCATTCCTGCTATCGATGATAGCAAATTGATAACTGTTTTTGTAATCAGCGTAAGAAAATTGAAAAATCGTTAAATGTAGAGTTTTTCGGTTGATATCAAATCCTAAATGCAATAATACCTAAATACACTAATGATATATCCCTAAAATTACTTTAAATAGTTTGATAAAAGATTTAAAACTATTGTAACACTAAATATTTACATTATTTAAAAGGACAGCAAACCGAAAGCAAAATTTGAAATCAAATTAAGTAAAGATAAAATGATATCAGAATGTGATATCAACTTGTTGCTGAATACAAATCATGTTTTCGATTTGCTGTGATTTTGTTGTTGGACTTTGTTCGGGATAACCAACGATGTTAGCATGACTGCCAATTTTTTTCCACTTTACCTAATCGTGCATGTCATGGGGACCCCATGATGGGGTTTCAAGGGCGTTCCAGGGATGTTCCAGGGGTGTTGCAGAGGGCTTCAGGGTGGTTCCAGGGGTTTTCAATGGGTTTCAAGGGCGTACCAGAGGGATTCAGAGTGTTAAGGAGCATTTCAGGGCGATCCAGAAGAATTTAATAGCGATCCACGAGTTTGCTAGGGATTTCAGAGTCGTTGAAGAGGTGTTCTAGGGGGTTGAGTGGGTCCCATGGGTATCCAGGAGTGTTTCAGGGGCTTTCATAGACGTTCTTTTCTTCAATCGTTTTTGTATCTAGTGAAATCTTTTCAGACATTTTTTACATCTAGTCATGTTCAAAACGATTTCAGTCCACTAGAGCTCTTTTCAAATGACAAGCAATTCCCTGTCATTTTAATAAATTGTCAAACACAAATGACTTACTGGCTACAAAACACGAAAAACCCGGAAAAATTCCGCCAGAGTGAAAAATTATCGGATGTCGGGTCAAAGTTGGGTCAAATTTTATCAAATGTTGGACCACTGTTGGACTCACATCGGATAACTATAGGGGTTGGGTTTGGTAGCCAAAACAAAAACAGGTCAATGACAGGTTGATGTCGGGTTATACGTCATCAATTACGAACAAAGCTTGAACCGTTCAACAATTAGCGAGAATCGTCCAACATTAGGATGAGCTAGCTTAAGGAAGCGTTCAACATTTGGGTAACAGACTTCCCATACAAATGTTCTATTTTCTCTAAGAAAATGGAATTTAAGGGAATTTAAATTCAATGGGACGTACATATACGGAATGAGTGGTACTAGACGTTCACTGGATATTTTTCAACTAAAGTGGAATTATGCACGGAAAAATAAACGAAAACAAAAAAGCCAGTACTAACCGTTCAACAATTGGCGAATTACCCTAATCCTGTTTTTTTTTACACAGAAAAGGTACTAAAGATGTGCAAACATTGCTCTTCAATCATGTTTGAAAACAGCGGCATTTGGGTCCCACTTAACCCACTGTGCTGCGCCCTGTAGTCGGAATGTGCTACATTGTGCTTTGTGTGCGGTGCAAGATCTGGAATCCAGCGGAAAATTAATTGCCGGTGTTTACAACTGGAGCTTTCCGAGTTTACCTTATTGCTGCATACGTACATACATGTGCGTGCTCAAGCCAACCGAGATGGATTGGCGAGAAAAATATTTACAAATTCCTGAGGGCTGTGACGACGCGCGGATTGACGTGGCCTGCCGGTTGGTTATTCGGGTGGCGG
This sequence comes from Aedes albopictus, assembly GCF_035046485.1. Taxonomy (NCBI): domain Eukaryota; kingdom Metazoa; phylum Arthropoda; class Insecta; order Diptera; family Culicidae; genus Aedes; species Aedes albopictus. Next base: position 396,521,220 of record NC_085138.1, on the reverse strand, counting down.
TAGTGGCGAGCCAAGACAGAGAGATCAAATTCCGGATTTGGGGAGAGCGAGTCGAATGGAAACCAAATTCGGAGACATTTATCATCTAATTAAAGTTATTCTAAATCGTTGGGAACTACAGAGCAAACGTCTTCGTCGACCGGCAGCCGAATAAATCACTCGCAATGGTTGACATTTTCTCGGTTGGAGGGGCCCAAGGCTTCCGTTTTCGCTTTCATCCCGTATCTTGTAACAGTGGAAAACTATAAAGCGTATAAATTGGACGAAGGCAATAAATGCAAAGGGAACTGGCGGAGTAGCGGAAAATGCCTCAAAGGGAGGAGTCGCACATAAAATTAAAATATCATCCGAAACGACAAGTTCTGTAAAGCGGAAACTCTACTTTGCGCTGTCGAAATCGAAGAAGGGAGCTCGTAGAATTTATCTGTAGAATACATATAAAAAATTAAAAATAATGACGATTCTTGAGCATTATTTGCTCATTCTGAATACAACATGACAAATTTATTAAAAAAAATCTTTTCATAAATGTCCAGCATGAGCACTGTATGAGAGTAATTAACTATAAACGTTCAAAATGCTCTATCTCGAAGCATGGTTGGTCTTTTTTATTCCGGTTCTTCTATATAGTATATGGTTTAGTTTAGAAGAGTCTAAACAAATTTAGAAAATGTTTAGTAGTTGTGGAGCGGATCTGGTTGGATGGTTAGAACACTTGACTATCACGCCGAGGACCTGGGATCGAATCCCACTCCCGACAAACTCACAAAATGTGAGTTCTTCCTTCGGAAGGGAAGTAAAACGTGGGTCCCGAGATGAAATAGCCCAGGGCTAAACATCTCGTTAATACAGATAAAAAAAAAGTTTAGTATTATTGAAAATATGGTTCAATGGAATACATCACACAAAATAACAATCTGTCCAAAATGCTACTTTTTAATTTTTTTTTAACGTTACAATAATTTGTAGCGAAAAAAAATTTTACGAAAAAAAATCTGGAAAATAATTATTATTGATAGCAGATATGTACACATCACTCAATACCGACTTTTAAAATTCTTATTTTCGATTGAAAACCCCCCAACAATTAGAAAATAGTCTATCCAAAAAAAAAAACACTTTTTGGTCGAACTGAAAGCTTTGTTTTATATATCTTCAGAGGTCATGAAATTTCGTTCTCTGGTAAAACAACCTCTACAATAAATTTAATCACCATACCCAATGGAAAAAATACGGATTTTTAACTTCATGCATTCTATATTTGCGTAATCGTTCTTTGGAGACGCATAAAAAAGGGTTCCTCAAAAAACGGCCTATTCTTCATATTTAGGAATTGCGCTATAATGCGGAGGATTTTTTTCTTGAAAAAAAAAACATTTTTCCTGTATCATGAGCACTATGGTTAATAATATATTTGCGCAAAAATATGAAAAAAAAAATTAATGTTTTCCCATTGTTTTCGAAATATATTTTTTAGGAGGTGTACACAATTTTAAAAACATATGTGTAATTTTTGAGATAAAAGTCCAAGTTGAATGATTATTTTTGGACAATCGACGTACCCGTCGGGTTCGGGTTGGGTTTCGGGTCTGAAAACCCGAAACCCGATCATCTCTAATGCAAACTTTATGAACTGGTGAGCTCTTTCCATGTATTCTTTATTAGTTTCAATATTTGAAGTTTTATCGATTTGCATCGCCTGAATTAAAAAAAAACTATTGGTGAGCTCGTTCCAAGTACTAGAATAACACAGTTCTATTTCATCCGATTTCATTCAGAAATATAACGTATTTTATTTGGAATGTGCAAACCCAGTTTTTTAGTTGACACACAACCCTTTAGATCGAGGAAAATGCCAGTGCTGTTGGACCGGACTCCGGACCAGTCTCAACGCGCCACCACATGGAAAGCCACCCGAACGTATGGCAATGCTAGTGGTGAATGAAACTTTATGTAAACAGAATATAAATATGATCACTGACAACGGAAACGACGAAAACTGGTGGTGGTGGTGGTGATGGTGGCGGTGATGGTGGCGACCACCGAATCCGCGGTAGGTACGACAACGAGTCAAGAATAAAACCAACAAGGAAATACCAACCAAATGCCACATTTGCCGAGTGGCTGGCGTATACCACATACTCACACATAAGATTATTGTAAATTTATTGAAATTTATGTTTTTTAATTTGAAATGCTTTTCCTGGACGTGCAGTGTCTGTCGGATTCCTCGCTGGTGGCGCCCAGAACGAAGTGGTTTAAATGTTTTTTTTCCTATTCGATTCCGCTTTTTCTCCCGGACAGATAATGTCTTCTACGTTAAAGGGTTTGGAAATTTCTGTAGATTTGGATTGGGAGATGAAAGAGCGAAGAAAGTCATTTCACGTCAAATTTACTATACATAAATTCTGCGTGTGATCGTGTTTCAAAAATATGATGAATTTGAACAACAACAATTTTAATATTTTGTTAATTATACATGTTCGCGCCTTTCGTGAAACAACCAAAGACAAGCCATCTCGTTGATACCTCATTGCTGAAAATCGACTTTTTGGATGTTTAATGTAATAAATATCTTTGCAAGAAGTTTCGGCACAGTAAAGGATGGGTAATTCGCGCAGTACAGATCCCATTGAGATCACTAGCATCTGCCCAGTAACTCCTATCCCCCTACCTCCACGTGGCACTACTGGCCGGGCTGCGAGCAACCTTAGGGAAGATCGGGTAGCCGACCCCGGTGATAACTTTGGTCGTGGGCTGACAGGGAAAGGGGGGGGGGGTTTGCTTCTTCAAACCTGAGCGTCTGTTTTCCAGGAGGTGTGGCTCACAACACCGCCTGAACCTCATGTTAGGGGCGGCTGATCAACGTCCGAGTGCCAGGGAAGGACTCTAAGGTCAACTGTGATCTATGGTCCTCCGGAAAGTAGGGCGTTGGTGTCAGGCTCAGCTGTAAAAAAAAACATTTTAACGGAAAATCAGCAACAGAATAATACGAACCGAAACCAACGGCAACGACCCCGTGCGATCAAAAAGGACTTGGGATTGGAAACTCGGTACGTGGAACTGCCGATTAAAAAGTTCAACGCCCACCAGCTGACGAATGAAAACGGCCTACGATTCATTGAGATCTCCCGCTCCAAAAACATGGCCATACGTAGTACAACAGACGGAATCGCAAATCGACCACGTTCTGATTGACGGGCGGCACTTCTCAGACATTATCGACGTGAAGACCTTTCGTGGCGCCAGCATCGACTCCGACTACTATCTGGTGATGGTCAAACTGTGGCCAAAACATTCCGTCATCAATAATGTACGGTACCGGCAACCGCCATGGTACAACCTTGAGCTACTGAAGCAACCGGATGTTGCCTCAGCATATGCGCAAAATCTTGAGGCAGCGTTGCCAGACGAGGGTGAGCTGGATGTGGCCCCTCTAGAGGGCTGCTGGAGAACAGTAAAAGCAGCCATCATTATCGGGTACGGGGAACGCAGCCGAGAGCATTATCGGGTACGTGGAAAGGAGTCGACGAAACGAATGGTTCGACGAGGAGTGCAGAGCGATTTTGGAGGAGAAGAACGCATCACGGGCGGTAATGCTGCAGCAAGGAACCCGGTAGAACGTGGAACGTTATAAACAGAAGCGGAAACAGCAGAGCCTGGAAGAAGCGGAGTGCGAGGAAATGAAACTGCTGTGCCGTTCCCATGAAACACGGAAGTTTTACGAGTAGCTCAACTCATCCTACAATAGCTTCGTGACGCGAGCCGAAATATGCAGGGATAAGGACGGATTCCTCTTGATGGACGAACGTGAGGTGATCTAAAGGTGGAAGCAGCACTTCGACGAGCACCTGAATGGCGTGGAGAACGTAGGTACGGGAGATCACGACAACGGGGGGAACGACTACGACAATGCAGCAGAGGACGGAAATGAAACAACCCCCACGCTGAGGGATGTTAAGGATGCCATTCCCCAACTCCAAAGCAACAAACCAGCTGGTAAGGATGGTTCGCAGCTGAACTCATCAAGACGGGCCCAGAAAAGTTGGCCACCTGTCTACACCGATTGAAAGTCAGGATCTGCGAAGCCGAACAGCGACCGGAGGAGTGGAAGGAAGGGGTCATCTGCCCCATTCACACGAAATCACTATTTTGACTGCTGCACATAAAGTGCTATCCCAGATAATTTTCCGTCTTCTGTCACCTAAAACGAATGAGCTCGTGGAAAGTCATCAAGCCGGCTTCATCGACGGCAGGTCGACAACGGACCAGATCTTCACCGTACCGCAAATCCTCCAGAAATGCCGTGAATTCCAGGTCCCAACGCATCACCTGTTCATCGAATTCAAAGCGGCATATGACAGTATCGACCACACAAAGCTATGGAAAATCATGGACGAAAACGGCTTTTCTGGGAAGCTGACTAGACTGATCGAAGCAACGATGGACGGCATGCAAAGCTGCGTAAGGGTTTCAGGTGAACTATCCAGTTCATTCGAATCTCGCTGGGGACTGCGACCAGGTGACGAACTCTCATGCCTACTCCTCGACATTACTCTGGAAGGTGTAATTCAACGAGCCGGGCTCAACAGCCGGGGTACGATTTTCACAAAATCCGGTCAATTTGTGTGCTTTGCGGAAGACATGGATATTATCGCCAGAATGTTTGGAACGGAAACAGAACTGTGCACCCGCCTGAAACGGGAAGCAGCAAAGCTCGGACTGTTGGACAATGTGTCCAAAACAAAGTACATGCCGGCAGGTGGAACCGAACACGACTAGGTAGTAATGTGACGATAGACGCAGATGATGGTGGAGGAATTCGTCTACCTCGGATCCTTACTGAATCTTACTTAGAAGTAGCTGCGGTCTAAAAAAATCACCCACGCACCAAGTGCACCATGTACAAAACGCTAATAAGACCGGTGGTCCTCTACGGACACGAAACATGGACCTTGCTCGAAAAGGACCTGCAATTACTCGGAGTTTTCGAGCGGCGCGTGCTAAGGACGATCTTCGGCGGTGTGTGGCGGAGAAGGATGAACCATGAGCTCGCTGCACTCTACGGTGAACCCAACATCCTGAAAGTGGCTAAAGCTGGACGGATACGGTGGGCAGGGCATGTTGCAAGAGTGCCCGACAACATCCCTGCAAAGTTGGTGTTTGCGATTGATCCGGTTGGCACAAGAAGGCGGGGAGCGCAGAGAGCACGATGGGCGGACCAGATGGAGCGTGACTTGGCGAGCATTAGGCGTGACCGAGGATGGAGAGCGGCAGCCACAGACTGAGTATTGTGGCGTACTATTGTTGATTATGTCTTATCTTAAATGTGATGTTGAGCAAATAAATGTATATATGTATGTATTTATCTATGCAAAAAAGTTCCACAGTGAAAACTTCTACTTTGTTTTCCTAATATCAGCCAACGTTGTTCTAACTAATCTCAACATATAACTTTCTAACTGTCCCCGGTTTACTTCCAACATATTCAAACTAATTACTGGCAACAAGTTCCCCATCGATACACAAATTGATCTGCATCATCATCTCTTGGCATCGACCAGCACTCCCCAGTTGTAGCACACTATCTAATTAAGGCCATCAGTCACGGTGTAACATAATTGTACACCCCGTATGCATGTTCAGATGTCTATCTAACTATCGACCGCAGAAGTCGGCAATTAATGCATTATAGGCCCTGCCTGCCTGCACCATGGCACGACACACACCCGCTGGCTGGACGCAATTTGCATGACGGTTTTTTTTTTGCTTTTTCCGAACAATTTCACCACAGCCGCCGCGTGCACGGGGTTATCGGGATGGAGAACATGTTAATCGTGTCCACCGCATGCAACATTTGAAAGTAGCTCCCTACCAGTCAGTGCAAGTAGTGCAGTGCAGGGCAACCCACAAATGAGAGACGCAGTGCAGCAGAATGCAACTCTACGACAGTGCTGAAACCACTACCACCGATTGGCAAAGATCAGCTAGTGCCAGAAGGGAGAAGCGGCAGAGAATTGGAGTTAAACGATTTTCACTAATACTTCCATATTAATACAAATTCCATAATCAATGTACCATCTAAACACGGATCTAAACCTCACTGAATCTTACGAAATCCATTTTTTCAAACTCTGTAAATAAAGTATCCATAAATTAACGCAGAGTCTTTAGCAAATGATGCCTATTTCAGAACTTAACTTCATATGTACGCACATGGCCTTCGGACAGAAGTACATATTAGCACAATCTTATTGATCGACATAAACCTCACCTTACCATAGCTTACTTAAATCGTTGGTGCATTTAACCCACCCCTCCCCTACCAATCACTCGATCACAGTTGCAAGCCGATCTCCGGACATTTCTGATCCAAGTCGTGATCTAATGGTCGTTTAAATGATCATCGCATTAGCTTTCCAACGTTTGCATCTTGCATTGCACCGTTCGTTGGCCGCCATCGTCATCGCCGCCGATCCGTGGATGCAGTTTCTAATGTCGTCATTTGCGGTCCACCAGCAACAAGTTGTGCCCTTCTTGCACATGAACCGTATAAAACAGATACATGGCTAGCTTTGGGGCATTGGCTTTTACCGATCGGGTTCACTGCAAGTTGCACTGAGGATCGCTAAGTTTCATAAGACTTAGGCGCAGAGAAAGTATAACGGAGAAATTGATTGGCAGAAGTTCCCAAACGATCAACGGATTACTTAAGCTACATGGGGCTATTTACGTTGTACAGAAACTTTAATTGTAGCGCAGATTTAAGGCCACAAATTCACAGAAGAGAGGAAGGGGAAATTCACCCAACATGGCAGGTATCATTCTAATTAGTTTCGCAAGAAAACCATGTGTTCGTGCACCTCGAAAGTGCGTCATCTTTTCAAACGGTCGGAGGCCGACCTTTCGTCAAATGTGTGAGGGTATTCCCCCGACTGAACTACAGTCCGACAATGATGACTGATGATATCATCCGACCCTTCGGAAAAGGCAAAATGGAGAATGACGGACTTCCGATCCGTCGATTATAAAAGGCGTCGAGAAACGTTTTAATATCCCCGATCCTGGGGATCATGAAGAAATCTCTAGAAGAAAGCCTAGAAGTATCTTTAGAGCAATTCTTGAAAGAATTTCTCACGATTTTTCTGCAGGACACTGAGAAACTCATAGAGTCATAATGTTGTGAGATTCCTAGAAGAACATCTGGATGATTACCTAAAATAATTTCTAAAGTTCTTTTTGAATGCGCTCTTGTGAAGGACTTCCTGGTCAAACCTTTGGAGGAACTCCTGGAGTTCTCTTTGGTGAAATCTCCAGAGAAGTTTCTTGAAGATTTACTGTAGCAATATCAAAAGGAATTTTTTGAAGAATCTGTTGTAAAAAATTCAAGGTCTATCTGAAATAATTTCTTAAGGGATTATCAATAAAGTTCGAGAAAGAATATCTGAAGTAGTTCCTGGAAGAATTTCTGAAACAATTCGTTGATGAAATTGTGGATGAATCTATTGATAAATTGTGATGAAATTCTGTGAAGAATCTCTGAATGCCCTCCTGAAGAAGCTCCTTGTGAACTCGTTGAAGGAACTCCTGGATGATGTTGATGTGAAATCTCCTGGAGAATTGATGGAGGAAACTCTTGAAGAATCGAATTCCTAGTATTTCCGGAGAAATTCCTGGATTTCTTTTCAATAATTCATAGAGGCATCGTATAAGGAATTTCTATTGGAATCTTTGGAAGAACTCCTTGGTGAAATCTCTAGAGAAGTTCATTGAAGGATTCTTGAAGGAATTCTTTGATAAATCTCTGGAATAGTTCCCCAAGGGATATCTGCAAGATTTATGAAGCGAAGTCGTTGTGGAATTTCTAGATGAATTCCTGGAGGAACCTATGGAGATATTCCTGAATGAAACTCTGGAAAAATTTCTGATGTAGCCTTTAGAACTTTTCCTAGAAGAATCGTTTAAGAATTTTTTGGTGGAATCTCTGTAGGAAATGGAACAATCTCTGCAGCAGATCTTAGAAGGAATTAAGTAGAATTTCTAGCGGATTATCTGAAGAAGCTTTTGGAGGCATCTCTGAAGGATTTTCTGAGGGAATCTTCGGAGAAATTCCTTTATGGAATTCTTATAGAGGATCCTCTGGAAGAATAGTTTAGATTCCAGGTTCTAGACCAGGGCTGCCCACCCTTTTTTCATGTTTCTGGTATTTTCCATCGGCAGGCTCGCAAAAACAATCAAACATGGAATATTTTGGCCTTAAAAGAAAGCGTAGTGTTACATCTACGTCATCCAAATGAAAAAGTTTGAATTTGTTGACAATTTTGAGCTACCCGCGGGCCGGATCAGTTTTTCGACCAAATTGCCACGGTAGCTAAGTGAATAAGTTAACCCTCTAATACCAATTTTTTTTTAATTTGGTCAAAATATCATTTTTGGTCATCTAAAATCGATTTAAACATGTTTTGGTAGTAAAAAGAAAATCGCGTTAAGTACTGCTCCTTTGAATTCCACTAAGAATTTGCATCCTTTGACAGATTTTGACTCGACAGAAGTACAAGACACTGAAGACGACCTTACAGTTGAGGTCGAAATACGTATCTGTCAAAGGATGCAAATTCTTAGTGGAATTCAAAGGAACAGTACTTAACGCGATTTTCTTTTTACTTACACATATTCCCCTAACAAGCCCAGGTTAATCACCATCATGTTTTGGAAGTTTATTCTTTTTAATTTGCGATTTTGGGAATTTTGATTTTTTGATTTTTCTATTTTTCTATTTTTGAACATCCCTACACTTTAATATTTTTCCTTGAAGCATATTTGGTATACCGATTTTTTAAGACGAAACATTTTGAGGTTTTATGATTATTGTTAAAATATTTTTATTTAAAATTTTTGTCATGAAAAATTTTATTTTCCGTGTAACTTCAATTAAAATAACTTTAGATTGTATTCAACTCCCTTAAACTCTTTCATTACAATAGAATGATAGAGGAAAAAATAAAGATATGTTAATTTTTACGATTCTTTTTTTTAAATTTTGGTAATAATAACGTTAGATAGCTACATTCCATCAGCTTATACTCCGAAATGCCCTTGGCTAATTTTTGGTGATGAAAGGTGATTTTTTTTATGTTATTATGAAGAATCTTTTTCTTTCCTCAGCTATCTTAACGTTCTAGCGATCTTCGACTGAGATGGGTACTTTGGAATTACTTTATTTTGGCTTGCAGTCTTGATAAGTTGGCCTACGAATGTATTATCTTGGCTTCAACGTTTCGATCCTAATTTGGATCATCTTCAGGGATCTTATTTTATTTGATATACAGACAGAGACATAGAACATTAATTATCAATAGTGGTTTAACATATAACATAAACTTACATAGAATTATTCGTAGCTGTCCAAAAACATTCAGTCTGTAGTGTTGTCTATGGTTCGTTGTTGCAAGGTCCTATGAAAAGCGTTTGTTTTAAGTGTCATACTATGTGGTTTGCGTCCTACTTTAAATCTCAACTCTATGTCTCTGTCTGTATATCAAATAAAATTAGATCCCTGAAGAAGATCCAAATTGGGATCGAAACGTTGGAGCTAAGATTATACATTCGTAGGCCAACTTATTAAGACTGCAAGCCAGAATAAAGTAATTGCAAAATATCTTAACGTTCTTTTAGTCCAAGGCTAGTCAACCTAGGCCCCACAGTTGCTTCCCTTCCGAAGGTACACTTTGTAAGTTTGTCATGAGCAGGTTCGATCCCATGCCCTCGGCGAAAAAGGCATGCACTTAAAGCATCAAACCAGTTCCGCTCCACATTAAAAGTGGGCTCCAGACCAATCTGGTAGAATTCTTGGAGATGATTTTGTCCATATTTTTAATTAGAATATTTTTCGTATTAAAAGTATATGAATGTTTTGGAAGATTCATAAACAAAATATTGAAGATTACCCTGAAAAAATGTTGATCACAATAGTTTATATTTTTTGAAAAATGTTATAAGAACTTTAAGCAATTTCCAGAAGAGATACTTATCAAATTATCATACACTTTGTTGCTGGATTTCATCACAATTTTTGAAAACAGATTTATTAAAGTTAAGGAATGAAATTTCACTTAGTTTCTACACTCAGAGATCGTCATTCATTTTCTAATGAGATCCGCATACAAATTTTTGACATTCTGTACACTTTATATGAGAATTTTCCTGCATGTTCTCCTATCAATTCCATTAAAAAATCAATCAAAAAACTTTTGCATCTATTTCGTTAAAGGAATATTCCTTCTATTTTTGGAAAGCTTTTATTTGTCTTTTTACATAGTTTTTCATTTTCTTTCAGTTTCCGGCGTGTAAAATTGTTACAAACATAACACTGTGGCAAATGATGTCTAGGGGGAAGCGCCCTATGGAAACACAAGTCACATCGTCATCAGCCAGAGACTGTACAGACTGTGAATTACTAACAATAGACAACTGACAACACACAGGACATCCAGTAGCCCAGTAGAGAATTTTGCGGTATGCTTTTTCGTGTACTGGGAGTTCGTTCCTCTGGGGAGGACCGCAAATGGAGCTTGAGAATTTCCATGACAGGAAAGACACAAATCGATGCAGCGTTTGATGCAGAGTATTCTGTACCGAAGGAGACTGTAAATAAGAAACATTTCACATTTTTGTTTATTTTTTTTTCACTACACTAATGCACTGAGAAGTATATCTTAATTCCTTCCTTCTTTGCAAATAATTACCTGCTTTTTCCGTTTACTTTGTGCGCTTTTTTGGATCGCTTAAAGCCACCAAAATAATGTTTCAATAGAATCAACTAAACTTCAGCTGTGAGAACAAATAATTCGCGAAAACTTGAAGCGAACTGCTTTTGCGACCGATTCCGAAAAATGACGCTTGGAGATTTGCTACTTGTAAGCAAACCGTGGTTGTGTCTTTTCTCATGTAAATTTATGAGACAACGAACTGAATAACACGTTACTTGACAAAGTTTCGTAGGTGCTTGCCCTAAAATCTACTGATAATGTCTGAAATGACATAAAATTAGTTTTGTAGTATTTATTTTCATGAATAGATCATTCAAGCCACAAAAATAGGTCAGTTGGATATTTGTGTCTTTCTAAATTACGTCAGTTTATCCAAATGTGTCACTATGAAAATTGAGATTTTTTTATGTGTATCAATAAGTTTATTTAACGTATTCAGCATGACCATGCTGGGTGTGATGGGTTTGATTCCCAGTCGGTCCAGGAAATTTTCGTTATGGAAATTTCCTTGACTTCCTTAGACATAATGTATCTTCGTGCTTGCCATAGTTAATAACTGTGTATGTGTTCATAGAACACTAAGCTAAGAAGCAGGCTTTGTCTCAGAGGGGACGAAATAGAAACAAGTAGACCCAATGACCATTCGGTCGAATGGCCTGACACCGGCATTGTTAGCTGACTTTGCCTCGATGCCTAGAACACCCTGTATACTCCAAAAGGAATTATTCCCAAATGAATCCCAAATTGCTCCTCCTCTCTATGCGGAATTTTTACGAAAATTTCGTTTCGTTTCGAAAAATACCGTATAAATTCGAATTCCGTATCGATCTCACGAAACCTTTTTGAATTTCGTTTCGTTTCGTATCGCATCGTATCAAAAATTTTGCATATCGTTTCGTTTCGTTTCGCTTTGAAAAAATCCCATACTGCATACCCTTACATTTTTTACCCATTCTTACCTCCAACGACCGTAATGTATAGGCAGGCAATAAAAAGTTAAAAACTCACAATGTTTTGCCTTTCTCGTACACCAAGGTGTACCGAAAGGCTACGTTCACTCCAAAAATGAAATTTTGATAGAACCCCCGGAGGGCCAAGTCTTATATACCAATCGACTCAGCTCGACGAGTTGAGATGATGTCTGTGTGTATATGTTTGTGTGTGCGTGTGTATGTGTGTATGTGTACAAAAATGTCACCTCACTTTTGGATAGTAAATATCATCCGATTTCAACGCTTTTGGTTTCAATCGACGCGGAATATTGTCCAATTGTTTCCTATTGAAAATGGTTTGAATCGGTCCTGCCGTGCCGGAGTTATGGCCATTTAGGTGTTCCGGACCGGTACCCCAGGAAGGGGCCAGATATGAAATTGCAACAAATCCATGCATGCGACCCATCAAACCACAGCATTTTCGATTATCTGATAAAAGGTAAGCAGGAAAATAGTCGCAGACTACATCTGAACCGGTAGTGTTCCGGAACCGGTTCTGGGTGTCCCGCCGGAAGTGGCCAAATATAAAAGTTAACCAAACCCATGCATGCGACACATCAAATTGCAGCTTTTTGTATAACCTGATGAACGGTAGACAGGAAAATAGTCTCGGACCATATCTAAACCGGTAGCATACCGGAACCGGTTCCGCTTTTTCTGTAACCTGATGAATGGTTAACAGGAAAATAGTCTCAGACCATATCTGATCCGGTAGTGTTCCGGAACCGGTTCCGGGTATCCGTCGGACGTGGCCAAATATAAAAGTGAACCAAACCCATGCATGTGACACATAACATCGCAGCTTTTTCTATAACCTGATGAACGGTAAATAGGAAAATAGTCGCAGACTCTATCTAAACCGGTATTGTTGCAGAATTGGTTCCGGGTGTCTCACCGGAAGTGGCCAAATATAAAAGTGAACCAAACCCATGCATGCGACACATCAAATCGCCGCTTTTTCTATAACCTGAGGAACGGTAAGCAGAAAAATAGTCTCAGATCATATCTGAACCGGTAGCATCCCGGAACCGGTTCCTGGTGTCCCGCCGGAAGTGGCCTAATTCATACATGCGACACATCAAATCGTGGCCTTTTCGATAACTTGTACGATCAGCAAGAAAATAAGCTAAGCCCACATTAGAAACTACTGATAGTGTTCCGGAATCGGTTCGAGGTGTCACGCTGAAAGTGGCGAATGTAAAAGAGAACCAAAATAATATTCGCGACACATCAAATGGCTTTTAAGGTATCCTGATGAACGGTTACCAAGAAAAAAATATCTCAGATCATGCTTGGGAAAACTAGTAGTGTCCCGGAATCGGTTCCCGGTGTCCCTCTGGATGTGGTCAAATGTAAAAGGGAACCGAACTCCAAATCGCGGGTTTTTCGATAAGCTGATGAAAGGTTTTGAAGAAAATCAGCTCAGGTTACGTAAAAGACCACCGATAGTATTCCACAACCGGTTTCAGGTGTCCCGCCGGAATTGGTCAAATGTGGACATACATAAAAGTGAATCAACCCCATGCTTGCGGTACATCAAATCGCTTTTTTGTCAGTAACCTGATGCATGGATAATAAGAAAATAGGCATAGTCCACAGAAGTTACTACCGGTAGTGTTTTTAGTTCCGGGTAACCTGATTAACAGTTTTCATAAACTCAGATCACATTTAAATATACCAGTAGTGTTCCGGAATCATTTTCGGGGGTCTCGTAAGCAATACAAAATAGACTCAGACTACATAAGAGGCTACCGGTGGTGTTGCAGAAGCAGCGTTGGGTGCTTTAGTGGAATTACGAAAGTGAACTAAATGAATGCAAGCTATAGATATGTGTAAGAGAACAAAAAACCTAAAAAAAACTAAAGCGATCTCATCAAATCACACCATTTTAGATTCCTGAGACGTAAATTTACAGTAGGATGGATCAACGTTGTATGGAAAAATTAGCCCGGAACATTCTTTTAAATCTTTATTTGCGTCTAAAATTACTGCGCAAAATTGTGATGCGACTGGAGGGCGAGCTCTGTAATGTGGTTGATATTTGAATGTGATATAGCATTGGCAATTCAAATTACTACATTACAAATTCTACATGAATTTTGTAACCAATGATAATAAAGTGTGCAGATAAAACTTTGTCAAAGTGATCTGTGAAAAAAGTTTAATCCTGGCTAGGAATTGTCATTTTGGTATGAATCAGCCTCCAGTGAAGGTGGTCAAGCAGTCAACTGAAAGGACTGATACTTTCAGCTCTGCCCATACGTTGAACATAACGTCGGAATAAGTGCCCCAATTCGATGATGACCTTGATAAAATTCTTGATTTTCTAAATAAAGTATTCTCAGGATTCAGAAATTCTTAGGTGGTACAGTCCCAGATCGCTGTTATGAGCATTTCCTCCTTCCCGTCCGTTACCAAAGCACAGAGATTTAGGGCTGATCACTGACTATAATGCAAGATTGATTGCGTCGACGGAAAGATCATGAGTACATATTCGACGAGAAAGGCACTATCACCACTAGGTGGATAAATCTGGGTTTTTTTATATGTTTATGACAGCACAAAAATCTAACGGTGAAACATCAAGAAATCACATTGCAATTTTACATACAAACCAAGAGGCAAAAACCTGACGAACGAAGCATCGAACTAAGCCGCATTTGTTTATCCTGGCTTTGCTCACTTGCAAAAAGAGGCAGCTTTTCCAAATCGAGAGCATTTGTTTACGACTTTTCAAGATTGGTGCTCTTGAAAACGTGAGTGGGGGACCAAGTCGGTCATTGTGGCAGCCATATTTGTATTCTCAGATTTTTCTCCTTAAAGTTTGAGGAAAATTATGCATGGCCGAAAACAGAATTGAATAACTTTTTCAAAAATGTTGGAGTAACTTCCCGACTAGAAAATTGAATCAAGTTTATAACATATTGTGTTATGATGTTATAAAAAAATTGAATAACTTATTACTTTGTATGTTATAAACTATTATTATGTATGTTATACACTAGATGCAGGATGATGTTAAAATAACTAAAATTGTAACAAAAAGTATTCTTCTATAATCAAGAAAATTACTTGATTATGTGATGTTATAAACAGATCACAATTATAATCAAACGTGATATAAATCTTGGCCTCAAAATAACTAGTTTCTATCATAACTTGATACAATTTTGTAATACAAAATACTATCTGAATGCCAAAGAATCCAAACTAAAGTATTTTACAATGAGTTATTAACAGTTTTTATAACATATTGTGATATAATTGTGTTATAATATTTTATATTCAACAAATATTTCAAACAGAAGTATAATACAATGAGTTATAAATATTAGATTAAGTTGAAATTATGTTACGTTTATGTTAGAAACTTCTAGTCAGGTTGGAGTAACCTTGATGACACCACTGATAAACTGAGAGCTTCCTTTGACAATAGCCAATTTACATATGCATATCGTGTGGCAAGCACGAATATACTCTATGCCCGAGGAAGACAAGGAATTTTCATTTACGAACCGACCGGGAATCGAATCCGTCACCCTCAGCATGGTCATTCTGAATACCCCCGCCTTTACAGCTGTGGCTGTATGACCCCCAATCCTCTATATAAGGCAAAATGCGATTTTCGAACAATTTGAAAACCTTGGAATCAACACTATCATATGTTACAGTTTTCTAAGGTTCAGTCCGTTTTTGCTGTTACGGGGCCCAACCTAATACAGGCCGCCCCGCTAGTGGTACGATCTGGTTGTATAAGGTGTAAGTCAATTTCATGCTGCGGTCGCGCTCTATTGTGGTTGATCAGTCGTCTTTTTGATTAATGATGGCCTGATGCGGGATCACGTGCTATAATAGGCTCACTTGGGGCCACCTCTCAACTCCACTTTCGATAATTGCGTTCCTTTCGAGAGCTGACTGGCCGCGCTGCTGCATCGCCGCTGGTTGTGGTCACACCACTCAGCGGTACCGCCGCGATGCCATCGGTCGTAATTAATATATCTAATTTCGATCTTTCTAATCGATTTAAATTAATCATATTTTACAACATTGCCTTGCCACCATCTAACCTGGCGCTGCCGTTGGCACCATATTGATTAGGTTCGCATATAGGGTACTGTAAACAGGTTATGGCCACCATTTGGATCTCGAGTTCGTCGAACGGTCGAATGGTGGTAAGGTGCTTTGCGTAATCGCATCAGGCGCCTCGCTTTTCGCGCCTCAAGCAGATTACATTCGACGTTGCTTCCTCGTCGTCGTCGTCAACGCGAACAGGAAAAGGGTTTCTCATAAGCTTTCGAGTGCCGAAGGCAGTTTGGTGATGACCTAAGCCATGGTAATAAAAGTGTTTTATTTTTTCTTTTATTTTACAGGCTCCATTAGCTAACTAGTAAGTACGCGATAATCTTTCTCAGCTGCAGAAAAAGGAAAACTGAGTGTTGATGTACGTTATGACTCGAGCAGCAGTCACCATTGGCTGTATAGCTGTAAGTTATCCAGTTTTAAGTTTCATTTAGTCTGTGAAGTTTCTGTCTTGCACTGATGGCCTGATGGTTATGTCTTACTAATGCAATAATGCAACATTTGTTGGGAGAAATGTATTCAAACTTGTCTGAGTTCGTGCTTATTGAATCAAAAAATTAAAATAAACAGTTCAATGCTTTCTCAAGAATTGTACATCGAACGACGTAATAAACCTCCGGGTAAAGTCTCGAATGAATTTCCACTTGGTTTGCCATGATCTGTGTGGCAGGCCTGATAATTGCCTCCAATAAATCATTCCAGTTCATACCTACATAGGAAACCTTCGCACTATCACCCGCATTACGAGGCGCACCCATCCTTCGGAACCTTTAGGAACTAGCGGGCATAGGAATAGGCATCCAGTGTGCCCCGTCCCCACCGTGGTCCCCAGCCAATGACAAACTGTCACACACCGCAAACCAGTTCGAGCGAAACCATCATGAATGGGATTTCGAAAAAGCGGAGCGACCTTTTTATCAAAAACGTGCGGCCTAGCTATGGATGGTGGGGGAAAACGGTGTGAAATGCATCATTGAATCGGAGAAGATCTTCATAGTAATGGAATATACGTATCTCAAACGTTTGTGTGACCAAATACGTGTAACTTTGCATGAACATATTTATTTATTGTTTTTTCTCGAGGACTTCTTTCAAGCCATTCTCTCCTATCCGCATGTGGAGCCCCACCGCTCGAGTGCCACCCGAAAAATAACCTTAGCGTAAATTTTAACGGCTCATAACACCCGAACACAATAGGCCATTAGGAAACGATGGAGGTGACTGCGCGCGAGCCGTATCATCGTGGCTTAAATTATGACGACACGACTACGACCGACCGACCGACCAACCGATGCATTGGATGCTTCTACTTCCTTTCAGGAGTGGTGGGATCTCCCGGTTGCACGCTTGTTGAGGCCTAAATTCCTACCTAAATACAAGAGACCACCGCCGGATGGGAAGAAAGTGCGGGCGTGCCCACCAAGTCATGCATGCATGGGGGCGATGTTGTGGAAAAAATGACACACGTTTCAATGGATTCAGTGGGGGCTATGTGGTGTGCTCAGTTTTTCGATAAGAACTTTTTGAGTTTGGAAAGGGAAACTCAGGGATTGTTTTTGGTAAAAAAAAAACTCACAATTTCTCCTTGTATCACCCGAAAATGAAAGCTGAGATGGTAAAGATGAACACAAACGATACAAGTTAACCTTTCGTACTTTGTCAGTACACGACTTCGCAAAAATAGCCATCTGTTGATAAAATATTAGCACTGATGATGAGAAGAAGGAAGCATTCTACGTGTAGGCGATCTGTACGGTAACCATAAGGGGCTGTCCATAAACCACGTGGTCATGAGGGGGGGGGGGGGGGTCGGCCAATGATCATTTTGTATGGACAAATAAAAAATTTTGTATGGACTAATGACCACGCGGGGGGGGGGGGGGTGGGGTAGTTGAAAAGTCCCAAAAAATGACCACGTGGTTTATGGACAGCCCCTAACTGCGTAAAAATTTCAGGTGATTTTCCAGTTCATGCGAATCTCGCCGTGGACTGCGACAAGGTGAAGTACTCTCATGCTGTCTAGTGCCTAATCTTCAACATCACTCTAGAAGGTGTAATGCAACAAGACGGGCTCAACAGCAAATATCGGACTCGTGGTGAATGGATCAAACACAAAGTACATGAAGGGAACCGAACAGGAAGCAAGATTCATATCTGCATCAAATGTACCATGAACAAAAAGCTAACAAGACCGATGGCCCTATCCGGATACGTGACAGAAACCATGCTCGAAGAGGAGTTTCCGAGTGACGCGTGCAAAGGATGATCTTCGGTGCTGTGCAGGAAAACGTTGTATGGCAGCGAAGGATGAATTACGATCTCGCTGCTCTCTACGACATCCAGAAGATGGCAAATGACGGTAGGGTACGATCCCAAAGTCTCTCAAAGTACTCAGAGGTTCTCTGTGCTTGCTGCTGCCCTTTGTAGCAACTCTCCATGGATTTCTATTGAATAGTTTCCAGTATGTTTCTCAGTGGTCCCAGCATTTCTTCAAGAGTTCTTTCCTGAATAAATACCGAAACTCTTCTCAGGATTTCTCAAGGAGTCCCTTCTGCAATTTCTCCACGACTTTTTTGGGTTTCCTTGGAGTTCCTCTTGCGATTACTCCAGGATTTTTTCTTGCCATTCATGGGAAATTTATTTTAAGAATTTGCCCACAGTTCATCGCAGGATTTCGCACAAAGTTCTATTCGGAGCTGTTCTGGATTTTTTTCGTTAGTCATTGCCGTGAGTTTTCCGGAGTTTCTTTCGAGATATTTTCTGTGATTATATCCGGAATTTTTGGTAAGCAAACAGTGAATTCAAGCAGATTGAAAATAGTATAAATCCAGGAAGACTTTCCAGGTGAAATCGGATAAATCCCGAGGGGAAGAGGAATTCATAGAGAAATTTAATACAATTTTCAGAAAGAACTCTGTGGTGAATCCCCAACAGAGGAATCTGTTGAAAATCTCGGATGGAACAGGGATTCCTTTAGATAATCCACTAGAGACTCAACAGTTTGTCGATGGGGTTTAAAAAAAAACTCTACAGGCATTCCTTCAGCAATTCTTTCAGAGATTGCTTCAGAAATTTCACGACGGATGTAATTAGAAAAAAAACTTCAGATTTTTTTTAGAAAACCTTCTATAGATTTCTTCCTTCAGAAAATTCTACTTGGATTCTTTGAATATGTAATTGCTCCAAGGATTCTTCCAGAAAATCATCCAGCGGTTCCTTCAGAAACTTCATGGTATTCTTAAAGAAATTACTCTTAGTTAAATCCCTAGAATATTTTTTATTTAGATATCTCATCAAGAATTCTATAAGAAAGTTTCCCATGGATTCATTCAGATATTCCTTCAGGGATTCTCTCAACAAGTCTTAGAAGGATATCTTCAGAAAAATCATTCCAGCGGTTCCTTATGAAATTATTCTAAATATTTCCACAAAGTGGTACAAGAATTCTTCCAAAAGTTATCTTGAGAGGCTTTCAGAAAGTTTCACAGGGATTTCTACTGAAATTAGCCCGAACATTTCTCAAGAAATTCATCTATGGATTCCATTAGAATACCCTTAAAGTTTCTTTATGAGTTTTTCCACAAAATCTTTTAGGGATGTAACCGAAAATGTGCATCCTTCAGAAATGTTTACATGAGTTTCTGCAGAAACTCCTCTGAAGTTTCCATCAGAAAACCTTTAAGAGATTTTTCAGAAATGTTTCCACGTATTCTCTTTTATAACTAGTGGGCGATCCCTGCCCAGCACTGGTGAGACCGCCCTCCTTCAACTGCCTCAGGGTCGGCGTACGCGTTTGACTATCGCGGCCAAGGAAACACTTAAACACTTCGATTGAACACAAACCCACTTTATTTCGCTTTCTACACAAACTAGGTACCTTTATTGACTAATCTCACTTTCTTAATTGCCTATCTCCTACCTCACTTTTCCTTTTTCTACGCAGTCTTCGGGGCCCCTTCTTCTCGCTCCGCTACTTCACATTCTCCTTCGTATCTCCATCGGTGTCCTTCGCTGTCGCCTTCCGTTGGGTTGGACGGCCGTTCGACACAGTCCGAGTCGCGACTTATGACGTGGCGCGTGAACTCTGGACTTTACAAAATGGCCGCGCCTGGATATACGGCTTCTAGCCAACAGTGGTCTATTCGGTCGACGGAGCAGCGCTTTGGACGTCTGGGCCAACACCGGACCACGGTCGGTTCTTACAGGAACTTAGTTGCTCGGGTCCTTTTCGGCACTTCCAGGTAAGTACTGGGCTATTTTAAAAAGGTAAGCCCTAGGGGTCCTGTAGGGGGGATTTTAGCGGTCAATGATGGGCTTGGTCGTAATTTGGTAGGTCTTGGATTACCTGGATGATATTTTGCTATCGCTTCTTCCACTGCACGACTTATAACAAAGTCACTTCCTAAATCTTTGCTTAAGCACTATTTCACTTTTAAATTTGGCTTCGCTAATTCACGTCTTGACTACTCAAGATTATCAACGTAATTCCTGGTTAAGCGATGGCGGATCATGCTCCAAGCCTTCTAACGTGCTGTAATCCGCCCATCATATTTCGCCCCATCATGGCCCCCTTTACACCACCCATAATGGTCGCCCAACATATCCTTCTGCGACGCCTAGTGGTGAGTAGCGGAACTGATTACTGCGTTACATCACAGTGGGGGTTGGGTAGTGTACAAGTTCAGACATTTAAGGACTTCCTTGGTTTGACATAACAATACAACGAAACACAAAATCACGAAAATCTCACAAATCTTGGACACTTTAACACACCACTGGTTACAGTTTTTAAAATCTTCCTCGGATTTATCCTAAAATCGTCTCACGAATTCCTTTAAAACTCCTATGTGGATACTTTAAATAAAAATAAATAAATAAAAACATTCCTCGCATCCAGAGTGTAAAAAATTCGAAGATTCAAAATGAAAATTGACATTCTTAATTTTTCATTCGTGTTTCGCCACATTCATTGTCAGCTGAATGCCTCACTTTTTTCATTCAATTCCCTGCCATCAGTATTTTCTTGCATATCGTAAAATAATCAATTTCTGTTAACAAACACAAAATTCGACTTAATCAACAAATGGAACACATGGTTAGTATTAATTACTGTACCCAAGTTTTGTGGTGATCGGAAGTTTAATCGGGAGTTATGGTCTAGTGTTGTTTCTCAGTGCAAAATTGTCAGCGATAGAAAAACGAATGAATAAGTGAAAAATTCATTTACCAAAATGAATTTTATTTTGATTCCTCAGTTGAAAATTTTCAAAATTCACTTTGATTTTACTCATTGAAAATGAAAATTTTAAACTCTGCTCGCATTCCTCCAGAAATTATAAGATGTAACAGATTCCTTCAGATTTAAAAAAAAAAAATCCTAATGGATTCCATCAGAAAATTCACCAAATTTTCAAAAGGATGCGATAACCAGTCCTTCCGGAATTCCTCCTTCCAAGACAAATCTTATGGGGATATGTTTGAAAAATCCATTATAATTCGTTCAGATTTTTCTAGCGGTTTAGATATTTCCAGAAAATCCTCCAAGGATTCTTTCAAAAACCTATCATCAGAGGCTTTCAGAACGTTTTGTGGGGATTTTCCTCGGAATTAGTCTAAGCATTTCTTTAGAGACTTCTTTAAGGATTCCATTAGAATATCTCTCTGGCATTTCTTAAAAATTTCAGTTAAAAGTATTTCTAGGAAATCTTTCGGGAATGTAAGCGAACATTTTCTCCAGGGATTCCTTCTTCTGTGGGCTTCGTGGTCATGCGGTTAGCAGCGTCAGTCGTTTAGGCGTTTCGTAAGCCTCAGAGTGTGGGTTCGATTCCCGCTCCAGTCGAGGAAAACTTTTCGGCAAAGGGAAAATTCTCCACTGGACCACTGGGTGTTTTGTGTGTTATCCGTTGTCTCATGTTAGTGATCGTACAGTATGTGCAACCTCTGGTTGAATACTGTCTAGTGTTTTGATTTAGCTCCTCCAAGGATTCCTTCATAAACGTCTTCATGAATTTCTACAGAAATTCATCCGGTGTTTTCGTCCAAAAATATTCCAGAGATTTTTCAGAGATTTCTTCACGATTTTTTATTTGAAATCTCACAGGTTCTATCTAAAATAGCCCCAAAAACGCTTCTAGAATTTTTTCCAGGGATTCTTAAAAAAAAATCCACACATCTTTTCAGATATCGGTTTCATCAGGAATTCACCCAAGAAATCTTTTATATATTATTCTAAGGACTTCTCTGAAATTCCACCTGATTTCCCAAAGGACGAGATAACCAATCATTCGGAACTTTCTCCTGAGATTCCTTCTGAAATTTTTCCATTCATTCTTTTAGTATTTTGTTCAGAGTTTTCTTCGGAAACCTTTAGGATTTCCTTCAGGTATTTTAACAGATGTCTCTTACGAACTTTTTCAGGAATTTATGTAGGCACTACATTAAAAATTCATGCAGGAATATATCCAGAAATGTCTTCAGTGATTCTTCCATAAATTCCAGCTGGAGTTCCTCCATAGATTTTTTTATCATGATTTTTTCAATGATATCAACAGAAATTCCTGTAGAGTTCAGGATTAATCTCCAATATTTTTCTCAGAAATTTGTCAAGGATTTCATTCGAGGACACCTTTAGAATTTTTTTCAAAAAACCCTCGAGGAATGTTATTAAATAATTTCTTCAGGAATTTTTCTGAACACTTCCCAATCGATTTTTCTGGGAACTCTTCCGGGAGTTTTACAAAGAAGTTTCTTTGGTATTGCTCTAGAAATCAATAATGGTAACAACATAAATTCATCACACATGTGAGTTAAGATGGATTTGTATTGTTTTTTTATCACCTGTTTTAATCCTTTTCAAACTCGTTTGCTACTATTTTGTCGCTAAAAAGCGAACAAAATTGTTCGCTCGATCAGTTGCAACGTCATAAAAAATAAAATTGTTTTCCTATGATGAGAGAAAACTTATACTGATTTAATTTGATTGCTTATCGACTGTAGACTTGAACGGATACGTGGATTCTCTCGGCTTTTGCAGTCGGTGACAGCAGCGAAAACGAGTTTGCCTCAACTTTCGACGGTTTCGGTTTATTTTAAACCTTCTTCAGGGGATTCTAAAATAGAAGGGGGGGGGGGTCGTTTGTTTTCGAATAGTTTGGTAATGTTTTTGACGGTTTGTGACTCTAACCCTACTACTTACAAAGGCTTGTTTTCTTGTTAGAATCCATGGAAGCCCATGAAACATTGTCCAACGGAATTTGGATGGCGCCACCTTCAGCTATAGGTGCAATGCAATGAGTTAAAATTTTTCATTTTTGATTTCTACAGTCATACTACTCACGGATCAAATGTTTACCCTGCGGATGATCCTAGATAAATTCCGGGAATATAACTTGCAGACTTACCATCTGTTCATTGATTTTAAAGCAGCGTACGATTCAGTGAAAAGAAATGAACTTTGGCAGATAATGTCAGATCATGGTTTTCCGGCGAAACTAATTAGGCTGATACGCGCAACGCTGGATGGATCAAAATCAAGTATTCGGATCGTCTGAAGAACACCTAGAGCATACCTACCGATCAATACCATACATAAAACACCTGTCCGAAAGGGTGGACAGGGCGATATGACGAGAATATCCCAACATAAAACTCGCCAAATACAACATCAACACGGTCGGCAACTTCTTCTCAAGATTCAAAGATCCTATTGCACTCGATGATCAAAACAATGTTGTGTACCACATATCATGTTCCAACTGCCCAGCATGCTACATTGGAATGACTAAAAACCGTCTGAAAACCAGAATAAGCGGTCATCGAACACTGTACAACACTATGCACAGGCTTCTCGAGCAAGGCGCAGACAACACGGATCCACGAATGGCATCGCTTAGTGAGAGAACGGCGTTAATGCAGCACAGCATACAAGAAAAACACAGGTTCGATCTGAAACAGGTCAAAATTCTAGATTGAGTTTAAATAAGGGCGAAAGTAACATGAGAGAGTTCTCTTCATCGACTTTCTCTTCTTCAAATTAAAGTGACAAGAACGTGTGACGGTAGAAACTCTTCGAGAAGTCTTGTTAGAAATAGTAATAGAGATAATTATAATATCTATTTAGTATAATATTCAATTGTAGATAAAACTGAATCAAAAATATTTCTCAGCAGAGAGCGGCTGACACTACTCTCTTTTGAGCCTATAGTTCTAACGGACCCAGGAGTTTAGATATCGGCGAATCGCAACTCACAATGAACGATCCTCAATTGGACTGGAAAAGGAAGAACAGCCACACAACAACATCATCGTGCTCATCATTCTACCGTGGACAGGTTAGAAAATTGGAAGCAGCACAAAGGCACCAGTTCGATATAGTAGAATTAGAATAGAATACATTTAGGCGCTCTACAAAGTACAAGTGCAGCTGCCAATTGGAATCGCTCACGCAGTGCCCTAGTGGACAAAAAGAACTGTAAATTAAGTAAAATAGTTGAGGATAAAAAAAATATGTCTCCATAATACACGTAATCTCCAACCTCGGTCACACCCAACGCTTGCCAGATCTCTTTCAACTTGATCCGTCCATCTTAAACGCTGCCCTCCGGGACTTCTTGTATCGTCTGGATTTCTTTCAACCACTAGTTTCGCAGGGTTGTTGTCCGGCATTCTCACATCATGCCCTGCCCATCGTATCCTTCCAGCTTTTGCCACCTTCCGGATGCTAGGTTCGCCGTAGAGTGCAGCGAGCTAGTGGTTTTTTAAGGAGAATGTTGCTAATATCTTCTTATGAATTCAACCACTCTGAAAATTTGACAAAGTTTGCGGGGACAGCTAGTTATTATAATGCTTGGAAAAGAAAACTTCGACACTTCCAATTCTATATGCGTGTTCTGCTTTGCTTGGCATCCAATATGCTGGGTAATTTTTGCACGATTCGGAAACCCTTCTTCTAGCCGTGTAGGCGTTTACAATAGGTAGTAGGTATGCTGATGCGTGAGCGGGATCGAAGATCCGCATTGCCTGCCTGCATGAGTGCGGGGTGTGTGTAATTGAATTTTGATGTAAATACATTTCCTCGATGGGTTTTCACTCGGCTGGTTCTCCTGAAGGTGTGTACCAAGACCATACTACCTACCATCATATCCGTTGTGCGTGTTGCGTACGTTTAGCCTCATCCTCCTACAAGCCTTATGGAGAAGAATGCTGGCAACAACGCTACGCCACCACATTATATGGCATGAAGGAGTGTGAGAAACTCGCTGTGCGAACAATCATGAAAAGTGTTTTTTTTATGCATTTTCACTCACCAATTGATCGGACCAGGAGTGGAGGGGCCACACAAGTGTTTATGTTAAACGATGGGCTGTTCGAAAATAAACCCGATTCAAACCGAAAGGCGATAAGTTTTCGATTGGGTCGTGGGCTTTGGATAGGCGGTCGACCATAGGCAGCGTTAATTGAATTTCAGGGAAATTTTTTTCTTCATGGAAATCAATTTAAATTTTATTTTTCATTAGACGACTAACAGTTTTTCACCTGAATTTTGGGGGAAACGTTTAAGGAGGTAGCTTTTGCAATCTTTATACAGTGAAAAGACATTATCTAAGTTTGATTCCCGGTTTTTGTTACGGAAAGTTCATTGGATATCTTGAACAGCTCATAATTGGGCTCCGTTCCAGTTGGAATGTCACACGCCAGTAAGAAACTTTATAGTTTGAACTTCCTTGTATTTGAATCTGATGTGCATTTGTTCTTTTCCATATGCAAGGAATCGAATTGGTAGAACTGTTGAACTTACGCAGTGTCGGACAAAACAATAAGACCACCAGCCATTTTTCATACAACATTGCCAAGTTTGACGATGTGATGCTCGGTTTCAAGTGAACCGATTTGGCTGAAAATTTGACAGTCGCCATGGAGTTACGTGAATTTTAATCTGTTTTTATTTGATGGAGCTCTGTTCACTACATTAGAAGTTACAGATATATGAAACGTCAAAATAATGGGATTGTCATTACCAAAGGATACATCAGAGTATCTGATGCTTGATGATTGATATACTAGTACTAAACTTAAGGATGCCATTTGAACATGGGGACATTTTTATTGAAATGATCACAGATAACCACACAGATCGAAAAAACAATGTTATATTCTGTGCAATATAATGCACATAATTGGAGCGTGGGATATCACAGAAGTATACATGATATATCATGTAAATCTCATGAAATGTCATGTAAACTTCCATTATATGTCATGAAATTCAGCATGACTCAGAATGATTACATGACATATAACACAAATTTACATGATACATCATCTAAACCATCATAGCATGAAGTTTACATGACTAAAATAAAGTTTACACGACGTGTAAGCCTCATTACTTTTTCTGTGCATCATAAAAAATCTAGTGTTATTGTTTTGTCGCACCGTATATCTTTAACTTTGGAAGTAGTGAACAGAACTTAATAAATTTAATACAAATCAAAATTTCCGTAAATCCATGTCGGCTGCCAAAATTTCAGCCAAATCGGTTTACTAGAAACCGAGTACCATATCGTCAAACTTGGCCATTTTGTATGATTTTATTGTTTTGTCCGACACTGTAGTTTAAGGTTCGTAATCTTTATGATGCATACTGTTTCCAATGTCAAAACGTTTTCATCCTCACTAATGCAAAACTTTGATATTACGCTACCAAATGCCACCATATTTTCTCAAAGAAGATTTGTATGTTTCTATACGGTATCATTCAGTCAAAAAGCCAACTCTGGAAACATCGACCAATTCCTTGTAATCTACTTGCACCAATCATCAAACCATCTCCCCACTCCACATCACCTTCAAGCGAAACCCTGTGCACTTCAGTAGCCGTGGTCCATCGATCATCTTTGACTTTCTTTCCCCATCGTCATCATCACGATCATCTACCAACTCTTGGCCAAACAAAGCCGGTTTTGCATCTTCTTCGTCTCACCCCACACAGCACTTCCCTCCAGTCCCACGCAACTCCGAACAAACTGCGATCGCTTTTCTTCGCGTTGGTTCGAGTTCAATTTTCCCGTTTCTTCCTACACATATTCTGACCCCGCCACGCCGCGCCAGTCTTTTCCACCCATCACCCGCTGTGTGCCGGGGTATGGCCATATATTTTCAAGACCACGATCATGTGTTTATGTGCCAGACCAGACCTGGCTGCTGCTGTTGTCGTTGTTGTTGTTGCATGGAACCGGCTTTCTGTTTTGTTACCACCCGGCGGTTCTCCTCCGCTGCGCTGTCTCTAGTGCCTGCCTGCGAGGTTCATCACAACTCATCAGCTGATCTTAATTGCACACCCCTTCCCCTCTGCTGAGGCACTTTCCGACTTCTTCCACTTGCAGTGCACTACCGCTACAGATCTGGGACCACAATGTTTTCTTTTTTTCCTTTTGAATGTTGGTCAGCTGTTCCCAAATTAGCTTGGGAGAAGCAACCTAGATTATATCCTGAATTGGACGTTCATTGCAATCTTTTTGGTTGTTTCCAGGTGGGGCGCTTCAAGGGGTCTCAGGGATTTCCAGGCAGTTTCAGAGAGTCTCGGGTGCGTTTCAGACGCATTTCAGAGAGTTTCAAGGGGGTACCAGAAGTGCTCAATGTCGCTTCAAGGGGGTACCAGGGGTTTCCAAGTGTACGAAGAGGTCTCAGTAGCGTTTAGGGTGGTCTCAGGGTCGTATCAGAGGGTTTGAGGAGGTTCCAGGGGAATCCAGGGGTTCTCAGGGACGCTACTGGGTTGCAATAGGCCTCTGGAGGATTTTGGGGGGCCTCAGGGGGTTCCAGGGGACTTCAAGGGCCTCAAGGGGCGCTTCAGAGGGATCAGGGGTATATCGGAGGTTTCAAAGAGGGATTTGGAGGTCTCAGGGGCGTTTGAAGGGGGTCTCAGTGTCGTTTCAGGGAGTTTCAGAGGCCTTCAAGGGAGTCCCATGAGGACCCCCTTGAAATGCCCCTGAAATCTCCTGGTACCTTCTTGAAACTCCCTGAAATGCCCCTGAAACGCGCCTGTGACCTTCTGGAATTTCCCTGGAAACCCCTGAAACCTCTTAAAGCGCCCCAGAGCCCACCTGAAACCCCCTGAGACTCCCTGAAACGCCCCTGAGACCTCCTAGTATCTCCTTTGACGCCCTTGAGACCACCTGAAGCACACCTCTCACTCAAAACAGATTTGCTGGCTCGGCAAAAACGCGCACAGCTGTGTGCTCAGTAAAACTATCAACTGATATCTCAGCAAATAGTGATGTTTATTAGCTGACTCTCTACAAAAGCTTTGCTGATTGTCAACAATGAACTGTCAAAATTGCTGAGATCTCGACAAAATTGTTGTTTGATGATTACTCGGCTGTGCAAATCTTGGCAAAAGAATGGAAAAAGGCTGATATCTCGGCAATCTCAATTAAGTGTGTGAGTCCCTTTGGTACTTCCCGAGACCCTTTGAAGCATCTCTAAGGTCCCCAGTAATCACCCTGAGACCCCTTGAAGCGCATCCCCAGAGATCATCTGGTACCCTTTGTAACCCCTTGGGAACCCCTTGAAATAATCCTGAAACCTCTGATGAGCTTTTTTTAAACCCTGAGTTCTACTACCCGATCAGAAAGGCATAACAAAATTATAACCGAATAAGTTATTTATTTCAAAGATTTTTCATAACAGAATGAGTTATAAAATTCGCCGGTTAGGTGTTAAAATAACAAAAAATATAACTAAAATTGCTCTAGCCATAACATAATTATAACAGGTGTTGATACAATTTTATCAAATTTATAACAACGTGAGATATAATAAATATTGGAATGATCAAAAAGTTATAACACATGTTGTTATAAATTAGATATAAATATATTGGGTAAAAATTGAGTTGGGTAAATTTTAACTCATTTTTTGGGTAATTTTTATTAAGAGTGTTATTTATTTTTAGCGAAAAGTTTTTTGTATAAAAAACTTGCCCTACGTAGTATATAAAAAACCCTCACCCAGACGGGAATCGAACCAAGGACGCCAGCCTTTAACTGCAATCCGGCGCCTTTATCAATGAGACCATTGCAGCACTTGAAGTGAAGGGCGGTATATGATCAAGTGGTTCTTCGTTTTGGCGGCTGGTATATAAATAGACTCATTTGTCCAACGTACAGGGGAGAGAAAATATGACGTCACATAAAAGTGTTCTTGATACAGTTGATCGCAATTACGTCATCTTAGGATATAATAACAGAAGTGGATATAATTTGATTATAATTGTAACTCAATAATTTGCTCTGCATTTTGGCATGCTTTATCTCATGATTCATACCAGAAATAAATGTCGTATCTTCATCAAAGTTGTAGAGATAGTTAATGGCTAAACAGTGAAAAGAGTGGTACACCTAAACCTTATTTTACGTCCACTATTGGGGCTTAGCGAAAAAAATTTCTAGCGACAAAATAATAATTAAAATACACATTTTTATATTTTTGTACACTTCTCCTAATCACGAAGATGTTTTAAAAAATATAAAACTGTTGAGTTTGCTCATTGTCTTAGCAGTAGAATTTTTTGTCGCTCAGCCAAGCATGGACGTAAAAAAAGGACGAGGTGTATACAATTTCACCTTCTCTTGGTGCTAGCGAGCAATTAAATCAGAACATTTCGACATGTGTTATTAAATAATTATCAAGGAAGTTCCTGCCTATGGCAAAGTTATGCAGTAGTCTGTGGTTTCACCACATCGTGGCTTTAGTTTGCATTTCTGGAGATTGTCAGATTTAGATGGCTTGTAAAATAAAAAAATGCAGTGTTTAAAGCACAATTTCAACATTACATGGTACAAGAATTGACATACTAAAGCAATTCTGTGGCGTATGCTTTGCCTCGTGATATCATATAATGTTTTTATTTTCAGCAAAAATAGTTTAAATAAGAAATTCCCCCACTAGTTGAAAGCACGTGTTCGGCATTTGTTTCGGCATTTGCTCAAGATGCATGACGATGTCCATCAACACATCGGTAAAAAAGAAATAGCCTTCTGCTATTGATTGGTTTTTTAAAAGCTTTCAACAGTGTTTCTCATTTTGAACTACTGCACAGATTATCATAGGGTGCGGGCACCGGTTTTGGCCAGTCTAAGGGAAATCATTTTTATAAAAATAACCAATAATCCTATGAAAATAATCAATGCGTCAAAAGAAAGGTTTCAATCTATATTTTGAAGGAAAAATGCAGAAATCATGCCAATTCTTGATTTTTGTATTAAAAGTGGCACTGGCCAAAATATAAGCTCTGCCGCAGTTTTGGCCATATTCTTAAGTTTGGTTTCTATTTTGGCCAATCACGTGTATTTCTTATGGGAGTGGCCAAATTAGAAGCACCCTGGCCAAAATAGATATATGGGAGCAGATTTTTTAAGGAAATATATTTTTTTCTTCCAGTTTTTAATCAAAATGTGTGGTTTTCACAGCTGTAATCATCATATTGTATTAGGATCTACTAATAAAAAATAAATTTACGCCGATTTAGATCGCAACAGGCTCAATACCGCACTATGGCCAAAACTCCGGACTGGCCAAAACTGAAGCTTCTACCCTATCTATTTGTTTTCAGTTGAGATTCTGTTTCATTGAGTAAATCCTAATTGAATAACCGCTTTAAAATTGTGGAAGCTAAAGGAAATCATTGAAGCCCGATCGGTACTCTTTCGGGCGTGCCACAAGGATCGGTTTCAGGACCATTGATGTTAGCCTTATTTATCAACGACCTTCCTTCATCTTTGAGTATGTAATATCCACACCACATGTTTGCAGATAATAAGAAGCTGTATTTCTACTGAATTGATATGGACGTTAATTGCATGGCAATGAAACGTGACTAACGACATGGCGTGACCATATTAGATATAAATTTCAAAGCTCCACAAATTATTTTGTTATTAATCAATTCTTCAAAAACTAAGGTGATTTTCTTTTGCAGGCGACTAATTGTTTCAGTTGTATCATGTTAATTCAATAACAATGATAAAACTTCTTATTTCAGCATAATTTATTAAAATAATCTTGAATGGGACTACAAACTGCAAAACCTATGGAGGATTGTGAAACTTAAAACTTACTTCATGAGTGTTAACAGTTTCAATGAAAGTCATCCTTTTCATATCCATTTTGTTGCCTTACTTATCATAGCTTCAGGTGACCGTTTGAGAGTTGCATTAACCCTAGTAGGAAGTTGGGGTCAATATGACCCAGACAAGCACGCTGAACGTACGCTACGCCTTCGTGGTGCAAAAGCCTAACATATTAGGAGGGTTAAATCATTGCATACGTTGGGCATTAAATTTTACTAGATATGTACTCTGTGTGGCTCAACTACAATGACAACTGCTGGGATACTCATTTCTTATTTTTTTTAACTACGTTGCTGTGCGTTGCTATAGGGTCTGGGACCATTTGGGCAGGAGCACCTATTTTGGGCACTTGCTACTATAACTCAGTCAATTTTGAACCGGTTGACTTGATTTTTGAGACAGGATCAGATACGCACAGTATCCAGCCATATGCATTAATTTAAGTCAATCGGTTTGAAATCGACTGAGCTATAGTAGCAAGTGCCCAAAATAGGTGCTCCTGCCCAAATGGTCCCAGACCCTATATATAATAGCATGCAAAATGGTCATTGGCAGAGGAAGATCTCAGTTAATAACTGTGGAAGTGCTCATAGAACACTAAGCTGAGAAGCAGGCTTTGTCCCAATGAGGGCGTAACGCCAAGAAGAAGAAGAAGAATCATCAGGGTTATGACAGAAAGATCAAATTTCAAACTTCCTGCTCACATTATACACCACTCCTATTAACTGTTGTCCTACTTGTGCATCATTTTTTCATCAAATATGTGAAAACTTGAGTGCAAACTGTAGTTGGTTGTAGATTTTCCAAAAATCGTTCACTCAGACTGGACTAAGTACAGTCAATTACTTAGCAATTTCTCGGTTTCAAGCTTTATTTTACATGTTTTCACGATCAATACAGAGCGATGCTTTTATGAATAGTTAATAAGGTTTATGGCAAAAATTCAAGAACATTTGTTGAAAAACTCAAAACTTATAGAGTTGCAAACTTTAAACTCGTTTTTCTAGAAATATGGTTAAAGACACATGGTCCTCTCTGACTTAACGCCGACCAAATACAAGTATGTCAATAAATAAATTTATTGAATAACCTGAATTTTCTTAAAGGTCTGGATCATGATTCGAAATTGTCAAAAATCCTGTATTTCACAAGCGCAGTAGCACCACACAGCGGCGTAATTGCGTACCAAACATCACCTGTAAAATATTCATTTGACATAAACTGCATTTTCAAAACTATAACTGAGTTTGTTATAATGTTCATATAAAGCTGATCAAAATATTTTTTTTGTATTATAACTGACCTTGTTATAATTCTGATATAATTAAATCAGGTTTTCAAATCATTTTTGTCAAATATATCTAAATATAACAAACGTTGATATATCTATCAACCGCTGATATAATTCTGTTACATTTTTGTTATGCCTTTCTGATCGGGTAGTACCCCGGAAACCCCCTCAACGCTCCTGAGACCCTCTGGAACTTTATTGGAATCCCCTGAGACCCTTTAAAGCGAGCCCTTGGAACACCCCTGAAACCTCTTAAGCTCCTCGAAACTTCCTGGAATCCCCTTGAAACGCCTTTGGCATCTCCCGCAACTATCTCTCAAACCCCAAGAAACGCCCCAGAGGCCGCTGCAACCACACTGAGACCCTCTAAAGCACCATGAGAATTCTGAAGCCCCTCTGAAACATTTCTGAGACACCCTAAGCACCTATGAGACTTCCTGGTACCCCTTGAAACCCCTTTTGATCGCGTTGACACGCCCCTGACATTTCCAAGCAGCATACTGCCGTTCTAAGCATATCTGTACCATGTTGTTTGTCTACGCATACTGTCCCACTGCTCTAACTTAAGTTCTATCTAAAAGTCAATGTCTGAAAGATGCTTAACCGTTATGTGTCCGACAAACTTTTTGCTTTTTTCTACACCGTGCATTTTAAAAGGGTGCTGGGTACCCGGGTACCCTGTCGGCCACATAAGGGTTAACGTTATCGTGGAATATTTATTTGTGTTGCAAAATTGAAAAAATATCAAATTAACTTCAAATGGCTCTGTCACTGAGAAAAATACGGCTAGAATGCAGAACAACATGGGACAGATGTGCTTAGAAGGGCAGCATATATGTCACAAAAAGTGTATACTCTTCTCCCAGATACTTTCTTCAGCACAGATTTTTGTTTGCACTGGTGCTACAGTTATGCAATTCTAACCCAATGGTTAAATAACCGAAGACACAAATTTTCCAAATGGAGGAGAACGTGCCTCTGGAGACGACCTACTGATAGAATAACTTGACATTGGCTCGTATGCAGCCAGAAGCCTGCGCTGCCATGACTCGTTTG
Organism: Aedes albopictus; assembly: GCF_035046485.1. Lineage (NCBI taxonomy): Eukaryota > Metazoa > Arthropoda > Insecta > Diptera > Culicidae > Aedes > Aedes albopictus. The sequence goes on along the minus strand of NC_085138.1, from coordinate 396,487,904 downwards.
TGACATATGTGCTGCCTTGACTCCTAAGACACCTTTGAAATGCTCCTAAGATCTCCTGGTACCCCCTGAAATCCTCTGAAAGCCTCTGGAACTTTCAAGCCTCTGAGACACTCTGAAGCGTCCCTGAAACCCCGTGGAACCCTCCTAAACTCCATTAGATGACCCTGAGACGACCTTAAAATCCCTTAAAACGCCCTTGATACCACATGGTACCCCCTGAAATCCCCCGGGACCCCTTTAAACGCCATTAAAATCTCATGGTACCCTCCTGAAACACCCCTGAAACCCATGAGACGCCCTGAGACCCCCCAGAACAACCCAAAACTACCTAAGACGAAAATGGTACTCCTTTAATGTCCCTAAGTGCTCATGTTATTCCTTGAAACGCCCCTTAGATCCTCAGCAAGTTTCCTGGAACCCCCTGAGAAACGTCCCTGTGGACCTCTCGAAGCCTCCCGAAACGCCCCTGAGACCCCCTGAAGTGCACTTAGGACCTTCTGGAGCCTCCTTGACATGCCCCTGAGATCTTCTGAAACCCCCTTTAACTTCCCGAAACGCCCCTGAGACCCTCTAAAACTCCTCCTGAGATCCCCTGGAACACCCTTGAGACCCATACCGCGCCTATGAGACTCCATGGAACCCTCTTAAACCACCCGAGATGACTCTGAGACTCACCTAAACGCCCCTGAGTTCGCATGTAACCCCCTGAAATGCCCCTGAGATCTCTGCAACCGCCATAAACGCCCATGACACTCCCTGAAACGCCCCTGAATTCACTTGAAACTCCCTGAGACCCCGAGTAGACGAGAATATCTAAATCATATCTCAAATCGAACACTTTTTGCTGTCATAGCTCGATGTGATTTTGATGAGTTATTCAAAAATCTAATGAATATCCCGCGAACAGCTCAAAGTGATATGATATCAGTTTTTTTTCTTGTCGAAATAGCTGAAAATTTCTACATAAGAACAAGTTTAGCTCTTCTTCTCGAAATGTAACATATACACCCACAGAGATGGCACAATGTTAGTGAAATACCATTCGCCCCTTTCTGAGCTGTGGAAACGAAGAACCGCATGCTCTTATTCCCATGTTTATAACAGTGAGTCACAGCTGAGTGGTAGGCATCGCCGATTGTGAATCCTGAGGTCGTAGGTTCGGTGCTGCATGCTGACATTTTTTATATTTTTTTTTTTGTAGAAAAAAGTGACAAATCTTGTCTGCTATTATTTTGATCTTGTAATATCTTAACGAGCTATTATTGAGTAGTTTACCATATTAGATTTTGCTATTATTTCTGTTCTTTTACCTCTTATATCAATCAAACCAATATCAGTTTTTGCTCTTCAGTTATTCAATCAATCATAACTGAATATGCTATTCATCAGATTTTTCCACCTACTCGGGACCCCTTGAGATAGCTATGAGATCCTCTTAAAACAATCAACACCCAGGGTAAAATCTTCATGAAATTCTGACATTTGGTTTGCTCTGTGGACGGCATGATATCCACCAATTGAGAACCACTGAAATGGCTCCATGTACGCGGTGGGGGTACCTACGCTGCTGTTTTGCGTAGAGTTGCAACTACCGGGTAGTAGCAGGCCACCATACACACATCACACCACACCACAGTCGCGCTCCATCTGGGTTACGGTGTAAGCTTGCGGGGGCACACCAGAGCAAATTGAAAGAAACTGGCCCCGACCAGCTGAGTTCAAGATTGCCAGTCCAGTCTAGTGGAGTACGGGTTTGTTGTTGTGCCTATGCAGAACCCCGACCATACGGACCCAAACCTCCCGTACAGTACGAGTATACTCGAGAGTAGAAGGGAAATTTAATGAGCTCCCCTATGATCGTGCCCAACTCAGCAGACATTAATCGAAGGAGCTGTTACGGTTCATCGGCGAGACTAGCTGCTGGTTGTTGCTGTTTCTGTTTATCTTTTCGATCGAATCTCCCTCTGTATGGCTGGCTGTGTGTTTCAGGTAAACTGGCGATTATCTGCTGTTGTAGCCCTCCGCTAGACTAAGGCTAGGAGAGGGAGACCTTAGCAATCCCTTCTGGGATCTGCTGTTCCTCGAGATACACAGCTTCCGTCTTCGAGCGAGGCTACCGTGATTCGCTTAATTACCACGATGATCTGTGCGATTATTATTATTCTCCACAGAGACAGACACAGTATGATGCATCGCGATTGTTGTTGGTTGGTTGGTAGCAATCGCGCAAGGAGCATGAATCGGGAATTTTCGTACATATTCCGTTTGCGGTTGCGGTTGGATAGCAGCTGCGACTGGTGGTGGTGATGAGTCATGGGGCCATTGCCTAGCAGCGCGATGGAAATCTAATCCCGTATGGCTTATACAGGATGCCGTTGCGGGAGTGCCGGCCACTTCCACTGATTGTGGCACTCTGTCAGCTAGTCGTGGTTTCATTCGCCGGTGTTCGACTTGCACCGAATCATCACACCGTTATCGCGAGCTGCCCCGCAAGGAGTGGAATCAAGTTCGGTTCAGCTAGCTATACCTAGATGCATGGGGAAAGTTCATTGTGAAATCGGATTAGGCGGTTTAGAATTACAGTGTCACGCGGCTTAGAAAATATGCTGTGGGGAACCGTGTGGGAATAGATCGGAGAACGTTATTGTATAATCGTCTTATCAAGTTCAATTCGACTTTCAATCTCAGTTTACAAGAGTGGCTGTCCATTGGAATCCGAATTAGTTTAGTTTAGTTTATAGTGTTTCAAACTCTCTATGGATTTTCAACATTGGCCTAGCTGGGTAACACTAAAAGTTGAATTAAAACTCTCTTGGTTTTTCCATTACAGAAATTTTCAATTGAGTAATATAAGTAATAAGAACTTCTTAACATTTCCACTGCTATGCTATAAATCACTTAACAGTGGACCAAGATGTTTTTCAACTTCTATTATTTATCTCAGCCGTATTTCAACCGATATGCAAAATTTTGCAACCAATCAATTTTCCAAGCCTTCTAGATGAGTATGAAATGTTTAAGACATCGATTGGACCAAAGTTGTATTTTTGAGTACTCAAAAACTATGAGCAAGTACTTTAAGAAACGCAGTTTTACTGAAGTTGTTCCAAGTGTAAAGTGGTTTCAACCAGAGTGTAAAAAAATTCGAAGATCCAAAGTTAAGATTGACATTTTCATTTTTGCCTTTCTCGTACACCAAAGTGTACTGAAAGGCTATATATTCACTCAAAAAACGAATTTTCAATAGAAGGCTCGGAGGGTCAAGTCACATATACCAATCAACTCAGTTCGACGAATTGAGATGATGTCTGTATGTGTGTATGTGTGTATGTGTGTATGTATGTATGTGTGTATGTATGTCTGTGTACAAAAAGGTCACTCACTTTTAAGGCACTTCCCATTGGCCGGATTTTTCGGATTATAGCTCGAATCGAACCGGAATTTTACCGCATTGTTTGCTATTGAAAATGGTCCGGATCGGTCAAGGCGTTCCGGAGTTATGGTCATTTGAGTGATCCGGACCAGCACCGGAAGAACTGGCCACATATAAAACTGAACCAAGTCCCCGACCAAGCCCCATCATGCGACACATCAAACTGCGGCGATTTTTGTAACCTTCAGCATGGTTGACAAATTTTGTGCGGATATTAACAAAGGAGACTGAAAATTCTACGATGTCGGTCCAAAATTCAAGATGGCAGTCTAAAATTCAAAATGGCGGCTCCAAATTCAAGATGGCGGCTGTATAATGGAGTTTTAAGCCCTAAACCATGCAGTATGGGTATATTTTGTATGGGGAAGATATTTGGAGCCCAATAATGGCGACCATAATATCCAAGATGGCGGTTTAAAATCCAAGATGGCGCCTCCAATTGAAGATGGCGGTTGTTTAATGGAGTTTTAGGCACTAAAACCATGTAACATGGGTATATTTTGTATGGGGAAGATGTCTGGAGACCATAAATGGCGATCTGAGTATCCAAGATTGTGGTCTAAAATTCAAGATGGCGGCTCCAAATTCAATTTGGCGGCTGTATAACGGAGTTTTAGGTCCTAAACCATGCAATAAGGGTATATTTGGTATGGGGTAGATGTCCGGTGTCCAAAAATGGCGACCTGAACATTCAAGATGGCGTTCTAAAATTCAAGATGGCGGCTTCAAATTCAAGATGGAGGCTGTTTAAAGGAGTTTTAGACCCTTAAACCATGCAATATGGGTACATTTGGTATGGCGGTTTAAAATCCAAGATGGCGGCTCCAAATTCAAGATGGCGGTTGTTTAGTGGAATTTTTGGCTCTAAAACCATTTAATAAGAGTATAATTTGTATGGGCAAGATGTCCGGAGTACAAAAATAGCAACCTGAATACCCAAGATAGCGGTCCAAAATTCAAAATGGCAACCTGAATACCCAAGATAGCGGTCTAAAATTCAAAATGGCTTCAAATCAAGATGGAGGCTGTTTAATGGAATTTTAGGCCCTAAAACTATGAAAAATGGGTATATTTGGTATAAGGAAGATATCCGGAGTCCAAAAATGGCGACCACAATTTCCAAGAAGGCGATCTAAAATCCAAAATGGCGGCTCCAAATTCAAGACGGTGGCTGTTTGAAGCAATTTTAGACCCTAACTGCATATAATATGGGTATATTTGGTATAGGGAAGATGTCTGGACTGAAAAATGGCGACCGCAATATGCAAAATGGTGGCCCAAACACCAAGATGACGGCTCCAAATTCAAAATGGTGGCTGTTTAATGGTGTTTTAAGCTCTAAATCCGTGTCATATGGGCTTATAACCAGCTTTTTACGCTAGCTTACCATAAACTGTGAATCACCCCCTTATGACAATTCTTGCCGACACTATACATTTTATTATGGTAGAATCAAAGTAAGCCTCGTAGAAATGTTTCAATGTTTACAATACGAAAAGTCAAGAATTTTCATTCCTTCGGTAACAAGAGAAACTCATTTTCAATTTTTTTATGATTTCGGTTCTAACGTTTTAACTATTTTAGGTTGATAAAGATGCTGTCGATAATTAGTTGGCAAGAAATATGGAAACATTTTTTTATTTCGAATAAACACCTGTGTCTGCCATTAATTTGAGCCTGGTTTAGGCTGATTTTACTGAACAAGACCTAGCAGGATCGAGATCTGGCGATATTTGGCGGAGTCGATGATTTGCTTCTGCCCAGAATGATTTGTTTCCCTTAACCCGCTCTCGGTATAGCGTGATCGACCGAAGACTTTTTAAACGGAAGTTACTCAAAAAACAGAACCCGGCCTGCGACCTATGCACGGTTGGTTTGGCGTCGTTCATAAATTACTGAACACTATAGAAGGATGAGTGGAGTATGGTCAAGCGTTATGGTTCATACAAGAATTTTAGAATTTTCATACAGAAAAGCGTTACGGAGGGGGGAGGTTTACCTACTCTGGTCGATTTTAGTGTTACGTAATAAATGGATACTGCCCGTGATACTGCCTTAATACAAAAGAACCTCTACAATTTAATACATTGCCTTTTGGAGACATCCTGCCTTGTATCGTAGTTTTCCTTCACAACCCTTAATGAATTCCCAAACATGCCTGATAAAAACCAGGTTGTAGTTGATAATGGAGTCAATTATCACTTTATTGTACAGTCAGGTTTTTTTTTACGCGGGGGATACGTACCGCGTAAAAAAAACTCAGTTCAAAATTTGAAAAACCGCGTAAAAAATGTCTCACCATTCTCGACGAATCATGCAAAAATAAGACGATGAATTTTTTTTTTTGTATGGAGTTTTCATTTACGCGGCCGCGTAAATGAAAACCGCGTAAAAAAAGACCTGACTGTATATTGTTGCGCTAAAATTAATCAGTAGAATTTGGCTGGGCTGGTAGAGCGAGTCAACAAACGATCAATTATTCAGCACAAACCATCATTCAAGATTTGGCTTCGTCATTTCTTCACCGTACTGTTCGTTGTGAATTCAGTAGTCGGGCCTACAAAGATATCTGGGCTACGATGAACTTTGTTATATCTCTTCTCAACTCCATTTGACAAGGTCCTTTTTGATAGTTTTACAATCCTCTTCCTGTGCTTAAAATCGTAAAAAAAATATCAATTAAATCAAATGTGGTTTGCATCAAAGAGCCCAAAACTTTTTCGGCTTCCACACAATGAAAATTTTTGACAGATGAATTAACAAACCTCAACACCAAGCCTACTAAGATCAATCTATAAAAGTTGTCGGCAAGAATTGTCAAAAACGAATCACCCCCCCGTAGTTTTATAGCCAGCGTAAAAAGCTGGATAGGGACGAATTATGGACTCCAAAAAATGGTGACCAGATGGTGGCTGTTCAATGGAGTTCTGGGCTCTAAAACCATGCCATATGGGTATATCTGGTGGGGAAGAAATGTGGAGTCTAAAAATAAAGACCAGAATAGTCAAGATGGCGGACTTAAATCCAAAATTGCGGCTCAAAGTTCAAGATTGCGGCTTTTTGTTATAAGAAATATAGGCGCAAACATCAAAGCTACATAAACGATATGCTTTCTGGTGCCATGTATTGGATGTTTGTTTAACGTATGAAAGTGCGATATTCATCTACATGTCACTTGAGTTTTGTTGAAATGTGTTTTCGAAGGCACGAGGAAGGCGCCATCACCGCTAGGTGGATTAATTAGGGTTTTTCATTCGTGTTTCATTGTCATTGTCATTGTCATCTGAATGCCTTTTTTTTTCATTCAATTCTTTATCAAGATATTTTTCTTGCATATTGTAAAATGTCCAATTTCTGTCAACAGACGCACAATTCGACTAGATAAACAAATGGAGCAGATAGTTGCGAACAAAAAAGCAGTGTAGTTTTTCTGTTCGAGGAAATAAAATGTTTAGTTCACTCGCAAAACGAAGTGTTATATGTAGCGACCGACTTCCGGAACGCTCTATTTGCGAAAATAAATTTGCTCAAGAATTTATCCAAAGGGGACTTTACAAATTCCATCGAGAATTCCTTTTACTTTTCTTTTAAAAATTCATTCATGATTTTCTCCTTTCATGCAAGAATTTGCGGTGCATTTTCCTACCAAAATTAGGCATCATAAGGCTACTGAACAATTTGCTGAAGGCATAACATGATATGAAATAAAACATGTCAAACAAATGCATTAAACATTTAAATAAACGCTGGCGCAAAGTAGTGGTGACTTCCACGCTTTCCAGTATTTTAAATCGATTAGCTATCTGTACAACTTAGTTGAAGATACGACGATATAATTGTGATCAATTGCATGCGTGTAACTACAGCGATTTGGCTCCCCAGCACCGAGGTCGTGCGCGTTGGCTGTGGTGCATAACTGCTGTAGCTACGCGCGTGGTGACGTCATATTTTCCCTTTCATGTATGTTGGATCAGCAAGTCTATTTATAGAGGAGCTAGCAATACGAAGAACCATTTCAGCTTATATCGTCCTTCACTCTAAGTGCTGCGATGGCCTCACTGATAAAAACGACGAGTTCCTGTTTCAGGTTCTAGGCGTCCTAGGTTCGAATCCCTGGGTTTTATGTATACTATGTGGAGAAGTTTTTAGATGACAGTAATTTTTTACCAAATATAAAATTTCACTCAAAGAATGAGTTAATTTTTACACTTCCTAATTTTTACCAAATATATATATATGTTTATAACAACATGTGATATGATTTCCATTCTTGATTTTTTATATCGCACTTTGTTATAAGCTTGATATAATTGTGATTTTGATAAGCCAAATATTGTTATAATTTTTTGATATTTTAACACCTAACCGGCGATTTTATAACACATTATGTTAGAGAGAGCCTTCTGATCTCTTTAATTTTGTGAAGCCTGGTCATCCAATATCTTTAAAACATTAATAATCAGACAAATTAACCAATGGCCATACATTTCACGAACAAAGCTTCTAAGCATCAACAATCTGCAACGTCAATTTTGTATAGTTTTACTAGCAGTGCAGTGTTCACAGACGGAGAAATACATTACTGAGAGGAAGGAGACACAGTCGATTTACCTTTATGACGGGTCTCTTGCAATAACACTGTAGGTAATGCATTTCATGCATAGGAGACACGTCTCAATGCTATACCACTATCGTCGTCATCACCACTCTTCTGTTTGGTGTCATTCCGTAGCTTGCACCGCAAGGTTCACCTTTATCGTCACCTTCACAACTCAGTCACAGTATTTGTCGTCACCCCACAAGACCATTTCGTCGTCGTCGTCGTCGGGTACCAGCTAGCAGCACCCGAGTTGGCTGTGTTTGACTTGTTCCATTCGCATCCGGACTGGGCTTTGGGTTGGATTTGAGTGGTCGCTGTGCTCTTCTGGAGGACCGGGAGATGCGGCCTGGAAGCCCCTTAGTAATTTTGTCGAATTATTACTATTTATTGTTTACCCGGTTCTTCGTTCCACATATGGGCAAAACATACAAACTTCCCGAACAAAGCACAGAACAAACATACTTATGCCCTTGGTCGGCGGAAGAGATGCTCGCACTTTCCCCATTTTCATGGTATATTTTGAGCAGAGGTGCCAGCTTTTAATAAAATAATAAAACAATGGATTAATGACTTATGAAGTATGGCACCACTGCTTTGGAGAGAGGGGCCGTTCGTAAACCACATGAAAGTTTTGATGTGGGTGGGAGGAGGATGGGCGATTGTCTGGCCAAAGCCTACACTGCTTATACATTTCATGTGGTATAATTTTCAAGAAGGAGGGATCAAAGATTTCCAAATTTGATCTACGTGGTTCATGAACGACCCCAGAACAAAACAAACGGATGTAGGTGCGTGCTACAGGTCTATGTCAAGTTCAGCGGTGAGAGGAACCACGCTGATGCATTTGATGGACAAAACGATGTTGACTTTGTCCGTCGGACTCTGGGGGTCACCACGATTGCATACCATTCGCCTGATGCGAGAAGGGAGACTTCCACAAACTGGACACATAAATTATATTTATTTTGACGCCTGGATGTGTTTGGGTGCGACTCAGGGCTCATTTCCAGTATAATTGGATTCGTTGATGGATGGGAATACTAGGCTCATTGAATGCATGAGTGTCGTCTGTCCATGTACAAGGGCTCACTTTTTCATGACAATGAGCAATATGGTGCACCGTAAAGAGAGTATAGACCTTATTTTTCGATATATTATTGATAAGACGCTCATCTAGTGGAAAATTTGGAAAATATAGGAAACATTTTCATTTTCAAAAAAACAGTATACGAACTGTATTTTTTAATACTCAAAAGCTATCAACTTTTGAAAAGTTAATATGTACTGTCGTTTGTGGTGACATTGGGCTTATAGGGTAACATTGGTTCATTAATTCCACGGATTCAATATAATTCAGAGAATCCGACGGTGGATGCAAAGTATCTTAGAATTATGTATTCTAGTAGTTTGGCAAACAATATGCATTCCCGCCGTATTCTAAACGTGCGGTATAGTGGCCCAATGCCACCTCGCACGAGGATATGCGGTATACCGAAAAGTTTCGCCAAATACCCCTCGAAACGAAATTCCGCGGAATTCCACGGAATTCAACCAGGCGAAATGTATGATTTTGAATTTCGTTTCGTTTCGTCAAATTAAAAAAAAATCGCCTTCAAAACCTACACTTTGACGAAACAAAACGGAATTCCGCGAAATTGCCAAATAATTTCGAAAACAAATAGGGGAAATTGTGTATTTTCGGCAGTTTTGTTCTCTTCGTCACGGGGGGTTTTTTGAAACCTATTGAACTCAGAGTTGGTCCCAAATCCTTCGCAACCAAGCTGAGTTATTCAACCAAGTTTCAGGAAATTTGGACGACAAAAACCCCCCATGACGAAGAGAACAAACCTGCCGATAATACCCATCGTCACCCTATATAGTGTGAATGCTAATCGTTTAAAAATCTTCCTCATCTAAAGTTACTGATAAAAATTACAACAATATCTCGAAATATTTGAAGTGATAGGATAAAGTATAAAATATAGGATAGAAGATAGTTAATGTGCTAACCTAACTTCATGAATGCCATAAAGATTCCAACCACGTGGAAATGCACCTGGATTGTTCTAAGAAAAGCTAGATGACAATAGACAAAGGTCGCAAGGCTCAAGTTTGGGAAACGATGCTATTAGAAATCGAATCGCACTCAAGAGATATCTTTGGGAAAATATCTTTGAAAATACAAAAAAAAACGCAGTTGATATAGGGTAAAAACACTAGACTTCGCCCCCTAAAATTCTGCTCTAATCTTCGCCACTTCATACATAAACAATGGAATTTATATGGAGGGGGCGTAGACTAGAGCAGTGGCGAAGTCTAGTGCTTTCATCCTACAAGTTTTCGACTCTGGAAGGAACATTTTGACAAAATTGCAAAATCCCGAAAAACTTTATGAAGGGACTTTTAAAAGAACTGGAATCTCATTTTTACACATGGCTGGGGCTGCATAAATTGAAAGAAGCCATAAAAGAGGGAATTTCATGGATAAATTAAGTTTCGGCTTAAGAGGGAATCAAGTTCGCGAGAACAGGTCTTACTCCTGGGAATTTGAGGTGGGCTAAGGGAGTTTCCAGAAAGTTCCCTGAGAGCCCAAAAAAAGGAGCCCCAAGGGGTTTTAGTAACGTTTTAAGGGATCATTTTAGGGGATTTGAGTAGCCTTTCAAGGGCGTTCTGTCAATATTTGTTTGCGTTTTAATGGGATTATGGGGAATTCAGGGGCATTTTAATATAATTAACGGGCTTAAAGGGCAATTCAAGCGAGCTCAGGAGTCTTTAAAGGGCGTAGCAAGGGGTTTGAGGGGTGCTTCAAGGTATTTCAGAGTCATTTATGAGAGTTTCAGGGTGTTTCAGGATAATTTTAAGTACGTTCATAGAGGTTTGATTGCATTTCAGGGGCGTTTCGAGGCATTTGGGGGATAGGGGGGTTTCAAGAACACCTTTAAATCAAAGGGTATTTCAGGGGCGTTTCAAAAGATATTGTGATGGGGTCCTAAAACTTTCTGAAATTTCCTGAAATACCTCCAAGATCCCTTTGAAACCCCCTTGGACCCCATGTAATGCACCTGCGAGGCTCCGAAACCCCTGAAAATGCTTCCGTAACACATCTGAACCCCGCCGAAAATGCTCTGAAACATCCTGAAATGCCTCTAAAATTCCCCTGAAACCAACTCGAACCCCCTTGGGCTTCATGTGACGCACCTGAGAGGCTCCGAAACCCCCAAAAACACCTTCGCAACGCCTCTGAAACCAGCCTAATATGATCTGAGACTTCCTGAAATGCCTCCGAAACTCTCTTAAGACCCACTCGGACCCCATGTAACGCACGCGAGACCTTCGGAAACCATTTAAAACGTACCTATAACGCATACAAAACCCGTAGAAAATCCTCTGAAACTCTCTGCAATTCTTTCGAAAACCCCTTCAGACCCCCAAATACGCAACTAAAAACTCCTGATACCCCGTTGAAACCCCTTGGGCCCCCTGAAACGCCCCTTTAACCTTCCTTTGCTCTTTCCTAAAAACACCTCCTAGTCACCTTTGCAATAGTTCCCGTCATTATTAAATATTCCTATGCACAATATTGTTTCTGAGTAGCTTTCCCCAGGGCATAAAAAGGTGCATAAACCAAAAGTGCATAACAAGAGGTTATAGGGTATCGCGCCACTTGGGCGGTGGCTTCTATATTCATCTGTTTTCCACTGTAACTCAGTCAATTTTGAACCAATTGACTTGAAATGTTGTACACGGGTAGATACTATACCTATCTCACTGCATTCCAAAAATTGTGTCAATTGGTTCAAATTTGACTGAGTTATAGCGGGAAACAGACGAAAATAGATGCCACCGCCCAAGTGGCTCGATTCTCTAGTGTATATTTTGACAGGAAGCTCGAACCAAATACCAAAAACAATGTTCAGCGGACTTTCAGGAATATTTTATGTGTATTTAAGTAAGATTAAATGACTAACGTCGACAAATCTACTGAAATCGTAAGTTGATCGTAACCCAACTAACAATCGCAAGCCGCAAACACGCATGCATGCTGAACTGTTGCTTTATAATAGTAATGATAGCTGAACTAAAATTATGCTGTACAAATGATTTTTTCAATTGAAGTAGCTCATGTTCAACCTTTCATATTGGTATAACAATGATAATGTTAAACACTTTTCAAGCGTTTAATAAGATTTTTATTCGACTCGCAATATTTCCTTTACAAAATAATTTAACAAGACCTTTTTCTGCTTCTTGTTAAATTCATGTAAAATTTAGCACTTGTAACTGTATAATTTGTTTTGCGCAAGTCAAATAAGCGCTTTCGTTTCATCTTACTTCGACTCAGAGTACATAATGAAAAACACGTGTTTTTTCTTGAACAACAGCTGAATTAATGTGTTGCTCAGTTGTTAACCATAATGTTGTGCTAAATCACCACTGCTGAATAGGAGTCAAAGTTTGATCATTATTAAACCACGAGAAGTTTATGGTTTGATTTGAGCGCTGCAATTCATAATCTCTAGGATGGCGCAGATGGGAAGGCATGCGGCTGGCAATCGACGGGTCTCTAGTTCGAATCTTGATATAGGGAAATTTATGTGTAGTTATTATTTCACAAAAAGTTGTTTACAGCATAAGTGTCAATTATAAACTATCGTAGATATTGAAAAATTTTGCAATAAATTTACTTCTGTTCTTTTGATGGAGTTGAATAACAGCTCTACTATATACATAAGTGACCCGATTTTGTCAACCCCTTCTCGGGACACATTTGTTGCTCTCTTCAAATATTCAAATATTGAGTATTTACTCAAGCAGTTTTTCAAACTTTTTTTCCGTCTATGTTCTGCATCTCAGTTATAGTTTGATGAACAACCCTAAAAAATGGTTAAAATATTACCGTAAGATAATGAGAGCAAAAAGTTTGTCGCAGAATGGAGTTGAAAAAATCGGGTCCTTACTGTAGTTGTTAAACGATTTAACAACAAACAGTTCAGTTGGTACACAACACTATGCTTTATACTTTCTCCAAATTTGTGTGAACAAAACCCGTACAAATGTTGTGCCTGAAAAATATTCAAATGTTATTCAGCATTATACTGAATTAGTCCATCGTAACGGTGCTTGTGAAATGAGTGATTGTTAGTTGGGAAGTAGGTTAAAAAGTCGGTCATTTATAGGTTAACAGTGAGGTGACGGTAGATTGACAACTGATACCAAAAGGAATGGCTATATAACACAGCTGAGTACACTTTGCTCCATGAAGTATGGAGAATTAGCTTCAGTTAAAATTCATGAAAAAAAGAAATGAAAATAATTGCGCCATGAATACCATATTGCTCCTTTTCTGTAATCAATCATGTTTTAGAAAGCATCAATCTTACGGTTGTTACCGAATAGTAACATTTTGCCTGTAATATTTTGATGTGGGACGGTAGGGCTTCCTAATGTCCAGTTTATAAACGAACTATTTGAATGGTTTGGTGGTGCGGGCGAAAAACCGACATGTTGGTAGCCAATGAACTCATGCACACTGAAGTTATTTGCGATGGTGCGGAAACCAATAATGAGTGCTCTCTACTTCGGGCCATGAGCGGTGATCTAACGAAAGTAGGCCACGAAGCGTGATGGGGCAGTTAGTGAGCAGAGGTCGAAAGAGAAAAACCGAACAAGTGGTCCCGTCAATCTACGGGCGGGAGACCGCACGCCAGTTCTGGTCGGCCGCAGATGGGAGACCTTGACCAAGTCGTTAACCACCTACTTCTTTCGCCGAGAACGTCGGTGTCTTGCCGGAACCGACAAAATTCGTGAAGTGATCAGCCGGCAGACGACCCCCCCCCCCTGTAAACAACCTATACGATACGGATCGGTGGGCGGCCACGTGACGGAGTGGAACGAAGTCTCCTAACTCGGGGAAGAACCGGCATCTACGTTCAGACCATCGCATCGGATGTGTAACGGAAACGGAGACGTTTTAACCCCCCCCCCCCCTCCCTTTGCCATCGAAGACATAAGGGATATATCCGGATCCTGAAACCGATCCGGTCAGCTACGACCTCGATTTATATCGACGGACGAAGACTGGCAGGTTCCGCCTCCCCCGCTATCACTCGTTGTCGCAGACGACCGGCTTTTCGTATCGCTTTGAAAAAATCTCATACTGCATACCCTTACGCACGACTGTACACAGGTTCTAGCGGCATCCTCTTTGTTCATACAATCAAGAGTAAAATCAGCTTTGTACCTTCTAATTCCTCCTTCTTATGCTCATCCTTTGACAAATTCTCGTATTTTGACCACCACTTGTAATCGTCCTCAGTGTCAGTTATCCAATGGAAATCGGAAGCCCTAATGTGTAAAATGTGTTGGCGACGGGATCCACCGCTCTAAATTCACATTTACCAGATTTGGGCCATCAACAAGCAGTGCTGAAAAATTCATTTCGTCATATCTAAATTCAACCACCTACAGGTCATTTTCTTGGGTCATTTTAGAAGCTGAACCTGAGAATATGGTATATGGAAAACTTGTGCGGCTAGACCAGTTCTGCAAGAAAGTCACGGAAAACCGCTATTTTTCGAATATTTAAGGTAAATGTCACGGACTACCTACGAAAAATTCCAAATGATATTCACCGTGAATATCATTGGCATTTTTAAAAGGTAGTCCGTGACGCGCTGTTGTAAAAAGTACAACACTACCAAAATACCTCGCTTTTCGTATACAGCGCGAGCACGGTGCAGTTTCGGTTACTTGATGGCGCTCGTCCTGGAAGGTTAAATATTCGAAAAATAGCGGGTTTTCCGTGACTTTCTTGCAGAACTGGTCCAGCCGCACAAGTTTTCCATATACTCAGGTTCCGCTTCTAAACCGAACTGTATATGGTTGAATCAAGATATGACGAAATGAGTTTTTCAGCACTGCCAACAAGTTCACCACTTAAAGGCTCACTCGTCCAGGCTTATTAAAGATCCTGACTTCTTGGTGGACAGGCGCTCAGAACGTTTCTCCTCAATCTAGCAGAAGTTAGAAAGACAATAGTACCCAGGCTGCACTACCAGCTAAGCACACAACTCTTAGCTGGCGGTCTTTGTCTCGATTGATCCGTGGAAAGAACTCGATTACAGTCTTCAAAATTGTCATTCATGTATGGACTGATATTTGATTCGATTCCCGACGATTTGCAGCACGTGCATAAATTTCCCATAATTAGCTTCAATCAACAACGGCTTCAAGAAAACGGATTAGATGAAAAAGATGATAAGCGTACATATCACGTATCACACATAGGTACATAGACACACAAACAACGCAACGCTGCTGGATGGATCAGCTGATGTGATAGCGGTTGTTCGACAAGATTTATAGAGGCGAACAATCAACGTGCGTTTCGCGTTTGCCTCTTCCAAATCTTCTCCGCGGCCCAACCGGTCGATCCACTCGATGGTGCATAATGAACACAAGTCTCCATCAGGAGGGGAGGGTGGTTCAAATTGGTGTATGTTGGCAAAAGCTAGTGCGCGGGACTCAATTACATTCTAAATGAGGAGAACAAATTGCAACAATCATGCGTCTCTTTTTCAAGCTTTTTGGAAACACATGATTGATAACATAAACGTCTAAAAACTTAACAAGTGAACTAGATGGGGGGAAAATTGTCAGATACATAGGTGCATTTTAAGCCATGTTCCCCCTACACATATATCCAGCTTGTTTTATAGCCACAACAAAGAGCCGGTCCTACCTTTTCTGCATCGGTTTTATAGCTTTTTCTTCATTCGCTCGCCCACTTTCGCGAGGTTCACCTTTCCTCTTGCAAACTGCTTGTTGCATCCATCGTCGTATCGTTTTCGTTCGTCGTCATCAACTCAATCGATCACTCCATGACGAATTGTCACTCACGTCCCAACCACCATCACCACCAACGCCGAAATTGCCAGCAACAGACGACGAAACCAATGACCCCATATTCGCACCCTTAGCTGTTGTACCGGGCAACGGCACGTACCTACCTAAAGCAATCTGAGGAATGAATGGTATCCTTTATTTCGAATGGAAAATCGTAAAATTTCGCTTGTTGCTGGATTTATTGACTTTCGATTCAAAAGTGAGTATAAAACATATCGTGAAAGTCACGAGTGCTTTACATCTTTTTCGTCAAAATCCATTTCGAACTTACTCGTGGAGCGAACAACAGAGGTCAACCGAATGGGAAAGATTTTTTTTTGTTATGGCACACAAAGGGGTCCATTTCATTTATTCAGTAATACGTCATATCATGACTACTACTATATATGAATAATATTCGATTTGCAAATACAACACACTAACGTCGCTCAACGCTTGCCATATCACGCTCCTCCCGGTCCGTCCACCATTCTTGGGTCAACCGAATCCGCAGCAATCATCAACTTTACAGCGTTGTTGCAAGGAATTCTCGCAACATGTCATGCTCATAGTGTCACATGTAATACACTTGTCGCATAAAAGTCACGGTAGCGCTGGTTTAATTGCGCAGAAGCCACTGTGATTAACTTCCATCAAATAAATACTTACTTGCTAGAGGTAAGTCAAATTGACTTCTGCGAACCAAAACCTGCGCTGCCGTGACTCTTTTGTGACAAGTGTGTTACTTGGGGGTGATACACAAATTATGTCACGCAAAAATCGACCTTTTTGAAACCCCCCCCCCCCCCTTCCCCCTTAGGTCACACTTTTTGTATGGGACTTCAATATTTTTTGTAAGGGTCGTCACGTTTTGCAAAACCCCCCCCCCCCCCTAAAGGCGTGACGTAATTTGTGTACGACCCCTTGGGGTCCGTCCAGATTTTACCATTTTCAGGAAGTTGGACTAACCGCAGAGTGCAACGAACCCGTGGATCATCGTGCATCGTGGAATGCTGCCTTGAAGTCGATGAACAGGTTTGTTTGTACTGTGTGAGGTGTGAGGTGAAGATCTCGGAGTTCCTGGAGGTGTTTCTTATGGAATTCGTTCAGGAATTTCTCAAACAATTTCTTCGGGAATTTCTTCACAGTTTTCTCCAGGAACTCCATCAGGATTTTTTTTTTTTTTGGAATGCCTTGAACGATTTCTTCAGAGATTTCAGGGATTCCTGCGGTAGATTCTTCGGTGATTTATGCAGGAATTCCTCTAGGAATTTCGGGGGGGGGGGGATTCCTTCAGGAATTCCATTAGGATTTCTCCTGCAATTGATGAAGAAATTTCTACAGGATCTTTTTAAGGAATCCCTTCTCAAATTCCTTTAAATATTTTTCCAAGATCTCTTTCGTGGATTTCTGCTAGATGTCTTTCAGGAATTCCTTATGGAACTCCTCCAGAAATATCTTGAGGGATTTTTCATGGTATTCCTTCAGAAGTATTTACTGCAATTCTTCAAGGGAATACGTCTGGAGTTCTTTGAGGATTTTTTTCTGAAATTTTTTGAGAGACTTCCTCAAGAACTCCTTCAGTGATTTCTTCAAGGATTCACCAGGAAGACCTTCAGAAATTTCTCCAGATTTTTTTCAAGGGATTCTTTCAGAAACTTCTTTCTGGACAGATTTATCCTGGAGTGGCTGGAGGCTTTTCTTCTGAAATCGCTGAAGAGAATTTTTTGAACTTTTCAGGGGTTGCTTCAAGGATTCTTTCAGAAATTGTTTGGGGATTTCTCTGGGAAATCCCCAGAGAATCTTGCGAATAACATAGGAGAAAATACGACTCGATACAATCGGCAAAGACCCACGCGACGAAATAAGGACTACGATTGGAAACTTGGAACATGGAATTGTAAGTCACTAGGTTTCGCAGGATGTGACAGGATAATCTACGACGAAATACATCCCCGCAACTTCGACATCGTGGCGTTGCAGGAACTTTGTTGGACTGGACAGAAAGTGTGGAAAAGCGGGCATCGAGCGGCTACCTTCTACCAAAGCTGTGGCACCACCAATGAACTGGGAACAGGATTTATAGTGTTGGGCAAGATGCGACAACGTGTGATCGGCAGCCGATCAACGCAAGGATGTGCATGTTGAGAGTTAAGGGCCGTTTCTTCAACTACAGCATCATCAACGTCCACTGCCCACACGAAGGGAGACCCGATGACGAGAAAGAAGCGTTCTACGCGCAGTTAGAGCAAACATACGATGGTTGCTCGCCGCGTGACGTGAAAATCGTTGTCGGCGACATGAACGCGCAGGTAGGAAGGGAGGAAATGTACAGACCGGTAATCAGGCGAAACAGCCTGCACGCCGTATCGAATGATAACGGCCAGCGATGCGTTAACTTTGCAGCCTCCCGTGGTATGGTAGTCCGAAGCACCTTCTTCCCCCGCAAAGATATCCACAAAGCCACCTGGAGATCACCCGACCATCAAACAGAAAACCAAATCGACCACGTTCTAATCAACGGTAAATTCTTCTCAGATATAACCAACGTCCGCACATACCGCAGTGCGAATATAGATTCGGATCACTACTTAGTCGCTGTATGCATGCGCTCAAAACTTTCGACAGTTATCATCACCACGCGTCGAAGTCGAACGCCGCGGCTCAACATCGAGCAACTTCGTAACGTAGAAGTGGCTCAAGACTACGCGCAGCAGTTAGCAGTGGCCCTATCAACGGAAGAGCAGCTTGGCGCAGCTACACTTGAAGATGGCTGGAGGGACATCCGATCCGCCATAGGTAGTACCTCGGCTACAGCACTAGGTTTCGCGACTCCGAATCACAGAAACGACTGGTACGACGGCGAATGTGAACAGTTGAAAAACGAGAAGAATGCAGCATGGGCGAGAATGCTGCAACACCGTACGAGAGCGAATGAGGCACGTTACAAACAGGCGCGGAACAGGCAGAACTCAGTCTTCCGGATGAAGAAGCGCCAGCAGGAAGAACGAGATCGCGAAGCGATGGAAGAGCTGTACCGCGCTAAGGAAACACGAAAGTTCTACGAGAAGCTGAACCGCTCGCGCAGAGGCTTTGTACCACAAGCCGACATGTGCCGAGATAATCACGGGAATATTCTCACGAGCGAGCGTGAGGTGGTCGAGAGGTGGCGGCAGCATTACGATGAGCACCTCAATGGCGACGTTGCAAGTACCGAAGGTGGCGTGGTAACAGATCTAGGAGTACGTGCACAGGACGAAACACTTCCGGCCCCTGACCTTCAAGAGATTGAGGAGGAGGTTGGCCGGTTGAAAAACAACAAAGCCGCTGGAGCAGATCAACTACCAAGCGAGCTTCTAAAATACGGTGGAGAAGCACTGGTGAGAGCACTACACTGGGTCATTACCAAGATTTGGGAGGAGGAAGTATTACCGGAGGAATAGATGGAAGGTATCGTGTGTCCCATCTACAAAAAGGGCGACAACTTGGATTGCGGGAACTACCGCGCGATCACACTACTGAGCGCTGCCTACAAAATACTCTCTCAAATTTTATGCGTCTATCACCGATTGCAAGAGAGTTCGTGGGGCAATAGCTGGCTGGATTTATGGGTGAAACAACGGACCAGATGTTCGCCATCCGCCAGGTGTTGCAGAAATGCCGCGAATACAACGTGCCCACACATCACTTGTTTATCGATTTCAAATCGGCGTATGATACAATCGATCGAGAACAGCTATGGCAGATTATGCACGAATACGGATTCCCGGATAAACTGATACGGTTGATCAAGGCGACGATGGATCGAGTGATGTGCGTAGTTCGAGTATCAGGGACACTCTCGAGTCCCTTCGAATCTTGCAGAGGGCTACGGCAAGGTGATGGTCTTTCGTGCTTGCTGTTAAACATTGCTTTGGAGGGTGTAATAAGAAGAGCGGGGATAAACACGAGTGGGACGATTTTCACGAAGTCCGTTTAGCTGCTTGGTTTCGCCGATGAAATTGATATTATTGCTCGTAAATTTGAGACGATGGCGGAAACGTACATCCGACTAAAGAGTGAAGCCAAGCGAATCGGATTAGTCATTAATGTGTCGAAGACAAAGTACATGATGGCAAAGGGCTCCAGGGAGGAATCACCGCGCCCGCCACCCCGAATTCATATCGACGGTGATGAAATCGAGGCGGTTGAAGAATTCGTGTACTTGGGCTCACTGGTGACCGACGACAACGACACCAGCAGAGAAATTCAGAGGCGCATTGTGGCAGGAAATCGTGCCTACTTTGGACTCCGCAGAACTCTACGATCGAATAAAGTTCGCCGTAACACGAAGTTAACCATCTACAAAACGTTGATTAGACCGGTCGTCCTCTATGGGCACGAGACATGGACCCTACGTGCAGAGGACCAACGCGCCCTTGGAGTTTTCGAATGGAAGGTGTTGCGTACCATCTACGGCGGAGTGCAGATGGAAGACGGGACTTGGAGAAGGCGAATGAACCACGAGCTGCATCAGCTGCTGGGAGAACCAACCATCGTCCATACCGCGAAAATCGGGAGGCTACGGTGGGCGGGTCACGTCATCAGGATGTCGGATAGCAACCCGACTAAAATGGTTCTCGAGCGCAGCGAGCTAGGTGGGTCGACCAAGTGGAGGACGATCTGCGGACCCTACGCAGAGTGCGGAACTGGAGACAAACATCCATGGACCGAGTGGAATGGAGGCGGCTCCTATGTACAGCAGAGGCCACCCCGGCCTTAGCCTGACCGGTAAGTAAGCTGGGAATTCCTTAAGAACTCTCCCCAGAAATTTCTTCAAAGATTTCTCCCAGGTGTTTCTCCTGCAATTACTTCAGGATTTTTTCAAGATATTCGATTTGAGATTTCTATAGAAATTCTTCCAGGGCATACTACCAGAAACTAATCCAGGGATTGCTTGAGCAGATCTTTCAGGATTTTTCAGGAACTCCTCCAGGAATTTCTCAGAGGTTTTCGCTGGAGTTGATTCAATGATTCACGGATCTATTTCTTTAGGAATTCATACGGAAATACCTTCAGAGAAATTTCTTTTGGAATTGCTGGAAAGATTTCTCCTGTAATTGCTTAAGAGATTTTTCCAGAGGGCCGGATCACAACGTCCGAGACCATATTGTTCTGGTCGTTAAGTCGCGTTTTTTGCGAAATAACGTCCAAAAGATTGGATGCGGCGTAATATCCTATGTGCCTTCTTTCCTTGGACATCGTGGCGAATCTGCATGTTCGGACGTTATGCCCAAAAACAAAAGCGCTATAAAGTCCTGGACCTTATGGCAACGGACATTATGATACTGCGCTTTTTTCCAGGACCACCTCCAGGGACTCCTCCGGTAACTTTTTCAGAGATTCCATAAGGAACTCACTTCTGGAACTTTTTCAGGGATTCTTTATGAATTTTATCCAGCGATTCCTCCTGATTTTGTTTCATTTTATGAGTTCAATTAGGGATTCCCCAGGGATTCTCCTCGGATTTCAGAAATTTCCGTATGATAATTCTTCCAGTGACTCTTCTCGAAAGTTTACTAGAAATCCATCAAAAAATTGTTAGGAGTATTGTCGATTTTTTTTTCAAGAAACACTTAAAAAATCAATGGATTCCTTTTGAAATTGTTCCATGGAACTTTTCTAGTCCAAATCGAAGGGTAAGGTTTTTTGAAAAATTGAATATTATAAGACATTCAACATAAATCCGCAATACTTACAGTGTATTTTTTTTTTTTTCTAAAAGTTCTTTAAATATCCTCAAACATCTTTGAAGACATCATTTCAGTACAAGTAACCGTTTTCTAGTTATAGTTTTTTTTAAAGAAGCCAATTAGTATTTCTACACGCCATTTTCAAACGTTAGGTGAAGAATATAGCAAAACAGAGAAAAAATCATTTTCAGATAGAAGCTCATACATGAGCACAATTTCATTTGATTTGAAATAGGTCGCGTCTGCGCGATTTCTTCTTTGAGCTGCAAATGCTTCATGGATGCTTTAATAATCCTCTTAGGATTTCATACCATCCATGGAAATAACCTTCAACATTTTTCCAAGTTTTTTTTTTTCAAATCATCCCAGGGATTACTTTAAAAATAATGTTTTCGTCTGGATTTTTCTTCAGGAATTTCTCCAAAGATTGCACTTGAATTCTTTTTGTTGGTTTTGCTTGAAAATCCTTCATCTTAGAAATTTCTTTAGGGATTCTTTTGAAAATACCTCCAGCGATTCCTTCAGCAAATAATAATTTTGATTTTTTTTTTCAACAATTTCTTTAAGAAGATTCTTGTAAAAAAATCTTCCAAATATTTCTTCAGAGATTGAACCACATTTTCCTTGAAGGATTCCTTAAAAACTCTATTTGAGGATTTATTGAAATATTCCTTATTGTATTCCTCAATGAAGTCCTCCAGACTTTTTTTCAAAAAATCTTCAAGAGATTGATCCGGAAATTTCTATACCCTGAGAAAACCTCCAATGGATTTTCTCAACATTTCGAAAAATCTTCCATGTATTCAATTGAAATTTCTCTCATCGATTCAATCAGAATATTTAAAAACTGATTTTTAGTTAAATAAAAAAAAAAGAATCTTTATAAAATGTCTTATAAAAATTCCTCTGGAGATTTCCCATGATGTTACTTAAGAAATTCCTTGAAACAATCCTTCTGGAATCGCCCCATAAATTCATTCAGAATTTCATTTGGGATTTTTTTTCGGAAATTTTTCTACGAATATCTGCAGAATTTTGAAAAATCTAGCATTGACTGAATTTCCTCAGGGGATCCTTTATGGATTCCTACCGAAATTACCTCATGAATGCCTACATAGCATCCACAAGAAATCCCATACAAAAAATCTTAAACAAATTCCATCAGTAAATCTTCAATGATTTTTTTCCGAAATTGCTCCATAAAAAAATCCACTATCTCAAAATTTGTTTTCAGAATATCATGCACGGTTTTCCATAGACGAATATTTCCTAATTTTTTCCTGACGTTTCCTCAAGAATTCAGGATGTAAATCTTTCTTCAATTTCAAAATTGCCCTGCGATTTATTTTTGTTAAAAAAAAAAAGATTCTTTGAAAAAAAAAATCGTTAAAGATTTATTTCGGCAATTCCTTCAGGAATTTATGGATTAAATCTTCCAATAATTCTTTAAAAACAAATCCTCAGTAGTTTGTTCAGGAAATCCTCTTGGGATTCGTGTAGAAAATCTCTGCTTTCAGAATTTTGCTCAGGGATTCATGTAGAAATTTCTCGAATAATTTTTTTCGATATGCTTCCATAGTCTTCTTCGGAAATCCTTACATGGATTCTTCTAAAAAAAGACAATTCACACCGTCTTCAGCCAGAGGCTGCACAGACTGAACACATTACTTACACTAGACAACGGACAACACACAGAGCACCCAGTGGCCCAGTGATGTATTTTTCGTTTGACGAAAAGTTTCCACCGACTGGAGCGGGAATCGAACCCACACTCCGAGGCTTACGATACGCCTAGACGACTGCCACCGCTAACCGCACGGCCACGAAGATATAAAAGCTACACCCAAGATACCCAAGAATTCTTTCAGAGTAGCTTCCAAAAAGGTTTCAAGAGATTGGTTCATAAAATAGTCTAAGGAATCTTCCATAAATGTCCCCAAAGGCTCATAAAAATTATTTCAGGCATAATTCGAAAATTTTCCCTGAGAATCCTACAGAATATTTTCAAGAGCTACCTGCAGAAATATCTCATGGGATTCTACATGAAGAGGTTTAAAAATTTCTCCAGGAATTGCTTCATACTCCAACATAAAAATTCTACAGGAATTATTATAGATTTTTTTTCAAGAACTCCTTATTAAAATCCTCAATGAATTCATCCAGATTTTCTATGGATTTACTGAAAATTACTAGAATTTCAAAAAAAACTCCTAGATGAACTCCTGCAGAAAAAAAAATTTCATAGATTTCTATCGAAATGAACTCACTGATGCCCACATAGATTACTTAAGAGATCCCATACGAAAATCCTTACGCATATTCCTTCAGTAAATCTTCCATAAATTTCCACCAAACCTTTTTCATGGAAACCTTTAAAACTTCTCCAATTTCAGAATTTTTTTCACTGATTTCTACAAAAGTTTCTCCAGATGTTGTTTTAGGAAATCTTCCATGGAGTATTCAAGTAAAGCCATAAATTCTTCAAGAAATTTCTCCTGAAATTTATTCAACGAGCACCTTTCGTGGATTTCCTTAAAAATTCCGAAACTTTAAGAAATTCCTTCAAAATTTCTTAATTCCTTCAGAAATTTCATCAAGTTTTTCTTCAGAAATTCCTCCAAAGCATTCTTTAAAAAAAGGTATGTATTTTTTTGGACATTCATGCACCAGTACTACCTGAAATTTCTCCTGACATTACCTCAAAGATCCATGATGATTCTTTTAAAAATCTTCAAAGGGATCTTTTAAAAAAATCTTCAGTGCTTTATTTCACGAAATCTTCCTGGGATTTCCTTTCAGAGTTTTTTTATGGATTCATATATAAATCTTTCCAAGAATTTCTTTTGAAATCCTTCCATGGATTTCTTCAGATAACCCTATAAAGGTTCCTCTATAATTT
This sequence comes from Aedes albopictus, assembly GCF_035046485.1. Classification (NCBI taxonomy): domain Eukaryota; kingdom Metazoa; phylum Arthropoda; class Insecta; order Diptera; family Culicidae; genus Aedes; species Aedes albopictus. The sequence continues at coordinate 396,463,356 of NC_085138.1, read as the reverse complement.
TTTTGGGGATGTACCCAAAAATTCAATCCAAGTGGCTTTCATAAAGTTTCAAGTGATTTCTTCAAAAATTATTATAAGGATTTTTCCAGAAGATTTCCCAAAGAATATATTAGAACTCTTTCATAAGTTCAGGGATTCCATCATAAATTCCTCTCATGTGTTTTATTAAGGATACACCGAGAACATCTTCCGTCAGAATGCGTAAATATCTGGTTTTAGGGAAATAAAAAAAATCGTTTGAAAATTCTTTTAAAGATTATTTTAGAAAATCTTTCTAGGATTTCCTCAACAAAATACTCCATAAAATTTTAAAGGATTCACATTTTTTTTTCAGTAATTAAATAATAATTAAGTAAGTGGGCTCAAGACCTCAATGGGATCTATTTTATTGTTCCAGGTACTCAGCCATTACCAATCGTGTTTCCGGATTATTTTTTCAAAATAAAAAAATCGGCAATATGAATACATTCTTCCAAATTACCAAAGAGTCTCTATGACTGAATTATGCCGCGAACATTGCGTTCCAGAATTTCCAATCCATCCCTATCTGCCGTGATTCTTCGATTTCCTGTCAGACGAAAAAATAAATAGATAATCCCTGCGCCCACCAGTCCTTTCACACAAATGAAAGGAAATGACTCCAATCAATTTTATGTCCTTAATTTTATTGCTTCGCTTTCTCTTGTCCTCGTCTCTTCACATCCATCGCCTCCACCGGACCACGGATCGATACTGTTGCACAAGGAACCAGTAGGTATCTACCAGTAAATAATCTGCCTCCCGTTTTCTGCCCACCCACAATCCGGCGGTGGGGGTGAGAGTTCCGAAAAAAAAAGTTGTATCTTCCCTTCGCGTGATTTTCCCTTTTCGTGTTTGGTGCGAAATTTAATTAAGAAATCAATCATTTTGCAGAGCAGGTCGCTCGGTTCTCAAATTGGGAAACTTTTTTCTCCCTTTTTCCCTGGTAAGCGCCATCGAGTCGTTGCGTTTGACCTGGTGGTGCACTCGAACAAATTTTAACTTTATTTTCATAACATACAGCAATGTTAGTTTTCAAAACATTACACTAACCTGAGCAGGAACTAAAAGCTGACACATAACTGGAGCATACCAAAATCAGGTATCATAACAAGACGAAGTATTGGTCGGTTACCCGAGCAAGAGAAAATAGCTGAAGAATACCAAACTCAGGTATGGAAAACCGAATACCTACAACCTCAATGAGGTGTTATAAGAGGCCTTGCATAAGAGGTAAAATACCTCAAATAATAACTGGTGTATATTCTGGGCATAACACGTGAATAATGGCCTCAGGTATACTTACCTTACCGGTCAGGCTAAGGCCGGGGTGGCCTCTGCTGTACATAGTAGCCGTCTCCATTCCACTCGGTCCATGGCTGTTTGCCTCCAGTTCCGCACTCTGCGTAGGGTCCGCAGATCGTCCTCCACTTGGTCGACCTACCTAGCTCGCTGCGCGGCCTCAGGTATGGCAATACCTAAATAATAATCGGCCATTTTTTCATACACCCGAGCAGGAATAAATAACTGCCACATAACTGGAGCACCCCAAAACCAGGTATCATTCCAAGACAAGGTATTGATCGGTTATCCAGGTATTGAAAATAACTTATTTTGGTATTTGGTGGGTATTGATACAATACCTCAACGAGTTTTTGGTTTGGTGTTGAGGATGGTTTGAGGTATTATTCAATTATGGAAAAATCGGTATTTCTATGGAAAAATCGCCGATTATTATTTAAGTATTGCCATATCTGATGTCATTATTCACGCGTTATGCACAGAATACACACCAGTTATTATTTTAGGTACTTTACCTCTTATGCAGGGCTTCTTAATACCTCATTCAGGTTGTAGGTATTCGGTTTTCCATACTTGAGTTTGTTATTCTTCAGCAATTTTCTCCTGCTCAGGCAAATAGCGATTTTTCCATAACTGAATAATACTTCAAGCAGTCCTCAATACCAAACCAATAACTCGTTGAGGTATTTCACAAATACCTACAAAATACCAAAATAAGTTATTTTCAAGACCTGGGTGACCGACCAATACCTTGTCTTGGTATGACACCTGACTTTGGTATGATGTAGTTTTGTGTCAGTTATTCGTTCCTGCTCGGGTACCCAGGTATTGAAAATTACTTATTTTGGTATTTTCCAGGTATTGATAAAATACCTCGACGAGTTATTGGTTTGGTGTTGAGGACTGCTTCAGGTATTGTTCAATTATGGAAAAATCGCTATTTGTATGAAAAAATCGCCGATTATTATTTAGCTATTGCCATGCCTGCTGTCATTATTCACATATTATGCACAAAATACACACCAGTTTTTATTTTTGGTATTTTACCTCCTATGCAGGGCTACTTAATACCTCATTGAGGTTGTAGGTATTCGGTTTTCCATACCTGAGTTAGGTATTCTTCAGATATTTTCTCCTGCTCGGGAATAGTGCATAGATTCAAATAAATATCATTTGAGTTTTTTCAATTCAATTACCCAGCGAAACAGTAGATATGTGCTTAGGTGTCCTGCTTGTTTCATAAATATTTGTTTATGAAAAACTTCATAACGATATACATTGTATTCAAACAAGACTTGAGTAATAAAACATATAGTATCTTGTAGAAAGATGCTTCGTTCTACAATCATGTATAGAATCCAAGTGTGATGTCCAGTAGAATCCAAGAGGCCATTTCTCTCAGTGACTGTCGGACTGTGGATAAAAGTAGATTGAAGGCTAGCCCATTTTTCAACAACAAAAATTTAAGCAAAATCTTGCCGGAGGGTAAGGGAGCGATGCTGACTGGTACGGCAATGTGCGTTGGCAGGTTTCGCCTGGTAATCAATACCTCGGTCACCAAACCAGCAGTAGTAGCGGAGCGGGGGGTATTGCGGAATCTTCGGAAGTTGGTGGCAGTCTTTCAGCTACTGATTAAACTGATAAATTATCTATCTCTCTCCATCCCCGCCGCACGCGCTGGGTCGTTGATGATCGCGAGAACAAAGCTGGAAGAAACAATTTCTCGAGAACAACGATGGGCAGATTTCTGAAGGGGGTGCAGGCGGAGGGAATTGATTTCTGTCGCAGATTTCTACTGGATTGGTCTCGGCTGTCAAAATCAGGAAAACTTATGGCGGGGATTAAATCGTAATCGGCCGTTTCTATTCCATGGAGCGGCATTTAGCTAAGAGGGAAAATCTGCTTTGTTTTGGTTTTCAGTCGAGCCTGATACATCCTGACGTAATCGTGGAAATTGGGTTTTCAGAAAAAGTTGTGTGAGAGACGTTGACTGATATATGGCACAGGTCGTAAAACTGCTAGAACGGTTGATAGACTACGTTAACAGGAACCTTTGTCTTGCTTCCAAAGGTGTATGGCATGACAGCCCGAAAAAAATTGAACTGCAAAGCTTGATTACAAACAATCTGGCGATACCATCCTTCTTTCTTCTTATTCATCTTCTTGTATATTAATTGAAGGACTTTCTTTGCCTGCCATTGCATGAAATTGTATATTGTGAGGCAAGTACAATGATACACGAGAAATTTTTTCCGACCGGAACGGGATTGGCAGCGATTATTTGGCGTATCCAGTGTTATAGTAATTTGGCGGCAAGAGACATATTAAAAAAGCTTAAATCATGGGAAAGTTAGTTAGTTAGGTAATTTATTTTCGACACTTTACATATTAGTGTGCATTCGTGTCGGTAAATCATGGGAAAGGAATTCGGTTCATAATTCGACGGCGGCACAATGTTGGTCATAGTCATAAGTTGGTACAAATTGTGCTTTTTTAAATACTATCGCATCACGGTTTATTTTAGAAAAAAATCCTCCATAAACTTCATCAGAATTCCTTCAGATTTTTTTCGAGAGCTTTCTCCAAAAATTTATTGAAGGATTCATTTAGAAAACCATTCACGAATTTCTTCAAAAATTCCTCCAGTGATTTCTTTAGAAAGTATTCCATGAAATCATAGGAAATTATTTCAGGGATTCCTTTAGTAAATCCATAAATTCATTCAGAAATGTCTCTGAAATTCCCAAAAGATTCATCCAAAACTTAAGAACTAAAAAAACAAAGAACTCTGCCATAAATCCTTCCATGGTTTCCATTCGGAATTTTTCCATGGATTGCGTTAGAAAATCCTCTAATGATTTCTTTCAAAAAATCTTGCACGGATTCTTTCAGAAGGTTCTCCGGGGATTCTTTTAAAAATCATCCATGAACTGCTACAGAAATTCCTCCAGAGCTCCCTAAGCTTCCGAAAAAAAATGATCCATGGATTCTTTCAAAAATCTCTCCTGAGATTTTTTCGGACAATCATCCACGGATTACTTGAAACATAGTTCAAGTAATTTCTTTCAGAAATTTCACGAAGAATTTCTTCAGAACATCCTTCTGAGTTCTCTTTATTTTTTTTCGAGATTCATAATTCATTTCCACCAAAGTTTCCTCTAGTAATTTTTCCAGTTATTCTTTCGGAAATCTCTCCAGAGATTTTTTGGAAACCCTTCTATGTAAAGTAGTAAAGTAAAGCCTCCAGAAATTACTTCAGGGGTTCATCCAGAAAAACGAACAAGAATTCCTGCAGAGATTCTTGCATTATTAACTCCAGTGATTCTAGCGGGAATTGATCCAGGGATTCCTGCAGAAATTCATACAGAGCTTCTTGCGTTCTAGAATTCCTCTGTATATTTCTTCTGAAGTTCTTCCAGCGTTTCCTCCAAGGATACCTTTAGACAATTTTCCACGGATTCAGAAAATTTCCAGAAATATTTACTTACCATTTCAACAGAAATTCAATTGGAAATTTTTCATGAGATTTTTCGGCTTTCTCCAGGAATATAAAAAAATCCTCCTGGTACTCTATTGAAGGATTTCTTCAAGAACTCTTCTAGAGTTTCTCAATAAATTCTTCTTGGAGTTCCACCAAGCGTTTTCCAGGAAGTTTTCCTTGTTATTCCTTAAGAATTTTTTTCAGATATTCTTCCTGAGATTCATTCAGGACTTTTCCTGGAATTTCTTCAAAAATACCTTCGGGATTTTTACTGGAATTAGACTGGATATTTTTTCAAAAATTACTTCATGCATTCTCTTAGTAATTCCTCCATGGATTCCTTTTGAAATTTCTTCAGGGACTTTTTTCGGAAATATCTCCAGAGACTCTTTTAGTGTTTTAAGGATTTCTTCAGGAATATCAGTAAAAGTTGTTCCTTGGATTTTTCTTCGTAAAATTCTCCTAGAAATACCTTTAGAAATCCTGCGGAAATTCCTCCAAGAGTTCCTCCAGCATATCCTTGAGAAATTCCTTCAGGGATTCTTGAAAAAATCCCTACAATGGTTCTTTTTAAAATTGTTCCTGCGATTACATAAGAAATATCTTCTGTGACTCATACAAAAATTCCTCCAGTCATTTTTTTTTTCAGCAGTTCATCCAGAAATTTCACAAAAAAATACAGGAGGAGTTCTAGAATTTCTTAAGGAATCCCGCTTAAGGATTTCTGAATCCATGAAAGAACTCCAGAAGATACTTGTGGAGATTCCTAGAAAAAGTTTAAGAAAAAAATATGAAAGGACAAAAATTCCTGAAATAATCGTTGGGCGACCTGAAGGAATTCCCTGAGATATTTTTGTAGGAATTCCTAAAAAAAAACTTGATAAACTACTGGAGGAATTCTGGAATTTCTGAAGATATTTCTTAAGGAATTTCTAGAGGAGTTTCCTCCAAAAAGGACATTTTTGATGGATTTCTGAAGAAATCCCTGGAGAAATTTCTGAAGTAATTCCTGAAAGAACTTGTAAAAATACCTCAGGAGAAATGCTTTGAAGAATTTTTTGTACAATTTCTCTAGATATGAGTGAAAATCCTGCTGAAATTTTTAAAAATAAAAGCCCTGGTGGAATTGTTCAAGGAATCGCTTTGAAAATTTCTGAAGGAAGAATATTTTGAAGGAAACTCTAAAAAATGTCTGGAAGAACTGAAGAACCCTCTGCAGGTACTCCTAGAAATATTCCTTGAACAAATGCCAAGAAATAAAGCTCTGTAAAAACTCCTGAAGATTTCCTGAAGAAAGGTCTGAATAAATCCTAAAATGAATTTATGAAGCAGTCTTTGTATGAATACCTAAAGAAACTTTGGAGAAATCCCTCGAGGAACTGCTAGAAAAATAACTGACATTTTTTGGCGTATCTATTGAAATTTGCTGGCGCCAAATTTATTTTGTTAATTTTTCTGAAACATTTTTTGGCGTATCTAATAAACTTTGCTGGCGCCAAATTGATTCTATTTATTTGATTAGTTTTTCTGAAACATTTTTTGGCGTATATAAACGGAAATTTAGAGTTAGGGGGGTCAAGTGCCCTCCCTTGCCCCCCTTTGCCTCCGCCAATGTCTATGGGTACCTCCAGAATACCTGTACCGGTTCTTCCAGGGACTTCTCTAGATATCCAGATATATTTTTAAGAATTTTTCCTTGGATGTCTTCAGCAATTCTTGATGCGGCTTCTTTAGAAAGTCCTGCATAGTTTCTTTCAGCAGCTCCTCCTTAAACTTCTGCTGAAATTTATACAATGATAAATAGCAGAATCCTTCTAAGAATTCCTTCAGAGATTTTTCTTAAGATTCTTCCTGAAGTTCCTCCAGAAATTCCTCCAGGTATTTTTCTCCAAGAGATTTTAACCGAAGATTCCCCCCTAAATTTTTCATGGGATTCCTCCAGGAGTTCCTCTTGGCCTTCCTGAAGAAGTTCCAGCTGGATTCCTCAAAGCAATTCATGCTGTGGTTCTCCCAGCAATTCCTTCCAGAACTTATCAAGAAATTCTTACTGTAATATCTCTCGGAATTCTTCTTATAATTTCTCCTGGGGTTCCTTCAAAAACTCTTGGGATGATTCAAGGCAATCAATTCCTCGAGGAATTACACCAGAAACTTTATCCTGGGATTTTTCTGAAAATTTCTCATGGATTTCCTCCTGCAGCTTCAGCTAGGATTCAACAAGCAATTACTACTGTGATTCTTTCAGGAATACCTGCTAGGACTCCTCCAGAAAGTTTTACTGTGATACCTGCATTCTTGCTGGATTTCTACCGAGTAGTCTTCCTAGGATACTTTCAGAAATGTCTCTGGTGATTCTTCTAGGTATTTTTCTTAAGACTAATAGGTATTATTAGAAAAATCTCTTGTGAAATCCCATAAGCAATGCTTAGAGGAACACTAAAAGATGTTCCTTGAATATATACTAGGAGAAATGCCTACAGAAACCCCTGGAAGAATCGGTAGATATATTTTGGAGAAGTTCATGGAAGAGCCCCTGAAGGAATCGCAGACAATCAATTCTTGGAGGTAGGCCGAATTGAGTTCTTGGAGGACTCCCATGAGGATTTTTTTTTGGAAAAAATCCCAGGCTAAAATCTCTGAAGGAATTCTTGGAGGAATCGCCAGAGAGCTTCTGAAAGAATCACAGAAAGATTGTCTTGAATAACCTCACCAAGAATTCCTGATAAAATCCCAATAGAAATCTCGAAAGAAATCCTTGGAAGAATTCCGTGAAGCATCATAGCAGGAATTTCTAGAATAATCCTAGGAGGGATTGCTGGAGGGGTCAGTGCAGGAATTTATAGTGAATCTTCATCAGGAATGCCTGAAAAATCCCAAGAGCAGTTCATAAGAGAAATATCGGGAGGAATCCATAAAGGAATACCTAAAGAATTCACTGGAAGAATCGATAGATGTACTCCTTGAGAATTGCATGGAGAAGTCTTTGAAGAAAACACAAGAACTGCTCAGAATGATGTATCTTGAAAAACCATGAAATTCGAGGTGTTGCATGATGCTGTTTCGTTCACATTCGAAAAAAGCAACCACTGGAATCAATTTCCGGTAATCAGTTTTTCGGTTCCAAAATGGCCAGAAGTATTCCATTCAACGCAAAACTAGCACACAATGATGTATTTTGGAAACCGCGATGTTTGAAATACCACATAACAGCATTGAACCATCTCCAAAACTTTGCCCCGGAACTGCATTACGAAAAATCGGTAAACCGATTCCAAAATGGCCAAATGTATACTGAATGACCAATCATAGTGATAATATGCTGTAACTTTCAAAATCATGAAGTTTTATATGTCGCATGATGGTGTTTATTCATCTAAGAAAAATGGACCCCGGAACCACCGGAACCGATTCCCGTGAAATCCGCCTATCGGTTCCAAAATGGCCAAAAGTATTTTGAATAACACAAAAACAGTTCAGAATGATGTATCTTGAAAAATCTTGAAGTTTGAGGTGTCGCATGATGGCATTGAATCATATACAAAACTTGACCCTGGAACCGGTTCCCCGTAACATCCGTAAAACTGATTCCAAGGCACTTAGTGACCGGGATGGACTTCCAGACATATTTTTCTATCATTCTTATTTATTTAGATCTAATAACTAAACTGTTCTCATACCGAAAATTCACTTTTTCCAATATGGCCAATTCCAATGACCCATTTTGATTCCGGAATAACTCCGGAATCAGGTGGCCATTCCGAAAAGCCCTAGAAAATCTATAAACTAGAAGCATATGCCCTTCTTGTGTCAAAATTTGGATAAAGATATCGAAAAACAAAAAAGTTGGAATGTTTTGGCAATTGAAACGGCTACTTTGGCATAGCCCGACGTTTCGGTCCCATGTATTGGACCTTTTTCAAGGGATAAGCAGTCAACCTTCTCTCGTTATGCGGTTTTTAAATGCAGTTTGAGAGTTGGAGCTTCTTGTAATGCCATTTAACATAAAACACATAATTTTTTCTAGTACTTTTTGGGACAACTTGCACTGCACACTACAGATCACAGCGAGCGACATACATCTATCTAACATTAACTGAGTTTTATTGTCACCCATGTATGCAGCCTGATATTGCCCAGCGAACTCTCTTGCAATCGGTGATAGACGGCTTTAGGGTTTCTTCCGCCAACTTCTTCAACGCGTGCAAGAATTTTTCAGGAATTTGCTTTATAAACATTGAGATGAATTCGTCAAGGGCTTCTCCCAAGGATTTTCCCGAGAAAGCTTCAATCATTTTGTTATGTGAAATCAAATACAAAAAAAAATGGCATCTAGTATATAAATTTCCACAAAAAGCTTCAGTCTTTTTAATCCTCTTTGGATTTTTCCAGAAAATTCTCCAGGAATATTTCCTCAAAATGTTCCTCTACGAATTTCTTTAAGAATTCCCCCACCCTCGTAACTATATAAAAGGTGTTAGGTTTCGTGATGGTTTTAAAAACCTTTTCATGACTAATTGACCATAAAAATTTTCCTTGTGCCAGAAATTATTCCAATAACTTATTGGGGGTTTTATTCTATGAATTTTTTCAATTTTCATCTAGGATTCCAGAAACAATTCAACGAATACCTCAAAGATTTATCCTGAAAATTCTCCAACGACTCTTTCAAAGGATCTCTCTAAGAATTCCTAAAATAATCCATAGAAGGATACTTCCGAAGATTCCTCCATAAGTTTACCCAAGAAAACTTCTAGGAGTTCTTATAAAAAAAAAATACCTAGTTACTTCTGCAGAAAATTTTTTGGGTTAATCCTTGTGAGAATTTAAAAAAAAAATGCTAAAGAAATTCCAGAAATGAGAATTCTTTTATAGAATCCGCGTAACAATTTCAGAAAAAAAATTGGAAGAATCCCTGATAAATACGTTGAAAGAATTTTCGAAAAGGTCCTTGCAAGAATTCCAGCATACATGTTTAAAAGATTGCCTACAAGAATCCGTGGAAGAATTTCTGAGAAAATCCTAGAGAGAAATTCTGGAGAAAATACTTTGGAAGAATACCCGTAGAGATCATCACTGGAAAGAAAACATGATCATTCAGATCATAGGAAGAATTACTAGAAGAAGACCTGAAAAAAAGCTTGAAGAATTCTTTGGAAAACTCCTGGCGAAATCTTTGAAAAAAATATTTAAAAAATCCTCTACTGGATCCTTGGTTGTTTTTATAGAGGAATCAATTAAAGGTACTCATTCCTTGGAAGAATATTTAGAGCAATATTTGTAATATTTTCTGCTGGAATTTTCAAAATAGTTTTCGAAAAAAACACCTTTGATCATTTCTCGACTGCCTCTCTTTGTATGTCAGTCCCATATTGGTTCTAATGCGAAACATATTTTTGTCACTCATGAGAAAAATTAAATCAAATATGGTATCTTTTCCTCCTCATTTCACAGCACAATATGTCACGAAAAAGATATGCACGAATTGAATACATTATTTTGCAAATAATTGAAGTTATTGTACAAAATGTAGGCACAAGGGCAGTTGATGAATAAGCAAATTTATTTCCGGAGGAATTCTTGGGTGAATTTCCAGGGAAGCACTGAAGGATTTTCTAGAAGCATTCCTGGAGAAATGTCTGACGAAAATATTTTGAAAATTCGAGGACGAGACCTCGAAAGATTTCCTGGAGAAGTTGTTGGAAGAATTCTTGGGAAAAGTCTTGGTCAGATTTACAGAGGAATCTCTGAACGAATTCTCGAAAGAACTGCCGAACATTTGATCGCATCAATTTCTTGAGAATTATCCAGAAGCATGTCTGAAGAAATGCAGGGATAGAAATGTCAAAAATTCTTAAAAAACCTGAAAACTACTCACTAAGTCTCTGGAAAAATTTTTGGAGAAATTGTTGAAAGAATTATTGAATGTTCATTTGAGAGAATTGAATGAAGATTACAGCAGAAATTTTTGGAAAAACTCTCAAATCCTTATAAAAGCTCCTAAATGAATCCTTAGAAGCATAAGTAGAGAAATCCTTGAAAAAAATGCTTAGAGAAGTCCTCGAAAGAATATTTGGAAAAATTCTCGGAATGAGGAATACTGGGAAGAATCACAAAAGTACCCTGGAAAAATCTTTGAAAAAAATCCAGAAAAATAGAAAAAGGGATTGAGAGATCCTTGGACCGAAATGTTCGAAGGAAATCATTAGCACCACGCTGATGTTGTGTACAGCAAGCAAATTCCAAAGAATCTAGGCAGAATTCTGGGAAGAAATCTTGAAGCATTCCCGAGGGATTTTTGAAAGAATTTCTCGAGGAATTATTGGAAAACTCTTGGAGGACTTTAACTATAAGTCCATTATTGAAGGAATTCCTGCAAGAACTCTAAGAAGAATTCCTGAAGATCTTTTGAAAACATTTCCAGCAGGAATGATGGCAAAAGGAACTAAAAAAAGGATTCTAATGCTAATGAGTTCCCGTAAGAATTCTTGGCGGAACCCTGAGGAAAATTAATGCTAGAAGTTCAGAAAAATCTGGGTAGTTCTTGAAAGAATTTCTCGAGAAATCCATAGAAGAAAGAGGCCTTGTAATTTAGTGTGTCTATACCAATATAGACAATTTTGCAAATATTTGAAATATTGTCCATTTACTAAAACCGTAATATCTCGGCTTCTAGACTAAATATTTCAAATAATAGTACTATTAGATAAAATTTTCGTGGTTGAAAAAATATATGCATGTATTTTTGGCAAGCTTTGATAAAAAATGCTTAAAAAACTAACCTCTTATCACCATAAAAATATTTCGAAAACTATTATCGTTTCGAGAATGCCTATGCAGTCCAGAGAAAAAAAATCAAAAATTATGAAAAAAAATCAAACAATGCAAAAATATTAGAAAAAATGATTTTTTGAAAATTTTCATGAAAAATGTTAATTTAAAAAAAAAATTCCCTGGCGGAACCTCCAAATGATTATTATATAAAAATGCTTCAAATTAGCAGATCTTTATTTGGGGTTGAGCACCTTGAGTTTTGTTTTTTTTTATTACCGCACGGGTTTGACCTGAGGGGTCTCAGATTCTCATGACACTTTTTCCATAGCCAGGGCTTATGGATATGAAAACAAAAACAAATTGAAAAAAATCAGGGTCGCCAATTTTCCCGGAAAACTCAGGTGATTTTTTTTTGTTTTCCCCTGACACTACTTACTTGAAAAAATCATAACTCAAGAACAAAGCATCGTAGAACTTTTTTTTTTTGAACATGAATGGAAATTTTCTTAGAAATCAAAAAAAATATGAACTGGAAAAAGCTTTCCACAAAATTTCCAAAAAATATTTTTGAGAAGATTATTTTATAAACTTTTTGAAATTTTTGAAATGCACTGTTTGTTCGCTTTTGAGTTATGGTCAATTTATTTGAAAATGTCCAAATGTGCCATAGAAGCCTTTTTTTTTTTTGAAAAATCATAACTCAAGAACGAAGCATCATAGAAATAAAGCTTTTCAATGAAAGTGAAAGCAAATTTTCTCAGGATTTCATAAAAAATATGAAATGGAAAAAGATTTTAACAAAAATTTATACCGTTGAGAAAATTCATAAAGAAAAGCCGGAAAAACTATGCCCGAACTTACGGAAAATTTTCAAAAAAAAAACAAATAATTTTGAGAAGGTAATTACATAAGCTTTGATCGCTGAAATGCACTTTTTATTCGTTTCTGATTTTTGGCCAATTTTGTGAAAAATGACCATATAATATATGCGTAAATTTGGCACAGAGGTGGAGGCTGATCTAATCGTACACAAAAATATGTAAATATGTAGCACATTCCAGTGCACTTTGCTTCCATGGTGTAGTCACAAGATCTCTTCGAAATTCTCTTGTTTTCTTCTTCTTGGTGCTACGTCCCCACTCATGCAAAGCCTACCTCTCAACTTCTACGAGCACTACTATAGTTATTAGCTGAGAGCTTTCAGCTATGTTCCTGGAGAGGTCATCTATATATATCTATATCTATCTATATATATATAAAAATGTAGCGGCATACGTGGGACCGCGCATAACTTGCGAACGGAAGATCCGATTTTGGTCGTCTAAGTTTTGTTCTGTTAGTTTTCGCCCAACGAAGGTTTATGAGGCATAAAACATGGAAAAATTGATAGTTTTTGAAAATCGATCTTCCATACCGGGGACCGGGGATTTGGTCTTGGCTAGAAAATTAAAACGTCAAAAAACGCAGTAGGCAAGACAAAGTTTGCCGGGTACAGCTAGTATTTTAATAAATCTAGCTTTTTCATCCAGACAATGAATCTAAATATTTGGGCGTTTTTCTATTTTTAAAACAAACGTATCATGTAATCACCTTGCCCAGCGTACATTTAGTCAATATTTGCGCTTGTGCACGCCCCTCAGATAGGGCGCGCGCAGTGTAAACAGGACAATATTTTGCCAGACATTCGACGACTCGTCTATCATGCAGGGCAGCCAACAGGCAACCTCCATTTGTGATGCTTATCAGCCGTTTTATTTGCGGCACAGACAACACACTCCACCACCAAATTGATAATGATAATAATCAAAGTGACTGGAAACGATAGACTAGACAGTAAGGTGACAAAGGATTGTCTAATTGTACAAAATGTTTGTTTCACGTGTGTTTTATGGCCGTTAGCTAGACTCAGTGGGACGAAACAGGTTGATTATGCTCTCCGAAGTAATCGATAATAGACAAAATTGGCACTTTTATGGGATGTCTCGAAACAGCCGGAACGCAATTTGGATTTTCGTTAGATAAATCAACTGCATCAGCCTTGGAATGACACATTCACTATAATTGAGAAAAATAGGAAACTTGACAAATCACAGAACAAATCAGATCAGAGCATCAGATATGGATGGGAAGGCACACAAATCCTAGTTTTTTAGGAGTGATCGATGCGTTTTTGCTTCTGTATTGTTCGAATCCGATTCGGGCGAGGGGTCCCTCAATGGCTCAGTATCGGCTGCCCTAGTTCCGTCTCAGTTGAGATTTATTGAACAGAATTCCAGTTTGTTCGCATAAAATTTTAATTTGTTTCCATCGCCGGACCCCCCGGCGGAAACTAAATTTATGCACTTGGCAAAAATAGCGTTTTCTACCTGCACCGAAACCGAACTACCTCCCGGCAACCCACAAACATAAATCAAGATTTGTTTTTCCTCTGATTGTCTGCGTCCTGTGCAGCACCACTACTGGTCCGGTTTCGTCCTTTACTATGGTATCGACCTTCTTGGTTGGATCGGCCTTCCCACCATCGCCGCATCGTTCGTTCCCGTTCAAAATTTTGTGGCACAGGTGTGAACAATATTTTTTATTGAGAGCGAAAATTAAAACCTTTTTGTGAACCCTCTCCACTTCGGTTCGTCCGGACTCTCCGGTTCGCCCAACGAAGGTTAGTTACCTTGGAATTGTGTGTAGGGGATGGGTGTGAAATGCGTTATCTGGGATGGAAGGATATCTGAACAAATCCTGCAGAAATGTTTGAGGAAATTCCCAAGGGATATTTTTGATGGAATTGGAATTTGTTTCTAAAAATAATTCTTGTAGAAAACTCTGAAAAAAAATTCTAACAGAATCCTTGGAAGAAGCTTTGGAAGAGTTTTCCAAAAAAAAAATACTTGCGGGGTTTGCTGAAATTCCTGAAGAAATTCCAACAATTTTTAAGATATTTTTTTTAAAGATATTTCAGAAGTTATTCGAAAATATGGGAAGAATCCCATAAATTTTCAGTGAAATACATGTAAATATTTCAGAAGTGTTCTTGAATGAATATCTAGAGAAATAACTGAATCTTCCAACTGAAAATTTGTACTGATATTTCAACTAGAGATTTGGTCAAGTAATTCTTGAAAGAATCCAAAAGATAAAAAAAATCTGAAGAAAAATTTGAAGAAACTCCTTGATAAACCCCTGGTGGAATTCGTAGAAAAGTTTATTCTGGAATTTAAAGGAAAATTTTTGGAGGAATTCTTTAATAAAACTCTTGGGGGATTTCCTCAAATTTTTCATGGACCGTTCTAAAAACAAATTTTTGAAAAAAATCCCTAAAGATCCCTTGAAAAACACTCTTAAAATATTTCTAAAAAAATGCATGTAAATGTGCCTCGTAAATATTTCTGAATTAATTTCTTGGACAAAGTCTTATATATATATATGCTCGGAGGAAATGCCGAAGAAAAATTCGGGAAAAACTTTGAGGCATATCTGGAGAAAGTTCTGCCGAAATTTCTTGATGGATTCCTGCATATTCCTGCGGGAATTTTCCATGGAATCCATAGAGTAATTTCTGAACAAATCTCTAGTTGACTTCTTTATTGAAATACCTGTACAAATGCTCTAAGCAGTCTCTGGGAGTTTTTCTAAATGAACAACTGGAAGAATTAATGGAAGAATCTTTGAAAAAAATTCTCGAGCAATACAGATATAAACTCAGAACATTCCCTGAAAAATTCTTGAAGAGTTTTCAAAACGATTCTCCAGCGAAATTTCTAAAATTATCCCTGTTTGAGTTTCAGAAGATACCCATCAAAATTTACCTTCAAGAGTTCTTGGAGACAAGGCCTGGAGAAATTACCTGAAGTATCCTTGAATGAATTTCTGATGAAATCTATGGAGTAGTTTCTAAAGAAAATCTTTGGAGATTTTAAGACCGAAGTAATTTCTGAAGGTATCTGTAGAGCAATTTTGGAAGGAATTCATCTTAAAGGATCTTGAAGATTTTTTCCACTTGCTTCATAAATTCTTTCATAAATTCTTGCAGTTGTCTATTCAGAAAAGCTCCCAGAGACTACAGGTATTTATTAAACAAATCAACCACAGATATTTTCACGAATTGCTCAATGGATTCCATGGAATCTTTCTGCAGGAGTTAGCTCAGGAATCAACTCAAGGATGCAATCAGAAAATCCGGCAAGCCTTCTTCCAAATATGCTGACATTTCCTCCGGGTTTGTCTACGAGCTCTATAAGGAATTAATTAGGAAATATTTCTCAGGCGCTTTTACAGGATATCTTTTTTTATCTGTATTAACGAGATTTTAAGCCCTGGGCTTTACTTCCCTTCCGAAGGAAGAACTCACATTTTGTGAGTTTGACGGGAGTGAGATTCGTTCCCAGGTCCTCGGCGTGATACAAGATATCTTTTAGAAATATTTTAAAAATGTTTTTAAAAGAATCTATAGGGAATTCTTCTGAAATATGTCCAAAGAACCCTCCAGGACTACTTTAAGAAACACTTCAAGAATTTTAGAAATTTTCCTTTGAATTCACGAATAGACTTTTTTGGGAATTCTACCACGGGTTTCTCTAGCAGTTTCTCCAAATTTTATTTTCAGGATTTTTTTCGGAAAATCCTATTGAGATTCCTTCAAAAATTTCCCCAGGGCTTCTTCAGTTCTCTAGAGATTTATACTAGAATACTTCTCGGATTTACATGGACTTTACTGGAAATTTTTGCGAAAAATCCTTCCAGGACTCATTAAAAGATTCTGCTTGGATTCTTTATGAAATTCTTACAAAAACATCTCCAGTGATTTTTTTAGAATTGTGGGAGTTTCTTCAGAAATTTAAGCGAAAGATTTCTTCAAAAATCTTTCTGCCAAATTTTCCAGAATTTTCTCTAAAAAATGGCTAAATTACTCAAAAAATAAATAAATA
This sequence comes from Aedes albopictus, assembly GCF_035046485.1. Classification (NCBI taxonomy): domain Eukaryota; kingdom Metazoa; phylum Arthropoda; class Insecta; order Diptera; family Culicidae; genus Aedes; species Aedes albopictus. Next base: position 396,446,862 of record NC_085138.1, on the reverse strand, counting down.
AATAAATAAATAAATAAAAATTTCTCAACTAAGATTTTTTTCGGAAATTTTTCCAAGAGTTCTTCCAAGATTTATTTGAGATTACCTGCAAAAATAATTATTTAAAAAAAAAACTTCCCCTGCAGTTCCGCCAGGAATATTTCCAGCGGTTTCTTCAGAGATTTCCATTCTTATTTCAGACATTCCTTCAAGGACTTTTACGAAAGTCTTCCGAGAAATTGAACAAGAAATACTGAAAGAATTTTTGAAAATATTCCTTAGAGATTATCCTTATCTATATATTCCTTAGAAGATTATCTGTAGGAATCTCTTTAAAATTCCTGGGCCCCAGAAAGGTTTTCCCTGGAGCTTCTTCAGTTGTTCCTCTAGAAAATCATTCAAGAATACTTTTTTTTACATGGGTATTATTTGAAATTTCTGCAAAACATCCTTCAGGGACTCTTTCAGAAATGTATGCTTGGATTCCTTCTGAAATTTCTTCAAAAACATTTCTAGAGACTTTATCTATAGAGTGATTTCTTCAGGAATTTCAGTGAGGGATTTTTTCAAAAGTCCTTTAAGGGAAAGATTATTTCATGAATATTTCCAAAGATTTTCCAAAATTTCCTTGAGGAATTTCACCAGGAATTCTACAAGAATTCTTTTTAGAAATTGCTACTATGGTTCCGACACAAGTATCTCCAGAAGTTTCTTCAGATAGTTCTGAACAGTTTCTTATGGTTTTCTAGAAGTTTTTCAAGAAATTGAAAAAAGTTACTGGAAGAATTCTCGTAACAATATAGTCATAAGAAGCTTCTTGAGGAACTCTGGAAGTACAGGGTGCGGCAGGAAAAAATGCGAAAAGTTCAAGGCACTATTACACGCTAAATATGGGATATATATGACTATTTTTTCATGACAGTGTATCAGTCAATGTCTATATTCTAGCACTGAAAAATAAAAATGAACACATTTGATGTTTAACATGTGATAATGTAGGCCTAATTAGCGGATATCAATAAACTGCGCGCCCAATGGTCATTAAACAAAATGACTATAACAGTAACAAAATTAGCTCAAATTCGATGAACAACCAGACCACACTGATCCAGAGCCATGTAGTTTCACATAGCAGATGAAATAAGTACATATATTTGATGATATTGTAGAGAAAATCAAAAATTTTGTTTTATCAGATGCGAAATTTAGCGACCTGTGCGATTTTCTGCGGTTTGAAAATTCTGGTTGTCTTCATCTTCAGGCGCCGCCCTGTAAAGGTTAGTGACCAAAATGGGAAATTTTTTAATTAGCTTTTCAGAAAACTAGCCTATTATAGATCATGGAACGTTGAAACATAGATTGGTTAATTTCAAATGGACGAAAATGAGGTTTAAAGTTGAAAAACACTTTCGCATTTTTTCCTGCCGCATACTGTAATTCAAAGGACACAGTACTTGAGAAAATTTCTAGAGAGATTTATGGAGAAATCCGTAGAGGGATTTCTGAAAAAATATCTTGAAAAATGTCTGCAAAAGCCCTGCTGTATTTACAGATAAAGGTATTGAGGAAATTCTTTCACTTGGTGACGAGAAAGAAATCCCATTATAAATTTTTGATGGATCCCTGAAGGCAAGCCCGTGCACAAGGGAGGGGGGGTTTTTGGTTGTTAACCCCCCCCCTTCCATTACCGACGCTTCATGCACTGGGTGCCCCTCCGCCTTTTGCCGAAATTGAGAAAAAAAACCCTGCCTTGGCGCAACTTCTGTGCACGGGCCTGCCTGAAGGAATCATCAGAAGACATTCTGGATGTTCCCCTGAAAAATTCCAAAAAAAAAAATCTTTGAAAAACATTTTGATGAATTTCCGAGAAAATTCATGACAAAAAAATCCCTGCATAAAGGTCTGAAAGTATTCTGGGTGAGGAACTTCTGGAGAAAGCTTTGGAAGATCTTACAGAAAAATCTTTTGAGAATTTATCAGAGGGTTTTCTAAATGAATGCCTGAGAGAATCCCTGAATAAATGGAGCCATACGTGGGCACGGTAAAGGCTGGGTATGCTGCGCAATTCAGATCCCATTGTGATCCACTAGCCTCTGCCCAGCAACTCCTATCCCTACCTCCACGCAGTACCGGCCGGAAACTATGAGCAACCTTAGGGAAGTGTGGTATTTAAGTAAGTTATAAATAATAGTAGGCATGACTTTTAGGACAGACAATATGAAAATTGTAATTGACTGACATTGAATAAACAACCTTCAAACTGGAAAGAGGTAGTTAAGTAAGTTATAAATCATAGTAGGCATGACTTTTAGGACAGACAATATGAAAATTGTAATTGACTGACATTGAATAAACAACCTTCAAACTGGAAAGAGGTGTTTCCTTCAATGTCAGTCAATTACAATTTTCATATTGTCTGTCCTAAAAGTCATGCCTACTATGATTTATAACTTACTTAACTACCACAGGAAGATCGGGTAACCAACCCCGGTGGGAACTTTGGTCGTAGGCTGACAGGGAAGGGGGGGTTTGCTTCGGCAATCCTGAGCGTCTGTTCTCCTGGAGGAGCGGCTCACAACAGCGTCTGATCCCCATGTTAGGGGCGGCTGATCAACGTCCGAGTGCCAGTGAAGGACTCTAAGCTCAACTGTGCACTATGGTCCTCCGGAAAGTAGGGGGTTGGTGTCAGGCCCTACGAGCCAGCCGTAAAAAAACCATTGTAACGGAAAATCAGCAACAGAATAATACGAACCGAGACCAACGGCAACGACCCCAGCGAACAAAAAGGACTTGTGATTGGAAACTCGGTACGTGGAACTGCCGATCTCTCAACTTCATTGGGAGCACCCGCATACACGCCGATCTACTGAAGGACCGCGGGTTCGGCATCGTAGCGCTGCAGGAGGTGTGTTGGACAGGATCCATGGTGCGAACGTTTAGAGGTAATCGAACCATCTACCAGAGCTGCGGCAGCACACGCGAGCTGGGAACAGCTTTCATCGTGATGGGTGATATGCAGAGGCGCGTGATCGGTTGGTGGCCGATCGACGAAAGAATGTGCAGGTTGAGGATCAAGGGCCGATTCTTCAACTTCAGCATAATAAACGTGCACAGCCCACACTCCGGAAGTACTGATGATGACAAGGACGCATTTTATGCGCAGCTCGAACGCGAGTACGACCGCTGCCCAAGCCACGACGTCAAGATCATCATAGGAGATTTGAACGCTCAGGTAGGCCAGGAGGAGGAATTCAGACCGACGATTGATAAGTTGAGCGCCCACCAGCAAACGAACGAAAACGGCCTACGACTCATTGATTTCGCCGCCTCCAAAAATATGGCCATACGTAGCACCTTTTTCCAACACAGCCTCCCTTATCGTTACACCTGGAGATCACCACAGCAGACGGAATCTCAAATCGACCACGTTCTGATTGACGGACGGCACTTTTCCGACATTATCGACGTCAGGACCTATCGTGACGCCAACATCGACTCCGACCACTATCTGGTGATGGTCAAACTGCGCCCAAAACTCTCCGTCATCAACAATATACGGTACCGACCACCGCCACGGTACAACCTAGATCGACTGAAGCAACCGGATGTCGCCTCAGCATACGCGCAGAATCTCGAAGCCGCGTTGCCAGACGAGGGCGAGCTCGATGAGGCCCCTCTAGAGGATTGCTGGAGTACAGTGAAAGCAGCCATCAACGACGCAGCCGAGAGCACCATCGGGTACCTGGAACGGAATCGACGGAACGAATGGTTCGACGAAGAGTGCAGAACGGTTCTGGAGGAGAAGAACGCAGCTAGGGCGGTAATGCTGCAGCAAGGGACTCGACAGAACGTGGAACGTTACAAACAGAAGCGGAAACAGCAGACCCGCCTCTTTCAGGAGAAAAAGCGCCGCCTGGAAGAAGCGGAGTGTGAAGAAATGGAACTGCTGTGCCGTTCCCAAGAAACACGGAAGTTCTATCAGAAGCTCAACGCATCCCGTAACGGCTTCGTGCCGCGAGCCGAAATATGCAGGGATAAAGACGGAGGCCTCTTGACGGACGGACGTGAGGTGATCGAAAGGTGGAAGCAGCACTTCGATCAGCACCTGAACGGCGTGGAGAACGTAGGCACGGGAGCCCATGGCAACGGAAGAAACGACGACGCCAGTGCAGCGGAGGACGGAAATGAACCAACTCCCACGCTGAGGGAAGTTAAGGATGCCATTCACCAGCTCAAAACCAACAAAGCAGCTGGTAAGGATGGTATCGCAGCTGAACTCATCAAGATGGGCCCAGAAAAGTTGGCCACCTGTCTGCATCGGCTGATAGTCAGGATCTGGGAAACCGAACAGCTACCGGAGGAGTGGAAGGAAGGAGTAATCTGCCCCATTCACAAGAAAGGCGACCATTTGGAATGTGAGAACTTCAGGGCGATCACTATTTTGAATGCTGCCTACAAAGTGCTATCCCAGATCATCTTCCGTCGTCTGTCACCTAAAACGAATGAGTTCGTGGGAAGTTATCAAGCCGGCTTCATCGACGGCCGGTCGACAACGGACCAGATCTTTACCGTACGGCAAATCCTCCAGAAATGCCGTGAATACCAGGTCCCAACGCACCACCTGTTCATCGACTTCAAAGCGGCATACGATAGTATCGACCGCGCAGAGCTATGGAGAATCATGGACGAAAACGGCTTTCCTGGGAAGCTGACTAGACTGATTAAAGCAACGATGGACGTTGTGCAAAACTGCGTAAGGGTTTCGGGTGAACTATCCAGTTCATTCGTATCTCGCCGGGGACTGCGACAATGTGACGGACTCTCATGTCTGCTCTTCAACATCGCTCTGGAAGGTGTGATGCGACGAGCCGGGCTCAACAGCCGGGGAACGATTTTCACAAAATCCGGTCAATTTGTGTGCTTTGGGGACGACATGGACATTATCGCTAGAACATTTGGAACGGTGGCAGAACTGTACACCCGCCTGAAACGCGAAGCAGCAAAGGTCGGACTGGTGGTGAATGCCTCAAAAACAAAGTACATGCTGGTAGGCGGAGCCGAACACGATCGGATCCGTCTGGGTAGTAATGTTACGATAGACGGGGATACTTTCGAGGTGGTGGAGGAATTCGTCTACCTCGGATCCTTACTGACGGCTGACAACAACGTGAGCCGTGAAATTCGGAGGCGCATCATCAGCGGAAGTCGGGCCTACTACGGGCTTCAGAAGAAACTGCGGTCGAAAAAGATTCACCCACGCACCAAATGCACCATGTACAAAACGCTAATAAGACCGGTGATCCTCTACGGGCACGAGACATGGACCATGCTCGAGGAGGACCTACAAGCACTCGGAGTTTTCGAGCGATGCGTGCTAAGAACGATCTTCGGCGGTGTGCAGGAGAACGGTGTGTGGCGGAGAAGGATGAACCACGAGCTCGCTGCACTTTACGGCGAACCCAGCATCCAGAAGGTGGCCAAAGCCGGAAGGATACGGTGGGCAGGGCATGTTGCAAGAATGCCGGACAACAACCCTGCAAAGCTGGTGTTTGCAACGGATCCGGTTGGCACAAGAAGGCGTGGAGCGCAGAGAGCACGATGGGCGGACCAGGTGGAGCGTGACTTGGCGAGCATTGGGCGCGACCGAGGATGGAGAGCGGCAGCCACAAACCGAGTATTGTGGCGTACTATTGTTGATTATGTCTTGTCTTAATGATGTTGAACAAATAAATATATGTATGTATGTATACGTGAAGGAACCTCTGCAGAATTTCCAACAATAATTTTCGAAATAGTTAGTGAAACATTCCCGAATTCCTAACGGAAAAAAACACCTTTTTGTATGTAATTTTCTAGGAATTCCACCAATAGTTTCTCGAGGATTTTTACCAAATTTTTCTTCAAGAAATTTTTCAGAGATTTCTTTTGGGATTTTTTCAAGAATTTCTCCGGGGCTTCTTCAGTTGTTCCTCTAGAGATGTATTTGAAAATACATCAGAGATATTTACATGGATTTTTTTCAAATTTTTTGCAGAAACATTCTTCTGTGATTTTTTAGAAATTTCTGCTCTGATTTCTACAAAACTCCTGCAATTCAATTTTTCTTTTTCCAAAAAAAAATCTTTAAAAATCGCACTGAGATTGTTTCGGGAATTATTCCATGGGTTCTTCCAATTTTTTATGAGAACTTTCTTGAGGAGTTTCTACAGAAATCCCTTCAAAAATTCTTTTTCGAAATTGCACCTACGGTTCCGTCGTGTCTCCGGTTTTTTTTTTCAGAAAATCCTGCAGAAATTGTTTCAGGTATTCCTCCAAGGATTTTTACAGAAGTTCTCGCAGAAATGCAACAAAAAATACTGGAAGAATACTTAAAAGAATCCCATAGAGATTTTATAGAAAATACCTTAAGAATTATCTGAAGAAATCTCTTAAAAATTCCTGGTGTTACCTTTGAAGATTTCTGGGAGAAATTTTTGAAAATTGTTTGAAGGGATTCCTGGATAAAAGTTTCTGAAGCAATTTCTAACGCTATCTCTAAAGGAATTCCTGGATGAATGCTTGAGAGTATACCTGTAGAAATTCCTTTAGAAGCCTTCTCAATTCTTAGAAAAAATCTTAAAAAGATTCATAAGGAGCTTTGGTAGTAGGATTCCTGGAGAAATCCGAAGAGAAATTTCAAAAGGATTAACTTTTAAAAAATGTCTGCAAAACTCGTTACAGAAATTACAGACAAAGGTACTGGGGAAATTCTTTCACTTGGTGAGCTGAAAGAAATCCATGATTAAATTTCTGATGGATTATTGGAGGATTTTCTAAAGTTATCCTCAGAAAACACCCTGCAGATACTTTTGATGAAATGCTTAGAAGATTTTTTTGCATAACTACTGTAGCACAAAACACAAAACTTTCTGGAGAAATTTCCGAAGGAAACCCTGAGAAAAAATATTTAAGAAAAATATATTTTTGGAAAAAATACCTGGTAGAACTGAAGAACGCTTTGCAAGTATGTATTTATAGAAGAATTTGTTGAGAAATTCCTTGAAACATGCCAAGGTATTCTGGAGTAGTATTTGCAAAATTGCTGAGATAATTTTTGGGAAAATCCCGAAGCATTGCCGGGAAAATTTATGAAAAAATCCCTGAATAATGGTCTGAAAGTATTCTTAGTAATACCTGAAGGAACTTCTGGTGAAACCCCTGGAGGATCTTCCAGAAAAATGTCTTCAGAGTTTTTAATAGGGCTTTCTAAATAAATGCCTAAGAGATTCCCTGAATATATTAAGGAACCTCTGTAGAATTTCCAACAATAATTTCTAAAAGAGATAGAGAAAAATTTTTGAATTTCAATATTGCAGGAATTCTGATGAAATCATTCCAGAAAATCCTAACAGATTATTCTCATAAAAATTCCTGGGAAAATGAAAGAATCCAAAAGGATTTTCTGGCGTTACCCATGGAGAAAATTAAAAAAAAAATATTGTGAAGGAATATATTCTGACTGAAAGGATTCTCGAAAGCATCTTTAGCATAATTCTAGCCAAACTCATAGCTCCTGCAAAAATAGCCCTTTCGTGATATTTACAGAAAAATCTCATGAAAAAGTAATTCATGGAGGTACTGCTCTAGAATAATTCTTAATTAGGCACAAAATAGAAGTAATTTCCAGAGAGGCTCAACAGTATAAGGAGCGCAGCAATTTGGAAACCTTGAGGAACCAGCTTTGAATTTACCATGACAGCATAGATTCACAGTTATGTCAAGAATGCAGGCAATTCCTGTTGAAATCAATCAGAACTGCTTCCATTTTTTTCTAGACAATTTTATTCTCTGACAATACCTTCTCCATGAAATCTTTAATTAAAATCCCAGGAAAACACAATTTGTACTATTGCTACTGCTACTGCTGTAGAAAAACTTGTAGTTAGAAGGCACAGAATGCTGCTAATGGATAAATTGAGAGATAAATTTGTAAAAAAAAAAATCACGTTCCGGTGGGATTCGAACCTATGACTCCGTATTCGCTAGACCGGCGCTTTAACCAGCTAAGCCATAGAACAGGTAATGATGTGGCCACCAGAACGCAATGTTTTTCTCAAATTCATCTCTCAGTTTGTTAATTAGCAACATTCTGTGCCTTCTAACTATAAGTTTTTTTTTGTATGCATATGGCATACCAGAAAATTTGGTAAATACCAGTAAAGGGCAACACATATAAGTGTGCTACTGAAATAAATCCCACAATAAATTACTGATAGGTTCCTGTAGGAATTTCTTGAAGGAATGCTCAAGATACCTCTGAATAAATGCTTCTTGCATAATTTCTGAAGGGATTAGTGGACGATCATCCCTGGAGTACCTTGGAGTACCTTGGTACCCTGGGGTACCTTGTGTACCTCTGAAGGAAACCCTGCAGACACAAAAGAAAATCCTGGATTATTTTTTGGAGAATATCTGGTAGAACTGGAGAACGATTCACAGGTATTTTTGGAAGAATTTCTTGAGAAATTTCTTGAAAAATGCCAAAGCAGCTGCTACTGCTACTGTCATACACTCTCATTGGTTAGGGGAAATCTTCACTCCATAAAATCAGTTGAAATTTTGGTGGAGATCATCTCATAAACACAAAGAAACTAAAAAGACATATCCCAAGACGGATCCCAAGTAACACAAAAAACATCTTGAGAAATCAAATTTTCAATAAATGTATTATAAATGAATTATAGGCGTATCAGAATACATCTTGAGTTATTTTTGAGTTCTAATTAAGTTGACCAAAAACAAACAGCAAAAATTTGCATTCATAGCACATCGTTTTAACTATGTATGACATACGTTGATTATACAAAGATACGACAAATATGAAGCTTCAAATACTCAAGCAGGCTAAAACAGCGACTAACATTTTCGTCATAAATACATTACCTTACATTCCACGATTCCCATGATCAAATCGTAGTAGGCCATAGCACTAAATTGGAATGAGACGTGTAAGTTCGCCTATTTATCTCTGATGTTATACTTTCAACACCCGGCATTATAATCTCTGTTGGCAAGTCCAAAAAGATGCTAATGCCTAATCTGTCGGACCCGTATCAACCTACATCAAGAACCTGAACGTTCGAACTACGCATTTTAGCTTAATTGTTGTTTTAAATGTTTAATCGCTATGTAATATTGAAACTGTAAACTCTAAAACTGTAGCACTGTATACGCACCTTGTATTTTAAACCATTTCAGTGGAAAAGAAATCGGAACTCTAGCATGGCCACTTCTTCGATCCGAGAAATTGCGTAGCATGAACAACAGATGGTTGAGAATAAAATCAACAATTTTTCCGGCAAAAAGTGAATTCCGTCCGTCTCTCACTTTATTTCCTCTTCTCAAATCGTTCACGGATAATTCCGAACACTAAACACAGATTACTGATTGATTTTTGACGGCTGCGCTTCGAAATCTCGCGGAAACTATTGAAAAATTTGACGCGTACGTGCAACATTAACAAAAACAACATCACAATTCAAAACAAATGTTTTGACATTTCGACAGATTTGGTTCTGCTAAGATATAGTTGTGAGTTATATTAAAGTTATTTTGGTGTGTTTTTTATGTTCGCTAAACACAAAAAATAAGTATGTTGAAAATAAGCTATTTTGACGTATTTTTGAAGTATATAAGAAGTTCCTCCATAATTCGTTATTGAGTTGCTCTAAAGATGTAATTTCTAAGTAATTCTGACTTCAAAGGGTAACATGTAAAGAAATATTTATGTTCCTTAGAAAAATCATTCTGATTACAGTACCGGCTAAAACAATGAAGCCATGAGACAAGCTGACATTATTATTTCCCTCTAATTGTGATGATCATACAAACAAAGATTAGTTCAAAAGATTACCAATTTCACTTTAAGAACAATGAGGAACGTGTCTTGGGCTTATTTGTAAATTTGTTCAAAATTCAAGTAGTTCTCGGATTTTTTTGTACGGTACTGTAAGATTCATTGAGAATCTGCCATATTGTGTCATCGTGTGGTTTTGAAAAATATATCCAAAAAGAAGCATTATTGGGATTGTTTTTGGTACATTTTTTTTATCTCGATGCATTACAATGGCGCTTGAAATGTGGAGAAGTAAAATCAGCAGTTTCACCACAAATCTTAAACCGCAAGAAAAACACGACTACCATTACTCAGAAAGTCCCATTTAATAATTTGTTATCCGTGTGCATAATTTAACTTCATCATTCGGAGTTCATTTTCCTAGTTGAAAAGTTCAATGTTAATATGTAGGTATTGACACAAATTTTATTTTGTTTTTTTACTGATGATTTTTACGTCCCACGTATTTGGGTGCCATATTTGCATGTTATAAAAATGCTTTATGGAAGTTAAATAACTCTCGTATAACTTAATTACGTCCTATGCAAGTGCTATGTAATGTATATGTTTTCTATCAGTCGTATCACCTCAAAATAGCTTGATTATAACTAATGGATGCGATTATATTATTATAGTATTCTGGAAGTTACTCTGATTGACAAATAACAGAATTGCAACTAATGATTACTTGAAAGCTAGTTGGCACGTACCATGACTAAAATTATTAGTACTATAAGTGAATTACAAAACATGTTATACAACTTATAAGATGTTCTATAAGCCGCCATTTTTTGCGCTGTTTTGATTATATAGGTGTCGAATATTCAATCCATATTACTAGAAAAATACTACCCACTTAGTATGAAACATGAATTTTTAACTCTTATATAACAACATGTGTTACTTGGGATACTGAGTCTTTCACTAAGAAACGCATTACACCCCTCTTTCCCAATTATCCTTCTTCTGCAATAGAAATGGAATAGTGCACGGTTCATCGATAACTGAAGAGTGCAAGAATGCTGTCGTCCCAGGCAGGTAGGTAGCCGTGGGCAAAGAGTGACCGAGGAAAGACGAACGGACACAAAAGGTTTGATTCCGTCGACTTGTATTCCGAGAAATAAATTTTCTCACATCGACTTCATTGTTGGGCGGCTGTTGTGCCCCAGGGGTGATACGAAATCGTTTTTTTTTTCCTCGGACTTTTTGTACAATTTTCTGTTCCAGTTTTTTTTTATTCTTGCTTTACCGTTTCTATTCGACCCAATCGATCCAAAACAAGAGAATTAAATTTAGATCCTTCTTTTATTATGCACTCGCGCACACAGGCCTGAGGATTTGCTCGGGTTCGATGGGTCCTTGTTTGCTCACGACGACGACGACGGTACCGAATTCATACCCCGAGAGGAGGGATTTGACAATTGTTTGACCCAGAAAGCGAAGAAGAACGCCGGGAACCTGTCTCGTTATTATTGTGTGTCGATGAATGCCAATACGTCTTGGCTCTCGAATTCATCACGGGGGACAATAAGGAACATGTGTGTGCATTTACCGGCCGTGAAGAATAGGTTCTTTTTTCGTCTCTAAAATAGGAATATCGGGTATTCAGAAAAGGTAAAATCTCTAATCTGTCTTTTATTACGGTTAGCGAAATTCAATTGAAGCATGGAAAGAATTGATTCCTTTCAGGACAATGCTGTCATGCTTGATAGAATTAATTCATCGATCTTTGAAGGAAGGTTGAATGGAAATGATATTACATTCCATCAAAATTGCCTGAAGGCTTTCAATTTGCGTTTTCTGCACTTGTAGAGGAGTAATAGAATTTGTTATATTAGCCTTGTCGCTCGGCCAAGTAGGATGCAAAGTTCTGGAATATGTTTGGAATCGACTTTTCTGCATGGTCTTGCAGAATACACCAGTGTTTACGGCTTCGGCTGTATGAGCAGTACGGACGTTCAACGTGTTTATGGTCTCCCGAATTTCTTATCGAACACTCGAGACCCATGAACTCGTTCGTCATCCATCATCCGAATTTACAACCTCGCCATATATATTCCACAGACGCAATGCAATCACGCTGTCATTCGATTAGCCCAATCAAATATTCACTGCAATCGGTCGTAAACTCTTTCGCTCGTAAATCGCAACTCTAAATCGGACTCTCTATACAAAGAATCAACCTATTTGATCTTTACAACCCGGCCCGGCTCCTCTCAGGCCAGGCCAGACCCCTGCTAGGTTTGCAACTCTTGTTGAAGTTGTTATACGGTCGGGTGAAGAGCGGCAGATCATAAAATCGACGCAAACTGCAGCCGCGAAGGTGCCAAGTACACCTATACAGTACCTACATACATATTCGCCAATGTTCCACTTTTTCCAGTTGGAACCGGTTCGGCCGCAGCAATCGGTGTTGTCGGTGGATGGCCCCATGCATGATAGCCGAGCCTTGTTTAGGGGAGTGTTGTTCAAAGTAAACCTTTGAACATTTGTATGTTCTTTCAATGATTTGTAACCCATCAAACATGAGCATGTTTCTACGATCTACGCTGTCTATTCAGTATTTCATATTTCACCAGAGTTTGACAGCTCGCGAACTATGCCGTATCATCTTCACAGTAATATCCACATACAGTATTTCACCAAACGCCTACCTAACGGCATCAATAAACCAGCGTGAACCTCTTGTTCAACAGGCATTAGAACAGCTAACACTCCGACATCCGCATGACCTTACGCAGACGCAGTGAGCTCCACGGTCTTCGCGGTGTAAATATCGCTTTCTTTCTCATTTCCACGTTCATCTGAAATCTGACGTAGGAGGCGTCATTCTCTGCTTAAAGAAGAAGATTATCACATTAGAGTACATGGTAGTCATAAGCAGTTAGTTAAATTAGTTACTTGTGTAAGTATCATTGCTCTGCCTATACTGATAATTTCAAGTTCATCAGAGACTACGTTTGCATTACTCAACATGTAGTGAGTTGGGTTTGTTGAATGCACATAATTTGACCTATCGGCTTTAATGAGATCCGGTGAATCTGTTTGCTCCGCGGAAGCCTTGAAACTATTGACAGCAGACTCTTTCGCAACAAGTATCATGAGAACACCTTTACCCCACGATCCCTTACACCTTTTCTCCGCTGATTCCGGGGCGGACTTCCACACTGACTGTCTCGCGCAAATAGGTAGATCGTTATCATTTCTATTTTATGGATGGATGGATGGCTGACTGGGTTGCCCCCGCGAGCAAGAAAAAGAGTGACAAACAACAACAGGCAGGCAACCCAATGGCACCTCGGTACCTAGTTCAGGAAAACAATCTTCATACGTCAAATTTAACACGGTCGTCGTCGTCGTTGTTGTTGTCGTCGAGGTAGTCGTTGATGTCGTCCTCGTCCTCTACGGCAGCAATAAATGTCTCCGTCAGACATGGGTTCCACTATCTCACGATTGGATCTGCGGTGGTGGTGGCGGCGATGATGACGATGATTTGGGGCCTTGCGCTGATTACGACGACTTGTGTGTTTTGACCGCTCCAATGGACGGAGAGTGCTCTCTCCGAGGTGATGATCATGGACGAAATAACCGATAAGCATTGTATATAGGTACGATGGCGATTGTGACAACAGTTATTGTGTATTGAATCAAAGTAGTTTGATTACATAGTAATCCTGGCTGTTACTGAAATGTATTTTTCTTCTTCTTGCTGTTACGTCTCAACTGGGACAAGGCCTGCTCCTCAGGTTAGTGTTCTATGAACACTTCCATCTATTACACAGCGCAACATTTTTTTTTTGTCTCAAGAACAAACTTATGTGTCTCTGACATATTTTGAGCCGCTGAATCCGAATCCGGGTTCAGATTTGCTCCAGCACGTCTCAATTTTGAGTTATACCTCAATTTATAGGGCAAAATATGCGATTTTGGGCTTTTTAGACTGCAAGCCATTAAGCGTGAAAATATATTTTTTAAGCAATTAAAGGATAAATTGGTCAATTAACATCTAAATTAATGACACATACTAAAAAATCGTTTTACCAAACCAAATTTGATAGATTTAAGCATTTTATGTCAGTATGTAAACTTGCATGCAACTTTTGGAGGGTAGCTTGTATGGGGAACATCGTACCTAACAAATCGCTTAAAACTATCAAATTAATAATAAGCCCAATAACGCATATTTTGCCCCATAAATTGAGGTATAGCTCAAAATTGTGACGTAGACTCTTATGCTCCAGGAAGCCAAAGAAATTTCCTGCACGATAAGCTCATGGACCGACCGGGAGTTGAACCCGTAACCCTCAGCGTAGTCATGCTGAGTACCTGCACGTTTGCCGCTTCGGCTTGTATGATGAAAGAATATGTCTGATATATGATAAAGGTTATGATAAATCGGCTTGATCGGCTTGTATAATGAAAGAATATGTCTGATGTATGATAAAGGTTATGATAAAAAAAGGTACGACTTCTATCAGAAATGTATGCATAAATGTTTTTAACAACTAATCAGCTCGGCTATTTATTCAGTAAACTGACGTCTTGTAGATAGAGGTGTGCGCCTCCGCGCCACGCCGGCGCCGCCTCCGATTTTTGGTTCACGCCGCCGCCGCCGATTATTTTTCGGCGCGCTGCCGCTTTCGCCGCCGAACTCCAATTTTCTACGCCGATCTCAAAAACGCATGGAAAAACTATATTATTTCTTGATTCATTCCATTACAATATTTCAAGCAATTCATTGGAGTCATCTGCATACACAGCATTTGTATGGTCGTTTTCAGTGGTGGTCCATTTTTATGGTCCAAATTTATTACAGTTCTAAAAATTTGGAACGCTAAAAATAGATCAAATTACGCTCAGTTTCACTGGTAGTTGTTTTAAATTCTAGACTTCGCATGTCGCATCAACGATGTTTTGAAAGTGAAAAAGTTTGTGCTTTGAGTTAAATCGAGTATACAAAGTTATCGGGGTTCCTGAAGATAACTGATGGCTGTAGAAATAATCTACGGACTCCGAAGATTGAAGAAAATGCCAGTGATTCTAAAAAAACATGTTTTTGTCGTGTTCATCTCCAGAAGAGATAAATTTTCTCCAGTAACTCTTTTGAGGATTCTTCCAGCAGTTTCGCCAAGAATTGAGCTAGGAGTTCCTCCTGGAACTGTAGAAGGTTCTTCTGGAATTCCGAGAGTTTCCTCCGAGACGACCCCTAGGAGTTTCTCCGGGCATTGTAACAAAAGTTTCACTGGGACCTTTTCCAGTACTTCATCTACAAATTCCTCTAAAAGTTACTCCGGGTAGTCTTTTAGAAGATCCCCCGGCAATTCCTCTAGAAGTTCTTACTGGGAATTCCTCAAGGAGCACCCCCGGGAATTCTTCCTCGAGTTCATCAACGAGTTTATCAGGGAATTTCTTTAGGGGCCGTTCATTAACCACGTAGACTTTTTGGGGGGAGGGGGGGGGGGGGGTTGGGGTTCTGGCCAAAGTCTACGCTCCATACAAATTTAAAATTTTTGTATGGACAAAAGTCTACAAGGGAAGGGAAGGGGTCTGAGATGGCCAAATTTTGGTCTACGTGGTTTATGAACAGTCCCTTACGAATTTCTACGGGAATTCCTTTAGGAGTTCATAGAAATTGCGCTGGTAATACCAGAAGTTTACTCCGATAATTCCTCTAGAAGTTCTTCCGGGAATTCTTCTGGGAGTTCTTCCTGTAATTTCCGTAGCAGTTCCTCCTGGATTTTTTCCAGAAGTTTCTTTAAGATTTCTTCCTGAAATTCTTCCAGAGGTTTCCAGAGTTCCTGTGGGAATTTCTCTAGCATTTCCTCCAGGAATTCCTCCGTTAATTCCTCCACGAGTTCCTTCGGGGATTCCTTACCGTTTTTTCTCGGGAATTACACAAAGAGTTTCACCGTAACTGTCTCTAGAAGTTCTTCCGGGAATTCGTCTGGGAGTACTTCTGGGAATTCGAACATCTTCGGGAACATCTTTACGAGTTTCACCGGGAAGAAGTTCCCCAGGCAAGTTCACTACGAGTTGCTCTATAAGTTTTTTCTAGTAGTTGCACTGGGTATGCCGAAGTTTCCTCCGAGAATTCCTTTAAGAATTCCCCGGAAGTTCCTCTAGAAGTTCTTCTGGAAGTTCCTGTAAAGTTTCTTCAGTAATTCTTTTCGGAGTTCCTCCGAGAATTCTTCTAAGGAGATCCTGCAAGATATCTTCCAGGAATACATCCAGGAGTTTCCTCAAACGCTTTCCAGCTCTTCTTGCAGCAATTTCTTCAAATGTATCTCGGGGAATTTCTCTAGAAGTTCTTCCGGGAATCCCTTTATGAGTTCATCCGGGAGTTCCTCTGCGAGTTCTTCTGGGAATTTCTTCACGAATTTCCTGGGAATTCTTCTAGGCGTTTCATCGAGAATTTCTTTACAACTTCTCTCAGGAATTTATGTGGGAATTCATCCGGGAATTTTTTTGGGAATACGTCCGGGAACTCCTCTACGAGTTCCTCTACGACCTCCTCTATGAGTTCCTCAGGAAATTTCTTTACGAATTTCTTCGGAAATTTCTCAATGAATTCTTCAGAGAATTCTTTTAAGAGTTCGTCCGGGAACTCATCTGGGAATACCTCTGCTAGTTTTTCTACGAGTTCTTCCTTGAATTCCTGTCCGAATATCTTCGGCAATTTCTCTAGGAGTACCTCTGAAAATTCCTCCGAAAGCTCCTCCGGCAATTTATTTACTAGTTGCTCTAAAAGTATTTCTGAGAGTTGCACAAGGAATGACCAGAGTTTCCTTTGAAAATTCCTCTATGAGTTCCTCCGATAATTCCTCTAAGAATTCCTCAGGAAATTCCTCTAGGAGTTCTTCCGTGAATTCCACAGAAAGTTCCTCCGTCTATTTCTCTAAGAGTTCTTCTAAAATTTGTTTCCGGAATTCTTCCAGGAGTTTATCCAAACGTTCCATTAGGATGTTTTTTTTTTTTTTTGGAAATTCATTTAGGAGTTCATCCGGGAATTCCTCTAAGTGTATCTACGGGAATGCCTGTACGAGTTCTTCCGGGATATTTTTTTTAAGTCTATGCGGAAAATCCTCTAGAAGTTCTACCGGCAATTGCTCTAAAATTTCTTCAGGGAATTTCTTTAGAAGGCCATTCTGGATTAATTTTTGCGCAGATGATAGATGATTCACCATAACAATTTCTTCAAAAAATTAAAAAAAATGTGAAACTAAAAAATATATTGCTAAACCGTTACTATAAACATGTCATTGCATCTTCAATATGATGAGTTACTGAAAAATAAAACACTGACATTGATTAACGGAATTAACAAAAAAAAAAAAAACTAAGGCCACACTGTTTCACGCCGCCGCCGCCGCCAAAAAAAAAATGCAAAACGCCGCCGCCGACCGATTTAAAATCGGCGCACACCTCTATTGTAGAAGTTTTCGTTCTCAACAATCTATACCTCCTGAACTGGACATCATTCTACTAGATACGGATTTTTCTTTATCAGATTGTGTTATCTTTCTAATGATATATCAAATAGGCAATCAAGACTGAAATTCGTAAGAAAAAAAATTTGAGCACTTAAGTTATATTGGCGCAGGGAATGCTCCTTCCTAATTAGCAAATGTTCTTGGGAATCGCTTGGACATTCCCCCAAGCTTTACTTAAAAAATGTTCTAAAGATTCATACAGAAATTTCTTCCCCATGTATTCTCTCGGAAAGTTCTCCAGGTTTATGAAGATTCTTTAAGAAATGTTTACGGGGGATTCTTAAAAAAATTTCCAGTATAACTTCAGCCTTTTTTTTCAAGGATTTATAAATCTTTTAATTTCCATGAATTTCTTTAGAAATTTCGCTACAGTTTCAATCTGCAATTTTACTAAGGATTCCTCTAGAAATTGATTAAAAATTATTCACGGATTCTTTTAGAAATTCCTCCAGCAATTCCTGGACTTAACGCCTAACCGCCATGAAAAAAGAAATGCAGCAATTATTTAAACAAAATAATTCTTTGAAGTTTCTTCGGAAGATCCTCAAGGGAATCATTCAGATGTTTGTCCAAAGATTTCTTCAAAAAAATTACCTCTAGAAACTTCTACAAGGATTCTCAAAAATCAGAACCTCCAAAGAATGCCCTTGGAAATTTCTCTACGGATTTTTCGGAAGACTTTCCACGGATTTCATCAGAAAATCGTTGATTCCATTTGATAATCAAACACACAGAATTGTTTCCAAAACGTCACCAAAGATTTCTCCACAAAGCCCTGCAGATATTCAGACAGTTATGTACCTTTCAAGATCTAAGTTTGGTAAACTTTTTATATGTGTTATATTTGAATTTGTACTGCTAATGAACATTTTATTTCAGGAGGAGTCAGGTAAATGTTATGTATGAATAAATGCTAACCAAATATAATCATAGCCTTTTAGTTTTCAGATAATAAAAGGTTAGAATGTTCTACAATATAATAAAAATATACAATTACACATATGAACACACATCATATCATATATTGAGAAAGGGAGGGACCCAATTGAAACGATTTGGACAGGAGCTTGGAACTGCTTCCTCCTTGTTGTTAACATTTAGTGGATTGAGGGCGAGCTCTTCGACCCCATTTATTGGGAGTATTCTGTCAATCGAGGGCTTGATTTTGCAGTTGTTCGTCGATCGTGAGAACTTTCTTTTGGAAGGAGATTCTTCCCCCTGACGCAGCACAGTGGGAAGAAATATGTATAAAACACGAATAAATTCTATATCTCTGCCCGGAGTGGATGTATTCGAATGAATTTTTGATACGTACTGCCAAAATCTCTACAGTTTCAGATAAGAAGGGTGTCATCCGCCGCACGATGCTGGAAATCGGTGTATAGGGCCCATTTTACCCCACTATCTCTCTTTTTCACCTTTTTCGAAAAATCCTGGAGTGCAAAATAAATTATTTATTTAATTCGTGTTTCCGTAGTTTCGAATGGAGCTGATTTGGCTCAACGCACGGCCTTAAATATTAAAATATCTTCAAATAATCCTGATATCCCCTACTTATTTGCAATTTCACATCCATCTCCGCCCGCAGTTGAACGCAATCCTTAAGAGCAGGACCAACCCTATGTCAAATTGCCGATACTATGAAAGTTTTTACACAAATACGAGTTAAATAAGTAATTTGTTTTGTACGCCAGTCGGGAATAGATGAGGATTTTCTCAAAATGATGTGTTTGAGAGAGAGTGGGGTAAAACCAGCTAATTATACTGATTTCCAGCATCGTGCGGCGAATGACACCCTCCTTGTCTGAAACTGTAGAGATTTTGGCAGTTCATGTCAAAAATTCATTCGAATCCATCCACTCCGAGCAGAGATATAGAATTTATTCGCGTTTTATACATATTTTTTCCCACTGTGCGCTGGTTTCGCGAAAGTGTTTCTGCTTGCGGGTCCGTACAACCCTTTTTAGCCCTTCATACAGGAGAATGACTGATCACTAACAACAGCACAATCTCGATCAAATCGCTTATTTCAGATTATTCCAGTGCTACAGGCAGATGCCGATGGTATAACAATATCATCATTATTATCAAATGGATTCAGTTCATTACCTGAACGGATTTGAAGTTTGCAAAAATGTTTAGGAAGGGTTGGTGACCTGGAGATTTGCCGGTCTTCAGAGGGATTTCATGGGAATTTCAGGAGGGCGGGGGCTTCAGGGGTATTTTTGGGGAGTTTCGGAGGGACTCAGTTACGTTACATGGGATCCGATGGGGTTTTAAGGGGATTTCGGGTATATTTCAGACAGCTTCAAATGATTGCGAGCTTCAGAGGCGTTACTCAGGCTATACATAGGCGTTTTTGGGTGGTTTCAGAAGGTATCAGGTGCGTTACAGGGCGATTTCAAAGGCTCCACTTGCAACTAAATTTCCTTAAACCAACCTTATCCCTTATCTAATATACCCCAACTGCTCTGAACACAATCAGATTCCATTTAGGTAACATTACCTAAAGGAAGGAGGGACCTGAATAGATTTTACCTAAATGGATTCGACCTAAATGGAGGTTTGAGTGTACATAATCCACTACAAATGACACACAAAATCTACCGCTTGGCATGTCATCCGCAAATAAGGATTTTTGACATCCTTGAGGCAGTGCAATGCATGTGAGTCGTAAGTAAAACCATCAAAACTAGCAACATTCACAGCTTTTCATTGATAAGATTTTCTAAGAAACTTGCTTGTTATGCAATTTTCATTGAAAGTTTTATATTGAATCGTTTTTGTTATTGGTACTTCAAACAAGAACAAGTTTATTCGAACAAGTTCGACTTCAAAAGGGCACCATTTCTCTTCTATCAGAAATTTTCCATCTAAACATTTTCTGCCAGACAAGCGAGAAATGATATTTTTAAAGTGTGCCAAATTCGTTATCGCCATTACAAATGTATCGCCAACAAAACAATCCTCAAACAGAAAACGTACATTACCATCTCCCATCCAAACAATTTCAAACAAAGTTATGCTTCAACATGTCTACAACTCTTACTGCAATCCCAAACTTTTTTTATCCTATCCATACTTTTACCACTCACTACCCATCGCATCCCTTTCCTATCATCACTCAAGCAAATATTCACCCCAAAAAATAATGAACCCAAAACCCCAACAGCGCAGCAGTCAGTGCTGCCAAAAAGTACAACGATCACAAAACTGGAGACAAGTTCCACAAAACACTTTTCAAACTAACGCCAACTGCATCTGTTCCCCATCCGACGGCCGCGCCGTGCGGGAACCCGCCTTGTCCTTTATCATTGCCGACGGAATTCTGCCACCCAGCATGCTGAACTGAACTCCCGCAGTTGCTCGACCAAAAAGAAAAAAAGAAAAAGAAAAACGAACAAATCAGCATGAACCGGAAAAAATGCCAACTAACCGATTCCGGAAACGGCACACTTCAGCTTTGGCTTCTGCCGCCGCCGCCGCCACAGACGAGGGAAATAATAGAAATCACACACAAGCATGTCTGTGGAAAATGCTGCACGTCTCATCTGGGTAGAAGGGATAGAGAGGCTTTCCGCCAAGCTGATGCCTTGGCTGATGCAATCAGAATATGTGACAAGAGATCGGGTGGGATGCGGCATTCTATTCCTCTAAGAAATCGCAATACATGGGCATTGAAGTGCATTAAAATACGCGTTCTTCATACCTTCAAAAAATGTCTCACACACTTTCTTAGAGAAACATCTTCTTGTTTATTTCCATCTTGCTGGTGTTCTCGGACAGAGTGAAATGATATCTATATGTACCCCAAAAATTAACGCAATGAAATGCATGAAAAACTAAATGCGGTGGGCGGTAAACAGGTAGCAAATCTTTAAGGAGAGATCAGTGCACTTTAAATCAACTTCACAAAACGGTGGGAAATTTTGCAAGGAAGTTTGAAAAGTTGTGCGAAAAAATAAAATTTTAGTCCCATCCAAAAATTAAAAATGTTGACACCATATCGGTACAAATGTAGTATTCATTCGATAATGTTAGTTCAAGGGATTGTAGAAGCACAAGGTTGAAATAAGGTTCCACAATGACAACACATCGATTAAATACATTTCTTCTTACCACACTTGAACTTCCACTTTGTGAAGAATCTATTTAGGTGTATTTTATTAAGTTACCTTCATTAAATGGGCATTACCTAAAGGGAATTTCATTTGAATACAACGAAAAAGTTGACTTAAAATGAGAGAAGATAAGGGAAGTTTACGGAAAAGGATTTCTGTCTCATCTCTGTCTCATCTCTGTCTTATTTCTGTCTTATTTCTGTCTTATCTCTGTATCATCTCTGTCTCATCTGTGTCTCATCTCTGTCTCATCTCTGTCTCATATCTGTCTCAACTCTGTCTCATCCCTGTCTCATCTCTGTCTCATCTCTGTCTCATCTCTGTCTCATCTCTGTCTCATCTCTGTCTCATCTCTGTCTCATCTCTGTCTCATCTCTGTCTCATCTCTGTCTCATCTCTGTCTCATCTCTGTCTCATCTCTGTCTCAACTCTGACTCATCTCTGTCTCATCTCTGTCTCATCTCTGTCTCATCTCTGTCTCATCTCTGTCTCATCTCTGTCTCATCTCTGTCTCATCTCTGTCTCATCTCTGTCTCATCTCTGTCTCATCTCTGTCTCATCTCTGTCTCATCTCTGTCTCATCTCTGTCTCATCTCTGTCTCATCTCTGTCTCATCTCTGTCTCATCTCTGTCTCATCTCTGTCTCATCTCTGTCTCATCTCTGTCTCATCTCTGTCTCATCTCTGTCTCATCTCTGTCTCATCTCTGTCTCATCTCTGTCTCATCTCTGTCTCATCTCTGTCTCATCTCTGTCTCATCTCTGTCTCATCTCTGTCTCATCTCTGTCTCATCTCTGTCTCATCTCTGTCTCATCTCTGTCTCATCTCTGTCTCATCTCTGTCTCATCTCTGTCTCATCTCTGTCTCATCTCTGTCTCATCTCTGTCTCATCTCTGTCTCATCTCTGTCTCATCTCTGACTCATCTCTGTCTCATCTCTGTCTCATCTCTGTCTCATCTCTGTCTCATCTCTGTCTCATCTGTGTCTCATCTCTGTCTCATCTCTGTCTCATTTCTGTCTCATCTCTGTCTCATCTCTGTCTCATCTCTGTCTCATCTCTGTCTCATCTCTGTCTCATCTCTGTCTCATCTCTGTCTCATCTCTGTCTCATCTCTGTCTCATCTCTGTCTCATCTCTGTCTCATCTCTGTCTCATCTCTGTCTCATCTCTGACTCATCTCTGTCTCATCTCTGTCTCATCTCTGTCTCATCTCTGTCTCATCTCTGTCTCATCTCTGTCTCATCTCTGTCTCATCTGTGTCTCATCTCTGTCTCATCTCTGTCTCATCTCTGTCTCATCTCTGTCTCATCTCTGTCTCATCTCTGTCTCATATCTGTCTCAACTCTGTCTCATCCCTGTCTCATCTCTGTCTCATCTCTGTCTCATCTCTGTCTCATCTCTGTCTCATCTCTGTCTCATCTCTGTCTCATCTCTGTCTCATCTCTGTCTCATCTCTGTCTCATCTCTGTCTCATCTCTGTCTCATCTCTGTCTCATCTCTGTCTCATCTCTGTCTCATCTCTGTCTCATCTCTGTCTCAACTCTGACTCATCTCTGTCTCATCTCTGTCTCATCTCTGTCTCATCTCTGTCTCATCTCTGTCTCATCTCTGTCTCATCTCTGTCTCATCTCTGTCTCATCTCTGTCTCATCTCTGTCTCATCTCTGTCTCATCTCTGTCTCATCTCTGTCTCATCTCTGTCTCATCTCTGTCTCATCTCTGTCTCATCTCTGTCTCATCTCTGTCTCATCTCTGTCTCATCTCTGTCTCATCTCTGTCTCATCTCTGTCTCATCTCTGTCTCATCTCTGTCTCATCTCTGTCTCATCTCTGTCTCATCTCTGTCTCATCTCTGTCTCATCTCTGTCTCATCTCTGTCTCATCTCTGTCTCATCTCTGTCTCATCTCTGTCTCATCTCTGTCTCATCTCTGTCTCATCTCTGTCTCATCTCTGTCTCATCTCTGTCTCATCTCTGTCTCATCTCTGTCTCATCTCTGTCTCATCTCTGTCTCATCTCTGTCTCATCTCTGTCTCATCTCTGTCTCATCTCTGTCTCATCTCTGTCTCATCTCTGTCTCATCTCTGTCTCATCTCTGTCTCATCTCTGTCTCATCTCTGTCTCATCTCTGTCTCATCTCTGTCTCATCTCTGTCTCATCTCTGTCTCATCTCTGTCTCATCTCTGTCTCATCTCTGTCTCATCTCTGTCTCATCTCTGTCTCATCTCTGTCTCATCTCTGTCTCATCTCTGTCTCATCTCTGTCTCATCTCTGTCTCATCTCTGTCTCATCTCTGTCTCATCTCTGTCTCATCTCTGTCTCATCTCTGTCTCATCTCTGTCTCATCTCTGTCTCATCTCTGTCTCATCTCTGTCTCATCTCTGTCTCATCTCTGTCTCATCTCTGTCTCATCTCTGTCTCATCTCTGTCTCATCTCTGTCTCATCTCTGTCTCATCTCTGTCTCATCTCTGTCTCATCTCTGTCTCATCTCTGTCTCATCTCTGTCTCATCTCTGTCTCATCTCTGTCTCATCTCTGTCTCAACTCTGACTCATCTCTGTCTCATCTCTGTCTCATCTCTGTCTCATCTCTGTCTCATCTCTGTCTCATCTCTGTCTCATCTCTGTCTCATCTCTGTCTCATCTCTGTCTCATCTCTGTCTCATCTCTGTCTCATCTCTGTCTCATCTCTGTCTCATCTCTGTCTCATCTCTGTCTCATCTCTGTCTCATCTCTGTCTCATCTCTGTCTCATCTCTGTCTCATCTCTGTCTCATCTCTGTCTCATCTCTGTCTCATCTCTGTCTCATCTCTGTCTCATCTCTGTCTCATCTCTGTCTCATCTCTGTCTCATCTCTGTCTCATCTCTGTCTCATCTCTGTCTCATCTCTGTCTCATCTCTGTCTCATCTCTGTCTCATCTCTGTCTCATCTCTGTCTCATCTCTGTCTCATCTCTGTCTCATCTCTGTCTCATCTCTGTCTCATCTCTGTCTCATCTCTGTCTCATCTCTGTCTCATCTCTGTCTCATCTCTGTCTCAACTCTGTCTCATCTCTGTCTCATCTCTGTCTCATCTCTGTCTCATCTCTGTCTCATCTCTGTCTCATCTCTGTCTCATCTCTGTCTCATCTCTGTCTCATCTCTGTCTCATCTCTGTCTCATCTCTGTCTCATCTCTGTCTCATCTCTGTCTCATCTCTGTCTCATCTCTGTCTCATCTGTGTCTCATCTCTGTCTCATCTCTGTCTCATTTCTGTCTCATCTCTGTCTCATCTCTGTCTCATCTCTGTCTCATCTCTGTCTCATCTCTGTCTCATCTCTGTCTCATCTCTGTCTCATCTCTGTCTCATCTCTGTCTCATCTCTGTCTCATCTCTGTCTCATCTCTGTCTCATCTCTGTCTCATCTCTGTCTCATCTCTGTCTCATCTCTGACTCATCTCTGTCTCATCTCTGTCTCATCTCTGTCTCATCTCTGTCTCATCTCTGTCTCATCTCTGTCTCATCTGTGTCTCATCTCTGTCTCATCTCTGTCTCATCTCTGTCTCATCTCTGTCTCATCTCTGTCTTCTCTGCCTTTTCTGTATCCTGGAAGCCCTTGTAGCCACCTTGAAATCCTCTTGATGCCATGAAATACCCCGAAATGCAATGGAACGCATTTCAATGTGGGATTCAAATATGACCTCTGCTACCCAAGAGGTTTAAAGAGCTCAATAATACATTGTACGTTAACAACACAAATTGGTTTACTAGTATATATATAAACCCAATCTTAATTCATATTAATTACACGAGTATTGCATTTCATCATTATTTTTGTAAAACATACAGTTTGAACATTTATCTATATAAGTATTTGTGTACCTGACGTAGCTGAACTACATCCCTGTTAGCTGGGAGGCAGTTGAAAAAGTGCAATGATATCTGAAAAACTATTATTTATTGCTCACTCCCGTCAAAAACTTCGCCCTAAGCCATGGGAGAACGGGAAGGCAAGCTGTGACGATCCGTCAGCAACTTTGGCTTACGTCCGAAAGCCAACCGAAAATTTAGAGACCTTCCAGGGCGAGTGGTGGCTCCACATCCCGGCCCTAAAGGTGCAAGAACGGCAAGGGCAGCGTGCAAAGCGAATCGTCGACACAACCTGTTTTTTTTGCCCGAAAACGAAGCGTACCAAAAATTTAATTTACTTTTAATAAACATGCTAAAAAGTTCGCAGAACAGAATGCTCGCACGTCAAATGGAGTTTATTTTTTAGCTGCCCTGGCCACTGCCACACCACTTTCTCTATGCTCCAGCTTTTTGCCATCCAGTCTCCTGGGACCGCAGCCAGCGCTTCTAGGGGATGTTCATGAAAAAAAAGTGCAACTGATTTTTATTAGAATTTCTTAGAACCTTGGCATATGTTCAAACCAATCTATGAAACTTGATATTTTTGTTTTTCTATTTAGAGTAGAGTAGAGTAGAGTAGAGTAGAGTAGAGTAGAGTAGAGTAGAGTAGAGTAGAGTAGAGTAGAGTAGAGTAGAGTAGAGTAGAGTAGAGTAGAGTAGAGTAGAGTAGAGTAGAGTAGAGTAGAGTAGAGTAGAGTAGAGTAGAGTAGAGTAGAGTAGAGTAGAGTAGAGTAGAGTAGAGTAGAGTAGAGTAGAGTAGAGTAGAGTAGAGTAGAGTAGAGTAGAGTAGAGTAGAGTAGAGTAGAGTAGAGTAGAGTAGAGTAGAGTAGAGTAGAGTAGAGTAGAGTAGAGTAGAGTAGAGTAGAGTAGAGTAGAGTAGAGTAGAGTAGAGTAGAGTAGAGTAGAGTAGAGTAGAGTAGAGTAGAGTAGAGTAGAGTAGAGTAGAGTAGAGTAGAGTAGAGTAGAGTAGAGTAGAGTAGAGTAGAGTAGAGTAGAGTAGAGTAGAGTAGAGTAGAGTAGAGTAGAGTAGAGTAGAGTAGAGTAGAGTAGAGTAGAGTAGAGTAGAGTAGAGTAGAGTAGAGTAGAGTAGAGTAGAGTAGAGTAGAGTAGAGTAGAGTAGAGTAGAGTAGAGTAGAGTAGAGTAGAGTAGAGTAGAGTAGAGTAGAGTAGAGTAGAGTAGAGTAGAGTAGAGTAGAGTAGAGTAGAGTAGAGTAGAGTAGAGTAGAGTAGAGTAGAGTAGAGTAGAGTAGAGTAGAGTAGAGTAGAGTAGAGTAGAGTAGAGTAGAGTAGAGTAGAGTAGAGTAGAGTAGAGTAGAGTAGAGTAGAGTAGAGTAGAGTAGAGTAGAGTAGAGTAGAGTAGAGTAGAGTAGAGTAGAGTAGAGTAGAGTAGAGTAGAGTAGAGTAGAGTAGAGTAGAGTAGAGTAGAGTAGAGTAGAGTAGAGTAGAGTAGAGTAGAGTAGAGTAGAGTAGAGTAGAGTAGAGTAGAGTAGAGTAGAGTAGAGTAGAGTAGAGTAGAGTAGAGTAGAGTAGAGTAGAGTAGAGTAGAGTAGAGTAGAGTAGAGTAGAGTAGAGTAGAGTAGAGTAGAGTAGAGTAGAGTAGAGTAGAGTAGAGTAGAGTAGAGTAGAGTAGAGTAGAGTAGAGTAGAGTAGAGTAGAGTAGAGTAGAGTAGAGTAGAGTAGAGTAGAGTAGAGTAGAGTAGAGTAGAGTAGAGTAGAGTAGAGTAGAGTAGAGTAGAGTAGAGTAGAGTAGAGTAGAGTAGAGTAGAGTAGAGTAGAGTAGAGTAGAGTAGAGTAGAGTAGAGTAGAGTAGAGTAGAGTAGAGTAGAGTAGAGTAGAGTAGAGTAGAGTAGAGTAGAGTAGAGTAGAGTAGAGTAGAGTAGAGTAGAGTAGAGTAGAGTAGAGTAGAGTAGAGTAGAGTAGAGTAGAGTAGAGTAGAGTAGAGTAGAGTAGAGTAGAGTAGAGTAGAGTAGAGTAGAGTAGAGTAGAGTAGAGTAGAGTAGAGTAGAGTAGAGTAGAGTAGAGTAGAGTAGAGTAGAGTAGAGTAGAGTAGAGTAGAGTAGAGTAGAGTAGAGTAGAGTAGAGTAGAGTAGAGTAGAGTAGAGTAGAGTAGAGTAGAGTAGAGTAGAGTAGAGTAGAGTAGAGTAGAGTAGAGTAGAGTAGAGTAGAGTAGAGTAGAGTAGAGTAGAGTAGAGTAGAGTAGAGTAGAGTAGAGTAGAGTAGAGTAGAGTAGAGTAGAGTAGAGTAGAGTAGAGTAGAGTAGAGTAGAGTAGAGTAGAGTAGAGTAGAGTAGAGTAGAGTAGAGTAGAGTAGAGTAGAGTAGAGTAGAGTAGAGTAGAGTAGAGTAGAGTAGAGTAGAGTAGAGTAGAGTAGAGTAGAGTAGAGTAGAGTAGAGTAGAGTAGAGTAGAGTAGAGTAGAGTAGAGTAGAGTAGAGTAGAGTAGAGTAGAGTAGAGTAGAGTAGAGTAGAGTAGAGTAGAGTAGAGTAGAGTAGAGTAGAGTAGAGTAGAGTAGAGTAGAGTAGAGTAGAGTAGAGTAGAGTAGAGTAGAGTAGAGTAGAGTAGAGTAGATTTACTGTTCTGTTTTTCCGTCAACACCCTCTTCCGCACATTTCGGAAAGTTTGAGACAAAAGTTTTCTTTGTGTGCATGTTTGGAATGTTCTCTCTGCACTGTCCGCGCGTCGTGCCGGATGGAAATAAATTGGCTTCCCAGAAAAGTTTAATTGAGGCACATGTTCGGTTGGTTTCCACCACTTGGGCCATGTGACCAAGCATGTGACGTATATATATGAAGTACATGAAAAACGAAACCACTTTTTTTGTACACTTTCTCCATATTGTAGCAGTTCTAGAATGTGATTATACTGATACTGCTCTTAATGCATGAAGTATTTTAATTTGACTGTACACACTCTGAACTCTCATCATCGCAGCACCACGACGGATGCACTCATCTCCGTCAAACTCCGAGCAAAGATGAATAACAGAGCTTAAATACAGTTTTATTTAGTTATCATGTTGATATACATACCTTGACGCATGGCATTTTCATTTTGTGGAGCAGCTTCGTGCAAAGAAAAGGCGACAAGGGAGGGGTTTTTTCCAAATTTTGGAAAAGTGCCGAGGGGCGCCTAGTGTATGGAACATCGGTAATGGGAGGAGTTTAACCCCCAAAAGCCCCCCTTTATGCACGGGCTTGTTGGGGAGTAAGCTATCCATCTATTCACACCGAGCTCTACCGGGACTTTTTCACTAAACCGTTCTCACCGGAGCAATTTTATTTGTTGGGAAGTCTTCTAGAAATTCGAACCGCATTATTAAAAAAAAAACATTTTTCAGCATTTTTTCCGGATTTTTATCTTTTCAGGACTTTTTCCGGCTAATTATTTTGGAACTTATCCTGAAATTACTCAAGGAATTTCTCATTATTATTTTAAAGAGTTTTAATGATAAATTTATTTTGGAAATTTCCGAGACAACTTCTTAAGGAAATCCTCCTACAATTTCATTTGAAATTCTTCCTGTAATTTATTTAGGAACTTTTTCGACAATGTTTTAAGGATTTTTTTTTTCAATTCAATAAGGAGTTCTGCTGAAAATTTTCTTAGAAATTCTTCTAGTGAATTTATTAGAGATCGTTTTAGGATTCTCCCAAAGAACTGCCCGCACAATTTCCTGCAGAAATTTCAAGGGTAATTCTTTAGGGAATTCCTGAATAAGAATTCTTCGAGTGTCAATTTCTTGATTATGTTTTGGCTGACCAAGCCAATAACACCGTTGAAAATGCTTTGGCATCCATGTGCACAACAGAAACATGTATTTGATGAACAAATTGAGATTTAAACTATGAAAAGAAATCTACGTACTCCGGCGAGACTCGAACTCACGACTTCCAATTCGCTAGATGGGCGCTTCTATTCCTTCAAGCTACGAGTCACTCGACTATCTCCGTCGCCAGTAGGCATAGAACTGAATTCGATTCCACAGTCGCACATGATTATCTTCTTTTCACAATCCAACTCTCCTTTGGATTGGATTAGATGAACATGGAACACATACACTGTTATGCACATATATGTTAAATTTGCAGAAGGTTTTTTTCTGGAAATTTCTTTTTAAAATCCTCTGAAGCTTTCTGAAATGTCTTCGAAATCCTCCAAAATATTAAGTGTAGAATTAGCTTTAAGTTAAAAGACTTAAAACACACTCGGACCCCATGTAAGGCACTTGAAACCCTCCGAAACGTCTACAGCAGGGGTTTTCAGTTCTTTTGTCTCGCAGTGCACTTTTTTGGAACAAACTGCTACGCGATGCACTTGATCAAAAGTTTTGAAAGATGTGATTTTAAGATTGTTAAAAAACGACAGAAATTTGATGTTCTTCGCACGTCGAAATGATTTTGTCACAAGTCAATTTTATGATTTTTTTGGATTAAATTATTATCTGGTTTCTGGCGAAATTTGTGTTTGGGTAATTGCGAAATTTTGTGAATTTCTTTCTAGACCCTCGACAAAGCTTTATATTGATCTCTGGATAGCTGGTATGATTTTTCAGTAAATATTCTTTTTGAAAGATTTCTAGAGAGGTTCGAAAAAATAACTTTAGAATAGTTGTCTGCTTTCAAAAGTTAAAATACCTCTTGAAATATATGAGGAAAATTCCCAGAAAAATCACAATATACTTTCTGTACAATTCGAGGTAAATTAATTTAAAGGTAAATAAAAGATACCATCTTAGATTCTCGAAAATATTAGTAAAATTCTTGAAAATACGTTCGACCTTATAAGTTTTTTGTGTTTGGAAATATCCTTGATGGGCCCTCTATGAGCCCTTTGGATTTTTTAGGAGATTCATGGAAGATTATACTTGACTACCTGGCGCAGACGCGCTTTACTTTCATTTCGCAAGGCTTCCCAAACTTAATATTTCAGATAAAGTACCGTGATTTCGGGTGAAATTGATCAGTGGGGTGAAATTGATCGACGAGAGGACTCTTTTTGTTTACTAAAAAACGCTTTAAACTTAAAACAATTTGTAAAAAATGTTCATCATCTGAGCTCAAGAGTTAGTGAATGAAGAGTTTACATGTTTTACAGCCTATTAGTCACATATTTCTGTATAAAATTCAATATTTTCCGAAACTGCCTGTCAGCGAACTTCAAAGACACTATCAAACTTTTGTTACCACAGCTGTATCGCTAATGTAATGAACATTCGAATGAATGTCAATTTCTTGATTTTGCTTTGGCTGACCAAGCCATGTGGGAAATGACACTGTTGAAAATGCTTTGACATCCATGTGCACAACAGAACATGTGTTCGATGAACAAATTGAGATTTGAAATTATGAAAAGAAATCCACGTACTCCGGTGAGACTCGAACTCACGACTCCCAATTCGCTAGAAGCGCCCGTCTAGCGAATTGGGAGTCGTGAGTTCGAGTCTCACCGGAGTACGTGGATTTCTTTTCATAATTTCAAATCTCAATTTGTTCATCGAGCACATGTTCTGTTGTGCACATGGATGTCAAAGCATTTTCAACAGTGTAATTCGAATGAATGTTTCTAGCTGTCAAGTATTCGCTAAACCTGATTTTGTCATCAAATGTTCTATAAATATTGAAATTTATGCGAGAATTGTACTTTTTCGGAAGTTATAACATATTTAGTACGGAAATTGCATACTTTCAGGCGTTTTCTTAAGATTTATTAAACTTAAAACTTAAATAATTAAAAATTTCGACTTATAGAAATTTGACATAGTTTTTCGCATTCCGGGGCGGTTAATTCAGAAGGAAAAAAAATATCTTCAACACATACAAAAACATTTTACTGACTGATCAATTTCACCCCGAAATTAATTTTTTTGATTTTTTATTTCAAATGATATTTTTTGTAATAAAATGATTAGCAGTAGAATTTTTAACCTCGTTAACTGATGAAAATCATGGTCGTACTTGTTTTAAAGCATTCAATTTAACCATATCGATAAGTGTTCAAAAATTATTCGCCAAAAACTACGAAAAGTGACCAATTTCACCCGAAATCACGATAATTATGTATGTAACATTGCTATCAGTCAAGGACGTTGTTAATCTATTTATTAATTGAATGTTTTTTTTTTATAAAACTTGTAGCACGCTCAGAACTGTCCCCATTCTGGTCACGGTGCACTTGGCAAGACTTCGTGGTGCACCAAGTGCACCGCGGTGCACGATCTGAAAACCCCTGGTCTACAGAGTTCATCAAGCTATTCTTTTGGTGATTAGTTCAAGTCTTTTGAGAATTCTGAAAGCCATTTTTATACAAGTTCCTCCGTCAGATTTGTTTGAAATTCCGTGATTTTGTTAGGACAGTATTCAGGACTTTCTTTAGAAATTTCTATATGGAGTACGTTATCCCGATTGTTAAGGAATTTGACCCACAATTTATGTACACATTTATTTGGGAATGTTCATAGGAATGCCTCTGGAAACTCCTACGGTTATCTTTAAACATTTTTCATAATCTGAAGAAATTCAAGGATTATTTCTTAAATTTGCTCGGAAGATATTGAATTGATCTCTTCAATTTTTTTCAGAAATTCCCTCAGAAATAACCGAAGAATTTCTCAGTTTCCTTAATAATTGTTTTTTTTTAATTTCTTTGGATATTTCAAAGGTAGCTTTTTCATAAATTTCTCTAAACATAACTTATATTTTTCTTAAGAAATTCCTATGAATTCTTCTTTAATTTCCTTCGGCATTTCTTCGGAATGTTTTTCGTAATTTCTTGATGAAGTAACCAGGAAACTTCTTCAAAGATTTGTCCACGAATTTGTTCAGTATTTTTTTTTTCAAAATTTCCTTTACGAACTCTTCAGGTGTTTTTTTTATGTATTGAGGAATTCAACAACTGCTTTGAAAACTTCTTCGGAAATTTCTTAAACCAATTTCCTACTACAATTTTCCAAAAATTCCTCTAAGCATTTTTCAAGATATTGTCGGAGAAATAGGTAAAACAACTCACAATAAAAATATCGGATGAACACCGAAAACAATTGCCGGCGATTTCTCAAATGAAATTGCCGAAAAAAAATTCAAAATAATTGGATTTCGAAGGAATATATGGTGGATTTTATAGTATTAAATTTATAAATTTACTGATTCACAAGTAAGCCGAAGGAATACCTAAAGAATTATTTGAAGGATTTACTCAAGAATTTATGATTATTATTATTAAGTTTTATTTGCGACACTTTGCACTGTGGGTGCATTCGTGTCGCCTCAAGAATTGTTTTGAGTTTTTTTTTTCTGGAATTCAATGAATTTTTAGAAAACGTTTTCACAATTTCATAATAAATTTGCTTGGTGATATTTTCAGAAACTTTTCCGAAAAGTTGTTCGTAATATTTTCCGGATATTCCTCATTTAATTCCTTTTCTATGGCATTTTTTTTAAATAAGTATACAAATATAACAATTTCATTACGAATTTCCTTTGAAATTTCTAAAGAGATTATTGGCAATAATTCCTAGAAAATTAATTCATGAATTCTTTTAAGAAACCTTTAAGGTAATGTCGGAGGAAATCCTACAAAAATTTCTTTAGAAATTCTAATGAAACCTTCGGTTGAATTTTTTAAAAAATCCAATTGACTAGTAGGAAGAAATTCTAGTACAATTGACAGAGGGATCGAAGAAATTAATCATGAAAGAGTTTCCTTGATAATTTGTAAAGAAAGATAAAAAATAGCCGGAAGAGTTGTCAAATAATTTTTTGGATGAATTTTTGACAAAGGAGACTGGGCGAATCTGGGCCCGGAATGTACACCAATGACCCATAGCTCTTTCGAAAGGTCTAATTGAGACAAGAAAAAGTTGCTATGGGGCCAAAAATATTCATCATGGGAGAAAAAAGTTATTTGACATTGTATGGGACGGATTTTAGTTGTTTTTGTTGTAATTATTTGCATTATTTTTTACAAGCAACCTATCTCAAATAAACCAATTATCTCATCTGTTAGTGTTATACACAATAATAAGTCGATCTATTACAAAAAGCAGACAATAATGATTTCAGGAACATGCCAGTGCATAGAAAAGCATGGGGTTTCTGCAAGTTTTTTGGAAAAAAAGTGGAGGGGAACGTAGTGTATTAATCCATGTATTATAGTGGAATGGGTATAACCAAAGGTATTATACCTAAAAACCCTTCCCTTGAGCAAGTGCTTGTGCAATGTTCGGATTCTAATGTTGAAAAACAGTGAAACAAATCAAAATATAAGGGGAGTATACAAAATAAACATTTTATGTCATGTGAAACTTAGCATTTAATTAAGGTGTTTTATTATGTATGTGATGCACTAGGTTCTATGGATAATATTCATTGTTGTAGCTTGAGGATACCAGAAATATTGTGACTTTAAGTAGACGACAATGCTTTCAATAAGAAGCTCGATTACTTGGGATGTTTGATCTCAGCAAAAACATTGTAACCTTGGGAATAGTAAGTGAATTCAATATACATATAATGGATCTAAGAAGATTCGGATACCGATAGAAATACCTAAGGCGATTCCAAAAATAAAACGGGATTAAAAAAAAGCTGGCGATTTATGGAGCAAGATGCTAGTAAAAAGCAAAGAGTTAGTGGAAAAAGCTGACGATTTGAGCAAAAAGCTTATATTAGAGCATGAAGTTGAAGATTCTGGGAAGAAGCAGATGCATCATAGAGAAGTCGAGAAAAATCTCAAGAAACTTAAAAAACTGGATATTCTGGAAAGCAACCGAGGGCTCTAGAAACATGCTCGTGGTTCTGAGGAGGAAGTGGTGATTTCAAGGGAACTAGAAAAAATAATGGAGTTCAAAGATAGAAGCCTTGGATTCTAGCTAGGATTGGATAAGACTGAAGGGAACAAGGGTTTCTTAGGGACAGTTGCTTGTGTTTGAATAAACTGTCAATTAATTGTGATATGATATCACTGATTTCGAGAGGCACAATAGCAAGCTTTGTAGGCAATGTGGTGACGAATATCATAAGGCGCAAGGCAGTTCAAACCATCCCAAGTGCTTGATTCGTTGCGGGAAATACGCGAACAACATGTACAGCGGTCCTAGTCTTCAAAAGAACTTTGTTGATAAGTCACAGTTGAAACCTGACCAACTGTGACGCAAACCAGCAACTGCTGATTCAGACAGTCGCTGAGTGGGAGATGGATATCGCCGTCATAACGGACCCCCCATACCGAGTACCCACCGATATCGGCGGCAACTGGATCGGCGATATGAACAACGGGTGAATACCCCGTCCAGGAGTAGGTGTTGGAACAGTTCACTCAGATACTGGACTGTATGACCGCTCAGTTGATAGGTCAAAGACCGGGTGACAGGTGATTCCAATGCCTGGATTGTGTAAAGCGGATGCCGTTTCACGAACCAGCTAGGTCAGACTCTGCTAAAGGCTCTGATCAAGCTAGGTTTCGCGCTGGTTAATGTCGGTACTGAAATGCCTTTAGCCGGAAAGGAGACGAGCATTGACTATAAAGATTCATCCATGTCAATGAGTACTTGTAGGCCGCGCCTTTGCAGATTTTGTCGTGCTTTAGCACGAGGATATTTTTTTTTCGAGTACGGCGGCTTCAGAGTCCGTGAACTTGGCATTGCTCATCATCGCCTTCAAAATCTCTTGGTGTCTTAGACTCGTTTGTCTGGATGACGAGGATGTCTTCCTTCTTGCCCTTGGCATTTGCCCTTATACTTCTTCTTGCCTTAGCGTCCCTATGCTCATGTTCCACATTCTTCTTTCTTTTCTTCTTCTGCGTGTCCAGAAAGCGTTCTCCCCCTTACCCTACTCTGTGGTCGCTGAGGACCTGCACATAGTCGCAAGCCCCTGCTCCCTTCGATCTGGGACGAGCCGGCCGATCAAGGCCCACTCTTCCAAGCTTGCAAGTATTACTGCTCTTCACTCTTCGGGTTAAAAACCGGCCTTACGAACGCCGTCTGGTAGCACCTCTCCTGTCGGCTGCGCAGCCACCTTCATTTTTCTGTACTCTACTTATCCCTATTTTTTATGGCCTTCATCAAACATGATTCATTCATGACCTCTCCCGCCACGCTAGTCAGGAAGAAAATGGGGTTCCCTATACTAGCACTTCGCACACAGCTACCTCATACTGTCCCTACACTGCTTAAAGAATAACCTAGCTTACCCGCTTCTTGCAAAGAGGTTAAACCACAGACAACCAAGAGTCGCATAAGGATGCATGCAGTACACCGTAAAAGGTACTACATATTTTAAGCATCTATCGCATATATGTATGGCGGAGGAATAACTTTCATCGCATATGATGTTATTTTTGTACTTATTGCGATCCAGAAAAGTCGCATAAGAGTACAAAAAAACTTTTATATTTTTTATATTTATCAAAAGTGTGCGAACGAGCTCGCAACGTATCAAATAAATTCGCTTAATAGCTAAACCGCGATGATTACATATACGACTTCTCTTGGTACTTGTCATATTATGCCAGTTTAACTCGTATTGGTGTACGAATGAAATCGCATGAATAAAAAAATAAACTCGTTAAAGGGTGCATAACAACTCGCATAAGCTAGAAACGTTTACGTTGACATAATGCGATTTGATATGTGAAAATATTGAAAGAGGTGCTGTTGGACTGTCCATGCAGTGCCAAATAACTACAAAACAGTGAATAGCCATCGTTATGGTTACAAACTCATTAGTTTTACATTCACGAAACGCGACGCGAGACAAGACACGACACTTATGGTTCTTACAATCGTCAAAATAATTAAAAAATTACCTTAATGCCGACCGGTTTCGGGCTCGATGCAGCCCATCTACGGGACAATTAGTTTTGTTTTGTGGCTCCAAATAATCAACAATAGATGACGCTAGCCAGAAAGGGGAAGTGGAAACAGTGCGGGAAATCACGCTTAGTCAGTTTTATCTCCAGATAGTCTGGCGAACACGCACGTAAAGTGGGGCTCGATAATTCAAAGGTCATTAGTTTGACACTGAGATGACACTATTTTTTTTCGAATATTATAAGGTCGCCTAAGGTGTTATGTTACGTCGCAATAAGGCACACCGTACTTCACATAAGATGTAGCTTCAAGTCTTATGGCGTTATTGTTGCCCCGCCAATGCACGTATATTGGCTCCACTTCTGCACACATAAGGCACTTTTGCTGCATCGTATGCGATGTAGCTTAACTGCATAAAAGTACGTATAACACGGTCATAAACTTCATTATACGTGCCAACTGGTTGTCTGGGGCTCGGCACTACCGCTACTAACTTATTTTTGATTGTTGTTGTTCTCAGTTTGCAATCCCACGAGTGGCAGTGGAAAATCGTCCACCAGGCCATGCATTGACGCGTGAGGGACAAGCTACTGTGACGGGTGCATTGCATAGGTACCCCACAGGCTTCGTTAACGATGGAGCACTTTCTTCACCACTTCGATCATTTTTTTTTAATTTCAAGATATCCAAGATATTAAAAGTTTTGGACCTTCTCTTCTACTCTTCCAGCTACTGTTAAGTTGGAGGGGTAGTCCGTGTTGACATCTAATGATTTGGTCTTGCTGACATTGATAGTTAGACCTGCCGCAAAGAAACGTTCGGCTAGGTCATTGTGCTTACTCTGCTTGACAATGTACCATTGGTCTAGTAGGGCTACATCAATAGCCAAATGGAAGTCGTTCAGATGCTCCATAGTGATGGGCTGCTAACGTAGCCTAGCCTACAATTCGATGCACGATCAAATGCTCCTACAAATATCTCGTTGATTACGATAAGGAACAGTTGCGGTGATAGTACATCCTTGCCTCACAACCCTTGCGACATCCCGGTAGGTCGAATAAAGCTTGACTCTAATCAAAGCGATTTTTTTCATACTCCCCTTATATTTTGACATGTTCCACTGTGTTTCAACATTAGAATCTGTAAATTCCACAAATAACTTGCTCAAGAGAAGGGTTTTTAGGTATAATACCTTTGGTTGTATCCATTCCACTATAATAATATTAATACATAGATTAATACACTACGTGCCCCTCCACTTTTTCCCAAAAAACTTGCAGAAACCCCAACCTTTTCTATGCACCGGCCTGTTCCTGAAACCATTATTATCTGCTTTTTGTAATAGAATGACTTATAATTGAGTATAACACTGACAGATGACACATTTGGTTTATTTGAGATTAGTTGCTTATAAAGAATAATGCAAATAATTACAACAAAAACAACTAAAATCCGTCCCATACAATGTCAAATAACTTTTTTCTCCCATGATGAATATTTTTGGCCCCATATCAACTTTTTCTTGTCTCAATTAGACCTTTCGAAAGAGCTATGGGTCATTGGTGTACATTCCGGGCCCAGACTCAATACATTTTTGCCCAGTCTCCTTTACTCAAATTTGCTTCTAAAGAAATTGTAGGAGAAATTTTCAAAGAAATTTTCGTAGAAATTTTCAAAGAAATTTTCGTAGAAATTTTTGAATAAATTTCCATAAAAAAAATAATGTGAAAAAAATAAGAAGAGTTCGACCAAAAAAAAAATATGTTGATGAAATTCTTGAATGATTGTCGTTAAATTACCGAACAAATTTCTGAACAAATTCCTCGGTGAATTGTCAGAAATTTATAGAAAAAAAAATACTGAATAATTTCTACAATACTTGCCCTAGAGATACCTGAAAGAATAGCTTTGGGAATATTTGACTGTCGACGAAATAGTTTAGAGAGTTTCCGAAGGAAAACCTCAAAAAATCCTAAACATTTCTTAAAAGAAGTTGCCAGAGAAGTTTTAAAAGAAATTGCTAATGAAATTACATAAGAAACTTTTAAAAATGCTCTCAACAGATTTTTATGATATTATTTTTTGCAGAAAATACTGTTGGAATTAAAAAAAAAGGAGGCATTACCGTAGACATTATTTTTGTTTTATTATTTCCAACACTAATAGTAGTTATTCACTCAATTGAAAGAATAAGAAATTTCTTTAGAAAAATGCGCAGATGCGGTTTGCTAATGATTTTTTTTTGCAGAATTATGTCCGTATTTAGAAAATGAGAAGAAAAAAAAAAATAACAGTGAAGTTTGCATTTTCCGACTTTCCATACATGGCCAATTCTTTGAAATTTCAAATCTTCTTCGAAATTTGTTCTAGTTCTAGGTAAGGTGCTCGCTTGTTACATCTTATTCTCCATAACTAATGCTCCGTTTACTATAACTCGCTTCCTTATTATTGTAATGTTTTCAAATTTTCATTTTTTTTATGAATTTTGCCAAAAATTCATTGAGAGATTGTCCAATATACTCACCAATATCTGAACTTCCATCAATCTGATGCCAAAATTGATCCAAGAGATATTCTTGAAACAATTCGATCCAGAAAATCTAGGAGAATTTTCTTAAGGAATTCCTGGACTAGATTCCATTGTAATTCCGAAGGATCAGCTGTGGGAATTCCTGAAAGAATACCTGTAGAAATGTCTGAAATTATCCTAGGAAGACATTTCTGGAACAAAGATACGCCTGGAAATACACCTAGCAAGAAATTTTGAACAAAGTCATCTGAAGCTGGAGAAAGAAATTTGTTAAAAGGATTTGATAGAAAATGATCCCTGGAGAAGTTTATGAATCCCTGGAAGATATTTTGTACGCAATCCCAGAAGAAATCCATAAAAAAAGTTGAAGATACTCCTGGGTGAAACACTTAAAAAAATTAGAACAAAATTTCGAAACTGCTAAAAACGTTTATTGAGAATTTTTTGGAGAGATTCCTAAAAAAATGTTATAGAATACTTTCAGAGAAATCTCTGAAAGATTCACGAAGAAATTTCTTGGAAAAAGCTGAAGAAATGTCTCGATTACTTCCAGAGGAATTTAACGAAGAATTCATGAGAAACCCCCACGAAAAAAAAATTGAAAAATATCTCTGAAATAATTCTTGAAGAAGGGGAAAATTTGGAACTATCCCTTAGGATTTCTATGGCGAATCTCCCGGAAAAAAATTCTAGAATAATATATTTTTAGAGCAATAGAGTAATTCCTGGGGAAAGTATCCCTGGAGATACTACTGAAGATACCCCTGGAAACATGACGAAGTAAAATTTTCTTGTGTATGTAACATTGCTCTGCTTGAAGAATATAAGAATATAAGTGTAAATTTCCGGATTCATTTCCGGAGACATAACTAGGTGTTCCTGGAGAAACCTCTGAATGATTCTCCGAAGAAATTTGAAAAGAATATTCAGGATGAATGTCTATGGAAATCTCAGGAAGAAATTCTAAAGAAATTCCGTGAAGAATATGTTGAGACATTCCTTGGGAAAACTTCGAAGAAATTAACAAAATATGCTTTTGAAATTTCGGGGAAAATTTCAAA
Source organism: Aedes albopictus (assembly GCF_035046485.1). Lineage (NCBI taxonomy): Eukaryota > Metazoa > Arthropoda > Insecta > Diptera > Culicidae > Aedes > Aedes albopictus. Next base: position 396,407,123 of record NC_085138.1, on the reverse strand, counting down.
AAGAATTCATTATTAAATATCTAAAGGATCGTCTTAATAATTTAGATAGAAATGCTTTCAGCGATTTCTAAAAAAATCAAAAGTTCACAAATCCTCCAAAAATGTTTCCAAGAATTTCCACACACTCCTTCAGATATTTATAGCTAGTTTCGTTCAGTAATTCATACAGATATTTCATTTAAAATTACCCTGGAGATTCCTGAAAAAAAAAAATCTTTAAGAAATTCAGCCATAAATTTGTTCGAGGATCCTATATGGATTCTTAGACGTCTTATATGGATTCTTTCCAAAATAGCTCTATGTAGGCTGACCAGATTTGTCCCGTTTAAATACGGGACACATTCCGGAAATTCAACAAAAAGAAAATCAATGTCCAAAAACAGAACTGCATGATGTAAATAATGCTATTTCAACTAGAAAGAACGAATAATTAAGTTAAAAACGTTAACTATGCTCCAGAGACGAGCGTTTGAAAATTTTGTTGTCCCGTTAAATACGGGACGGATGGTCAGCCTAGCTCTATGAATTCAGAAATTGCGCCAGGAAATCTGTTTTACAATCTACCAAAGTTTCGTTCGGAATCGTCCTGCGTTTTTTCAGATATTCTGCAATGGTTTCTTAAAGAAATTTCTTCAAAACTTCTTTCAGATATTCCTTTAAGAATCTCCCAGTAATTTCTATAAGAATTCCTTTAGGTCGATTTTCATGAATTTCCCAGAAACTCTGCAAAGGATTACTTCAAAAATTCAAGAGATATATACCTATGGCCAAAAAATCAATCAGATGTTTATCTAGGTATTCCTTCAAAAATACTTTTTCCAGAAGTTTCTTCAGACAATCTTCCAGAGATGCTCTAGGGATTCCATGGAAAATTCTCGCAGGAATTTGTGCTGAAATTTCTTCAGGGATGCATCCAAAAACTTCAGAGATTCCTGCATTATTCCATTTAGTGATTCAGGCAGGCATTAATCCACAGATTCGTTCATGGTTAGCGTCAGACATCTCTCCATGTGTGTCTACAAACATTTCTCTGATTTAAAAAAAAAACACGGACACGTTTATTGCTTCCAGTAAGCAATTCTCTCTTTGTAGGAAGCACGTCATGCAACTAGGACCACGAAGCCACATATTTCCCTTAAGGGTTATCCTATGAATTTCTTCCAGGATTTTTTTGGAAATTTATTCAGAAGTACAATGATGCAAATAATCACCTCACGAATGCTCAATCAACTTATCAATTGTATTTTCATCGCTTGCGATTGAACTGTACACTGTTCAGCGATGATCATAAGCAAAGATGTGGCAAAACGACCATGATGCAACTCACAAACGATTTTGCACACATCTGTCAATGCCGGCACATGCTCACCCGAACAGCCGAACAACACCGAATGGGTTGGCTTTAGAAGCTACGGCACGAACGCTCGACACGCACACAAAAGCATCATTCGCATGTACCGACACCACATCAATAACGTTGTTAGCCTAAGATGCTTCGCGATAAGTTGATCGAAAAGCATTGAAAGCGATGAAATGACTGGCTTGGCTGGAACGCTACAGCTCAACGACGAAAAGGAGCAGCCAACAATGCTGATCAGCGTCGAGTCGGTTCGTGTGCTACTCGTACGGGTGGTTGGTTTGATAGAGCGAGGAAGGATGAAAACGTACTCGTTGTCAAAAGCGAATCGCATCATTTTGCGAATGTTTTTTTTATCAAATAGCAAGCTTGCAGAAGTATTTCCTAGGAATTTCTGCAGGAATTCTTCGAGAAATGTGCCATGATACTTTTCTTTGAATCTAAATTCAAAACTGTGGAAATTTAAATACTTCTCTACTCTGAAGTTTTTGAAGTACTGTATCGAAATCAGCACGCTATCCTTTTTTGTCACAGTGCTTGTAGATGTGTTGTGACAACAAACCCCCCCCCCCCCCTCCCCCCACCCACAGACGATTAATCAGAATAATCATTGAATGAAGTGAAGAAATACTCGAACGTTCATGCAATATCATAAAGCTCATTAGTTTCGTTAAGACATTTTCTGGACGACGCATATTCAAACTTCATCAATAAATTATAGGGTATTGGTTCCTTTATTAAGCATGTGGCTCCCGTTTTCATCCTACGAAAAACAAAGGATTGAAACGCTGTTTGTTTTGTTACTTATCTTTGTATTTTTTGTTAGATGTGAGCACGCATGAAAGCTTAAAGAACGGAATCAATCGGTGCCCTATTCGCTTGTTTCCGAAGAGGATGAATATGGGAGTGTGAGATTACTGATGGCACACGTACCCTCTTTGACCTCCCTCAAAATGATTAAAGTGCCCGGGGGTGACATAAGAGAAAATGGAAATTTGTTGGTGTCTCATACATCATCAATTTTGGTTGACCCTCTAATACTCAGCCGCGGGGTATAGTTTTGGGATGTTTGTATTTTTCCTTTCCTAGGTTATCAAAAGTTTTATATTTTTGGTTAATAATAAGGACTGTTCTATACATTTCAAAGTATTTTTTCGTATCTATTAAAGCGTATTTACACCTATGACATGTCTTTGCCTCTAACATAAGGAACACAACAATCAACATATTTTAAATTTTTCATTATTTTATAGTAAAATAGTTTAGGGGAGTTGATAACACTCTTCATGTTCCTTAAGGTATACGGAAAATTGAATTTAAAATAAAAATCTTCTAACCCTCTAATTTTCGACATTTAAAATTGATTTAAACATATTTTGAAGGTGATACTTTTCAATTTGCGATTTTTTATGCTTTAATATTCGATTTTTCAATTTTTTATTTTCATTTTGTTAAAACCTATTTGGGGTATACTTATTTTTTTTAGAATGAAAACATTTTGAGTTTTTATAATAATTTTCTGAGAGGTATCCAAAACATCATTTTTTCTATGAATCAAAAATTGTAAATACGCTTCAAAAGACACCAAAAACATATAGGGTGACGATGGGTATTATTGGCAGGTTTGGTTTCTTCGTCATGGGGGGTTTTTGTCGGCCAAATTTCTTGAAACTTGTTCGTATAACTCAGCTTGGTTGGGAAGGATTTTGGGCCAACTCCGAGTTCACAAGCTTTTGAAAAAAAAAACCCCTCATGACGAAGAGAAAACAAATGCCGAAAATACATAATTTCCCCTACATAACAATCCTGAGTCAGCAAAAAAAAAAGTTTTGACATCCCACGAAGAAAAAAAAATATATAAAAAAGCTAATACTTCAGAGGGTTAGAGGGTTAACAATAATCATTAAATTTAAAAATGTTTTCGTCTTAAAAAATCGCTACCCCAAATAGATTTCCATGAAAAATCCTCGGCGTGATAGTCAAGTGTTCTAACCATCACACCAGGTCCGCTCCATTAATTAATATTTATATTTATTTATCAAAATGAAAAAAATGGTATAAGAGGTTTAATAGAATTCTCGACTTTTCTTTTATTTTGTAAACTAGTGCGTAGTATCAAGCAATTGATTTACATGTCCATCAGTTCTTTTGGGGCCCAAATCATTTTGTGCAATGCACAGTGGTGTAAGTGACCATTTTTTTTTATTTTGAGCTGACCATATCAAACAATTATTTAGATTTCAAGCTTTTAGAAAACTTTTTACTAAAGTTTAACAATGATTACAAAAATAACAATAACTCGGAGAAAAGTAGGTCGATTTTGAAACTCCATATATTTTGTATGGGATGTATAATTGGTAAAAACCATTAAACCTCATTTACTCGAAAGTGGGTTTTTGTTACTTACGCCCTCTTTGCTTCTAAACCCCTCATGTATGAACATAATGTGATATTTCACGAACTTTTAACCTGTTTATTTAGAATGTCAATCTCCATATCGGCACCATCCCTGCTAGATTTATCAGCATTTCTACAAGCTTCAATGGCGAGATGGGGTGTGATCTATTGGTGCTAGTACACTGCAGTGCACTGTCTTAGTAATAATTTCAATCCTTTTAAGTTTCGTCAGTAAACCATGTTCTCACTTCATCGGCCACAGTCCATCCATGTATCTCTGATTCTCCAACCAATAACACAAACCTTAAAATCACTTCACATACGAAAGTATACATTTCAAATCCACAATATTTACCTGGGATTACCCGCAAGGCAAAAGACCCAACCTTTTATCAAAGCGCGAAAATCAAGCTGTTATCCACCCCCGCTCGGGATGCAACCAACCACTTGAGGTCTCTCGGTCGCTCACGGTTTCGCAGTTAATAACCGCTTATTTTAACGCTTCCATAAATTAAAATCAAACATTTAAATTCCGTGGGCAGCCAAATATTTGCTCTCGTGTTTGGTGGTGGACTTGGTGGAAAATTGTGGATCTGGATCTGGAAGGGGTAAGCCAAAAACGCTGCTCTTGCTTCATCATCCGGACGCTTCATAAATAACCCATTAAGCAGGTCAAGTGAGTGAGTGAGTTTTTTTGGCCACTCGCACTCATCCAACCACCGCATCGCCGGATGACGACGATCGCCGGGTTGAGAGGGTATTTTTCATTTATTTTACATTATCTGAAATCAAATATCGTCAGTAGCAGAAACAGCAGCAGCAGCAACCCTTTCAATTGTGGATTACGTTTGAAGTGGTTCTCGATGCCATTATGGTTGATTGACAGTCCAATGATGAAGTTTTGTGTTTTCACTCAACCGGTCACTGTTTCGGGAATAAATATGATGTAAAGTGCATTCGAGTATATGAGATTTTTTTTTCTATTTTATGTTGATGAATCAGATTTCGTGGTTCAATTGGGTTTGGGATCAATTTCCGCTGAAATCGGATCCATGATTGATTGAGAAGTAAAGAGAAGGATCCATTTTCAATCATTGTTTGATCCTTCACAAGGATTATATTTAATTAAGCATTGGAAGCCTTTGTCCATGATTTGCACAGGATATAAATTTGATGAGTTTGCATTGCTGTGATTCCAGGATAGTGTAGCAATTCTTCCACAGAAATTTATTGCCAAAAGTGTGATACACTCAGAGCCTTGTTACTTTTTGGCATATGATTTTGTGAAATTTTGTGAAATTCACTTAAGGTTCTCGGAAATTCGAAAAAAAAAAACAGAAAAATAATATTATAAAAGTTGTACATCATTTTATCATTTTTTTTTTCAATTTTTAATCTCAAAGTGTGTATGACATTTGAATCGGAATTGGAAGAAAGAAAATGATTTTTTATTGAATTCAAATTTAAGCACATAAAACGAGGAGTGGAATTTTCCCTTATCTGCAAATTGTATGACCACCTCGTTTCAAAACTATCATTTAGATGATGAATGCACTCATTAAATTTAATTTCTCATCTCATTCACTATACTCGGGAAACCGTATAACATCGAACCAATCCACTGATGGAATAAATTATTATTTCATCAGTTCCAAGAACATGGTCCTCTCATCGGTAAATCATCAACCAAGTGATCCCAATCAATCAAATCCCCATGATAAGCTCTCCCGGACTATATCCATTAGACTGGGTCAACAAAGTCGATTTTTCGGAACAAAGCTTTTTAGATTCATTTTAGCGTCCAAAGTAACTGTGCAAAATTTGGGAGCGATTGGTTGCTTCCCCGTATTCCGCATTGCGATTGAAATTTGTATGAAATTTAGTATGGGAAAACGTGATTTTTTGCTTTTTTCTCATAAATTGAAATTTTTCGTCTAAAACAGTGTAACCAATGATGGTAAAGTATAGCCTAGGATATGCTGAAAAACTTTGCCGAAGACCACAAAGTGATCCGACACTTACAACTTATGAGTAAAATGCAAAAAAGTATGTTTTCCCATACTAACTTCCATACAAATTTCAATCGCAATGCGGAATACGGGGACGCAATCAATCGCTCCCAAATTTTGCACAGTTGTTTTGGACGCTAATATAGATTGAAAAAGCTTTGTTCCGGGTTGATACAATCAAATTTAAAGTTTCTCCATACAACGTTGACCCACTCTAATATCCATCCATCTGTCCACACGGAAGCTCTCGGAGCCACCACCGGCTGTTGCTTTCAGATAAATTACATCAAAAATTTAGATTACATTCCCTGCGCCGGCCGTGTGTCCTCGCCACATCCTGGGCACTGGTTTGTTAGGTACCCTGTACCTATCAAGTTAGCAGCCCACATGTGGGTGTTTGCGTCTATATGCGGATACCGAGCAAATTTTGTTGCCGACCTCATCGTCATCATCATCGTCGTATAATCGCTGGCCGTCCTCGTAGTGGGCTGTCAACAAGCAGTCAGCAGTCTTAAATCAAATAAAGCATAGTAATTTTGCCTCTTCGGATTCGGAGTGCATTGGATGGATGTATAAATTGTGGATATGATGTATGTTATCTCTGGTTTCTTCGAGACCTCCTTTGGTTTTGAGCAGTAAGCTGGATTGTGGGATCTTCATTTTGCTCTTCTTGATGTAACGTCCCAAATGAGACAGAATCTGCTTCTAAGCTAAGTGTTCTATGACCGCCTTCATTTTTATTTTTTTCCAATAGGTCACTTGAGTTCATGTATTGTGTGTCCGATGATTTTAGTCCAAGGAAGTCGCAGAAAATTCTACATTTCAAAAAAGACTATGCTGTGAATTACATCCAGATACACTTATCATATGATTGTAGAATCTTCCACGTTTATCGCAGCGGCTTTAAGGGCACCTGAATCATGTAACGTAAATTCATCAGAATAAAATGAGAATTTCACAAAACACAGAGCTGAACTTTATAAAAAAGAAGATGAGCATATTGACTTTTTCTATGATACAGTATTCAAGGAACCTTGTTTCAGAAATTATGAATACACTCGCGATCGATTATTGAAGGACTTTTAACAAAATCAATGTTTTTGTAAACTCATAATATTTAAGAAATACTCAATACCCTTGCGCTCAATTTTGCTGCCCCCAATTGTGAGATTTCTACTTTCATTCTGAAAGATATTTTTCGAATTTTTTAGTCAAATCTCATCACACATTGCCGGACCCCGTCCCTCTCAAAACGTGACGTAATGATTGGCCGATCCCTTTTCTGCCCTCATGAATGCAATAATACATTTATTTATCACCGTCTTCGACAATTCAGTCATACAGACTGCATTAAGTCTAGATTATTCTAAAATTAAGGGGCTGTCCATAAACCACGTGGTCATGAGGGGGGGGGGGGGGGGGGTGGGGTTTCGGCCAATGAGCATTTTGTATGGACGAATAAAAAATTTTGTATGGACTAATGACCACGCGGGGGGGGGGGGGGGGGGTTGAGAAGTCCCAAAAAAATGACCACGTGGTTTATGGACAGCCCCTTAAACAGATCTAATAATAATAAAACTCTTTTTGTGCCTTTGTGAGCATTTTTATTTTACCTGAGAAATCAAATTTCTCCTCCCAAACAAAAAAAAAAAAATATGCAATTTCTTCGAATTTTTAGCATTCTCATATATGTCGATATGAAAATGTATGCGTCCTCATACAGGCACGTTGATGGTACTGCTTTCAGGGATTCCTTAAAAAAATCCTGAAAAAAAGTCCTGGATTGTTTTAGCAAATTTTATTTCAAAAATTCCATCATGAATTTCACAATGAAGTTTTTTTAGAAATTTTTCATAAGTTCTGTCGATATCCCTTCAGAAATGTGTCCAGTGAAATGTGTCCAGTCCTTCTGAAAATACTTAAAAGATTACTTTGGATTTTTTCCGTGGGTTTTTTGGAAAATTTTTAGAACATTTTATCAGAAATTTTAATAGGAATGCGTCAGGTTATCTCCAAGATTTTTCGAAGAATTCCTTCACGGATTAGAATTTTTTTCTGGACTTATTGAGTTTTTAGAGATTAATATAAAATCGGCCAAAGAAGTTCTCCAGAATTTTTTAAAAGAACTTGAAAATCTAGCAAGGACGGTTTCAGAAGTTCTTCCATGAATTCTCTCAGAAATGTCTCCCTGGAAACAATATCAAGATGATCAAACCTCCAAAAATTGTCTTATAACTTCGGCCAAGGATTCCTTTCCAAAATTCTCAAAAATTTTCTCCAGATATTCTCCCATTTTTTTTTTTTCAAAAACCTTCCAAGATTGCATTTGGAAATTTTCTTCAGTGATCCGTTCACGAATTCCACTTGGTTTTAAAAATAAATCTTTTGTAGATTCTTGCATTGATTGCTGCAAAATCCTCTATGATTTTTTTTGTTCAAAGATAAAAACCCTCCAGGGAATCTTCCATTTTTTCCAGGGAATCTATTAATCATTTCTCTAAAATTGTCTCTCTATATTCCAAAATTCCTTCAGATATCCCCTTAAAAATTCAAAAATCTTTCAGTGTTTTGGCCGATGCAAATATTGTTTTACTTTTATGTCCGAGACCTCTCATTCGGTTCGATGGGGGATAAAAATGAAAAAAAATAAGAAAAAAAACAGTTGAAAAACTAAAAAATATACCCACATAGAAAACACATTTTTCAACTATTGAAAATTTTTTGCTTGCAAACATTTTTCCTATTGGAAACGGAGTCATGGGATGCCTTTTTATTTCGCCCCTTCAATAGTTTGTGATTTTTTAAGGAAAGGGGAAAAGAGCGTGACAGAAACAAATAAAATGTTTACATCGGCCTTATTGAAGATTTTCCCGCAGATTTTTCAGAACATTTAAAAGAAATCCTTCCGAAAATTTCCTATTGATAATTTTGCAGAATGCAAAATGCAGAAATTCCCCCGAAAATTAAAAAAATCTTCAAAAATTCCTTCAGAAATTTTGCATTTTCTTAGAAAATTTTCCCTAATTTCTTCAGAAATTCTTCCACGGAATATTCTTCAAAAAAAAATCCATGGATTGCTCTGAAAATTCCTCCAAGATTTCTTTTCAGAAATTCTTCCAGAGTTTCCTTTAAAAAATCTGCTATGTATTCCTTCTATTTTTTTTTTTTGTAGGATTCCTACAAATAAGCATTCCATAGAATTCCTGAGCAATAAGTTCTTGGATCCCTAAAGAAAATCCACCTGGATTCATTCAAAAATACTTCCAGAGATTCTCCTGGAGAATCTTCCACGGATTTCTGTAGAGATTTCTCCACAAATCATAATGGTTTATTGGCCTATTATCTCGCTCTTAATTAATAGCTTGTAGGATCGAGCAGATAGAGGAATGGTGTGCTCGGGGCAAAGTTGATGGGCATGATCAGCGCCATATTTTGAAGGTTACAGTTTTCAGATCAATCCATTTCAGATACTCTAATGATGTACTTTCTGGAAAAGAAATCATCATCTGCACTTTTTTGCCCATATGAAAAAATATTCGTTCCAAAAAGTCGATGAATAAAACAAAAATTTACCGAAAACTCGCCTCATTTGATGTTTCCGACAAAGATGCATATTTAAATGAAACATACAAAATTTCAAAACATTGTATAGGTCCTAAAATTGGATTAATGCATATTTTGCTTGAAAACCTTGTTTTTGGGGTTAACTCTCAAACACAGGCCTCTATCTCCATTGGTGTGAGCATTACACCTAGCAAACACAAAGTCGTAGATGATGTAGAATAGGATGCTAATGTGGAGGTCATTTCCATTTAACCGCGTGTAAAGTGTACGCATATCGCCTCTACATTAGCATTCTATTCAACAGCAACGTTTACGCCCTCAGCAAAGTGGTTTGAAAAAAAAGTGCTACAACTTTGCTGAAGACGTCAATCCTCTTTCTCCAATATGTTAAAAAAAAAACAAAAATACGAAAATGGGAAAATAAACCACTGTGAAATGCGTTTCCTAAAAAAAAACTTTCCGGAATTTCTTTTAAGAATGTCGTCTAAGAAACACTCTATAAATTTATTTAAGAATTTCTGCTGAAACTCCTCCAGGGATTTCTCTATTAAAATGTCTGTGTAGTTAGCAACTATTCCAAGTAGAAGGAATCCCATCTCTTTTTATAGGTTTCTTTAGAAAATCTCCCGTGGACTCTTTCGCAAAATCTTCTACGGAATCTTTCAGGAATTCCTCTAGGGATTTTTTAAAAGTTCCTTTTTCACAAATGTCTCCAATTATTCTTTTAGAATTACTTAGTATGATTGCAACATGGATACCTTTAGAAATTCCTCCAGGTAGTGCCTAAGAAAATCTTGCATATATTGGTTCAGGAATTGAATGAATATGTCCAGACATTTTTCCAGAGTTTCTTTTCAGAAATGTCTTCAGCAATTCCCTGAGAAATTCAGAAGCTTAAAATTTCTTCCAAAATTCTTCCAACGATTACTTGGGAAAATCCTTCATGAACTTCATGAAATTCCTCAAAAGTTTCCTTCACAACTTCACCAGGAATTTCTTCATTAATTCTGCCGAAGGATTGCTTCAGAAATCTTTCACAAGAATTTCTTTGAAAATGAACAGTGCTTAACCGCTTTCATTAGAAACTCCTCCATATATTCTTTTACCAAATTTTCCACAGATTTCTTCAGAAACTATTTATATTTTCTTCAAATATCCTTCTAGGAATTTCTTCAGAAATTCCTTTTAAATTTTTCAGGAATTTGCCTTCAATTTTTTCAGGTATTCCATCATGGATTGTTTCAAAATTTCCATAAGAGTTAATCTAGAGAATTGTGCATTTATGTATCTTAGAAATCATTAAGAAATCCTTTTTCAAATACACGCAAAATAATTCTGTGATTATAACTGAAACTTTTTTTGATTTCTCCTTCACATACTCCTTTAGTATTCCAAGGATTTTTTCAGGAATTTCAGCATGGATTTCTTTAGAATTTCTCGTATAAACATTCTCAGAGAAAACATTAAGAAATCTCTTCAGAGATTCTTTCAGAAACTACTAGTAGGTTTTTTTTCAGATATTGCATTAGCGGTTACTTCAGAAATATCTCTGGAGATTCCATTCCAGACTCTCCAGGGGCTGCGTAATGAATTCCTACTGCCACGTTTGTTGCTTTGACAATTTGACATTCATGCACAGAACAGAAACATATGCTTGATGAAAAAAATAAAGACTTGAATTGCGAAAATGAATCAACGCCATGTGGAGACGAACAAGCTGAGGGCTTAAGGTCTCTCTGATAAAGATTTTTAAAAATCCACACCGAGGACCACCCCTTTCGCGTCTGACCGCACACTTACTGTCATACCGATATCATCAACCAATAGCCCGAAGTTCACGACAATCTCAAAATAATTCCCCTCCAACTCTGATATGCATGCACATTGCACACAACAGAAACGTGTAGATGTTCATCTAATTCCATCCGAATGAGATTTGGATTGTGAAAAGGAACAAACCGTGTGCCTGTACCTTCATAGGACTGAATATATGGTCAAGTGATTCCGTAGCTTGGAGGAAAGAAGCGCCCGCCTTGTAAATGCGAGTCTTGGGTTCGATTCCCACCGGAGCACGTGGATTTCCTTTCGCAATTCAAGTCAGATTTTTTTTGTCGGGGCCGTGGCGCAGTGGCTACAAGTTCGCTTCATAAGCGGATGGTCATTCGATCCCAGTCCTGGCACTTCATCAGTTGCTCTTCCCCCCCGAGAGCGGCTGGCACTGACCCTCTTCTGAGCTCTCATAGCTCAAACGGACCCGGATAATTGGATAACGGCGAACGGCAACCCATAATGGAAGACCCTCAATCGGCCTGGAAAAGGAACAACAGCCACACATCATTTCATCATCGTGCTCATCATTCTACCAAGGACAGGGTAGAAAAGTGAAAGCAGCACAGAGGCAAACCAGTTAGATATAGTAGAATAAGAATATAATAGAATACATTTAGGCGCTGTACAAAGTGTAAGTGCAGCCACCAATTGGAATCGCTCACGTAGTGCCCTAGTGGACAAAAGAGCTGTAAAATAGGTTAAGTGGTTACCCAAGCAACACACATGTTATATAAGAGTTACGACAGCGCAACTTTTGGTTGTATAGAAGTTAATTTTACGTAATTCTAACCTTGTGTTGAAATTACGTCAAATAAACTTCTATACAACCAAAACTGGCGCTGTCGTAACTAATATAGAACATTTGTGTTGCTTGGGTACGAATAAAAAAGCCTGATTTTTTTTATCATACACTTGTTTCTGCATGCACATCAAAGCAATTAAACGTTACAATTTTCCCTTTGCTGGGTTAGCCTTAGAAAAAATCAAGAAATTGAGACATATTTCTACTGACTTACTGTACGTAGAAAACATAACGCTTCATCGTGGAGATCTAGAACTTGAACATGAACAGGTATTCTTTACAAAATGTCTTAGAGGTTAGGGAAAAAATATTAACAAATTGAGACGAAAATCAGTGATTCCAGAGCAACCGGAGGACTCTTTTATTCCTTTTATCGAACGGGATTCGAACCGACACGCTCCATAACCATTTGACCACACCAACTGCTCGAAAAGGAGACGAAATTTAAGACATCAAGCCTACCTTCGGCGGCGATGGCTCCACAGAAAGGCGAACAAAGAGCAGAAAGTCGACTTCTTGTTGCTGGTGCACATTTTTGGGTCGGATCGTCGGGACTGAATGTATCGCTATTTTTTTAGGAATTTTATAAGGAGTCTCATAGGGTCTCAAAAGATTTCAGTAGTAATATGATGATATGTCAGGGGACTGCTCAGGGACGCTTCAGTTTGAGACTCATTATAGTCGGAGGTACAAGGTGGTATAAGAGGGTCTCAGGGGCGTTTCAGGTGCGTTTCAAGGAGTCTCAGGTTTTAGGTACTGCCTTGGAGCTCCCAGAAGTCTCAGAGGATTCCAGGGGATTCTCTGGATACTCAGCAGCCTTTCATTGGACTCATGGGGAGTTTCAGAAGGTCTCAGGAAGCTGCAGAGGGTCTGAGGGATATTTCAGGGGATATTTCCTGAGGTTCCAGGGGATTTCATGGGATTTCATGATGTCTGAGGGGCGTTTCAGGGCATCTCATGGGGCATTTCGGAGAGCAAAGGGCAGATGGTCTTAAAGGCGTTTCAGGATGTTTCAGAAACGATTCAGGGTGGTCTCAGGTTTTCAGGGGGGTTTCAAGGGGTTTCAGGTACGGTCTTAGTTTCTCTGAAATGCCTTATAATCTTCTTGGGCTGTCATTCCTCTAAAAATTGTTTTCCGGAAAACCATTTTCGTGGCCTTGCGGTTAAGGCCAGTCGCTTAGGCACAGTATAGACTCGATTCCCTCTTCAGTCGGAGGAACGGGCATTTTTTTTTCAACTGGGTCACTGGGTGTTCTGTGCGTTGTCCGTTGTCTAGTGTTTTAACCTTCAGTCTGTGTAGTCTCTGTCAAAAGCGGTAACCACTGATTCACCGACCCAACTTCAGCCGACTCTGGCAATATGGTACACTTGAAGGCCCACAAAGCTGTGAATCTCCACACTTGATAAGGATATGTGAGTGAACACCATGCAGGAGGCTCTTGTGCAACAGAGAAATCAGATTCCCATTTTCGGGCACCGCAACTCAATTTGTGATTTAAATTTTCAATTCCGTACAGAGTCACAGCGCGCAGGCATAAGTTCCATTTCCGTCGGTCGGTGGCCCTCGCATGGACATGCTTCGATGATACATCCAAGCCAGTCCGAGTGTGTGTAGTCTGGTGGCGGCAGCACATGCACTTGCCAGAACGAGATATCTACCGAAAGTTATGACTGCAAAGTAAATGCATACATTGTTGTGTATGAGCGATTCTCGAACCATCGATGGAGCTGTTGGTGACTTTCGAGGTTCAGCTTGAGGACAAGGGGCTGATCGGGCGAAAAATTGCAACGGGTGGTGTTACTGCAATGCAAAAATATATTTATTTGATACGGTGACTACTGTGTGTGACTGTCTGATTGTCGGTTGCCTACATAGGTACGACCAGAACATGCTGGGTTTGGGGGATGCTCGCTCAGCACCATTTCCGACCCGAGTCACACATGTGCGGGGGAGGAGGAGATTACCTCGTCGGTGAAGTAGATTGCAACAATGTTGCTGCTGGCTGTGGAAAATATGGGAATCGAATTTATTGCTCCCGATTGGATGAATATTTTTTTCGTTCGCAATCGATCGCCCACGTTGCCACGGGTGACCTGAGCTGGACCTGGTCGTCGTTACATCGGGAATCGATTTAACATCGGCGCTGACGGAAGACCGGTTTCAAATTTCACCCCTTTTCAATAAATTTGGGCACGAATCGATGCACTTTTATTGCAGTCAATTGATCAATTTGGAGAATGTCTTTCGCTTGTGAGTATGTACTCAATCTGTTCTCGAACAGCATTCATATCACTTTATCATTCATGAAGATTAGTAGTAATCTTATGAGCTTAAATGTGATTGATTTCAAACTGTAACTCCAGCATAAACCAAGTACCCAAGCAACACACATGTTATAATAGAGTTACGACAGCGCAAGTTTTGGTTGTTTAGCAGTTTATTTTACGTAATTCCAACATTGTGTTGAAATAGCGTAAAATAAACTTCTATACAACCAAAACTTGCGCTGTCGTAACTTTTATGTAACATGTGTGTTGCTTGGGTAACGATCATGAAGTTAAGAGATCATTGAATTTTGATTATGTGAAAGTTTTAAGAACTTTTACGAAAATTAAATATGTAGATTGGAAAACACCACAAGAAAAAAATTCTCGAAGTTAACATAAGTAAAGTTAACTTCGCAGTTCACGAAGTAAACATAAGTTCGAGCAAACTGAAATGTGTTGATCTAGTGGTACTCAACTCCTATGACTTCCTTCCTGTTTTGGCGGAACTTATTCCAGATACCAAATGTTTAACGGACATTTGAAAAGTATGCCTGACATAGTCTTTCAATATTGACGATAGACCTTTGTTGGTGTAACGTCCCATTTGGGACAACTCCTGCTTCCAAGCTTTTAGCACTTCCACAGTTTTAAGCTGAAAGGTTCCTCTGCGAATGACCATATTGCATGCGAATATCGTGTGGCAAACACGACGATACTTTCTACCGACCGGGGATCGAACCCATTACCCTCAGCATAGTCATGCTGAATACCCTTGCGCTTCCCGCATTGGCTCTATGGGCCCGAAGACGAACCAGATAGACCTATATACATCTGGGACACCTTCCCAAGGGAGAAGACATCAACTTTTATACAACGGCACAGATATTAGGTTTTAATTTAAAATTATGTTTATTTATGATTTCTTTTCATCTTCCACAAACGATGCAGAATGGGCCAGCCATACGGTTTGTGGTTCCTTCCTCACGCTCTTATTGCTGCCACCAGAACGCACATGGGGGAGTCAAATTTGAAACATCTTTATTGGTTTATAAATTCAGTTCCTGCCTCCGGTCGTCGGTGTATTAATATCACACAAAACTGTCCCTACTGGCTGTCGGCAAGTGGATTTCCTTTTTTCTTATTGTAAAATCGGTGACCGGAAAGGAAAAAAACCTGAGCCTACCCCCTGCTCTTTCATCTTTGTGCTTTGATATTAGCTGTATAAAACAGATTCCTCCCACGCGGTGAATTTTCGGTCTGGCAATTTATTGGGTACGATCAGTTATTGCAAACTGGGTATTTAGTATTGAAACTCGATATGATTAATATCGTTTTATTTATACACTCTAGTGCATAAGTTTAGGGCTGCTTCATTAAATACCATTCAAAGACGTTCCAAACATTCTTCGTTGATTGCTTCACATAGTCTTATTCTAGAAGTTTATCATGCAGATCCCTATTGCAAAAAAACCTTTTGATTTATTTCGGAATTATTTCCAATAATCGTTCAATTCTTTGGGAAACCACTTCCAGAATCATCAATAATGGCGTCGGTCAAGAAAATCTAGTGAGATATCATGTGTAAAAAGTTTTAAGCGAGTGAAACGGATTTTTGTGTTGTTTGGTAATGTTGGATTTTGTCGGTAGTGATCACGGAAAGGAAAAATAATGAACGGCGTGAAATATTGAGTAGAAAAATGAAGATTTTCATAAAATAAAAAAAGGGTTTCTAAGTCAAATATACAGATCCATAGATGCGTATGAAGAAGCAACTCCGGAGAAAATTCATTTTTATTTAGTATCGCTGGTTGTTCTCCATTGCACAAACTGCCAATATTTTCTGAAGATTCAAATGCGCCTGTCGAAAACACTTCGTGAGCCGTCGTATGTCGTGGCCTTCCATCCTAGTCATACACATTTCTGTTCGAAACTTGGAACGCAAGGATCAAAAACAGGTTATTCTCGAATTGATCCGCACCGCAAATGAGCTTACTAGATTTGGCCTTATGATGCTAAAAAGTGACCAATGCCGCTACATTCTTCCCGCTCCCGGTTTGGTTCTCTAGTACACACAAGGGTGATTTTTTATTGGTGAGCTCGTTCCATGTCAAAAGCAAAATTTATTAAATAGTATTGGACAATAAAAATGCATTAAACCAGTTTTCCCAAACAAGCAAACTTTAGATTGTCATATTTCCGTTTGATTCTATTTCTCTGTGACAAACTGCATAACATGTCAATTTATAAAATCTAGTGGAAAAGCTCGATGATAACTATTGATACAATAGTTACAGATAGGGTATCGCGCCACTTGGGCGGTGGCTTCTATATTCGTCTGTTTTCCACTATAACTCAGTCAATTTTGAACCAATTGACTTGAAATGTTGTACACGGGTAGATACTATACCTATCTCACCACATTCCAAAAGTTGTGTCAATTGGTTCAAATTTGACTGAGTTATAGTGGAAAACAGACGAATATAGAAGCCACCGCCCAAGTGGCGCAATTCCCTAGGTTGTATTTTGTGAATAGGAATGCATTAAGATAAAACATCATATTGTAAAATGCGGTTACGTTATATTATAGTGGAGTCTTCGGCAAATAGGTATGGAAATACAGTCTTGGGGTATTTCTGTTGTCTGATATTGTCTCTCTCTTCTAGGCGTAACGTCCTCATTGGGACAAAGCCTGCTTCTCAGCTTAGTGTTCTATGAGCACTTCCACAGTTATGAACTGAGAGCTTCCTCTGCCAATGACCATTGTGCATGCGTATATCGTGTGGCAGGCACGAAGATACTCTATGCCCATGCCCAAGGAAGTCAAGGAAATTTTCTTTACGAAAAGATCCTGGACCGACCGGGAATCGAACCCGTCACCCTCAGCATGGTCATGCTGAATACCCGTGCGTTTACCGCCTCGGCTATATCCCTTTCGTGACGAACCAACACAATTGTGCTGTTGAGCGGTAACAGTTTTGCATATTTTTTTCGTCTATTTATACTTTGTTTAATGTGATGTAAACTGTTTCAATAATTCAGCCATTACTTATACTTGTTTGTGTGTAAACAAACTTTTGTTTATATTGCCTGTGAAATTTACCACAACAAGGTAAACAAAAAGTGGGCAAAAATCGTAAAACATGAAAAAGTTTTATCTGTCGCAAATTTTTTATGTCCGATTTATCTAGGTAGTCAAAGCTAGAAATCGAAACATAAAGAGTAGTACTTTCAAATGAGGAAAAATAATTGTTGCTTTTTTAGGAAATCTAAGAGTTCTGGAGAGCCAAAGTTGAGCAATTTGTATGGAAATTTCACTTTTTTGCGCTCCGTCACGAAAGGGATATGGGCCCTTCAGTCTGATATTGTAGATTTTCTTATATAAAAATGAAATGTTGTTTCTATTTTACGACACGTCTCAAGAATGAACCAATAAAAAACAAAATTCTCTGTCACATCCTATTAAGGTTTGATTATGATGATAAAATTATTTCATGGGCTTTTCAATGGGAATACGGATGTCAAAGGGGTGTTTCAAAGCATTTCTGGGATTGGAGAGTTATCAAGGGCGTTTCAAGGTACGTTCCCAATGGTTTTTAAGTACTTTTGTGGTGGGTTCTCTGTAAAGCTTCTAATATTTTCTGAAATACATCCGAAATCCCTATAAATGTCCCTCGGATCCCATGACCCTTCGAAACCGTCAAAAGCCTCCAAAATTCTACGAAAATCTTCTGAAGACCTCTGCAAAGCTGCATTCTCACACTTTCGATTCTCGACTCGCATGTCTGTGTCGCAGTTTACAGAACCGCTGGCACTGCTGGTCTGCATTGCGAAACTATCATTTCAAACTCTCATCATTTTGATGTGTGTTACAATCATGGTGTCATATGCTGTATTCAAGGAAAACAACATACATGCATCGAATGTAGCTTGAATGTTATGTATGATAGTAGCATTATAACGATAGTGGTTAAAAAATACTGTACTGCCTGAAATCCCCCTGGGAGCCACTGAAACGTCTCTGAGATCCCCGAAACCTCCTAAAACGCATTGAATGCTCACTGAAGCGTTCTTGATACCCCTCTTATCTCTAATAGAACCCCATAAGACCCCCTAGGACGCCATTGAAACCCCTTTCAACGCCCCTGAAGCCCCATGGAATCCCTTAACACCATCGAGACCCCCTTCAACGCCCCGAAAACCTCCTGGTACCCACTGAAATGCCTCTGAGAGGACCATGAATTCATATTTGAACGCCCAGTGATCTCCAGGTATACCACTGAAGCTCTTCCCAACTAACAATCGCCAGCCGCAAACAAACATGCATGCTGAATTGTTACTTTATAACAGTAATTATAGCTGGACTAAAATTATGCATTACTGCACAAATGCCATTTCAATTGAACTACTTTAATGTTCAACTTATCGTAGGGTATCGGGATGCTTCGTTGGCTTAGCCCCCTCGTTCGGCCTATCTCAACGTTAACCAAAAATCAAACAAACACGCATAACTGGATATCGGAAAAGCTATGCGGCAAACAACTGTAACATTTCGTTTCAATTTTAGCACTTTTGAGCATTAAAAATGAATGAAAATGTCACTTTGTTTAGCTTTTGTAGGCGCCATGATTCTTCGTTTTAGTGGGTAGTCTATACACATGATCATAAATGACATGATTCTGGAACATTTCGAACTGACTTTTCAATAACTGAACATTTGATGCGACGGTCAAAGACGCTATTTTGAACTTGTATATTTGTTTTCAACGAATAATAAATATTTTACAAATTAAATGTGGGCCGAATATTGGGGACATTTTTTTCACTATGTACCCAAATCTTGGCCCATCAGTAAAGTGACGTCAACAACACCGATAAAGTGACGTCAACAACATTGCTTGCGTAAGAACCAGACAGAACGAACAGGAAGAAAGATTTTGTGTACGGTGACTGTTAAAATATAACACAATAATAGGGTTGCGTTGTTTTCGTTAAAAAATTAAGAAAGAACTTAAGTTTAAGTAATTTATTTACAGTTTTTTGAAAATTTGTCTCCAAAAATGTAATGTACAAGTAAGATTGGTGAACAAACAGAGATAATACTTCAGCAGAAATATTGAAAAAATGAGATAATCAGTGGTTCTAGTGCATGGAAAGCAATAGGCCAACGTTGTATCCACTAATAGGCCAATTTTTGTACCATAGACCAACGTTGCATACCATCGCATCGAGTCTTTTAAACTTAATAAAGTAAATTCTTGAATATTTACGTTCGTTTACTTCCAATTGGGGAATCATGAATTACCTAGAGTGTGTAATAGGGTCAACATATTATTTCTAGTGCTATTAATTCATGAGTTATGGTCAAAATTGTCAATGCGGCTTGCAAATTAGGCCAAGGAATGGTACATATATCCTATTTGTATTAGCAATAATAATTTAAAACACTTTTCAAGCGTTTAATAAGATTTTTATTCGACTCGCAGTAATTCCTTTACATCATAGTTTAACAAGACTTTTTTCTGCTTCTTGTTAAGTTCATGTAAAAATTAGGACATGTATACAGTGGTTTTTCGATTTTGTCACGGTTCTATTTAATCACGCTCCATCATATCACTCTCGATTCTAGCACGGTATTTTTTTCGATTTAATCACGCTATGATAATTTATAGAAATATTTTCAAGTACATATTCCACATTAAATAGGACATATGAATTGTTATAAGTATGCTACTTTTGCGCATTAGTAGGGTTCGGGCACCTGTTTTGGTCAATCTAAGCGAAACCATTAAAAAAATACAAATTATCCAATTAAAACTACCAATATGCCAATATGAAAGGTTTCAATCTGTATTATGGCCAAAACTGATGCTTCTACCCTAAATGGTTTCAGTGACAAAGGTGATAAGGAATTACAGACCGGGTACTGAACTCGATTATCTAGAATCGCATTCTAAAGCATCTCAAATATTTGACCAACAAACGAAAAGCTGTGTAAAACTGCAATTTTAACTAATTTCAATCAAAGTTAATTTGACAAAATGTCAAAATTCAAGCTTAAAATGGAATCGCGTTCGCAATTGTTCATCACAATAGACCATTAAAATCACTAAAAGGATTGTTAAAAAATGATCAATGATCAATTGCTACCATCCAAATACCGATAGCATGGATGTCATAACTTAAATAATACTCAAGAGTGAAAATGCTACTCATTGCACGGTCACTCGAGCAAACTATTGAGTGCCATTTCAGACTTCATGCTTACCATTTCATGTGGCTCCATTTCGTCTCTACTAGTGACTTGAGGCGTTGAGGGGATATCTTCACACTGCTCTACAATGCAGCATAAATACAGTCTAGGATGACTTCTTGATCTTTATTGACGGTTGGCTAAATTTATTTTTCAAAATGCTGCCTGAAATTTTCAATTTCCTTTGCGTGATTTGATGTTTCGTTCGATTTTTATTTGCTTTTCTGTATTTAGGTGTATTTTAAGTAATAAAAACACTCGAAAAAAATTTGTTTCAATTTTATCACGCTCCAGTATATCACGCGATTATTTTTTTCATTCGTGATATAATCGAAAAAGTACTGTATGTATAATGTGTTTTTCGCAAATCAAATAAGCGCTTTCGTTTCATTATACTACGACTCAGAGTACATGGTGAAAAAAACGTGTTTTTACTGAACAACAGCTGAATTAATCTGTTATTCAGTCGTTAGCCATAACGTATGTGCTAATTCACCACTGCTGAATAGGAGTCGAAGTCTGATAATTATTAAACCACGGGAAGTTTATGTTTTGATTTGAGCGCTGCAATTCAACATCTCTAGGATGGCGCAGATAGGAAGGCATGCGGCTGGCAATCGATGGGTCTCGAGTTCGAATCTGGGTTAAAGTAAATTTATGTGTAGTTATTATTTCACAATATTTGTTCACAGCATTAAGTTCTAATCATAAATTCTCGTAGAAATTGAAAAAAATGCATTTTATTTATTTTTAATTATTTTTGCTAAAGCTGAATAATAGCTTTCCTATATAGTGTTAAAACGATTAAACAACAAACAGTTAAGTTGGTACACAACACTATGCTTTATAGTTTCTCCAAATTTGTGTGAACAAAACCCGAAGAAAGGTTGTGCCTGAAAATTATCCAAATGTTATTCAGCATCATGCTGAATCAATTCGTTGTAAAGGTGCTTATAAAATGAGTGATTGTTAGTTGGGGATTGCTATGTATTTTTTTTCTCTATGCCTGCCATTTCGGTTCTGGGGAGCTTCCAAAGGGATTGCAGTTACAAAGGAATCGAAGCCTGATAAAATTTTCCATTCAGTCTACGGAAAAAAGAATTTCAACTGGTATAACCAAGCAAATCCTGTGGGAAACCTTGAGGAACTCCAAAGATAAACCTCGTGCTCGGTATGACTTTAAAGAAATTTTGACGAGAAAGAATACCATTATAATATATAGAAAAGTTGACACAACAAACAAAGAACATCAATACGAAACTCCTGGAAATTTTCTACAAAGCTGATATAGGGATTCTTTAAGAAATTTTTGGAGGAAGTACGCACAAACTCCTAAAGAAATTCCGGAAAATTTTCATGCTGGAATCTTGCAAGGAATACTTGAAGGAATCTTCTAAGGAATACATTTGTATTATATCTGTATTGAGTCCCGAAATTAATTCTTGAAACAATCTTGGAAGCAAATTCTGTAGGAATTCCGAGTTTGTTCCGGGTGAAATTCTTGGAGGGATCACACTAGAAATTATTGGAAAAACCCCTAAAGGAACTCCTTGAGAAATCCAACATGGAGATCCTAGAGAATATCCGCAAGGAGTTACTGCAGCAATCTGAGAAAAAAATCCTGGTCTAAGGAAAATTCTGGAAGAATCTCAAAGGAACTCCATAAAACACCCGTGATATTAGCGCTGGAGGAATCTTCAGAGTCTCAGAAGGATTGTTTTGAGAAAACCCAGAAGGAACTTCTGGTGTAATCACAGAAAAAAACATCTAGAGGAATCAAGGAAGAAATTCCGGAAGGAACTTTTAGAAAGAAACTCATACAGGAATTATTGAAGGAATTTCTAGAGTCTTTAAAAAAATTCTGGAGAATTTTCAGAAGAAATTCATTGGAGAACTCAGACGAAATACCTAGAAAAATTCGGGTTGGAATTTTTGGAGGAAACTTGGAAAGAGTTTCAGAAGGAAATCCTGAAAAAATCCTTCTGGGATTTCTGAGAAAGTTCCTTTATAATTAACAATTTATATTAAAATGATTTTCGGTTTTTCAAGTCGGTCGACCAGTTAGAAAGTTATTTTTTTAATTCTGATCTTACGTTTTGGGCCTTTATTGGTCCTTTTTCTGAAGTGTCAGAAAAAGGACAACAGTCGATAGATTCCATTAACCGTTCAGAGAATTTCTCTAGGATTGCCATCTGAGATTCCTCCAAGAGTATTCTCTAAGATTACTTCAAGAATTCTTTAAAGAGTTCTTTAGGGAATTTCTCAAAAAGTTTTTTCTGGGATTACTAATTTTGAGGATTTCTCTATTTGTTATTGAGGAATACTCTATCTGTGATTCCTTCAGGAGTTCCTTCTTGGATCTCTCCGTGTATTTTTTCAGGGTTTCCTCTAGAGTTTTATCATGAGTTTCTTTTTGGATTTCTTCCGAGATTCCCCCAGGAACTCCTCCTGGAATTCCTCCAGGGATTCCATCCATAAGTTTCTTCCAAATATTTTCGAGTCAAGTCAAGTACCAGATACTGAAGACGACTTTACAATTGATGTCGAATTACGTATATGTCATAGTTGTTGGAATTAAACGGAACAGTATTTAACTCGATTCACTTCCACTTGCATGTCCACTGATCATTGACCAATTTTATCATCATTTAATCTTTTTAAATTGGTTTAAGTTATCAACATTAAATTCTAAGCATTTTAAAAAATCCCAGTGGCTTTCAAATTTATGAAAAAGTATTAAAAAATATACATATGAAAGAATCCCAGTGGCTCGTTAGTTTATTAAAATATTTTTTTTTATTCTCAAAATATCCGTTTTTTCATAATTTATCCGTTTCTCTGAGATTTCACACAAGAGTTAAATGTAGATGGGTAACATGTATAACATGAAAATATGTTTCAAAATATGAATCATGCTATGCTCTCGCAGCAACCGAATTGACTTTCCTCATTCAGAATCCAACAAGGGAATGCAAAAGAACCATTTAAAAATTCAATAACTCAAAACATATTCCTCCCAAACACGCAATTAATTTCATCTCTAAAATATGCGCGATAATCTCCAACGTCTATCTGGTGCGAGAACATTTCCCCATTTTAACAAATATGCCGCCATAAAATAACTCCGAGTGTTCCCCATTCCAACGGGCACTGGCACTGGCTTTGAGAAGCATTTCAACCTGCTACAAATTCCCATTCACATACAGTCCCCCATTAACGGGAAGTAACAGTCATAATTTTTCCCGAATGAAACGCGCACTCCCCGAGCAAAAACTGATAATTTATGTCACTGCAACTAATGAAATTAATCATTCTCAGTTGATTAAAACCGACTACGACTGCGACTACGACGACGATGACGACGACTTTCACAATCTGTGCTCGCTCGTTTCGGTTTTACATTCATTCGAGGATTGGCCGGGTGGATTGGAAGGACTACGTTACGAATGGGGGCCGCGCCGGTGCGTGTTGTAGAGAGCCGTCATATGGCAGAGCAAGCCGGCCGCCTGGCATTTGGACGACAGCAGCACATGTGTTTCATATTCGTTTATCGCTATGATTATTTCCTTTCATAAATTTCCAAAAATATACGCACATTCTACAAACATCATTCATTGCTGACTGCCGCCTGTAATGGGTGGCGGATGACGGGACGATACGGTGCGGTGGTGGTGCCATTGGAGCGGTACCTACACCGCCGCGCCGCAAGGGCCCGAAGAGGGATCCAATGTGCATCCCGAGTAAAATTGAAGTCTATAAATATTTCACTCACTTGATGGTGTGCACTTTTGGTTCGTTGGCTGCACACCACGTGAGACGAATTTATGTGCCGATGCATGTGCGTGGAAATCGCATTAATCTTGCCGGGTTTTTCCGATGAGAGACCTTCCTGCCGCCGGTGGTGCGGTGCGTCGCGAGATAGATGCGGCTCCCGGCGTTTGATGGGTTGATTTGTTGCGATTTCTTCGGGCGTAATCTATGGCTGTGGCATTTGGTGAAGATTAGTGGCGACATGTGTATGAATGGAACTTAAATTTTAAGATAAAATGATGTCAATATTCTTGAGTGCCTTACGTTTCCTGAATATAATATAAATAAAAATGAATTTCTGTCTGTCTGTCTGTCTGACCGCTATGCATTCAGAAACTACTGAACCGATCGGTGTGAAATTTTGTATGTGGGTACTGTTGAGGCCGGGGAAGGTTCTTAGCTTGGTGTGAGACCTCTCCGGTCTTTGGAACGGGGGACTCCCAAAGAAATGAACCGGAAATGAGCTGAGAGAGAAGTTCCACACGGGCGCAAACAAAACCAATCTAGAGTGCGGTGTTGCAATGAAATGACAACAATGTGTGCCGACTGCCAAGTTCGACGGAATGGATTGGTTTCAGCTGGTGACATTGATCGTTCGACGGGATAGAGGCCTTGGTCTAGCAACGATAGTACGTGTACCTACGAGGAGGCACTAGGTCTCGGATCACCAGCGGCAGCCGGATAGTAGCGGAAAGGCGTCGCCATTGCTGGAAAGGCCGATTCTGCTGATATTGGCCAGGCAGGACAGTCGTGTCCAGAGGCCCAATCCGTTAAGGGACAGGCTGGAGGTCCACACGCGATTACAGACCACTCGGTGAATCAATAAGGAAGACACCCTGGTAGATGCTGTAGAGGTTCGCGGTCCCAGTGGAATCCAAAGGGTATATATGCGGTGCCGCATCCGCCGCAGAGTATATTCGGTTCACACCATGTCTCGCGTCAGGTAATCACTCGCGGGCAGTTCGGGTTTTAATATTCCAGATAATTCTTCTCGGTGGGTACTCCGCCTCGAAGCGATTCGAACGTGGTTTTCATCAGAACTACGACTTTCCTTGATTGTTCGCCGATCGCTCTCATCCCCCCCCCCTCCTCACTCATTAAATATTGTTGGTCAATCCTCATTCTTAATTTCCTGCAGTATAGCAGACGAATTCACACGGGAGTTCAACAGTTATATATTTGCTGAATTTTATTCGCCAGTCGCACGCACAATTCAAATGAAAAGTTTAAAAAAAAACAAAGTATACAAAAATTCTACCTATCGTCCCGCATCGATCATACAAATAGAATCTAATTAGGATATTAACGTTAGGTTACAGTACGTAGAACATTTTATTGTATACGTATATCTAATAGCGGAGGTGTACTTTGAGTATGAAAAATCGTTACTAGACAGCCGAAATCCGATGAATCGCTAGCTATTTGGCGGTTGTGTCACAGATATGACCGGGAGTGGATCGGGTGCAACGATTGACTAATAAAAGGGGATGGATATCAGGGAGCGTTTGGTGCCAGGTCGACAAACAATTGTGAAAGTGGCCATAGTGAATTAGTATCAATGTTTGGATTAGTATATACTGGACGACAATTCCTTAGTCGTCATGAGGTTCTGTGAACGGCATAAGAGAGGTTAATCTAATGCACCGGTACGAAAATTCATATGAATTTATGAATTGGCTTTAAGCTAAGTTGCTATGCTTTAAATTTTTTTTACATAAATACAACCTTAATGAACAAACAAAGTGCGGTAACAGGACTTCTGCGGAAGCGCATAGGAAGGTCGTTCAGATTTCTTAAGCAGAAGACGTAACAGGGAAAGACAGATACATGTGTTGCTTGAGGAATTTTATTGGGGATCAGTTGAATAAAATATTTTACAAAAAATGCCTGAAGTTTCCACAAGGATATCTCTATGAACTACAGATTTTTCACTAGCAGTTCTTTCAGCAATTCCTTGAATTCCTGCAAAAACTCTCAGATAAAAAGGAAAAATTACTCACAAATCTCCTGGGTAACCACCTGGAAGGATGTCATAGGGAATTAAAACAGTATTCAATGAAGAAAATGTATCATTTCATCAGTTTGGAATAAAACACCTTTAGAAATTGGCGCACCTCATCTAAAAGATAAAACATCGGTAATATTTCATTTATTTTTCCAAATAATACAAGAGCCTGGTAGGTTAAAAGAACAAACATTATCAAAATCGAATCTAGGGCCAGGGGACTAACGACTGCTCCTATGGAACCACCACCAACATGTTGGTCACGAACATAGATCATACGTCATAAAACCGTAGGAACTAAATTGTTGTCAAGATTGAAGTTAAGCATATGTGAGAACCATACCTGTCATACTCACATACAAATGAAACAGATATTTATGCATAACTCTAGAATCAATCGGCATGTGGAGGTTTTAGAAGGAAATTATTCTTCGATGGCTTCGGCTTCAAATCTTACACATAATAGGGATTTGTGAAATTTCAAAAACCAACTAAGTAGATGTCACAGTTAAAATTTTCGTGTAATTTTGCGTTGATTTCGATGCACATATTTGGAGCATCGAAATAAACGCAAAATTGCGTTAGATTTTAAAATTACACGACCTATATAGCGAGTCGTGTAAAATTCCGTTTCGTTGAAATTTAAACGATTTGCTCAATTTATATGCTGCTGCATTTTTTATGGAAGTTTTGTTTTACTTTTCATGATACCCATCTAAACGAATCAAAATCGATGGACTGGTCCCTTACGTGAAGGAGCAAACATCCTTTGCCATGTTTTGCCATGAACTGCGTCATCATTCCCGTCCACGATGCAAGAAAATTTAGCACCGGGAGACGCGCAGCGACTGCAGCTGAAAGTGCCGCGGGTGTGGGTGGATTTTTGCCGAATTCGATACAACTCTTCGTAATTTGCACTTGCTCAAACAGCCATTAGTCAGTGTACACTCACCAGCCATCCTAAACCACAAAAATCGCGACACAAAACATGCAAACAACGCGTCTTCCGGTGCTTTTAACTGAACTTTCTCGGTTGCTGGCAAAACAAAACTGAAACAGGTGACGCCATTTGCATTGAATCCAAACCAAAAGTTGTAAATTTACACTACTTGAAATTTATAGCTTTGTTGACAGAAAATCGGATACTTTTCAATGTATTTATTAATACAAAGTTGAAAATACAATCTGATAGAATTTTGAGTTGATTCAAGAGTAAAATTGCGTGTTTTTCAATGCTCCAGGTATGTGCATCGAATTAAACTCAATTTTCAATCATTTTTTCGATTAAATTCGTTGAAATTCACAACAACAACGATTTACATATCGTTTAAATTTAAATATTTTTTTCTGTGTAACCAGATTTGTCATGCTGCGAGTTAAATGCTTCTGTGGCGGGGTGTGAATTTCTACCTCCCTGCACGGAGTGACAATACTATTCAAACTATTCTTTCAACCAAATTTCGAGGTTGCGTGCGTCAAGTCAATTCTGAGTTGATAGAATCGATGTTATTCCCAGTTGCTTCCCTGTGAAAAGAATGCTTAATACTATTAAGTTAATAGAAAGCCCATATAGCCGAGGCGGTAAACGCACGGGTATTCAGCATGACCATGCTGAGGGTGACGGGTTCGATTCCCGGTCGGTCCAGGATCTTTTCGTAAAGGAAATTTCCTTGACTTCCTTGGGCATAGAGTATCTTCGTGCCTGCCACACGATATACACATGCAAAATGGTCATTGGCAGAGGAAGCTCTCAGTTAAAAACTGTGGAAGTGCTCATTGAACACTAAGCTGAGAAGCAGGCTTGGTCCCAGTGAGGACGTTACTCCAAGAAGAAGAAGAAGAAAATATTTTGTTGGTCCAACAGAAATTTCTATTAGGTTGTATTCAAACAAATTTAAGTACAGTGCCAGAAACTCAGTGTTGGGTTGACGCAATAAAACTGCAAAAGTTGGGCTATTTCTCTCTTTCTATATAAACAACAATAGAAAAAAGCACATGAAAGAGAACTCAAAATTGAGTTTAAAAGTAAATACTTAATTTTAAGTGTTTCAGTTTCTCCGTGTATGAACGAAGAATTATGCATAACTCGAGATACAATAAAGAAAAGGAATCCAAAAATGACATGTGAAGGATTCTTAAGACAAAAATGCTTCTATGGTAGTGTGAGAACCCTCCTTCTTCTAGAAAGGGGGACCCAATGTTTACAAATGCAACAAAATAAACTGCTAAAAAGTAAATCCTAAATGTTTACTACTTTTCATCAAAGGTTTTTATTTGACTGATTGTTAGTTAACTCTATGGGTGATTTGTCCTTATAAGTTTCTGTGATAAAGATTTGGTTTGGCTGCCAAACTGCATCATCTGTGATTTTTCCTTCTTTCAAAAATAGGCTGTTCTTTCACATTACACTGTTATGAAAATTCTTATAAAAAATTAAATGTGTTTGGGTCATTAAAACATAAAACATGTTGAATCAAGTACTATAATAAAAATATAATGTACCTTTTCATTCCACCCACCAATACCTATCCTTTGACAGACACGCACACTCCGACTTACTGACACTAACACTGAGGAAGACTGCAAGTGGTATTGGAAACACGCGTATCTGCAAAAGCACAAGCATTAGAGGGCGTAATCAAAGGTACATAATATCAATGCACTGAATTCAAAAGAGAGTATTCTGCTTAGTGGGTTTGAAAATTAAGTATTAGTTAAAATGTGTGTTTCTCAAGTAAAAAGCATGTTCTAATCTCATTCTTAGTCAAGAATGAGACAATGTCCCCGAATGAAGGTCTCTGGATTCGATTCTAAAATATGTTTATGCAAATGAGTTTGCATTCCCATTATGCTGTCCCTGATTTTGCAAAATTTGTAAATGTTATGAGTTCGTTGTTGGAAAATGATCGTTTAAGATAGGAAGATCGCGTCAAAATTTGAAGTCCGTATCTCAAAGATAAGTGGTCCCTCAAGGGGCGTACAGTTGTCAAAAATAGTATTGGAACCAAAAAATCATGATTTTTTTGTACGAAAAAAATCGCTATTCTGTTAAACCGACGGTTTTAGGAACCCGAAGGGCCAAAACTTTGCTCAAAATTGCGATATCTCAATTCGTTTTTAAGTTATTGAGCAAAATAAAATAAGTTTCCTTCGTGATCTAAAAAAAAGGTAAAAATGTTAATTTTTTAATTGTTTTTAATCAATAAATCACAATTGAGTAGAGATATCGCAATTCTAAGCACATTTTTGGCCCTTCAAGGTCCTAAAAGCATACAAATGGTAGAATAGCGTATTTTTTCGATGGAATTTTTTTTATGTTTTTTTTTTTAATCTATACAATTGTTGACAACTTCAAGCCCCTTGAGGGACCACTTAGCCTTGAGATACGCACATCAAATTTTGAAAGGATCATTTCTTAGCTAAAACGATCATTATCCAATAGCAAACTTAAAAATTTCCAATTTTTGCAAAAAAAAAGGACTGTAATCAACTAAATTATGAAAGAAAAGCATGATTTTTGCACGGTTCAATTCGTCTTCAGGGTGACTATGTTTAGAAGTAGATAAACAGGAGAAAATCTTGGAAAATACTAAAATTTGTATGAGATTAGACGAAATTAAAAACCGTAACAATAAAATTCATCTGATGTGTGGTTGCATTTGTCAATTGTTAAACAATACACAACCACCTTTTTAATGGACAATACAAGGTTTGCCGGGTCAGCTAGTATAATATAAATTCCTCACTTCAACATAAAACAAAACCGGGATAGGCCGTTATCAATAATAGGTGATAATGGCCAATTCCGGGATAAATATTTTAAAATATTCTAGTGAACTTCTGGAAATACTATGCGGACGAATATAGGTGGAATTTACTGAACAAATTCCGATGGAACCCTGTGGGAAACACAGGAGCAATTCCGAAAAAAAAAACCCAAGAGCAATCTGTGTAAAAACGTATTAGAAGAACCCATGTATAAATCCTGATAGGAATCCTTTTTGAAATCCATAAAACATCCCAGAGATCGAAAAATACAAGGAGATATCACGGGATCTATCTCTGAAGCAAGAATGGCTAGAGAAATAGAGAGGAAGGAATTCTGTGAAACAATCTAAAAACTACTGACAAAAATCCTTGAAGGAATTATTGGGGAAACCTTGAAGCAAATTTCAGACAAAATTTCGATAGTAATCTCTGGAGAAAATGCATGAAATTCCAAAAAAGCAGTGGAATCGCAAGATCAATCTCTTACGGTGAAATTCCAGAAAAAATCCCTGAAGAAGTATTGAGAGGAATCCATAAGAAAAATTTGTAAAATACAAACAATAACAAAAATCCGAAAGAAATCATTCATGAAAACAAAACTCCACCCGGCAGCAATGCTAAGAGCAATCCCTCGATTAATTTCACGAAATTTTCGGAGGATCTGGAGAGAAATTCCTTCATATATTGCGGGGTGAATCCCTGGAGGAATACTTGTTGGAAAATTTGGTGAAGCCCTGAAAATAATCTTTTGAATGAGCCAAGTGAAAGCGGTGGAGTCGCATGGAAAAGATTGACCATGCGACTCCACCGCTTTCACCTGGCTCATGCCAGGAGAAGGCATTCCAGAATAAAAATCCTTGGAGAAATTCAGAGTGGAATTATAGGATAAAAAACGAAAAATGGCAAAATATAAAATAAAAAAAAGACGAATAATAAGATGATCCTCTATAGAGAACTTCAGACGAAATCCCATCAGCAATCTGAAAGAACCCTAAGAGGAATTTCTAGAGTTATCTGCCGGAGAATTCTGAAAACTCCTGGAATCATTTGGAGAAAAAACCCTGGAGACATTCCGACAGTAATCCTTAGTGGAATTCTGAAAGAAATCCCTGGACAAACCGCTGGAGTAGTATCGAAAAAATTTGGAGGAACCCTGGAAGCGATCGTCAAATAAATTCTGGGAGAAATTTCTAGATAAATCCTCTGAGGAATTCCAGTAGGAACTCTGAGGAATTTCTTTGGAGGGATTCCGGAAGGGAAGCTGACAGAAAATGCGGTAGCAATTCTGGCAGAATTGAAAAATAAACGGTGAATTCGGCATTACGAATCACTGAAGGACGAGCTCCTATAGATGGAATCTCTGCAGACATTAGGAAACGAATCCTTCGAGAAATTTCGATAGAAATCCTGAACATAAACTTATGAGAAATTATGGCAGACATTCTAAAAAAAAAATAACAACGGGAAACGTGGGAACAATAACTGAAGGAGAAATCCCTGGAGAAATTCCAGGATGGATTCTTGGATTCATTCCGAAAAATAACCAAAGCACCTGAAAACGTCACTAAAGGACCCCTAAAGAACATTAAAGATGAAATTCCGAGTACAATTTCTGAAGAATTTCTTGATTTTCATACGTTTTCGTCGAGCAGGAATATGGTGGGTAGGAATACAGATGGAATCCAACCCAGTTAGAAGCTCGGTAGAAATCTTCGAAAGAATTTAAAAAAAAAAAATCTCGGGAGCAGCCTCTGCAGGTAAGAATTCTAAATGATGGAAACCATGAAAATATTTTTTGAATAAAAACATACCAGAGAAACCACAGAAACAATCATAGTGCAGTGCATACGTTGAAGCAGGGCATAAAAAGAGGGAATTTTGTGCATAAATTAAGTCAGCATTGCTGACTCAGCACTTAACATGAACGAACTTAATTTTAGCAAAAAAGTTTACCTTCTGGGGGTTTGAGTTGAGGCCAAGTAGGTTTCCTGAAATCTTAAGAGCTTAAAAAGAGGAGGCTCCAGATTATTTCTCTTGACGCCCCTTAAACCTTCCTGGAACCCTCTGAGGCCTATAAATACTCTTGAAATATTCTGAAACTCCTCTGGAGCCCACTGAGACTCCCTGATTCACCCCTAAGACCTCAGACATCACAGTCATTGACACCTTTTCGTCGATATTCGGCTGCCTTTGCCTCCAACATTCGCAACACAAGCAATCAAACTACCGTACAAAACAAAAATGTCAAACGAATGCACTTGGTCACGATTGCGCCGCCGTGAGACGGTTCAGCTTTTGTTATTCTTGTCTCCTTCTATCTATCTCTATCTATCTATCTATCTATCTATCTATCTATCTATCTATCTATCTATCTATCTATCTATCTATCTATCTATCTATCTATCTATCTATCTATCTATCTATCTATCTATCTATCTATCTATCTATCTATCTATCTATCTATCTATCTATCTATCTATCTATCTATCTATCTATCTATCTATCTATCTATCTATCTATCTATCTATCTATCTATCTATCTATCTATCTATCTATCTATCTATCTATCTATCTATCTATCTATCTATCTATCTATCTATCTATCTATCTATCTATCTATCTATCTATCTATCTATCTATCTATCTATCTATCTATCTATCTATCTATCTATCTATCTATCTATCTATCTATCTATCTATCTATCTATCTATCTATCTATCTATCTATCTATCTATCTATCTATCTATCTATCTATCTATCTATCTATCTATCTATCTATCTATCTATCTATCTATCTATCTATCTATCTATCTATCTATCTATCTATCTATCTATCTATCTATCTATCTATCTATCTATCTATCTATCTATCTATCTATCTATCTATCTATCTATCTATCTATCTATCTATCTATCTATCTATCTATCTATCTATCTATCTATCTATCTATCTATCTATCTATCTATCTATCTATCTATCTATCTATCTATCTATCTATCTATCTATCTATCTATCTATCTATCTATCTATCTATCTATCTATCTACCTGGAGGAAATCACTGAGAATTAAAAAAATCAACCGTAAGCAATCTCTGAAAAAAAAAATCTCCAACACTCTGAAGAACATCGAGGGATTCCAGGAAATCTTGATAGAATTTTAAGAGAAATGCAGGAATCCATGGAAAAATATTTGTGGAATTCTGAAATGATCTCTAAATGGGATCAATAAAAAAAATCCGAGACAAATTCTTGGAGAATACTCGAAAAGGGCATCAATAATTCTTCTTGAGACGTTCCATTATAGGGAATTTAAGAAGCAACTTTTGAGAGAATTTAAAAAGGACTCCGTAGAACAATCTGTTGAAGAATTCCAGATACTCCTGGAAGGATTTCGAGAGGTATCCTTGATAACATTGCGAGGTGAATCCTTGGAAAAATCTAGATAGTAATCCTTGATGGGATTCTGAAGGCTCTAAATCTCTAAAGGACGAATTCATATAGAAGAAAAATCTGCAAACATTGCAGAACGAATCCTTGGAGAAACTCCAACAGAAATCCTTAACAAAATCTACTAATTGCAGGAAAAGGAATCCCTGGAAAAATCTGGGATGGTACCCTTGGATACATTCCGAAAAAAGCCAAAAAACTTTAAAAATAATCCTATGAAGACCTCCTGGGCCCATATAGCCGAGGCGGTAAACGCACGGGTATTCAGCATGGCCATGCTGAGGGTGACGGGTTCGATTCCCGGTCGGTCCAGGATCTTTTCGTAAAAGGAAATTTCCTTGACTTCCTTGGGCATAGAGTATCTTCGTGCCTGCCACACGATATACGCATGCAAAATGGTCATTGGCAGAGGAAGCTCTCAGTTAATAACTGTGGAAGTGCTCATAGAACACCAAGCTGAGAAGCAGGCTTTGTCCCAATGAGGACGTTACGCCAAGAAGAGAGAGAGAGAGATGAAGACCTCCTGGAAGAACATTTTAGAAGGAACCCCAGGTTGTCTGAAGAAATCCCATGACGAAACCTTCTCAAGAAAGACATCCTAGGAGGAATTCCTGCAAATATTTCTGATGGAATCCCTGAATAAATGAAAGGAAAACAATCCCGGAGAAATTCCAGGAGCATTTTATCTCTGGAGGAATTTCTATAGTAATTTGAGCAGGAATGCATGGAAATCCCAGCTAACACAAAGTCTTATATGATGTTGAATATGATGCTAAAGTGGAGTTCATATGCGCACATGCTTCCATTAACCCTCGTGTTAGTGTGCGTATATCGCCTACACTTTTGCATCCTATTCAACATCATATTCAATATCATGTGTTGACTGGGATATGTCTGCTAGAATTTCGAAAAATCAGGGAAAACCTAAATCCCTGAAACGATTCATACAAGAATCCCTGGAGAGATTCCAATAAAAGTATTGGTAGGCATATCTGTAGGAATCCTGGGAGGCATCCTTGAACAAATCTTAGGAAGAATTCCGATATTTCTTGGATAAATCCTCGAGGAAATATTTAAGAATATCTTCTATATGGGTCTCCGGATGCATCCTTGAAGTAATTAAAAAACATCTGGATTAATCCCTCACGAAATCCCGGAAAAATGCAAGAATACCAGTAGACTCTTTGAAAAAAAAAAATAACACGAGAGTAATTCCTAGAAAAATCCCGGTGAAATTCTAAAGAGGATATTTGGAAAAATATCTAGAGAATTAACGAAAAAGATCAATGATCATGGGAGTAAACGATGTTTGAAGCAATTCCTGAAAAAAAAATCAGAATGGAATTTCTGGAAAAAAAATTCTTAACTTATAACGAAAAGAACTCTGACTTAAAATCAAGTAGAGCTTCCGATAGGATTTCCCGTAAAAACGATGGTACAGGTCGGACTCGATTATCCGGAGTCGGGTTCTGAAGCTTCCCAAACATTTATCTTAAGAACGGCATGTTGTGTGAAGCAAAAATTTTGACATTTTGTTAGGCCAACTTCGATTAACAGTCAGTCAAAATTTCAGATTTCAACAGCATTCCATTTGTCAGATATAAATTTGGGAAGCTTCAGAACACGACTCCGGATAATCGAGTCCGACCTGTATTGCACTATATAAAGGTCTAATTCTTGAAGAAATTCTGGGAGGAAACATATATCAAAAAACCCAGATTAATCCACCTAGTGGTGATACCGCCTTTCTCGTCGAATATGTTCTCTAAGATATTTCCGTCCCCATAAGCCGAAGTGTACCTGAATCCTGCAAATACTCTAGAACGGAACAAATATCTTTGTCTTCTTTTGTCTCAGTGCTCGTTCGTCAATGAGGGGGTGGAGTTGATAAATAATAAATGTATTTGATGAAAAAAATACTCAAGAAATTTTCTGGAGGACTCTTCACCTTACAATTTAAAAGTTTATTGGTTTATTCATTTGTGCCCTTCCTCAAAATGTTGAATTCCGACCCAAAATTTCCAAGGGGGGACCCCTCTTGACTTAAGAGAAAATCGAAATTTATGTCAGCCTTGTTCAGAAAAGCAAGAACCTTATCAAAGCCATAATCAAATTTGGAAACTTATTAATGGCTCATATTCCTATGTTATGTATTATGATAAACATATTTATTTATTTATTTATTTATTTATTTATTTGTAAGTTAATTCATCTGACAATAAATATTAGTCTTAATGAATCTTAAATACTATTTCTAAAACTATTCACATTCATTCCGAAGTCAAAATTAGGATATGCTTCATTAAAAACATTCATCATTGAGCGAATGGGCTCATTCACATCATAGTTATAAAAACGACGAGGAAGACGAAAGAAGTCGCTAGAACGAAGCGTATAGGCGGGCACATTTATATCCAACGACGCTAGAAGGTATGGAGCATCCATTTTACCGGCCAGGATTTTGAACACAAATACTGCCTTGGCAGTTTTCCTTCGATGCTCTAATGTCTCGATGTTTATCAGCCGACATCTTGCTTCATACGGTGGCAGATTGAAGGGATCATTCCAATGAAGATTGCGTAGGGCAAACCTTACGAACTTACGTTG